>NC_133451.1:142921506-144121506 GCF_048565385.1 Saimiri boliviensis | reverse complement strand
CATTCATGAGGGCTCTGTCCTCATGACCTAATCACCTCCCAAAGGGCTCACCTCCTAATGCTGTCACCTTTGGGGTTAGGTTTTCAACATGTGAATTTGGTGGGGGGAGGGGTGCGGGATACAAATATTCAGACCAGAGTGGTGTTGGTACTTGTTTTATAGCCTTTATCACATGGTATTAGAGTTAGTTAATAGTTAGTTAATAGTAGGCAAATGTGGGCCTCCTCTTCTGTTATTCTTGTGCCATGGGTGACAGTATAATCATAGCATTTCTTCTGACAGAGTCCCTTGGAAGATGCCTAATAAGACATCTCAGCACTTTTAGAATTAGCATGCAAGTTAGCAGTTTGCTTTGTGGGAGTCAGTAGTTTACGCACTGGCTTTCCCAGTGGATTGTGAGCTCTTCCAGGATGTTAGACATCTTTGCCTCTGTGCTAGCACTGTGCTAGGCCCTTAGCAGGTGCCTAATACAGCTTTGTTGAATGAATGCTCATTTGAGTAGTTAAAACAGAAATCTGAAATGGTGGTTCTTATACAGTACCTTGAAATAGCCCCAAGTGATTTTGATACAAACAGCCATTCTGTTTAAAATTATTGGTTAAAATGTTAAAAAGCTGTTTTTGAAGTAGAAGAAATGGGCATATAGAATATGAAGAAATACACTCCCTCTACAAATTGTTCCTAGAAGCCTAGAAAAAAGTTCTTGTTCTTTTGCAAAACTAACCTTTTAGTAAAAAGGAAATTATCATATCATTAGGTACACTCTGACCAAGTATGACTTTTGATAATAGCATAGTTTTGTTTTCTCTTTCTGTTAATGTTAAATGAAAATAATACCAACTTCAAATAAACTAGTAAATTTGGGTGAACTCTTTAAAAAGGAAAACGGCAAACTCTCTATAGCCTCCCAAATAAAGTCGATGCTCCACGTTTGGCTTTCTAAGTTCTTCAGGGAGCTAAATTATTCATCAGGCATTTAGTGAGAATCTGCTATGTGTCAGATACTATGCCAAGTTCTGAAGGTAAGAAAATAATAGCCGGGCGCGGTGGCTCAAGCCTGTAATCCCAGCACTTTGGGAGGCCGAGGCGGGTGGATCACGAGGTCAAGAGATCGAGACCATCCTGGTCAACATGGTGAAACCCCGTCTCTACTAAAAGTGCAAAAAATTAGCTGGGCATGGTGGCACGTGCCTGTAATCCCAGCTACTCAGGAGGCTGAGGCAGGAGAATTGCCTGAGCCCAGGAGGCGGAGGTTGCGGTGAGCCGAGATCGCGCCATTGCACTCCAGCCTGGGTAACAAGGGCGAAACTCCGTCTCAAAAAAAAAAAAAAAGAAAAGAAAAGAAAATAATAAGCTGGAGTCCCACAATCATTTCCTGTAGTGAAGATGACAGATGTGTAGATTATCACAGTGTAGCCATAGACATGCACAATTTGCCGTGACAGCTATTTATAATAATTTTTTAATTTCTGAGGCTCACTAATAATTTCCCCCATTCTAATTCATTTCTTGGTAATTTGTGTCTTCTCTTTTTTATTTATCAGTTTTGCTAGGGATTTATCCAGTTTTATTAGTATTTTCCAAGAATCAACTTTGATTTTGTAGATTTTCTTTAGTATGCTTTAAATTTCTGCTTTCATTTTCTTCTTTCTTTGGGTTTAATTTATTTTTCCTTTTAAAAAAGTCTTTGGTGGATGTTAGAATGTTAGTTTTCAGCTTTTTTCCTTTTCTAATATATGCATTTAAGACTATAAATTTCCCTCTGTGCCGTGAGCCACATCCCACATTTTTGATGTGATTTTTTTTTTTTGAGACAAGAGTCTTGCTCTGTCATCCAGGCTTGAGTGCAGTGACACAATCCTGGCTCACTGCAACCTCTGCCTCCTGGGTTCATGTGATTGTCCCACCCAGCCTTTCGAGTAGCAGGGATTACTGCCACACACCATCATGCCCGGCTAGTTTTTGTATTTTTAGTAGAGATGAGGTTTCACCATGTTGGCCAGGCTAGTCTTGAACACCTGAGTTCTAATGATCCACCTGCCTCGGCCTACCAAAGTGCTAGGATTATAGGCATTAGCCACCATGCCCAGCTTTGATGTGATATTTTTACAAGCATTCAATTAAAAATATTTTCCATTTTCACTACAATTTCTTCTTTGACACTTGGATTATTTTAAAGTGTAGTTCTTTTCAATAACAATATTTTTATTGATTTCTTAGTTACACTAAGATCAAAGGATATATTCTATATGGTTTTAGTCTTTTGATAAAAATTGAGATTTGCTTTGTGTTTCATTATATGGTCAGTTTCAGTAAGTATTCCATGTGTCTTTGAAAGTGTTATGAATTGTACAGTTGTTGAGTGCTGTGATAATATGTATATGAATTAGATCAAGTTTTTAAACATGTTTCTTTTCTGTATCTATTGATTTTTGTTTGCTTGTTTTATCATTTACTATGTTAATGTCCCACTAGGATTGTGGGTTTGCCTGTTATTGTAATTGTTAGTTTTTGCTTTATGAATTTTGAAGATGTTATTTGCATAAAAATTAGAATTTAAAAATCTGCGTAGTGGCTCAACTCATCACCATAAAATGTCCTTTTTTTCTTTTGTCTCTTTAAAAATCTCTGGTGATACCTCCTAAACTCTATTTTATCTGAATGGATAGCTATGCCAGTTTTTTGGGTAGAATATCATAGTATGTATTTTTCCCTTCTTTTGCTCTCAATCTTGTGTACTTATATTTAGTGTATGTCTCTTTTAAGTGCCATATAGTTAAATAATGATCCCCACAACACCTGTCTCTTAGTTGTCATTTTGTAATCTATTTATATTTAAGTAAGTTCTCATACTTCTGGGATTATATATAAATCTTATTATTTTCTGTTTGTCTCATCTGTTGTCTCCTTTTCATTTGTTTTACATTCATGATTTTTAAAATTTTTATTTGATTTTTAGAGACAACGCTCACTCTCTCACTCAGGTTGGAGTACAGTGGAATGATCATAACTCCTGTAGTAACTCTTAGGCTCAAGCAGTCTTCCTGCCTCTGCCTCCTAAGTGGTTGAGATTGCAGGCACATGCCACCTTGCCTGAGTACTTTTTTACCTTTTGTAGAGATAGGATCTTCCTGTGGTGCCCAGGCTACTCTGTAACTGCTCCAGCTGTCCTCCTACCTTGGCCTCCCAGAGTGCTAGGAATACAGGCATGATCCACCACACTGGGCCAATCATATGTATATATTTAATTCCATATTTTTAACTCTTCTATTAACTTGTTATAATTTTTAATTTATTCTCTCTCAGTTGTTGCTTTATTATGACATGAATTCATAACTTATTATACTAATAATAAATTAATACTTTACCATGGCCTGGATAACACAAGGGCCTTAGAATGCTAACTTCATTTATCTCTTTTTGCTGTTGCCATGCATTTTAATTCTACATATATTTTAAACACCACAAGACATTCCTGTTGTTGTTTTGTAAAGTCAGTTTTCATTTAAACTTACCCTTACTTCTCCTTCAGGAGCTCTTCCTCATTTTCTGCAGTTTTTTGCTTATTTCTATAATCTTTTTCCTTTTACCTGAAGAATTTCTGTTAGTATTTTTTTTAGTGACAATCTACTATAAACCAATTCTCTCAGATTTTGGTTGTTGGAAAGCATGTTTATTTCACAATCGTTTTTTGAATGATTGTAAAAAGATTGAAAATTTACGTAGAATTTTAAGTTACCAGCTACTTACATGTGGCACTAAAGATGTTAGTTCATTGTCTTCTGTTTTCCATTGTCCATGCTGTAATGTCAGCTGTCAACCTGATTGTACTTCTTGAAAGTAGTGTGCCTTTATAAAGAGTTTTGTCAGGTTTTCAGGAATTTTATGTCAATATGACACTTTGAAATGTGTAGATTTCTCTGTATGTATCCTTGGTAGGTGTGTCAGGCTTCATGAATGTATGATTAGATGTATTTTGACAGTTTTGGAAAATTCTTGGCTAGTATCTAAAAATATTTCTCTGTTACAGTCTTTCTTCTTTTCCTTTAAGACTCTACTTACATGGTGCTAGACCTTTCCACTAGATCCATTATGTCTCCTCAGTTTTTTATTTTTCATTTTTTCCCTCTCTTTGCATTAGTGTATTTTTTTACCAATCTTCCTGTTCACTAATCTTTTAGTCTGCTGTATCTAACCTGTTGTTAAGTTCATCTGTTTAAAGTCTTCATTAGTTACTCAATTTTTTAGTTCTGTAATTTTTTTTTTTTTTGAGATGAAGTCTCTGTTGCCCAGGCTGGAGTGCAGTGGCACAATCTCGGCTCACTGCAACCTCTGCCTTCTGGGTTCAAGCAATTCTCCTGCTCAGCCTCCTGAGTAGCTGGGATTACAGGCGCGCCACCACGCCCAGCTAATTTTTTGTATTTGTAGTAGAGATGGTGTTTCACCATGTTGGTCAGGCTGGTCTTGAACTTCCGACCTCGTGATCTGCCCACCTCGGCCTCCCAAAGTGCTGGGATTACAAGCATGAGCCACCGCGCCCGGCCAATTCTAGAATTTTTATTTCATTCTTTTTTATAGATTCCAATTCTCTGTTAAAATCTTCAACTTTGTCTTCTTTTTCCGTGACATATTAAATAGTAATCATTAGTATTTTAAAGGCTGTATCTGGTAACGCCACTACCTGGGTCACCGCTTAGGTCTATCTGTATTCTGTTTTGTTTTGGTCATTTGGTCCTGTTTCCTAGTATGCTTGATAACTTTTGGTTGATTGCAATATACTGTGAATTTAAAATTATAGTGGCTACATTTGATGTCTCTAGAGAGAATTTGTTTTTCTTCTGCCAAGCTGTTAGAGAGCAAAACCCATCACCTAGACCCAGGCTAGGATTACGGTGATTCTAGGTCGGTTGTAAAGACTGCTGCATTTCATTTTCGCCCTTAGACTAGGGTGTCTTCCTCCAGGAGATTCTATTGAAAGCATAGACTAATCACCAGGGTTTCTCCTCAGCAGGCCTTCCACTCCATTTGTCGTTGTATTTTTATTTTGTGTTTCCTCAGCACTATGAGACTGCTAGGAGCTCTGCTTTGCTTTTTAGCCTCTTAGTTACCTCTTTCTGCTTGGTTCCTAGACCTTTTGCTGCTCATAGCATAGCTGTTGGCAAATCCCTGGAAAGGAAGAGCAGTGAAGAATATTCAACTCACTCATTGCATTTCCCCTCTCTCCAGGGTCTTGGCCTCTTCCAGTCCTGAGTGCCTTGGTTCCTCTTTGATGCCTTTAGAAAGCTGGGCTTTTGTTTGTTTGTTTTCTGGCTTGTTTGGAAGGAGGTTGGTCTGATACGTGCTACTCCAATTTAGCCAGGGTTTGTACAAAGTTAACCTCCTTAACCTTTTTCACATTTTATGTTTTCATGTGCTGAAGAGTAAATAGCTTAAATGAGGCAACTTGGCTGAAGAATTTGGTACAGTGTATGTCCACGTGCTTTATTCCTTTTATGTCAATAAGTAGCCAAATTTTTAAAGCAGGAGATGTATTTCCTATCTTATTTGCCCTATAGCCCATACACAGTCTTGTTCACTGAAGAAATACCCTAATGTTACTACATTTATATAATAGGGATTTTCTCTTAGCATAAGAAATAGCTGTAGAACAAACCAAAAACAGGTATTAAGACTAATATATATATATATATATATATATATATATATATATATATATTTTCACTCCCTGTTGCTTCCAGTTTTTGTTGAGGTGTTTTGAAATATATTTTTAGAGGTTATAAATGACTCTAAATCTAAAACATTGTAATATATGTTGAGAACTTGGACTTTTTTTTTTTTTAACTTTGTTGCTTCTATTCCAGAGCTTATGTTATTAGTGGCTTACTATTTTTTAAACTGCTTCTCAGTTTACTCATCTGTAAAATGGCAACAATTGTATTACCTAGCTCAAGGGATTGGGAAAAGCATTCAATGCTATATGTTAGTCTGATTTGGTTGCCATAATAAAATATCATAGACTGAGTGGCTTAAATCACAGAAATATATTTTCTCATAGTTCTGGAGTCTGAAAAGTCCAGTATCTTGGTTCTGGACAATCCAGCCTTTGGTGAGGGCTCTCTTCCTGGCTTGCAGCTGATCACCTTGTTGCAGTACCCTCCACAGCCCTTTCTCAGTGCATGGGCATACAGGCTGGAAGAGGGAGATAGCAATCTTAAGACCACCAGTCTTACCAGGTTAGGGCCCCACCCTGATGACCTTATTTAACCTTAATTACTTTCTTAGAGACTCTATTTCCAAATATAGTCACACTGGGAGATAGGGCTTCATCATATGAATTTTAGGGGCTACAGTGTAGTCCACAGCATACTGCAATACATGAAAGCATTTAAAATAGTACCTTAATAAATTTGGTTGTATGGTAGAGATGATTCTAACCATTTTTTTTTTCTTTTGTAGGTGCTGACTTTGGGTTACTTTTTGAAATACTAGGAATGGTAATTTCTACTTTTCTGGACTTCAGACTAAGAAGTTAAAGAGAGTCCTCTGTAACAAATCTCTTCTGCTGTTCTTCTGCATTTGGAGACTCCTTTATTTCACCATATCCAAGGAGTATATAACAAGTGCTGTCATTATGAATGTGACAAGTTTATTTTCCTTTACAAGTCCAGCTGTGAAGAGACTTCTTGGGTGGAAACAGGGCGATGAAGAAGAAAAATGGGCGGAGAAAGCTGTTGATGCTTTGGTGAAAAAACTGAAGAAAAAGAAAGGTGCCATGGAGGAACTGGAAAAGGCCTTGAGCTGCCCAGGGCAACCGAGTAACTGTGTCACCATTCCCCGCTCTCTGGATGGCAGGCTGCAAGTCTCCCACCGGAAGGGACTGCCTCATGTCATTTACTGCCGTGTGTGGCGCTGGCCCGATCTTCAGAGCCATCATGAACTAAAACCACTGGAATGCTGTGAGTTTCCTTTTGGTTCCAAGCAGAAGGAGGTCTGCATCAATCCCTACCACTATAAGCGAGTAGAAAGCCCTGGTAAGTGAGTCCTCTTATGTTGATCTGCTTTGTGTGCCCAGTACTGGATTTGTGTTGTTTAGAACATCAAAATAATCCCTTTCCTTGTTTTTAGTTATAATTTAAAAATATTCATGGAAACTGTGTGTGTGTCTGTAAGAGAGAGAAGGCCTGTGAGTATTTTGTACATTTTAACAGCTTTGTTATCTCTGGTTAACATTATGTCTTAGGAGCAGGCTATGACAGTTGTCATTGCAGTTCTAATACCTCTAATTTTTAACAAATTTTCTTTCTAACTTTATTTTTTTATGTCTCACATGGTTCTCTGCATTTCTCTAGATAAAACTAGCTATGGGCTGGGCGCAGTGGCTCACGCCTATAATCCCAGCACTTTGGGAGGCCGAGGCGGGTGGATCACGAGGTCAAGAGATCGAGACCATCCTGGTCAACATGGTGAAACCCCGTCTCTACTAAAAATACAAAAATTAGCTAGGCATGGTGGCACGTGCCTGTAATCCCAGCTACTCAGGAGGCTGAGGCAGGAGAATTGCCTGAACCCAGGAGGCGGAGCTGAGACCGCACCATTGCACTCCAGCCTGGGTAACAAGAGCGAAACTCCGTCTCAAAACAAACAAACAAACAAACAAACAAACAAAAAACTAGCTATGAATTGTATTCTTAGGGAAGAAAATTAGAAGTACAGTATTGCTGTCTATATGCTTAAGGGAAGTACAGCATGAGGGCAGTTGCCAGGGACTTCAACCATTTTGAACTTAAGAGCAGCACTTTTTTATCATCTCTGGTGGAATTTTGCTGTGGCATATTTCCTGTAGTGAATATAAAGGAATTCTATTCTTCTGTGGAATCATTTGATACTATTACTTTATAAAATACACCTAGTTTTTATATGCGTAGTCTTTTGAGAGGTATGGTAAAGGACATATATCAAAATTTGTACAGTTTTGCCCTCAAGTTAGAGTTTGCATTCTAGACAGTTGGATCATTAGAAAGTGATTAGATATTCATGCACTTAAATGTCTCATTGTCAGATTGGGACCAATTTTATTGATGGATTGGCTGTTAATAGTTACTGGGTTACTAAGGCTGTACATCAGAATCATATGGCTCTCCTCCCAGACATCCTGATCCTGGAATAGCCTGATAATCTGTTTTTAACAAGTACATCAGGTGTTGCCAATGTCTATTGAATTGGTGTTTGGGAATTGCTAAACTAGATCATGTAATAGCATGGTTTTCAAATAAAAGGCATTCTGTAGTTTTGTGGAATATTTAAGACATGTCCAAAAAAAAAAAAGGGATTTTAAAGACTAGAGAATAGTATAACAAGTGTCTTTGTATCCACTACTTATTTTAAGAAATAAAAGATTACGTGTAAACTGGAACCCCTGTTTTTGCTTGTCTGACTTTGCTCTCTTTGATAACCACTGTTCTGAATCTGACGCTTATCATTCTCATGCATGTTTTTATATTGTTATTACATATGTATGAGTCCATGACAATATGTAATTTTTTTATATTTTAAAATGTTATGTAATGATACTGGAATTTCCTTGTACAACTTTTTTATGTTTATACAACATTACGTTTTTGTGATTTCTAGATTATATACTTTAGGATTTCCTTGTTAAGTCTTGTGACTTTGGGAATTTATTGGAATTTCATTGATTTTATTTGGGGAAGATTGACATAGTATGCTCTTGAGCATAATATTATGTAGTACACTTCTAAGTTTCTCCGTATACCTCTTGCACATCTTAGATTTCTTTCTAGATAAGTCATTTTTATTGTATCCTTTTAAAAGTTATATTTTGCTGCAGTTTTTCTTGGCTAAGAGAGTATTGCCTTTTTTCTAACAACTCTGCTGAATTCTCCGTACTAGTTCCAATATAGACATTCTTTACTGCTTGTTATATCAGCTGTGATGCAGTGTTCTTTTTTCTCAACTCAGCACAGAGCTACATATTCCTCTTCTAGCCAGAAATGGAAATGGAGCTAAGAGTTTTGAAGAGTAAAATGTATTGTATAACTAATATGTACCAGCAATGTTATTTAGGGACATGATTTTTTTTGATCCTCATAGTAAATTTAAAAAGTATTACTATATAGGGAAGACTTTAGTTCTACTGCATACGCAATGAAACGGAGGCCCCTACAAATTAAGTGCCCTGTGTTAGAACTAGAAAATAGAGGCATTTGACCTGAAAACCGGAATTCACTATTTAAAAAACACTGTGAATGTGTCTTCTCCATCCACATTCCCCCTCACCCTGCACTAACTTTCCAGCATTTCATCTTGCAGTGCAGCCCCTGCCTCCTGGCTGATCACCCACTTCAATCCATTGTCTACAGAGAGGGATCTTTTAAGATGCAGACATGATACATGATCTTCTTCTCCTGCTTTTCATTGCTCTTGGGAAGTCCTCTAGAGAGGTCTGCACATTCTGGTCCTTGCCTCCCTTTCCAACTTCCTTTGTGCTCTTGCATGCCTTGTGTGCTTGAGTTTAGTAGAAACATTCCATGCACAAGTTTCTTCTGTCTGTACCTGTTTATCTTCCCTCTTTGCCTAGCCCACTCTTATTTATCCTTCATGTATAGCACATGGTCATTACTTAATAAATTAAATAATTGTGTCACGGACATCAGTTTCATTGGGAAACCTTTCTTGATACTGCCTTCTCCACACATATCTCCCTTCTCCACTTGGGCAGATTAGGTCTCAGTTCCCACAGCAACCTGAATTTCTTTAGAATGTTCTTCACACTTGTAATGATTGTTCTGTTGGTCTTCCCTGCAAGATAGTAAATAAAGCTCCATGAGGGCAGGGACTATGTATATTATTAACATCTCTATTTTTAGCAACAAGCTCAGTTTGATAAATTTTAGCTGTTATATGATGTTGCTGATTTTTCATTTAATATAGTCATTTGGCCATTTTTTTTTTTAGAGCTGAATTTTCTGTTTATACCTTTTGACCATCTTCTTCCCTTCTTTGGTCATTTTATGGCTATTACACCTCTGATACAAGGTGAAAAGTTAAAACCAATACCGAGATTAATTTTTTTACTGTTAATAACATATGAGCTAATAAAATAATGGGGAAGAGGTGGAAAACTGGCTTATGTAGGCATTTTGAGATTCCATAAATGCCATTTCAGCCTCCCCTTTACCCAGGAATCTTCTGAGTCGTGGATAGAATAGAACAGTTCTGGAAAACATGAAGCCTGAGGCTAAGATCTGTTTAATTTGAACACACCAAGATTTTATGTATATTTTTCATATTGTGAAGTGACTGATGTGAGAACTGGAACAAAGAACTTTTCCCAGAGACCACTATGAAGCAGTCCCTGTACCTTTTAAGGATAATTACTAAATAAAAGTGCAAGAGGCAGCCAGGTATGGTTGTACATGCCTGTAGTCTCAGCTACTCAGGAGGCTGAGGTGGGAGGATCACTTGAGCCCAAGAGTTGAAGGCTGCAGCACACTATGATCGTGCTGTAAATAGCCATTATACTCTAGCCTGGGCAGTGTAGTAAGACTCTGTATCAAAAAAAATAAAGTTGAAAAACAAGTGCAACATAGTAAAACCCTGTCTCTACTAAAAATACAAAAATCAGCTAGGTGACATGGGAGCACCTGTAATCTCAGCTACTCTGAAGGCTGAGGCAAGAGAATCGCTTGAACCTGAGAGGCACAGGTTGTAGTGAGCTAAGATTGTGCCATTGCACTCCAGCCTGAGGGACAAGAGTGAAAACTTTATCTCAAAAAAAAAAAAAAAAAAAAAGTCCAAGGGGCCTTAGCCCCTCACACTGCCAGAATTGAAGAGTTATTTCCCCCTATAAAGCCTTATGGAGCACACCTGGATATTGTTGTGAACTCAGAAAAAGGGGGTGTGGGATTCTAATCTGTACATAGACACAGCTCAACACTGAATTATTTTGAACTTTGTCACTGTTTTACCTCTGATGAAATATCTCAAAGAACAGTTTAGCAGTATAACATATTAAGTCTCCCAAACTTGGTGTTTTCTGCTGAGATCCCAATGACTCTTGAAAGAAACTCAAAAATTGAGAATATTTAGAAGGTTTAGATTAGTGGTTTTCAAAGTTCTGCAGACTAGTAGCATCAGCACCAGCTTGGAACTTGTTAAGAAAAGTTAATTATTATTTTTAAATTGAGAAATAATTGTATATATTTGTGGAATAGTGTTAGGTTTTGGTACATGTGTACATTGTGGAATGATCAAATGAGGCTAATTAACATACCTGTCACCTCCAATGCTTATTTGCTTATTTCTTGTTTGATTTTTTTAAATTTCTTTTTTCACTGCCTAGTCTCTGAACCTTTTTTGTTTTTTTAATTTATTTTTTCACCATACTTATTTCTTTGTGGTGAAAACATTTAAAATCCACGTCTAGCCTGGGCAACATAGCAAGACCTCCATCTTAATTTTTTTTTTTTTTAATTAGCTGGGCATGGTGGCATGTGCCTATAGTCTTACCTATTCAGAAGCTAAGTCAAGAGGACTTGAGCCTAAAAGGTCAAGCCTGTAGTGAGCTATTATCATGCCACTACACTCCAGCCTGGTAGGAGAGAGACCCTGTCTCCTACTCTTTTAGCAACTTTGAAATATACAATATATTATTAACTATAGTCACCATACTGTGCAGTAGATCACCAAAACTTACTCCTCCTAACTTAAGGTTTGTACCCTTTGAGCAACATCTCCTCTTTCCATGTTCACCCCTCCCTGCAGCCTCTGGTAACCACCATTCTAATTATACACTCTACTTTTATGACTCTTTTTAAGATTCCACATGTAAGTAAGATTATTATGCGGTATTCCTGTGCCTGGCTTATTTCACTTAATAATGTCAGCCAGGTGTCACAAGTGACAGTTTCCATTTTCTAAGACTAAGTAGTATTTAATTTAAAAAACTTTCAACATCAGTAATCATCAGGGAAATGCAAAAACTGTAGTAATATATACCTCTCACCTGTTAGAATGGCTGTTATCAGAAAGATGAAAGATATCAAGTATTGGCAAGGATGTAGAGAAAGGGGACAGCCATTTTGGAAGATAATATGGAGGTTCCTCAAAAAATAAAAAATAGAACTACTGGCTGGGCATGGTGGCTCATGCCTATAATCCCAGCGGTTTGGGAGGCTAAGGTGGGCGGATCATGAGATCAAGAGATCGAGACCATCCTGGCCAACATGGTGAAACCCTGTCTCTACCAAAATTTAAAAAAAAATTTTAAAAATAAAAATAATTAGCCAGGTGTGGTGGTGCACACCTGTAGTCCCAGCTACTTGAGAGGCTGGGGCAGGGGAATCACTTGAACCTGGGAGGTGGAGATTGCAGTGAGCCAAGGTCATATCACTGCACTCCAGCCTGGTGACAGAGTAAGATTCCCTCTCAAAAGAAAAAAAAAAAAAAATAGAACTACCACATGATCCAGCAGTCTCACAACTGGGTATATGTCCAAAGGAGGTGAAATCAGTGTGTCAAAAGGGATGTCTGCATTACTGTGTTCACTGTAGCATTATTTACAATAGCCAAGATATGAAATTAACTTAAGTGCTCATGAGTGGATGAATGTGTAGAAATGCACATTCTTAAACCTTTCCACAGACCTGCAATACTGAATCAAACTCTAGAGATGGGTCTGTGTTGTAAGAAGTTCTGCAAGTGAAACTGATACTGCAAAAGTTTGAGAACCATCCAGGCAAGTCAAATCCGATTGTCTAGATGAATTTGTCTTGAATTCAAAAGAGATGTTAATGAGCTAGTCTTTTAAATCTTCCAGCATTTTTAATTTTGCATGCTTGGATACAGCTAGCAAATTGACTGCTCTTTCCAGAATTTTCCTTCTGATATTCATTAAGATTAGCCCTCTGACAAAATGTGATAAGTTGTCTTTAAGTGGATGGGGAAGTTGGGGAGAAGGCCATGCTTTTGTTATTCTGCTCAGTGCAAGTTTTGGAATTGTTCTTTAGAGTGTAATATCTCCATTTCTTTGACCAAAGATACTGTTATGGACTGGAGTAATTGTTGTATTTCCTTAACCTATGCCCTTTATTTTCTTATGAATGAAACAGTGTAAAAAATGGTAGTGTGGAAAAACAAACTTTTGGAAACACTTTGCTGCAACTTGTATTTATTATAGTTAACAATGACAAGTGTGCAAGGAGAAAAACCTTCCTTTTGTTGAAATTTATTGCTTTGTCCATTGCTGAACAATACCTCTTTGGGAAAGCAGAAAATGCTAGCAATTTCTTTTTCTGCAAATGTGTGAACATTTACAGGAAAGAGAAAGTTTGTGGAGCTTCTGAATACTGTGACCCTCCTGATGATGTAACAGGTGGACTGTTTACTTGGACTTTTACTAGCCTTCAGAGTCAAGGCTACTTATTAGTGGTTGAATTAAATGTAGGGTTTATTTTTTCTTACCAGAGTAAATGCTGATAGTGGTTAAGGAAGCCATCTAACTGTGGTATTTGAGAAGACCATTCACTTGCTGTCTGCTGCTGTTAAAAAATGCCTTAATGGAAATTACCTGCCATTGGCTTTTTTTTTTTTAATGTTTTTCACATGGTTCTTGAAAATCATCTTCTGCACTTTGAACTTAGTCAACTTGAAAGGGCATATTAAACCTGAGCTTGAAATTCTGAGATTTAGGTTTTGATCTTGAAGATAACACTCTGGGGTTAGCTTCCAGGTGCTTTCATTTTCAGCATGCTGGCTGCCAGCTGTTTAAAATTAAAATTCATACAAAATCCTCTTCACCTGTTGACTGAATGCAGGTTTTCACTCTTTGGCAGCCTCAGTCACTATGTAATTCATGTCTTGGTAAATTTTATCTTGAAGAGAAATTATCTTAACATTATAGAAATGGAGAACAGATTCGTTCTCACCAGGGGCTAAGGAGAGAAAAGAGGGGAAGAGGAGTGGGTATAGCTGTAAAAGGGCAAAGTGAGGGATCCTTGGGGTGACGGCAGTTTTCTATATCTTGACTGTATCAATGTCAGTATTCTGATTGTGATAATTCTGTAATATTCTGTGATAGTCTGTAACATTCATATTCTGTAAGTGGGATTTCTCTATTATTCTTAAAACTGCATGCGAATCTACAATTACCTTGATTTAACAAATGGTTTTCCATAAAAAAGCAGCCACTTTCCCTCACACTAGTGCTTTTCCTTAAAATAGGCATTGTACTTCGGCATGTGGTGAAGGTGCTTTTTGTGCACTTTTCATTTTGTTACACAGAATATTAAAAGACAAGAGTGGAGATTTAATAATATTTTTAAAAAACATAAACAAGCTGGGAGCCATGGCTCATGCCTGTAATCCCAGCACTTTTGGAAGCCGAGGAGGGTGGATCACTTGGCAGTCGGGAGTTTGAGACCAGCGTGACCAACATGGAGAATCCCTGTCTACTAAAAATACAAAATTAGCTGGGTGTGGTGGTGGATGTCTGTAATCCCAGCTTCTTGGGAGGCTGAGGCAGGAGAATTGCTTGAACCTGGGAGGCAGAGGTTGCAGTGAGCCGAGATCACGCCATTGCACTTTAGCCTGGGCAACAAGAGTGAGACTCTTGTCTCAATGGCACGGTGGGGTGGGGCAGGGGGGATAATGGAAGTTTTTTAAAAATGTCTTGCTTCACTGCATTGTGAATGTGTTTTTATATGACATGTCTGTGGTAACAAAAAACTTCAGTCTAATTGAAGTTTTTTTTTTTTTTAATGTTTTAAATACTTGGGATTAATTAGCAATAATAGTAACTATAAAAATTACAATAAAGCATTATGTCTTGTGTTCCTGCATGTCTAAATTGCTTTTCATTCAGACATTTAAAGCACATAATAAACTAATTCCTTAGGAATAGTGCCTGCCCCAGAAAGATAGCATGTAATTACAGTACTATATGCTAACATGAATAGAGGTGTGGACAGAGACTGCAACTAACACTTACACACTAGACAGGGGCTGCAGCTAACTCTTACACACCCAGGAATCACCACAGAAAAGCTTGCCCACTTAACTCTGACACATACAGCACGCTATGTTGCAGCCTGTGTGGTGAAGGAATACATGTTTGTGTATGTTTCAGCATAGAAAGGACTGAAATTTAAGTTTACAGGTAGACATACAATAAAATACAAAAGAATTACTAATAAAATAGACCAGGGACAACACAATGAAAGATCAAAACTAAGGAAAACTAGCACAAAGATGTTTCATAGGAGTTACTGTAATACAAATACACTGTGTATAGTTACATGTTTATAATCCTAGCCTGCATGTTTCTCATAATGGCTTTGGTGTGGGGGAGAGGTACATGTTTTAGTAGCTTGGAGATGAAGGAAGAAAGTTTCAAGAGTTATGAGATACAAATCAGTTTTTGTGCTTGAAGGGTGGGTTCCAGGCAGAGCCACTGAGACGCTTGCGGAAGCTTCTAGCGGGGGGCGTGCCTTAGGGTGGGGAGGGTGCTCCCTGGCTTTTGCAGCTGCCTTTCCACAGTCCTCTCAGGGCTCCATTCTTCAGTCTACATGGGAATTCTTTTTTGACTTTTGGTTTTGGTTTGTTATTTTGAGACAAGGTCTGGCCCTGTTACCCAGGCTGGAGTGCAGTGGCGCAGTCATATCTCACTGCAGCCTCGACCTCTTGGCTTCAAGGGATCCTCCCACCTCAGCTTCTCAAAGTTCTACCATACCTAGCCTGGAAGTTCTTTTTTGAAAAAGCACAAGGTCAATACTTAGATTTCTATCCACACAGCCAAGTGGACATGGAGATAAGACAGTGAACTCTCACCACAATTTTATCATTTGCATTGGCTTATGTTTGATAATTTTATCATTGTCATCTATAATATTGCTAGAAACAGATAATATAGTTATGAATAGGATTTTATACCCAGATCTTTTAGTGGATTCCAGTGTTAAATCCTAGGCAAAATGTGAAGCTTGTTATTTTAATTATTTTTTTCCCTGAGCAACTGTTCTTAAATGCATTATTTGTGGCATTTGTTTTGGGTTATTAATTGATGACTAGATACTGTTTCAGCAATTACTAAATGTTACTTTTACATGAATTGTAAAAGTACATAAATTATTATACATTGATTGAAGCAGACATCTAGACAACTACAATGTGATTTGTTTCTAGGCAGAATTTTTCTATTGCCAAATTAATTTGAAATTTTAAGACAGTAGTCTATAGATCATACAGAGTAACTTTCTCATACTTTTGCTTTCCTGATCTTTATCTTTTGCTTTATTATTTTTCTTCTATTTCTGCTGTATTAAGTGGGCAAGAGAAGATATTTTCAGATCTTTCAGATTCATTTAAAGTGCAGCTGTCTTCCACCCTCCACTGCTAGTTCATAGAGCTGAAAGAACACCGGCCAACCAGCAGCTGTTAAAAAGAAAACTAAAAAAAAGTGGCTGAAGAAAAACAGTAATTTTGAAAACCATAGAAAAACATTTGTCATAATATTTTAAATTAAAAGAAAAAAAAACAGGCTAATATTTCCAAGACTAGCTTTGGATGAAATAATAATTGAGACCTTCTGAATTGTGCTTTTTGGCTATTATTCCCACATGTGGATCATCCTGAAGCAATGATTTCTTGTGGGTTTGAGGAAGTTTTATATGTGGTTGGGGTTGGGAGGAGTCACAGGTGATTTGTCCCCTGCGGGAGTGCCCTGTGGCCTTGCTGGACAGTTGGAAAGGGGAGAGAAATAGAAGGGGCTAGTTGCTTATGTAATGATCTCAGGGTGATTAATTTGGTTTTACTTTCAGCCTCTTTGGTGCTAGATATCAAAAGATCAGAGAACAGACTGGAGATTGCTTTCTCTCAAATATATGTTCTATCTCCTTGCCATTTTCCACTCCAAAATGCAAATATTCCCCTGAAAGACTAAGCATCATGACTAATAAGCATGAATTAGCCAGATCATCAAAACTCTGCCCTGATATTTGGAAAAATGAGATTTGTTTAGGGAGGAGATGGGGAAGCAACAAGGGTTTATTTGTTTTGAAGAAGCAGAGCTGGAGGATTTGAAGCAGATGTAGGGTGGATGCCATGAACTCTGTGGTAAAAATCTAAGAGGGCTTGCAGAGCAGTAGAGCTAAAACTTCTACATTTTGTTAACTTGCCAGTTTGGCTGGCGATTGGCGTAGTTGTTTGATACTGGTGCTGAATCTAGTTTGAACGTCTGCATGCAGACTCTTTTCCCCTGGGTTTGGGCTTGGCTGTTGTGAGCCGGGCCAGGCCTCCCTGTGTAATGGGAGATGGAGAGATAATCACTTGCTGCCTGCCCACTCTGCTTTCCTAATTATCATTGCCTTCAGTCCTCAGCAGGATTTCTCTAGCACTGAAGCCTGACCATAATACTCAACTGTAGGGCTGCTCTACATAAAATTATGTAACTAGAGGTAAATGTAACTTCCTTGATAAAAATCTAGGGTCTTGGAAACACGTTCTGTGGCTTAAATAAAGATTTAGGTCAACAAAGGAGTGTTTGGCAATTTCCTCCAGTTCTCTAAATTGTAATGTTCGTGCCCTGGAATCTTAGCAGGTTTTAAAAATGGAAATCAGGTTTATAGTCTGCTGTATCACCACCTTGGTTCTAACACAGCTCTCCAAGAGATGCTGTTGTTCTTAGTTCTTTACTGTCTTTCACATGAAAAAAGCCATTTCTTATAGAAATTGTGGCCTGGCATGGTCTAGCTTATGTAGTCACATATCACCTTCACTTGACTAATTGCCCAATTGCCTTTCTGGGATGTTCAGTCAGTAAAAGAAGATGATTTTTATAAGGAGTATTTGGACAGCTCATTGTAAACTGAAAATAAACACGTCAATGATAACAGAGTGAAATTGCCTTGTACGTTTTTGCCTTTGATTCCCTATCAGTTGTAGCTAGCTAGCTAGCTTTGTAGCAGATTCTGCAGTGTTTTTTTCTGTGACAATATCTTTCTTTGAGCACCTGAGAAGTTTACCCAGGATATGGTGGTGTGCTTGACAGTTACTTAAGTAAGATGATCAAGTTGGGAGAAAAGTTGTGGATAAATGTCTGTTCACATACTTACAGCTTTTAAATAGGGAAAAATGATAGCTAATCTTAAAAGGTTATTTAAGAGAAAAATGATGGAAGCATGTCAGAAAGACCCAGGGGCCAGCTTGTGACAAATCTGAGTCAATTTGATCAACAGAATAATTAAGGACAGAAGTGAATTGTAATTGGTAGAAAAGCAGGAATCCATGCTGATGACGATTGGGGGAGAAGGAAAAGGCTCTTGCTCACAGTAGAATGCAGTTGCCAACCGTGGAGTTTCTTTAGGGCATTCTGGACAATAAGGCCATTTAGAGATACTTCTCTTTAGTAGATCAAATATGGTAGGGGAGAATCTAGGGTTCGAAGGCCTGGACTAAATTTTGGTACTTGGTAACTTTGACCTTGGGTTAGTTATTTGTCCCCTTTGAGCTTGTGTTTGCTAACCCATAAAATGGAGGAGTGGTTACATCTACTTTTCAGGGTTGTAGTGAGGATAAAATTAAATAGTGCATATGAAAAGGCTTTATGTACTAATGCGTTCTTGAAACGATGTGACTGAAATAGTGATACAAGAAACATCACTTCTGTGTATCTTTCTTAGAATAAAAACAAAATTTGTAATTTGAACAATTTTCACTAAACAAATACTCAGAAAACAAGTGATATTGTTAGAATAAAAATATTAACAAAGTTAAAATAGTGACTTGTTTTTGCTTCCTGTGTTTTGGACACTGTGCTTATCACTTACCAGCTATTCTCATTTAATCCTAACCACAACTGCAGGAAGTAAGTACCAATGTGACTACTGAGATGTAGAATTTGAGTACATTTTCACACAACTTATATCTGGAGAGCCAGGATTCAAATTAAAGCCTGACTGCAAAATCCATGATGCTAACCACTGTATTGTACTGCTTCCCAAAAGAATTATTTTCTTTAATCAGTTACAAAAAGGAGGGGCATCCAGAGTTTTTGGTAGTAGAGCCTGTGATCTGTGATCATATATGCACCAGCTACATGAGTTTTGGATTGTGAGTCCACATCTGCCCTTTAAGTGTTTATGGAGGCTTGTGTTTCCCATTGATCAGTAAAGTTTCCTTATTATTTATTTAGAGACGGAATCCTACTCTGTCGTCTTCGCTGGAGTGCAGTGGCGTGATCTCCAGTCACTGCAACCTCCACCTCCTGTGTTCAAGTGATTCTCCTGCCTCAGCCTCCTGAGTATCTGGGACTATAGGCATGCACCATCATGCCCAGCTGCTATTTTTTGTATTTTTTAGTAGAGATGAAGTTTCACTATGTTGACCAGGCTGTTCTTGAGCTCCTGACCTCAAGTGATCCCCACCCATCTTGGCCTCTCAAAGTGCTACCATGCCTGACCATAATGTTCTTTATTAGATAGCAGGTATCTCATTTTCATGAAACGTATTTAATTGCATGAGATATAAACTCAGAATGAGCTGAATATAATTAATTCAGCTGCAGTTACAAATGAAGCAAAGATGCCTGGAAGACACCCGGGTTAGCATTTACAGATCAATAGTGCAATAGCTGATTGGGCACCACAGACTAACTGCTTCATGTGTGATGATGACTGTCCCTCACTGAGTGTTTATAGAACTTGTTAAAACCAACCTGTGCAACATTGGGAGACACCATAGCATAGTGGCTAAGAACTTGGATTGTGGTGCCAGGCTGCCTAGGTTTGAATCCTGTCTCCCTGGTTATTGGTTATGTATTCTATATCTCATTCTCTAGATCTCATTTTCCACTTTTATAAAGTGAAGGGTAATGTAGTGCGTAGGATCACAGTTGTTATGAGGATTATATGAGTTAATATATAGTACGGCTTGGTCTATGGCACTTGGTGCACACATGTATAAGCACCACATTAAAAGAAAATCTGAGAAGTACTATTATTCTCGTTTAAAAGTGAGGCTTAAATAGTAAATTGCCCTAGTTAATTGGCTAGTAAATAATTAAGCAGAATTTCCAGTTTTGGAACTGAGAAACTAAAATCTGCTTCTGACCATTGTTATACTTCATGTGTGGCTTTTGAAGGTATTTTTTTTCACCTGATATTTTTAGCTTATACTTTGAATTTTTTTTCTACCTCTAACAACTTTTGAAGTCTGTAATAACATCGCACCTTCCCTCTGTGGAAGTAAAGCAAATAAATGCTTGACAAAGGAAAGGAAGCTACTGGGGTAAGAGTGGGAAGAGAAAAGACAGAGAGGTGACTAGGTTATTCTCACAGTGCTGTTAAGGGCTTGCTATCCCTTTGGGGAAACTGAGGTGAGAACTTACGCCACCTCATTCATACAGCTAGGACCCTGGGCTGTCTTGATCCAAAGCCAATGCTTTTTCCATGACACCATGCCTCTTGACCAAAAAAACTGGACACTATAAATTTTCTGTAAGCTTAGTATAAGGCCATGCCAGCCTTTTCCATGTCATTTGGATTTATATCTGTATACTATCAAAGAGTCAGGACCAACACAGTGTAGAGCATTTTATAAGTGAAAGGGATGATCTCTAGAAATTTGACTTAAGATGAGAAAAATTGAAGTTCAAGTTCCACAGCTACTTAGTGACATAGATAGGGCCAGACACCTAGCTCTCTTGCCAGTGCAGTTAGTAACCGTTCATCTTCCTGTTGCTAGGCTGTATTCACCCAGATGAAGGCTTTGATTTGTTATACTTGGGATGAGGTATAAAAATCTGCCTTTTAAAATATGTATCTAATTCAGGTGCAGGGATTCTGAGGGCCGAACTTTGAGAAAGGCTAGTCTTTATGAGCCCGTTTATACTAGAAAGGTCAGGAATAGCAAAACAATTTACAAACTTGCAGTAATTGAAAGAAAGCATTCATTCAGGACCTATTAAGTGTCAGACACTGGATAATTCAAAAGAAAGAAAACCAATTCTACCCACAAAGGCATTATGATGCAGGTGAAAAAAAGTCAAATTAGCAATACAACGTTGCAAATGCGACTTCAAAATCTCTGTAGGGCGTACTGAGGCACAAGGAGGAATTCTTTTCTACTAGGGGTAGGTGGAAAGACCAGGAAAGACACCATGGAAATGCTGTTAGAACTGAGACCTGGAAATATGGCCAAGTAAGCAAAGGTGCAGAAATATGAAACTAGCAGATGAAAACTGCAAAAATCCCCAAAGATAGGTTGCAGCAGGAATCAGAACTAGGTCATGGAGTCATAGAAGATGTTCTGTGGGTACACCGAGAAGGTATTTTTCAAGAAAATCATCTGTGGTATACAAAAAGAATCATTGGCCTGGCATTATCGAAGAAGTTGTAGTCTCAGAAGTTAAGTTAGATTTAGATGAATTTTAGGTAAATTTAATGGCTGTTTTTTAAAGCTTGATAATGTTATTGAATGAAATTCATTTCTTTATGTCAAATTGTGTTCACATATTTGTCTATTAATATATTTGTGCTTAAGAGTAATTATACTCCTAGAAAATACTTCAGTGTTGCTACCTTTAGGCAAAACTGTCATATCTTTAAAGATCTCCCCCCAAAAAACTAAACAGAAGGATGGACAGAGAATTTAAAAAACAACTTCCCACAATCTCTTTCCAGTTTTATAGTACTAAGTGATTGTCTAGTGGTTATGAGCAGACATTGATGCACATCCTGGCCCCCAGTTAGCAGCTGTGTGACCTTGGATGGGTTACTTAGCTAGGCTGAGCCTGATCCTTCTCCTGTAAAACAGAGATGACTGCTGTGAGGATTTAGTGATAGACACTTTTCCCTATGGGCAAGGACAGTGTCTGTCCTGCTGACTCATACCTGCAGTGCCCTGCATGATGGACACATACATGGTACCCAGTGAACCTTATCTAATATTTCAGATCCTTCAAACTATCACCTCATCACCAATAAGCAGAGAAAGTGCTACCACTCAGGGATTCAGGCTGTTATATATTTTCATTAAAATTTAACCTCTATTGAGGTTCCAAGAATCATTTCTTCAGTGTAAAATTTCCCTGACATGGCCTGAGGTAAGGAATTTTATTTCATAAATGTGTATACTATTAATTTCTTAGGCACTTTCTACGTGAAGTGTCTCTGTTTAGAAGGTCACTGAACACACTCTGTTGGGGACATCTGTCTTGTGTAGACATCAGATTGGGCACAGCTGCTCTGGCAGCTTGCCCTCCCCTTCTCACAAGAATTGACTAGTTCTGGAGCAGCTGACTAGTTCTGGGGCCATTCTTCTACTAGCCCTGGGCCTCCTTTCTGCTTGTAGGTGGCCTCACTGAAATGTCCTGAGATTCAACTTAGATGCCATCTGGGGCTGGGCTTTGAACATTACGAAACTCTAGGTGTACATGAGCAGCATTCTCATCAATCAGAAGACTTGCAGAATTTAGAGCAGGAAGACCTGGTGGAGAGCAAGTCTCTTACTCTTTTGTGTGAGGAAACTGAGTCCCTGAGACGTTAAGTGATTGGCTCAAAGTCACAGAGGTGGTTCTCCGAGTCAGGACTAGAACTCAGGTGTCTTAACTCTAACCTAAATGCCTTCTCCACCTTGTCAGAAATAGAAAGCATTTCTCTACTGCCAGTTAACAAGTAGCTTGTGTCCATTATTTCTACATGGACAGACGTATATCAGAACTCTCTTGTGTGTTTAAAAAAAGAAAAAAGCTACTTTTTCACGAACATTGGTGGGTAACAGCCCATGGGATTTGTCAGACTTAGTCTCATTACTGGACTACTATACCACTGACAACTTGGCGATAGAATTTCAACCAGCATTTAAAAATCTTAAAAAAAGCTCTCACATCGTAGAGTTTACGGGAATCCTTTCCAGAGCTCAGTCCCTCTCTACAATTTTAACTGTTGTTTTTCATTCTTTTCCTTGTACCTTAGCAACGCAGAAAAGCTGAGTGTAATAGCAGAATCACAAATAACTCTCAAACTTTTACTTCCTGAAACATTCTTAGTTGCATTTCCCTGTTGACTGGAAAAGGGATTTTATTTTTATTTTTAACAGAGATGCACAGTTTGAAAAGCAGAGCTACATCACTGAGAAAAGGCAGAAATCTGAAGATTTTTTTTTCTCATGAGAGAAAAGGAAAAGAGGGAAGGAAGATAACTTCAGCCTTTTAAAGACATAACACAATTAGAGATTTTCAAGTGGGTGGAGAGGATTGGTGAAATCACCTAGGGGCCTTTTTTTCAGAATATCTTTGAGGGGTTGGGATGGGAGACGCGATCTGGGTTTTTACCAGGGTTAGAGCTCCTAGGATACAGGGATGACATACATGGTCTGATTTTTAAATAACTCCAAAGAAATTCATGTGTACAAAGAAAGATGTTTTAATATTGGGCTCCTTTTGAAAGCAGATTCTTATTCAAATTAATCAACAGGAGCAGCCCTCAAAGACAGAAGTCCCACACTTCAGCCATTCTTCGAAGTTACCAAGCAGAGGTCACCCTAGTGCACCAAGAAAATGGTTCCCCAGAATAGTCTATGTTCCCATTTTTTTTTTTTTTTTTTTTTTTTGAGACGGAGTTTCGCTCTTGTTACCCAGGCTGGAGTGCAATGGCGCGATCTCGGCTCACCGCAACCTCCGCCTCCTGGGTTCAGGCAATTCTCCTGCCTCAGCCTCCTGAGTAGCTGGGATTACAGACATGCGCCACCATGACCAGTTAATTTTTTTGTATTTTTAGTAGAGACGGGGTTTCACCATGGTGATCAGGATGGTCTCGATCTTTTGACCTCGTGATCCACCCGCCTCGGCCTCCCAAAGTGCTGCGATTACAGGCTTGAGCCACCGCACCCGGCCCCATATTTGTTTTGCACAAAATAGTAACAGCCTGAGACATAAAGCAAGTCAAAGGGAAACACTGCTCACCCTCTCTCCCTTCCTTCCTATTGGTGACCTTAGTTGGGCCTACAGTTTGCAAATCCTTATTCTTCAGGCTGGTAAACCTCTCACCCAAGAAATGAGGATGGCACAAAGAAAGTGTGCTTAAACATGAATAGTTACCTGAATGTTTCTTCTTTCCTCTTCCCCTAATAGAAAACATACTTTAATTATTCTTTACTGAAATCTTGCTGAAATAAAAGGAACATGAAGTGGGGGTAAAGTGAGATATCTAGGAGAGAATCACAGCATTGTCCAGGATTCCACACAAAGAGAGAGGCCTCGGCTGTCTTATTTTAGAGCAGCACGTGTGTGTAGGCTTAACCCAGCCTGACTAACTTCCATGTGTCTCCTCTCTGCCACATTAATACTTCTTTCTAGGGCTGGCAGCTGTTCCAGACCTGTCTCTTTCCTGAATTTAGTCAGTCATTGCTTATAGTTAGGATGAACATTTATTGTCCAAGCCAGGAGGCTTGAAATTGACAAGTCACTTATTACTAATTATATCAGACAACAGGTACAAATTGGGACTCTCCCAGGCAAGCTAGGACGTACAGACACTCTACTTATACAGTTTCAGGCTGTGTGTGGTGGCTCATGCCTGTAATCCCAGCACTTTGGGAGGCTGAGGAAGGAGGATAGCTTGAGGCTAGGAGTTTGAAACCAGCCTGGACAACATAGTGAGACCCTGTCTCTACAAAAAAAAAAAAAAAAATTAACTGTGCACGGTGGCAGGTACTTGTAGTCCTAGCTGCTCAGGAGGCAAAGACAGGAGTATCTCTGGAGCCCAGGAGTTTGAAGATGAATTGCTCTATGATTGTGCCTGTGAATAGCCACTGCACTCCAACCTGGGCAGCATAGTAAGACCCCAGCTCTAAAAATAATAATAATTGTTTTTTAAAAAAGCAAATAAGGAAGTTTTTGTACGCACTGCTGTGGACTGTGTGGTAATAATTACCAGTTAGAAGATACATTGGAGGAGAAGCCTCATTTAATCTCATTGAAAATAGCAACAACTTGATAAATTTAACAAGAAATGTGCACGTCCTATATGTAGTGTTAGGAACTGAGTTGTATGCCCCAAAATAAATATATTTAAACCCTAACCCCAAGCACCATAGAATATGACTATTTTTGGAGATAGGACCTTTAAAAGAGGTAATTAAAATGAGACCATGAGCATAGGCCCAAATGCAGTCTGAAGAGGGATGAAACATGCAGAGACACCAGGAGAAAAGGCCATGTGACTACACCCTGAGGAGGCAGCTGTCTACAAGCCAAGAAGAGAAGCCTCAGGAAAACCAACCTGCCAACACCTTGACTTTGGATTTCCAGCCTTCACAGCAACAGTGAGATAAATTTCTGTTGTTTAAGCCACCAGTCTGTGGTATTGTGTTAATGGCAGTGCTAGAAAACTAATACAGACAGTACCTGTGGAACACAAAAGTGGGCTTGAACAGACCTTTCTATGTCTTCAGAAGGGCATTTCAGCATCATCAAGATATTAATCTTGACTTAATTTATGAATATAATGTGACCTCAATGAAAGTATCAGTAACGTTTTTTTCTGGAGGTAAACAAGGTGGTAACTGAAGTCATACGGAAAACTAAGCATGCAGACGAAACACTGAAAAAGAACTGTGAGAGGGGCTGGCCCTATCAGATATTAAAACCTCTATGCAGCTTTTATAAGTAAAACAGTGGTACTGGGGCACAGGCTAGAGTAGGATGAAACGCAATGGAATTAAATATCTAAAAGTGGACCCAAACATTTATGGAACTTTTATATTTTTTTAAAAAGTGGCAACTCCAATCATCGGGACAGAGATGGGCTTTTTGATGAATGATACTGGGTGACTGGCTTTGGAGAAAGATAAAATTAGATCAATTCCTCATACCACAAATAAAACTAAACTCCAAAGGAATCACAGATCTAAATAATGAAACTTTATAGGCACTAGAAGTATGCATGGATGAATTCCTCCTTATAATCTGGGTATAGGAGAAGGCTTTCTAGCACTCAAAAATCCATATACAATAAAATAAAATGTTGATAAATGTGACTACCAAAAAATATACATAAGCAAAGTGAAAAGACAAATGACAGTTGTGGTAAAATATCCACAACATATATCACAGGCTAGTATCTCTAGTATTTTGTTTTTTTAAATGAAGGATGAAAAGACCAAAAATGGGCAAAAGGCATAAGCCAGCAGTTCACAGGAAAAAATAGAAAAGCACTCTCTCAAATACACGAAAAGACAATCAACTATCACTATAGGAGAAATGTAAATTAAAATTGCACCAAAATACCATTTCTCACCTATCAGGTTGTCAGGATTCAAAAGCTTGACAGTCTATTCCGGAAGGTATGGGAAAAAGGGACTCCTATGTGACAGTGCAAAACGGTGCAACCACTGGGAAGGGTACTTGACAATAACAAAGTTATGTCAGTGTACCCATTTGCCCAGCATTTCCACATCTAAGAATTTGCCCTGAAGATACACCTTTGACAATGCACAGTCATTGCACTATTACATTTTATGGTAAAATATTGTGAAATACCTACATGACCAGATATGGGAGATTGTTAAATGAACTTTGGTTGTTATCTGTCAAAACACATGAGGAAGACCTCTCTGTGCACTAATATGAAGTTATTTCTCATGTATAGATGAAAAAAGCAAAGCCCAAAAGCGTACACCTTTTTTTTTTTTTTTTTTCTTTTTTCTGTCACCAGGTTGGAGTGCAGTGGCATGATCTTGGCTCACTGCAACCTCTTGCTCCCTGGTGTAAGCAATTCTCATGCCTCAGCCTCCCGAGTAGCTGGGATTACAGGCATGTGTCACCACGCCCAGCTAAGTTTTATATTTTTAGTAGAGATGGGGTTTCACCATGTTGGTCAGGATGGTCTCGATCTTCTAACGTCATGATCTGCCTGCCTTGGCCTCCCAAAGTGAGTAGGTTACCTTTCTTTTTAGCAGTAAAGACGAAATAAGAAAGCATGCATTTATCTGCTTGCTTTTTTAAAGAAGAAACACAGGATAAACTAGAAAAAAATGAAATTGGTGACCGTATGAGGACATTAGAACTGGGGGACTAAGTTAGAAGGCACAGGGTAGGGAATGTATTGTTTTGACTTTAAAATCATGTTGTTATTGTCTGTATTTAAAAGGTAAAATCAACAAGAATGAGAGAGGGGAACTCCTAAAACCAAGTGCAAACAGCAACAAATGTATTCAAATTAACTAATGAGAAATTGAATAAAATTTAAAAATAATAAAATAACACTGAAGAGGGAGATGAATCCAGGTAAATTTTGAATGAATTTGAATGAACCCAAGTAGTTTATATACAAAAAAAATTTTTAAAGAAAGTAAACCCCAAACTTCTCTTAGTAGGTTTATTTTATAATTTCTGAATTTTTTTCAGTGTATTGTAGAATTAAGCACATTCATAAATACTTTGATGTTGGTAGCCAGGGTTCTCACTGTTGAAGTAAGGAGGTAGAGATATGAAATAGAGAAAGGCAAATGAAAACCCTACGGAGTTGGCTTATGCTTGGATATAATAGCATAACTCAATTTTCAATACACACATGCATACACACAGAGCTTAGAATCCGTATGACTCCAGTAGGCATACAGAACACAGCCAAATCCCATGTTTTGGTTTCTAAATACCATTCCTTACTAAAGGGAACAACAGATTACAAGGACTGGCTGAAAGGGAAGGTAAGAGATAAGCCTGTTCCAGAAATTAACAAATACTGAAAAAAATGGGGCATGTTAAAAAGGCACAGGGACTAGCTTGAACAGGCACCAAAGGGTCAAATCTAAGACAATATGACCATCAAAATGGTTAAGGACAGTAATAGATTATAGCCCATTGACTAAGACTCCATGAAGCCATACTGATGACTATTACAGATAGGCATATAGATAGATGAGAAGATGGAAAAGCACTTCCTCATATTAGAATCCTGACTAATAATGAAGGAATATGGAGTTAAAAGTCACCAGTTCACAAGCATTACAGCAAAAATTTATTCAAGCAAAAATGGATGCTAAATATAGGAGATAAAGCTTGATGAGGAGCAGGATATTTACACAGTCTCGTGGTATCTCTCACTACTTATTAATTACAAAAGCAAGGTTAGTAACTGTCTACAGTGGAAGAAATGCACAATACCTTAACCAGGTGATCAAGACTAATCCTCAAACAGGCAAACACATTGTGTGCTTCCGTATGTATGAACTGAGAAAGGAATAATACCTCTTACGTAGTAGTCTAACCAAAAATCTCAGAGTTTAATCACAGGGAAGCATCAGAAGGACCCAGATTGAGAAACAGTCTGTAAAATAACTACCTGTATTCAAAAATGTCAGTAGCATGAAAGCAGGAAGGGACAAAAAGACACTGAAGAACTATGCCAGATTACAGGAGACAAAAGAAATACAGCAACAAAGTAGAATGCATGATTCTACCCTAGGTCCTGTATCAAGAAGTTGCTACATAGGACATTGTTGAGACAGTTGACAAACTTGGAATGTGATTTTATATGAGATAAAATCATCAATGTTAAATTTCCCACGTTTGATAACAAATGTGTATATGTAAGTTAATGTTCTTTTTGGGAGTTACTCTGAAATGCCATAGGGTAAAGGGACATGGATGTTATCTGCTCTCAGATGATTCAGAAGGAGTGTATATGTGTTCTGGGGTGGGGGAAGGGAAGAGAGAGCATGAGTAAGTTAATGTGGCAAGATGTTAAAAATTGGTGAATCTGGGTAAAGGGTATTTAAGTGTTCTTTGTACTATTACAGTTTTTCTGTAAGTTTGAAATTATTTCAAAATAGGTTAAATTTTTTTAAGTTCATAAAATGTTTATAGCTGCCTCGAACTGGAAACAACCCAAGCATTGGGATGTCCCCCAGCCCAACCCAAGTATTTATTAGCGGAAGATAAAATTGTATCATCAAATAAATTGTGGTTTATACACATAACAAGATGCTACACACACAACATTGGATGAACATGCATTGAGGAACGCGTATGCAGATTATTAGCTTGGGGAGCTGAAATACGTTGCCCTTTGCTGTGGCTGTTGGAAAGGCTGGTTCTTCCTCCCTGACTACCCCCATCTGCAAGTAGTAGGAACAAGTAAGTCGCCAGTTCTAAAACTGTTAGGAAACAAGAGCTGCTAAAACACAGATGTTCCACTAAGTGTTAGATGGGTACAAAATTTACTGCGGTTTTTGCCATTAAATGCAAAAACCGCAATTATTTTTGCACCAAGCTTAATAGACTCTGTATACATGTTGTGGGACGGAGGGGTCCTCTGAAGGATAGAGGAGATGAAGAATTGGTTCTAGCTGCAGTCTGGTGCTATGTGTGTGGGAAGGAGTTTAGGAGCCAATGTTTTCCCCTTTTAAGGGTAAGAATCATCATTGAGACCATAGCCAGATGCCTGTAAAAGGCACGTTGGGAAATAGTAACTCAAATTACAGCAGCTAAAGGAAAAGGGAATGTTTGTCATTGCAAAAGTAATTGAAAGGTATTGGGCTGTTTTGGAATATAAATTTGTATTGGCATTGGGGATCCTTATCAGGAATGTTTCTTTGACAAAACAAAGGTATTTTATGGTTCAGATGACTATTGAAAGATAGACAAAGAAGTTATGCTTTTAATGATTTGGTTTGGGAAGATTCCATCACCATACTAAAAAATACATTTATATACTCAAAAGATTTGTTTCTAAAGACTCAGGGAAGTCAACAAATCTGATGCTATGGGATTATGTAGGAGTATAAAATACAGCACATGAGAAATTTTAATAGTTTTTAAAAACCAATTTTTATCTAAAAAGCAAGTTTCAGCTCATAGAAAAGTGATAATCCAAGTGTTCAGGGAACTTTTTACTGTAAAACTGATATAAATTATGCATAGATTCCCTAGAAAGCCCTCAGAAGTCTGCTAATTCCTAATGCCACTAAATATTGTTTCTTCGGGAAAATATATTCTGATTCCTAACTACCAACAATAATTATAGGCTTTAAATCTCTCCTTTCTCCTCTCATGGAGTTTATAAAATGGGTTGTTTTTCTCTTCGTATCTGAGGCCACAGGAGCAGGAGGGATTGCAAAGGCCTTTATTAAAATATCCATCTGGTGACTGTGGCAGAGAAACTTAGGATCTAACCCTGGGATCTGGCTAGGGCTCTGTAACTGTTAGCCAGCCCTGCCTTTCTAGGATAATTATATTTATAGCGGCTTTGCCTCAGGTGGTTTTGGAGGTTGATGACCATGCCAATTATTAAGTCCTTAGGTTCCTAACAGAGAGAGTTTAGGAGTAACAAGGAGTTGGTTTCTTTACTTCTCAACAGGTGCCTACCTATTGGGCCGCCTTTGTACCTTGAATTTTCAGTTTGCAAAATGTGGATTGTATAACCTATTTCTTCCTTGGCCTCTCAGGTGGTGTTAAGGATTATTGAAAACTGGGTAAGATTCTTAGAAAAAAAGATATTTATAAAGTACGACTCCTAGAACAAGATACAACAAAAATCCACAAAACACCTTATATTTTATATAATTGACTATCTTCATGGCATTTAAGTTTTTTATGGCTCACTGATTTTACTTTTTCAGCTTTATTTACTATGCTGCCTTTTCATATTAAACTAGGGTGTCAGCTTAATACATTTGTGAATAATTCATATCATTCAGTAAGCATTAACTGTTAAATGTGAATACTCATCAGCAGGCCTATGAAATATAATTGTCAATGGCAGTAAAGAATTATGCTTTGTTTTTTAGTGAATGAAAAAAATTAAGAATGAGGGAACCTTAACACTAACCTATTGTATTTTTCCAGTTTTCCTTGGGCAATTGGTGAGTACTGCAAATCTCAGGCATATGTCATCAGTGATTCTAAAGGAATTGTATTTGTTCCTGAGAGTAAAATTGCTTTTCATTTGGATGATGCTTCTGAGTTGGCAGCAGGGCAGGGATCAGATAATTTGTTGTCACAGATTTTTACTTTATTGTGATGTAATTATAGATGAGCAGTCTCATTTTTGTTTTTTCTCTTTTTCTCCTTCTTTTTCTAGTACTTCCTCCTGTGCTGGTTCCAAGACACAGCGAATATAATCCTCAGCACAGCCTCCTAGCTCAGTTCCGTAACTTAGGACAAAATGAACCTCACATGCCACTCAACGCCACTTTTCCAGATTCTTTCCAGCAACCCAACAGCCACCCATTTCCTCACTCTCCCAATAGCAGTTACCCAAACTCTCCTGGGAGCAGCAGCAGCACCTATCCTCACTCTCCCACCAGCTCAGACCCAGGAAGCCCTTTCCAAATGCCAGGTAGGTTGGAATGTTCAGTGTTGTTCTGTGGTCAGATCAGATAGTGTTATCATGGTGTCACAGAGAAGCTGGGTCAACCTGCAGTAGAGGGAGCTTTTCAGCCCTGGTATATGACACAGTGCTTCAGCACTTTTCGGATACGATTTTTGGAGAAAGGAGACCTGATAGCCAAGTAAGCAAATGTCTTATTTTATTTGTCAGGCACAGATGCTTGAATAAGCTGTATTTTCCCCTTCTTTTTAAAAGGTTTTGAAACAGCTGCATCCTTCTGGAAGTGGCATAATTGTTACAGTCTTTACTCTTGATAAAAAGAAAAATAGTATGTTTACATATTTGCTCTTATGAGAACACAACCTAATTAACATCGTTTTCATACATGGAGAAACTCCTGTTGTAAGTGCAACCTCAGAAAAGATATTTCCTGAGGGATCACACCCCTACCTAATTAAATTTATTTAAATGATGATGTAATCCCAAGAAACACATATTTTAACAACAAAGGAATTAGAACAGAAGTACTGGAAACCATCTGCTTGGTCAATTTAGCAAATACAAAAAACAATTATCTTCTTTTTTTAGACATAACTGATGTTGTAATGGTTATCAAAATAAATGATTAATAAGGACATTTTATATTTTACAGGTTAATGAGCAAGCATCTCCAAAAAAAAATAGTGCCACATTTCTTGCCGATAGACCTTAAGAAGGATATCCTAAACAAAAATGTTCTTAACATCTATTAATGTTTTGGGAAAGGAAAATGACTGGGCATGTGTGTTTATTAGGCTGCTTGAAATGTTTTTAAGTAAATTTGAACTTAACATCAGTGCTAGGCCTTCAAAAATTGACAAGTGGTCCACACTTTATATTGCTTCCTTTTATTTATGTATGTGTTATTTTCTTTTATTTAAATCTCGTTTATTTCACATTGTTTTGTCTGTTTTTCACTCCAAAGCTGTTTGGGACGAGTGTTGGGAGATAGACTAGTTTAAAAATCAAACTCACTGGTGACTCCTGTCCACCTCACCCCCTTCCACCTCAGCACTAACCTTTTTGATGGGCAGGTTAGTGGTGAGGAGACACATTTCAGAAGACTTTTGAGCAGTGGCAACCCAGAGTGGCCCCAAGAGTGAATTAAAGGTTATTGCTTGAATTTACACTTTGTTTCTAGGTGTCAGGGATTAAGGTAGGCCAAGTAGCAGAAAAATGGAAAATAGTTGCAAGGGATGGGAAGAGGTGCTTGTAGGAATAGTAGAATAGTATCAATAATAGTCGGGTCCCTCTTGGTTATGCTGTTACCGTAAGTTGCCGATGAAATTTTCACCAGCTTCTTGGCAGAAATTCATTGATTTGGGCTCAGAGGAGGCTCTTTGTCTTTATTCCTGGCTTGAGATAAAGCCAAGTCAGCCTTACAGCTGCAGGGAAGAGGCTGAATTAAAAGAAGCTGGAGAAAGGGCAAAAAAGACATCCAGAGGAGGTCCCGGTAGTCCTGTCTCAGTACTGTGAGTCGTTGCTTGTTAGCAGCTGGATGTAAAGTTACTGGGTTAGGATTCAGCTGGAGAGTGAGTCGTGGAGATCACTGGGGCTCTTTGAAGGAACAACATGAGTTATTTGTATTTGACGGTTGTTCTGAGTGGTCTTGATGACTTACCCAAGCATTCACGATTCCCTCAGGTAAAATTTTGTCTCCAAGGCTCTGTCACACATGTCAGATGGGCTCATGATAGCTAGTGAGGAACTTCCTTTTGGGTAGAAAAGAATTGTTTGTGAGAAACCTATACCCTTTTTTTTTATGTTAAGAAAATGGAAGACTTGTGTTAGTATTCTTTGTTGAAAAAATCATGTTTGCCTCTTATTTGCCAGAAGAAACATATATACAAATTCTGAGGTAGAAGACAGCTGTGATAAACTGATTCATTTTCTTTTGTTCTGTTACTAGGGATTTAAAAACTAGTGATGATTTAAATGGGTAGGGAGAATGTGGTCCTAACAGATTGCCTAAAGTCATGAAAAATCAACAGTTCAAATCAGTAGGATATAAAGAAACTCAGGTAAATTTCCTAAAAGCCCGTAGATTTAATGCAAAAGACCCTGAAGCTCCTTTTCTTAAGAAGTCCAGTGAAGTTATCAGAGGTTTTCCTCTGCCAGTGAAACTGAAATGTAGTGGTCCTCTCAAAGCAGAACAAAGTATGCTTAAAATACTCTTCTGATTGGATAGGCGAACAGCTTCTGGAACTGGCTTATAGTATAATAGTTATCCTCCCACTTAATTTTCACAAAAATGTATATGATTGTGGCATGATTAATACTTTTTAGAAATTGTACATCAAGGCCAGTGCCTGTAGCCGTTAGTCTTTTAATGGGGAGGTTGAAATGGCAACTTGATCTCTTAAGAGTTTCAGTACAGAAGAGGATATGTGTTTAAGGCTTAAGAAATAACTTCTTTCAAAACTTTGTAGCTGATACGCCCCCACCTGCTTACCTGCCTCCTGAAGACCCCATGACCCAGGATGGCTCTCAGCCGATGGACACAAACATGATGGCGCCTCCCCTGCCTTCAGAAATCAACAGAGGAGGTAAAACCAATTGTTATCTCTTCCCTTTCTTAGAGTCTAAAGTTTATCTGTCCAGATGTTACTTTCTCTCACAAATTTTTATTAGTCTTTAAAAAGAGAGCTACTTGAGAAAAATAGAGCCCAGTGGTAAGAGAAGCTCAGCAGAATTCCTTCAAGTCTTCCATTTAAAGAACAAATACACTGACTTAACTAATGAAGACCTGAGAATGATTTTGCAGTCATCTCTTTAGGTCTTTAATACTTAGAATTTTTAACGGATGATGAAAATATATATATATATATTTTTTTTGAGACTGAGTTTTGCTCTTGTCACCCAGGCTGGAGTGGAATGATACTATCTTGGCTCACTGCAACCTCTATCTCCTGGGTTCAAGTGATTTTTCTGCCTCACCCTCCTGAGTAGCTGGGATTACAGGCCCACACTACCACACCCAGCTAATTTTTGTATTTTTAGTAGAGATGGGGTTTCACCATGTTGACCATGCTGAACACAAACTCCTGACCTCAGATGATCCGCCTACCTCAGCCTCCCAAAGTGCTGGGATTACAGGCGTGAGCCACTTCACCCAGCTGAAAAGAGTATTTTTAAATGAACAAAATGGTATTCCGAAACAATAAGCATAGCAGAACTGTAGTAGAGTCTCATTGGTGATTTCCAAAGTTGGAAGTTGGTATAACTGGGCTGTCCAAAGGCTTTCTTTTATAATTAAGGTAGATACTCATAAACTTCATCTATTTTTCAGTCCTTATGTATGTGTAACTACAACTGGAACAAACTAATAGCATTTCTTTCTTGCTGTTTGTTTCTAAAAAAGAAATTGAGGCACAAGTTTTTCCTCTTCTCAACCTGAAGAACTTGCAAGCAGAAATGAAAATTTCTTTCCCCCTTTAGTAAAGGATGGGTCTTTGATTCCAGCGTGATATTATCCTTAGCAGTGCTGAGTGGAGGATCATTCTTCCAGCTCTGCATAGGCAAGATTAAGACTTAAGTGAGCAGAGAACTCAGGTAAATAAGTCTGGTAGAATCTCTGAGAATTTGTTAGAATCCACAGCCACGCTGGCAAATAAAACTGTTCCTAAATAACCTCTCATGAAAGAAGGTGCTTCACTGCTGCACTCAGCACATGGCATGGATCATGCAATTTGTATAATGTTGATGCAAATTGAAGTTAAAGTGCAATTTGATTACTAGGCAAGTCTTATTTCATTCTTAGTGCTTTTTTATTAAAATAGGAATTGCTTATATTTTTGAGTACTTGAAATTGATTTTGTCTGTATGATACATTATACAGTGGTAGCTGCATGTCCAAACATGATACATTTGTCCAAACCCATAGGATGTACACCACCATGAGTGAACCCTGATGTAAACTATAGACTTTGGGTGTAGGTCTGTAGGATGAACGTAGGTTCATCAGTTATAACAACTGTACGACTCTGGTGGGGAAGATTCGTACATTTGTTAATGAGGGAGGCTAGGAAGGTGTAGGGGGTTGTGGGGCATATGGAAAATTACTTTACCTTACACTCAGTTTTGCTGTGAACCTAAAACTGCTCTAAACATCAATTTAAAAATTGATGATGAAGGCTGGGTGCTATGGGTCATGCCTGTAATCCCAGTTCTTTGGGAGGCCAAGGCAGGCGGATCACCTGAGGTCAGGAGTTCGAGACCAGCATGGCCAACATGGTGAAACCCTGTCTTTACTATAAATACAAAAATTAGAGGGGTGTAGTGGTGGTCACCTATTGTCCCAGCTACTCAGGAGACTGAAGAAAGAGAATCACTTGAACCCAGGAGGCAGAGGTTGCAAAAATTAACTGGGTGTGGTAGTGTAGGCCTGTAATCCCAGCTACTCAGGAGGGTGAGGCAGGAAAATCACTTGAACACGGGAGGTAGAGGTTGCAGTGAGCCAAGATGATATCATTCCACTCCAGCCTGGGTGACAAGAGCAAAACTCAGTTTCAAACTCACTTGAACCCAGGAGGCAGAGATCACACCATTCTACTGCAGCCTGAGCAGCAAGAGCAAAACTCAGTCTCAAAAAAAAATAAAAATAAAAACACGAATTAGTGATAAACTCGAAGGACCTTTCTTAGATGTTCAGTGTAATAAATTGGAATGTACACCTTTTTAATCAGTATAATTTTAAAATCTTTTTTATTGGCTTCATATTTTATGTTTCCTGATTATCTCTTGAATATCTTATCAAACATAATTATAAGTCGACGAACACTCTCATTGGGGGAAATAACCTCTGTCTCACATATCTGTGGAATTTATATTTGGGGACCAGGATAGCAGGAGAGAATAGGCACAGTACCTCACTATTAGGAGCATGTGGACCCAGTAACTATTGTTGCTAAGCCCAGAATGTCTGATTTCAGGAAACAGATCTTCAGATTGCTTTAAGATTTTTTTCATTTAAATAGCTTTACATTTTTTTTTCCTTTTTAGTTTATAGTCATTTAATATTTTCATAAGAAAGGAATGTTGGCCATTTTTTTTCTTTTCCCATTTTTTTCCTACTTTTCTTTAACCTTTGGTGATTTTCTTAGAGCAGGGATCAACAAACAGCAGCCCACAGGACAATTCAGCCCGCTACCTGTTTTTGAAAATAAAGCATTATTGGACCACAGCTGTATTTATTCATTACATATTGTCTGTGACTGCTTTTGTGTTACAAAGGCAGAATCGTATAGTTGTGATAAAGATTATACAGTCCATAAAATCTTTCTGGCCTTTCACTGAAAAAATTGATCAACCTCTGACCTAGATGAATAGTATTTTGAAGTATCCTGATAGTTGATAAAAGCCTTCTGTTAAAATGCTGCAATCTGCTTTAAGATTTGTAAATCACTGAAGTTTTGTTCTTTGAAATATAGCAAATTGATATGGTAGAGTTGCTTAGCAAGCAGGGAAGATAGTGTATGTTTTTAGCTAACTAAGTATGTAAAGTAAGTAACTTATGTCTGGGCTTTTTAGTGAGTATTTTCCTTGTTGTTTTTGTTTTGTTTTGTTTTGTGTGTGTGTGTGTGTGTGTGTGTGTGTATATGTGGTGTGTGTTTTTTCTTGTTGTTGTTTTGTTTTGTTTTTACGAAATTCTAAAGTAAGTGCATTTTAGTATTTGTGGAATTTGATGTTAAGAACACAGAGGTGCTTCTCCCTTAGCAGTTATAGCCTGGGCTTCTGATGTGGACTTTCTTTTCTTTCTCTTATTATTCTGTATCCAAGACTTCATAAATCTCAGATCATTATATATTGGTTTGCTGGAAATACATGGTTTGTCTTCCTGGAATCTCTAAAGCAGCGATACAAGAGGTTTTACTACAGAAGGAATTCATCTTTAAAACCTTTTATTGCAAATGTTTAGAAGCATGTTCTGTTTGGAGAGATTTGTTAGTCTTAAGAGATTTGACTTAACAAGCTGCATCCTGTCAGTAAAGTTGGGTAATTTCCATTGTTGGCCCATTCTGGGAATGGAGAGACAAAACACACCTGCTCTGCATGACTTAAAGCAAATATAAGGAAGTTAGCATGAAATCTGGATGAGAAAGATATGATTCATTCTGTAAGAATGGCCAGCTGGCAAGATTTCTTCCTGAGTTTGAGAACTGGAGCACCACTGTAGCTGTGATAGTTATTGGCAACTTAATATGAGGTAAAGTAACTTCTTATCAATAATTAGAAACTGATTTTCATTGCTTTGAAAAAGTGTAGGCATACTTAGTCTTTGCCAAAACGAATTCATTTTTATGCCAGTACTTTTGGCATATTTCCTGTCTTCTCTTGCCCTCTTCCCACTTATTTTTTCACTTGTCACTTGTGTTTCTTTAGATGGTGAGTCACAGTCTATAGTGGGGTGATTTCCATTTCTGCATATTACGGAGCAATTAGCATATTGTTAGTATTTGGCAAAAGTTGTTGTTATGCTTCCTTAGCTGGTGTTTTGGTTATCTGATAGTAATTGGAGAACATTGTTTTCCATTAAAGGAGAATGTCATATTTAGTAAGAAGTACCTGCTTTAAACATCATGGAAAAACTGTATACATTATAATACCAGCCAATATCTTCATTCCACGATCCTGAGCCAATTTAACAATACCGTTTCAATTTTTGAGAACCTGAGGCACTAACCTTGGTTGATAAGACATTTTCGTTCTTACAGACGTTCAGGCAGTTGCTTATGAGGAACCAAAACACTGGTGCTCTATTGTCTACTATGAGCTCAACAATCGTGTGGGTGAAGCATTCCATGCCTCCTCCACAAGTGTGTTGGTGGATGGTTTCACTGATCCTTCCAACAATAAGAACCGTTTCTGCCTTGGGCTGCTCTCCAATGTTAACCGGAATTCCACTATTGAAAACACCAGGCGGCATATTGGAAAAGGTGAGTTTTTGCTTTAACCTCTTTCAGATGTTTTCAGTTGTGTCCCTGTTCCTCTGGAGCTGACTTAAAAATCATTCCTTTACCAAACTAGTATAGCAAAGACCAGGTAATATTCACTTGCTGCAGTTTGTAAATATTTTTCCAGTTTCTTCTACCTGGAAGCTCTTGCAGTCAGTGATTTTTGTGCTCAATCAACTCTCACAATATTGAAGTTAGTTAGTTGAAATTATGATTTGCCATTTTAAGCCTATTTTATTTGATATTTTGCTACAGAATAAATTGACGGTTAAAAAATAAATTACAACCTAAAATTAAAAGCAAGTTAAACTTAATTGCTAATTGTATTTCAAATGAATACTGTAACCCAGTAAATAGAAAAGAAAACTAGATTCTAGCACAAACATCGTGCAAGGTGGCCAAATAGAACCCTGCAGTGGTTGTCCCCCCACAGGGACACCAAATTGAACAACTATCCACATAAGAAAGCACCTTTATAAGAACAAGAAATCAGGCATGGATATATTTATAATAAGAAAAAGTAAAGACGGAAAAGCAAGCCTAATAAGTTACCAATTATAGTATGTGACTATATATCCTCAGTCTAGGCTGAGTGGAATAGATAGAGTAGGAGGAGGATTTCAAATAAATCCTGAACTCTTTTTAGTAAACTTGATTATTTCAAAGCTGAGTGAAACCATTCTGAAACTTTCATATGTATTAAAAGATGAAGCAAATGACTAAATAAGTGGATATTGTTGGGAGCCTGGGTTTCCACCATGGAAAAATGGACATAGAAATGCAGAAGGGAGCAAAAAATATACCCTATGAAGGAGGATGAAGGCATCAGTGCAAAATCCTGATTTTAATACATATGTGTATGCATATTTATGTTCTCATGTATTAAGTATATGTGTATGTATGCATATGTATATGCGTTTTTACATGCATATAGTTTCTTATCTGCCTGCTGAAAGGGCCCAGAAGCATACATATACCCAGTAGCAATAAGCACACCTCATGTTCAGATCATCATCTCTGTCTAATACCATGTTCCACTAAAAGGAACTAGGGCTTCTTGAAGAAATAGCTGATCCCTAGGCTTGGACAGGTAGGCACAGGAATATCCTGGAGCATCTTGTTGTGGCAGAAAGTAAAGAAATAAAGAAATGCTTATGGGAATCACGGGGCATGCCTCAGGAGCCAACTTGGAGGGTCTTCCACTGGCCAACTCTCAGACAATTTGAGCTTCAAAATAACTGTACTGATGAATTTTATTTTATTTTACATCTACATATACATAATTTTATTTCATTATATATTATCTATATTATATGCATTATATATGTATGTGTGTGTCTGTGTGCATATGTATATAGACATACAGTCTTCCTCTGTCACCCAGGCTGGAGTGCAGTGGTGTGATCTGGGCTCACTGCAAACTCCATCTCCCAGGTTCAAGTGATTGTTGTGCCTCAGCCTCTTCAGTAGCTGGGAGATTACAGGCATGCACCACCACACTTGGCTAATGTTTGTTTATTTAGCAGAGTCTGGGTTTCACCACGTTAGCTAGGCTGCTCTCAAACTCCTGACTTCAAGTGATCCACCAGCCTTGGCCACCCAAAGTGCTGGAATTACAGGTGTGAGCCACAGTGCCTGGCCTCAGTACCGTATTGAATTTTAAACCACTGAAAAACAAAATGAATACATAAGTCCCTATTCATAATAAATAGATAAATAAGTGAATGGGGAAGGCTAATTGATAAATGTAGAGTGAGTGCTAAAGTTTGAATATCATCATTTTATAACCGTCATAGTAAGGATCAGGCAAGAATCATCAATGGATGCTAAATATAAAGAAAATTGTTTATGAGAATCGATATATTTGCATGGTCTTAGGAGTGTTGTTTCTCAAACTGTCTATTAGTACAAGGGAGAATAAAAAGCATTAACTAAACAGTGGAGAAACTGTATCATTTGTATTTTAATTGTAATTATATAACTGATGCCCTGTTTTGACTGGGGGATCAAAATTATCATCACCAATGAGAGACAGATGGGTATCATGTACCTCCAGATGTCATACCCTGAGAAGGCCGTAACATCACCTACGCAGGATTCCAGCTGAGAATGCAAATCCAAATCTAATCCTGAGGAAATATCAGACAGACTCAAAGCAAGGAACATTCTATTAAAGAGGGTGAAGCGGGACTAATTTTTCCAAAATATTATGTCAGAAGACAAATAAAGATATGAAAATGTTCCAGATTAAAAGCAGTTAAAGAGATAGGACACCTGTATGCAATACCTGACCCTGGACATGATCCTATACTGAAAAGGAGAAAAAAAATATACTGTAAAGGACATTATTGAGGTCAGCAGGAAAATCTGGAATATTAATGGTAGATTAGACCAAGGTATTTGCATTGCCAACTATATTATGGCTATGTAAGAGACTATCCCTATTCTTAGGAAATACTTAAGTATTTAAGGAAGTGGTTCAGGAAGAAATTAGTACATAAAGATACCGGTCTACTCACCATCTATCTAAAACCTGTGTCACAATACATACGTACATACACACACACACACACACACGGTGCGTGTGAAGCAGCAGCGGGGAGGGAGGGCACAAGTGATGAAGCAGATGGAGTCAGTTGTCACTGTAGACCCATCTAGATAGTGATTATATGAGTTTTCTTTGTTCTGTTTTTCTTTATTCCCTTTCAAACTTTTCTACAAATTTGAAATTATTTCCAGAGTAAAAGTATGAAAGAGTGAACTACTGTGAAATTCAGAACAGTGGACCAGATTAAAAGATTATTTATTAGATGCTTAAAAAGCACTCAAGGTAAAGTGTAGCATTTACTTACTCCTGAGGGTAAGAAAACTCCAACTTTTATATCAGGAATTGATAGATCTTTTCTTATATAATTAAAGGAAAAAACACTATACATTTAATAATGAAATGCTAGAACTTAGGTTCACAGCATACACAGGTATCTTTCTGTGGTCTGTAAACCTCTGAAATTGCATATAAACACAATTTTGCATACATTTAGGAAGGAGAAACATACTTTTCATTAAATTCTAAAGATGACTGTTATCCCAAAGTAGAAAAAAAAATGTACTGTGAGACATTTTCTCTTAAAACATTATTAAAGAAAATAAGCATTCTTGGAATGCTGTTATTCCAGATGCCCTGAGTAGTGTCCTCAAATACAGAATTATAGATAATGGAAATAAGTCAAGATTATCATTATGTGTAGATGATATGTTTGATTGGCAATATTCTTGGAATAGACTCTTGAAGTGAAATTAGTAGATCAAAATCTCTTGATATATTTCACCAAATTACTTTGCAAAAAGTAAGTCCAGCCCTTCGGGAGGCCAAGGCAGGTGGATCAGTTGAGGTCAGGAGTTCGAGACCAGCCTGCACAATGTGGTAAAACCAGGTCTCTACTAAAAATATGAAAATTAACCAGGTGTGGTAGCACACACTTGTAATCCCCACTACCCAAGAGGCAGAGGCACAAGTATCACCTGAATTTGGGAGGCGGAGGTTGCAGTGAGCTGAGATCAAGCCACTGCACTCCAGCCTGGGTGACAGAGAGAGACTCTGTCTCAAAATAAATAAATAAATTAATTAAAATAAATAAATAAAATTAATTTGCACTCCTACCAGAAGTATATGATGAGAGCCTTTCTCTTTTCATCCATGCCAGTATTATGATTGGACATTGTGCCTATTCAAATGACATGATTGTTTTTCTGGAAACCTCCATAGAATTTATCTTTTAAAAATTATGAAATAAGTTTCCTTTAATCTGGTAAGAAAATATAAAGAAAGGGGAAATCTCCTTCCCAATAGCCAAGAAAACATCAATTTCTTGGAAATAATCTGAACCTGCCGTATGTGAGAATTACATGAAGAACCCAAATTTTATTGAGAAAAAATTTGAATAAATAGGCAATCTGTGTTCCTTAAAGAGAAAGCTTAATATTGTGAGAACATTTTAAGCATATTCCATCTAATTTAATTTGTAGTTTAAAACCATTCTTTTCAGAATCACAATGTAATTTTTTTGGAAAGTTGGAAAATGTATTCTGAATATTACCTAGAAGTTTAAACAAGTAAGGCTAGCTATATTTGTAAACGGAAAGTAAATAAAAAATTATTGGCATTAGGGTTAATAAAACATTGTAAAACTATAAATAAATCAGTGTGTGGACAAAACAGAATGAGTTAAACTCAGACTATGCTGTATATAAAAATATAATGTATGTTAAGTGAAGCATAACAAATCAGTAGAGTCTTCTAATGGTTCTACAATAACAAAGTTAGCTTTTGGGTGAGGCTGGAAAAGAGAAACACTGACTGACCTCATATACTATATATGCAAACAGATTAATGCGTTGAATGTTTTTAAAAAGGCAAACAATTAAAAAGCTAGAAAAAAATATACTTGATAGAGAGGTAGAAATTTTCTAAGCATAATAAGCAACAAAGAATCATAAGAGGGTTTGACTAAGATTGCAAACTTCTGTAGGTTAAAATTATGTCACAAACAAAATTAAAAGACAAAGGACTAACAGGGAAACAAGTAAGACATAAAGTATTTATATCCTTCCTACATTAACAGTTCATTAAAAAAAAAAATAGAACCCCAGTGAGATAAATAGGTAAGAAATGCGAACAATGAATTCACAAGAGAAATACAGATGGCTAATAAACTACAAGAGCATATCCAGCCTCACAGGCAAATTAAACAATTATTTGTCAGCTATAAATTAGGGAAATTTTGTTTTTGCTCTACACTCAAATTCAGTACTGGCACAGGTAAAATGAGAAAGGCATTCCTGCGCTGCTGGTGACAGTGTAAATTGATGCATTCTGGAAAGTCGTTTGGCAGAGTCAATCAGCAGCCTTCAATCCAATGATTTAACTTCCAGGAATCTCTCCTAAGGATATTATCAAAAATTGTCCTGAGACATTTATCATGGCATTATTATAAAAGCAGAAAATTAGTATCAACCCAGTGATCCACTAATGGGAGAATCATTTTATAAATGCTCATACAATCATGCAGATATATAAAATGTTTGAAAAGACATTTTAATGATACCTAAAACCTAATACAGTGTATCATACATTTTAATGATACCTAAAACCTAATACAGTGTATCATACTATTAATATTTACTGCCTCTAAGTCACTAAAAAAGTGATAATATTTTCTGCTTCTTTATATTTTGATTTACTTTCTGATTTTTCAGAATGAAAATTTGTCATTTTTATTATCAGGAAAAATTAGTAGCACACACACTCTTAAATTGTTTTCTCTACATTAGGCCAAAAAAAATGGGCTTCTGCTCTAGCAGCTATTTAATTGTTATAGAAATTCTGACCATTGAATATACATGTAAGTACAACATATAATATTTTCTATGAGACAACAATTTAGCCTTGACTAAATCATACCAGAGTTACCTACAATGTGGATCATTTCAATCCACATAGGATATAACGCTGCTGGGTGACCTGTATAAAGTCCTCTCTCATAATGGTGTGGGGCTTTGTGAGAATGAGTTTTTTCCCCCTATTTTTCTTTTTTTTAAGGCAGGGTAAGACCAATTTCCTATACTTTAAACACTTTAGTTCTCAATAGGGAGAAATTCAGAGCAGGTGGTAGTTTAGTGAGATCTGATTTTACACTTCATAGTTTTCTTTCCTTTTCTATTCTTTTCTTTTTCCACTAGATCTTCTGTCTTACAGCTCTTGGCAATACTTCTTCCACTTGTGGTTTTCCAGTTTCTCTACTTCTCTTTCTCCACCCTTCCCTCTCTAAAAATTTCCAAACACTTAGCTGCAGAATAAATGCAAGAACACTTTATATATAGTAAATACATAGCATCCGGGTTTTGTTATACTATATTTTTAGAGTGGAAATACACTTTCAATGTGTGGCCAAATAGGGCTTTAATCACTTACCAAAATGAAATTGCTATGGTATGTTGTTGTTGAGACACGGTCTCACTCTGTCACCCAGTCTGTAGTGCAGTGGCATGATCACAGCTCTCTACTGCCTTGACCTCCTTGCCTCAAGCGATCCTGCCACCTCAGCCTCTGTGTAACTGGCATACACCGCTATGCCTGGCCAATTTTCTTTTTCTTTTTTTTTTTTTTTTTGTTTTTTTTGTGGAGGTAGTATTTTGCTCTGGTCTCGAACTCCTGGACTCAAGCAGTCTGCCTACCTTGGCTTCCCAAAGTGCTGGGATTACAGGTGTGAACCACTGTGCCTGACCTATTGCTATTTTTAAAACATTTTGTTATGTTATTTTCTAGAAACCTCCTAAATATTGTATTAACTAATACAGTTAACTAAGATTTTATCAGTCGTACAGCATCCATCCCCAATCTTTTTGGCACCAGGGACCAGTTTCATAGAAGACTATTTTTCCACAGAGTGTGGGGGAGGGATAGTTTCAGGATGAAACTGTTCCATATCAGATCATCAGGCATCAGAGTCTCATAAGGAGCATGCAGTGTAGGTCCCTGGCATGCATAGTTCACAGTAGAGTTCATGCTTCTGTGAGAATCTGATGCTGCCACTGATCTGACAGGAGGTGGAGCTCAACCTGTAATGCTTGCTTATTTACCCACTGCTCACCTCCTGCTTTATGGCTTGGTTTCTAACAGGCCTCGGACTGATACTGGTCTATGGCCCCGGGGGTTGGAGACCCATGTTGTACAGGACATAGAGAACAGCTATCTAACTAGCCAAAGTTTAAATCCATGTAAATTTAAGTTTCTGTGTTGAAGCTGCACAGATTCCTTTGAGCTATAAAAACTAATGATAACAAAATGATACGTTTTTCTTCCTACAGGAGTTCATCTTTATTACGTTGGAGGGGAGGTGTATGCCGAATGCCTTAGTGACAGTAGCATCTTTGTGCAAAGTCGGAACTGCAACTACCATCATGGATTTCATCCTACTACTGTTTGCAAGATCCCTAGTGGGTGTAGTTTGAAAATTTTTAACAACCAAGAATTTGCTCAGTTACTGGCACAGTCTGTGAACCATGGATTTGAGACAGTCTATGAGCTCACAAAAATGTGTACTATACGTATGAGCTTTGTGAAGGTAAGTGAGCCCTGACTCCTCCATTTAAGTTCTAATACACTTTTACTGATTTGTTTGTTGTTGTTGGTTTTTTTTTTTGGCAGTATATGAATCTGTATCCTCTTGATAATATGTTCATATTAGCTGACTTATCTATGCATTTTGAAACTTTAGCCAGAATGTCAATTTTTAGGAAAAAAATCATTGGAACCTAGGTGTACTTATGTTAAATATCAAAAGCAGTAGGTTTTAATAGCCTTTTCCTTATTCAAATAGCACTGCTTTAGCGATTGTATTACCATTAGCATATGCTGTGTTATATATTTAACATATCATTTAAAAGATCAGTTGAATAGGCATATCTTCCTTTTCATTCTCACTTTTAGTACTGTTATCATGGTAATGCTTGTTTTTGTTTCAACAGTAAGCAAGTGACTTTCATTTTGTAAAAATTAAAGTTCATTGCATTGGAAATTGTGTTTGGTCAGGTTTCAGTCAGCCTCATGATTTTTTTATCATTTAAAAGTTAGTAAGACCCTTGCCCAAGATAAATAGGTGCCTTAGCTCAAAAGTTGCATTGTAAGGTTTGAAGAGGGAGAAGGTTAAAGACATTGCTCATAATAATTCATATTTTTGCTGTCTCATCTTCTGCCTCTGAGAAATAAAAATGTTTAAGATGCCTAAATCTAAAAAATTAAATGTCTGATGAGATTTCATGAGTCAGTGACTTATTCTAGTAACTGACCTATCTCTGAATTCTAGAAAATAAATTTTATCCTCTGGTACTTTGAGAAACAAAGCTAATTATATATTTGAGTGAGCCAATTACCTTTTATATCTTCTCTTCAGAAGCTCACCAGACTTGTTGTTAAACCTGTTTTGTAATGTGTTTATTACTGAGGATAATTTTGGAGCTCTACTTGTTGATCATCGCTTAGATCATAGATACCTTTTCCTGAATATAATTACTTTTCCTACTTATGTAAAGCATCTTAGATTTTCAGTGTGTTCCCTCGCTGTTTTTGTTTGTTTGTTTGTTTGGCAGTGTATTTCAACAGTTATTTGTAGCTGAGTCTGATATTAAGGAAATTTTTTTACCCTTTAAAGAGGTTGACCTATATGCTATGTACATAGGGGACTACAAAGACCTTTCTTATTCATTATTAACATGTGCTGTTTAATTTTTGTCTTAGCATTTGGCTCAAATGATTTTTAAAATAAGAACAATGACCTGCCAGAAGTGGTTTTTGTTTGTTTTTATTGGTATGGAGGAAAGAACAGTTCCTAGAGAGTTGAGGTGCAGTTTCCAAGTTTTTTTTACCATTTTAACTGTATGATTAAGGCACAGATTTTTTCTCTGGTTCTTATGTTTATCTTCTTGGAGGTGGATGGAGTTGAGAACTATCATAATCATTTTTAAGGTCCCTCAGTGATTCTATTATTATTGAAGGATCACTCTAGGTGAATTTATGACTTTAATGTTCCAATTAACTTTCTCCTCAAACTCATTTGTTATTGATTACCCAATCAATTTTAATTATTTTACTTTTGTACAGTTTTAATAATTTACTTTTACACAAGTAAAAACACCCTTTACACTAATAAAAGGTATTTTTAATACAAAGTTATGCATTCAAAATTTATTAGATTTCATTCATTCAGCAGATACTTTAGCACTATTTCAGAGAAGTAATACAAAGATGAAAAAGCACCTAAAGTCTCTATCTTCAAGATCCTTATGCTCTAGTATATCTTTAATTATAATGTGATAAGCACTAGAATCGAGAGTTATACAGGATATAATAAGCCTAGCCTGGAAGTTGGATCTAGAGAGCTAAAGTTAAATATTATTTAAAAATTCAGCTGAATGTTAAAGAGAAGTTATCATATATTAGCAACAAAAAATTTGCACACTGTTTTTACAAAATTGTTCTTCATGGTAAGGACTACATACTCTATCCTCTCCCATTCAGCATTTTAAAGGAATTATAATAGAACATTTTACTAACAGTAGCTAATCTTGTGCTGTTTTTAAGATGATAATTTTTGGATATTAACATAAAACATATTTTATAAATTATTAAACTCTCCTATGTCTGAAACTCCCCTGTGTCTGAAAATTCTAAGTCAGTTCAGCTGAACATGTGTTTATTGAGCTTCTGCTTTCTATTATTATGCTATATATTGAAGGTAAAGATAAATTCCTGCCTTCAAAGATCTTGTTATCTGATGGAGGAAACCTGCACATAAACCTGTAAATTAAATTTAGGAGTTTGTTTATATTTACAAATGCATGGTATACATACATCTATATATATATATGTATTTAGTTCATATAGGTTCTGGTGTTGAGATATTTTTCTTTTCTTTTTTTTTGAGACAGAGCCTTCCTCTGTCTGCCAGGCTGGAGTTCAGTGGCATGATCTCAGCTCACCGCAACCTCCACCTCCCAGGTTCAAGCAGTTCTCCTGCCTCAGCCTCTCAAGTAGCTAGGATTACAGGCTGCCACGCCACCGCACCTGGCTAATTTTTATATTTTTAGTACAGATGGGGTTTCACTGGTCTTTAAATCCTGACCTCAAGTTGGTCAGGCTGGTCTTTAACTCCTGACCTCAAGTGATCCACCCACCTGAGATGTTTCGCTCTGTCACCCAGCCCGGAGTGCAGTGTTGTGATCGTGGCTCACAGCGACCTCCACCTCCTGGGTTCCAGTGATTCTTATGCCTCAGCCGCCCAGGTAGCAGGGTTTATAGGCATACACCACCACCATGCCTGGCTAATTTTTATATTTTTAGTAGAGACGGGGTTTCGCTATGTTGGCCAGGCTGGTCTTAAACTCCTGACCTCAGGTGATCCACCCATCTTGGCCTCCCAAAGTGGTGGTATTACAGGCATGACCTACCATGCCTGGCCCCAGATATATTTCTTAAAACCACTGGAGTAGGTAGGTAGCACAAATAAATAGAACCCAGCCTTCTCTAATATTCCTCATGAAACAACAATTAGAAGATTAATCAGAACATCACATTCATTGTCCACCCACACCAATGAGTTTTTGATGTTTGCAGTAGCAGTTACTTTTCTCTTTTTCATAGTGACTTTATTCTGTGGAACTGTAGTATCTTAATGCAGTCAATCTGACAAGCTACCTTCTTGTACAAATGAATGATAGAATGTATTGATTGATAATTAGTAATGGCTAGGTGTCAGTAATAGCTTTTTGGATACTTGAAGGTACTCCTGCCTGTTTTGCTTAGAGATTGAAAGATCAAGAGCTGTGTATTGATAGAAGGACCTTCAGTGGCTGAGTAGGGAAGAAATTGAATGTCAGTCTATCTAGCATAGCTTTTCCTTATTTTGTTGATGATAAAATGAGAATTTAACAATAGCTGTTACATTACTATCAGTAATGTAATGAGTAATGAAAATACAGTTTTAAAGTGCCTTTATTAAGACAGCTTTATAATGTATTTTAAAACCTTCATTCCTCAAGACTAGTAATTCTTATTGGAATCCATGGATGGACCCTGGGAGGCTAACATCCATCCCTTGAATTGCCTACCAAATTATGTGTGTGTTTATGCATGCGTGTTTTTTTTCTCCCCGGGGATGGGGGGCAAGGGGGAAAGATGCATAGCTTTAATCAAAGTCTCTGGTTATATAAACTCTTTTTACTTAATAAGTTTAATCACTGAATTAAACAAGTTAAATGACCTCCAGTATGTTTTTCCTAGGGCTGGGGAGCAGAATACCACCGCCAGGATGTTACTAGCACCCCCTGCTGGATTGAGATACATCTGCACGGCCCCCTCCAGTGGCTGGATAAAGTTCTTACTCAAATGGGTTCACCTCATAATCCTATTTCATCTGTGTCTTAAATGGCCCCAGGCATCTGCCTCTTGAAAACTATTGAGCCTTGCATGTACTTGAAGGATGGATGAGTCAGACACGATTGAGAACTGACAAAGGAGCCTTGATAATACTTGACCTCTGTGACCAACTGTTGGATTCAGAAATTTAAAAAAAAAAAAAAAAAAATTTGGTAACATACTGTTGATATCAAGAACCTGTTTAGTTTACATTGTAACATTCTATTGTAAAATCAACTAAAATGCAGAGTTTTAGCAGGATTTTGTGTATAGTTAAAGGGGAGATGGCCAGGCCAGGGACAAATTATCTATTAGAAAGCAGTCCTAAGAGATTCTTTTGTGTTTGGCACTTTAAGGTCATCGTTGGGCAGAAGCTTAGCATTCATAGTTGCTCTGAAACAGGTTTGGAGCCCATGTTGAGTCTTCTTTTCATGGGTTTTCATAATATTTTAAAACTATTTGTTTAGCAATGGTTTTGTTTGTTTAAGTAAAGGTTAATCTTGATGATATACATAATAATCTTTCTAAAATTGTATACTGACCATACTTGCTGTCAGAATAATGCTAGGCATATGCTCTTTGCTAAATATGTATGTACAGAGTATTTGAAAGTTCAGAATTGATTAGACTAGTGAATTTAGGAGTATTTGAGGTGGGTGGGGGAGAGGGAAATGACAATTGCAAATGTAGACTATACTGTAAAAATTCAGTTTGTTGCTTTAGAGAAACAAACTGACGTCTGAATTTTGCTGTGTTTCCATTTTTCTTTTTTTAGAGATTTTTATCATTTTTTTCTCTCTTTTGGCATTCTTGTATCTCATCCTCTTCAAAAAGCAGTTCTGCAGCTGGTTAATTCATGTAACTGTGAGAGCAAATGAATAATTCCTGCTATTCTGAAATTGACTGCCTACATGTTTCAATACCAGTTATATGGAGTGCTTGAATTTAATAAGCAGTTTTTATGAAGTTTACAATACAGAAATAGGCTTTAATTTTCAAGTGAATTTTTTGCCAAACTTAGTAACTCTATTAAATATTTGGAGGATTTAAAGAACATCCTAGTTTGAATCCATTTCAAACTTTTAAAATTTTTTTGTACTATGTTTGGTTTTATTTTTCTTCTGTTAATCTTTTGTATTCACTTATGCTCTCGTACATTGAGTACTTTTATTCCAAAACTAAGTGGGTTTTCTCTACTGGAAATTTTCAATAAACCTGTCATTATTGCTTACTTTGATTAAAAATTTGTCATCTCCTTTGTTCACCTACTAGATTTTAGGATCAGTAAAGTTTGCTACCCTTTGGAGAGTTTTTTCTCAAATGTCTTCCACCCAACATGAGCCAAATTACTAATACAGAGACAGGGACACTGAAGCATGAAGAGACCGGAGCCAATTTAAATCACAAAAGAGAGGACATATTCACCCTAAAAAGTTAAGAAAAACTACCAAAACCCAAATGTGTAAACTTCTTAATTTTAGGAATTACAGCAGCAGCACTTTTTGGTTAGTACCATGCAGTCAACCAAAGTAACAATTTCTACACTTCAGATGAAGTTACAAGTGTGACTGTGAGAGGAGGTAATAAAGGGAGAGGGATGAGAACTCACAGTACAGCAGGAGAAGATGACTGCCTTTGCAATCTACCTAAGACTGGGATGATCCCAACACTACCCACACCCTCCCAAAAAAGTTTACCAATGAGGGACACAGATTGGAGAACATTTAGATTATTTCCTGGCCCAATAGATGCCATTTCTCCTTTACATTTTTATATATCTTTCCTGGAGTGTGATAATGAGGCATGAAATTTAAGGACCCTCCCTTTTTAAACCCAGTTTAAAAGAATGCCTTGCTTTTTCACCCCCAAAATATAATGTTTATTCCATAAACTGTGGCCAAGCAAAATTTGCTGCTGCTGTTTTTTGTGTTCAAAAACATCATAATATAAGTAGAGAAACCCATGGATAGAAGTCCTACATTATAACACAAATTCACGCACATCTTTGATGGATCACTTAACTCCTGTGAATTTTTGTTTCTTCATTTGTCAAGTGGAAATAATATAGTTGTGTCCTTATCACAAAATTGAGGTAAAGATAGCTTTAAAACATCTGTCTTGCAAGTATGGGGATCACTTCAACTCTCCCATATGCTCTTTTCCACTTACCTAAGTCATTTCAAGCACAGGCAATCTAGGTAATAGTGATTGGTGAGATGTAATCAAAGAAGATATTAAAACTATTAGGCCTAACAATGAAGTATAACTGGAATTGTCTGAAAATAAAGAGCTCAGGCCAGATTCCTCATCCTTTTCCTAGTAGAAAGCCATGTTTGAGTTCCCATGGTTGCCTGCTGGGACAGTTTTACACGTTGTAAGTTGGGTGTAGCAATGCTGATAGCCAGCTTGAAGTTCTATCAGATAAAACACAAAGATCATCCAGTAGATTGAAATCTCCTGGTTAGGGACCCGTGGAGTTTGCAACATGGTGCATAAGTTGGTCCTTCATGGTTAAGTGCAACTCTCTGTATTTTTGGTGAAATCTTAGGAAGATGATTGTCATCAACCATAGGAGGCTGTAAGTCTCTTTGAAAGGTTTAATTAAAGGAATGAATAAATCAACTATTAGAAGTGGAGGGTCCTGGAGCTCTTGTCTCATTCCATCATTTAATATTATTTGACTTCCAGCGAGGGTTTTAATCTTTCTGCACCTTTTTCCTTATCTGTAAAATGGAGACAATAAAGCCTACCTCCTGGGGTTACCATGATCAAGCCAATACATGCAAAGCAGAACCTCTCAATAAGTGTTAATACAGCCAACTAAATCTGGCTGGGAAAACAACTGAAAGGAATTTTATTCAAGAGACATTTGACAAAGACCTACTTACCTTTGAAGTACTTAATAAACACAGTAGATCTTATCTTCAGGGAACTCAGAGTCTAGAGAGAAACCTGGAGAAAGAAAACTAGCAATGCATGAATGCCTAGCCTATTGTGTTCCAGGACTCTGCAAGGGGTTTCCAAACACTGACTCTTTTCATCCTCACAAGGACATACTAGTTACCACTCCATCCTCAACTCCTTATGCCATTTTTCTTATAAATGAGGAAATCAACTCAGAGGCTACATAAGTTGCCCAAAGTCACCTAGCTAGTTTAGAAATCAGCTTCAATTCAGATCTAACTTAAAATCTGGAGTTAATTCTATTAAATACTATATTCTTTCTCTTGTGAGTTCACAGTCATTCGCACTTACTACAAAGTAGAATGAAGAGCACAGAGGGAAGAAGTAGTTCAGACTTGTTTAGATGGGGATCAGTGGAGGTTTTACAGAGGAAGTGGCATTTAATATTGAGCCTTGAATGATGAGATTTTGATAATTGGAGGAATTTTGATAATTGGAGGAACTTCCGGGCAGGAGAAGAGTCCAAGACAAGATACCTGTTGTTTGGCATGCCCAGCATCTATCCCCCAGTTTTTACAGATGTGCCTCCCAAACTATCATACTACATGACATGTCCCCTCTGGCCACTGTTGGGTGGAACCTGCTCTTTGGAAATTCTGGAACTGGAAATAAAATTTGTCCCTGCATATCTGAAGATGCAATAAACCTTGGGAAATGTCCCCTGTCATCTCACCTGATATATGGGCTGGAGACAGGGAAAAAGAGAATTCTCAGGACACCCCGTGTCCTGGATCTGGGATTTATCAAGACCTGCCATATTTCTGTTCTTTGCTATCCATGGATACACCAGAATCTGTACAGATAAATCCTCCCTTTTACTAATGTAGTTTTACTTGGGTTTTTGTTCCAATACAGTATGAAATTATTTGGCTTTAAAAAAAAAAGATTTTAAAAATTATTTTCTTTTAACCAAAATAATACTTGTCCACTAAAGATTTTTAAAGTATGGGATAAATAAGCAGAGTCACACAGCAAAAGCATGCTGGGCCCATAAGGTACTGGGTAAACAAAAAGAAGAAACCTAAAGTCACCTGTATTAAGCCATGAGAATTAAATGAGTTTATCCTTGAACTAGGTGATGGTAACCTGGCAGAGATAGCATGCTATAGGAAATGCAGGTCTAGAGGCTAATTGCAACATCCGCTTAGTAAAGAGATGATGATTGACTACATTTGTTAAGCAGTTACTGAGTACCAATCCTGTGTCAGCCACTGTGGTAGGTGACAAAAGTGAACAAATCTCAGCCCTGCCGTCAAGGGGCCTGAACTCTAATAGGACAGGCAGACAAGTAAATAGACTGATGGCACGGTGCCATGATAGCAAGGGGCACAGAATGGTACATAACCTAGACAGGAGTAAGGGGAGACATCTCAGAGGAGATAGTGCCTCAGAGCTGAGTCTAATAGGTATTACACAGTGAAGCATGGGAATGGGGGAATGTGTACCAGGCAGAAAATAAGGCACGACTGTTGGGAACAACCAGTAATTCCGTGTAGCTGGAGTGTAGGGCAATTATATGTAATGACGGTAAGAGAATGGAGAGGTAGGAAGGGGCCAGGTCATTAAGAATCTTGTGTATGTTCTGCTAAGAAATGGAATGTTTCCCAAGGATTTTAGCTCCTAGGGATCTCAACCTAAGAGCTAAAAGGATCAAACAGAACGGGGGTCAGGAGAAAACCAACAGCCAAGCACATACATAAGGAGCAGAAAGGAGCTAAGAAAGAGTAGGAAATAATCACAAGCCAAGGGAGGCATTTCAACAAGCAGGGCTTGATTTACAAGATAGAGAAGGATGGAATTTAGAAAAAGTTTACACGTAGACTAGGAAGTCTTTGATAACCTTAAAGTTTTGTAGGGGCGGGGCATAAGGCCAAATTGTAAGGGACTAAAAAAAGTGGAGGAATTTGTTTCTTTTGTAAAGATGAAGTCTCACTATGTTGCTCAGGCTGATCTCAAACTCCTAGGCTCAAGTGATCCTCCCACCTTGGCCTCCAAAAGTGGTGAGACTACCGGTGTGAGCCACCATGCCCAGCTCAAAAAGCATTTTGATTCTAGAAAAGTTTATTGGTGAGAAGGACACAAAGAAAACAGAATGAGGTGGCTGGAGAGATGAGCAGATGTGGAGAGAGGGTCTGTTAGGACAAGGAGCTATGGACATGCCTGTTAGATAATGTGTGCCTCCTTGGTGAGGTCATTCATTAAAGGGGACTAAGACCAGGCTGAAGAACAGAAAGGTCACAGCAGCCATTATAAAGAGAGGAGTCCACAAGTAATAAACCAAAGCATTGTCAAGAAGTATCAATGTGCACAGCAGAGGGTGATACGACCTTGAGGTGGATTCATTCCACATAGTCATACAAAGTCTCTGTAATTTGGGGACCAAATCAGAGAAAAAGAATACGGTGAATGCTTAGAGTTGAGGATTAGCAAAGCAGTCCTGGGGAAATTCTGTCAGACTAATGACCATCATTGGAATGATGGTCTATGTGGAGACGGCTAAGAATCAAACTAGGAACAAGAAGCCAAAGGGAGTTGCTGGAAAGCTGAGATGACAGCAAAGAGTGCATTCAGTGTGTCCACAGCCTTCAATCATTACCTCCCCCTCAGATAAATTTGAGAAAACAAGCATCTTGAAATTCCTAGAAATAATAAATCCTGAACCAAAGCCATTTCACGAGGGATGCTAACATGGAACAAAGTTGTAAAAGTCATTGGAAGAGAGCTCCAGCAGAGCAGCTTCCACAGACACACACCAGCCCACCCACACCCTTTCCTCACTGCAGCCTCTCCTGTGCTGCTTTGCCTGCACACATTCACACATAGCCACCCCCGACCAACATCACTACATCAGTACATATGTGCATCAGCAGACCTCGCCTCCTCTTCCCCACCAGCAGGCATGTGCATGTGCACCCTGTCATGCCACTGCTGCTGGCGTGAGTGCACCCTGCCCCTTTACCCATCACATTGCCGCTGCTGTCAGTGTTGGCAGGCACAGACCCTGCCAGCCATGCCCCACTAGTGCCTTGTCCCTGCACTGTCACTGCCACTGGTGCAAAACTAAGCCCAGAAAACAGTGGACATACCCTGAGTAACCACCACTGCTGGTGTAAACGTGCACAGAGGGCACACAGTCCTGTGCTCAACATCATCCGGCCCCCATGCTAATACCACCACTGGCAGCAGTGCATGTACAGTCACCAGCAGAGTCCTCCCCATCCCCCCCCACACACACACTGGCACCTCCCAGCCATGCTGCCACTGCTGTTGTTGCAAATGGCCACACAGAGACAGGAACCTTTGTATCCACTAGCAACCTGCCACAGCCAATGAAATGTGCACCCCACTGTGCTGCTGCTGCTGCTGCTGCTGGCTTGTGCAAACAAGGGTAGATCCCACTGCTACTACCCTACAAAGTGCTTTGGCTGGCACTACCCCTTGGAGTGTTGTGACTAGCTTGCAACTAACAGCCAGAGAATATGGTAGCCCCTCCAGTGCAGGAGGTTTTTAACCTCAAGGAGCCAGACAACAAAGCCAGGAGCCAATACCAGCCCCTAGAGTTAGAGCATGCAGTCTAGAAGTCCTGAGTTGATCCTCGCCCCCTAAAATCTTCCAGAAATGAAGCCAGTCAAATGAATCCACCTTATACCACAATCAAACCCCCAAGGTCATTAAATAGGATAAAATAAAATTTTAAAAAAATTATCCGAAGGACAGCAACTTTAAATACTGAAGGAACTTCAGTTCACAAAGATGAGAAAGAAACAATACAAGAACTTTGACAACTCAAAGAGCCAGAGTACCTTCTTTCCTCCAAATGGCTGCACTAGCAAGTGTTCTTAACTTGGTTGAGATGGCTGAAATGACAGAAATAGAATTCAGAACACTAATAGGAACAAAGATGATTGAGATTCAGGAAAACATTGAAATCAAATTGAAGAAAGCCAAGAATCACAACAAAACGATATGGGAGCTGACAGGCTAAATAGCCTGTGTAGAAAAGAATGTAACCAACCCAAGAGAGCTGAAAAACACACTACAAGAATTTCATAATGCAATCGCAAGTATTCACGGCAGAATAGATCAAGGTGAGGAAAGAATCTCAGAGCTTGAAGACTGGCTTCCTGAAATAAGACAGTCAGACAAGATAAAGAAAAAAGAATGAAAATAAATGAAAACTCCAAGAAACATGGGATTATGTAAAGAGACAAAATCTACAATTCATTGGCATCACTGAAACTGATGGGAAGAATGGAAGCAACTTGGAAAACATACTTCAGGATATCACCCATGAGAATTTCCTTAACCTAGCTAGAGAGACCAACATTCAAGTACAAGAAGTGCAGAGAACTCCACAAGTTACTTCACCAGAAGACCATCCCCATGACACATAATCTTCAAATTCCCCAGGTCAAAATGAAAGAAAAAATGTTAAGTGCAATCAAAGAGAAAGGTCAGGTCACCTACAAAGGGAAGCCCATCAGACTAACAGTGGACCTCTCAGCAAAACCCCTACAAGCCAGAAGAGAGTGGGGGCCTATATTCAACATATTAAAGACAAGAAATTCCAACCAAGAATTTCATATCTGGCTAAAATAAGCTTCACAAGTGAAGGAGAAATATAAGCCTTTTCAGACAAGCAAATGTTGAGGGAATTTGTTGCCACCAGACCTGCTTTACAAGAACTCCTGAAAGAAGCACTAAATATGGAAAGGAAAGAATATTACCAACCACTACAAAGACATACTGAGAGTACACAGACCAGTGACACTAGAAAGCAGCCACACAAACAAGTCTGAATGATAATCAGCTGACAACACAATGACAGGATCAAATCTAGATGTATCAATGCTAACCTTGAATTTAAATGGATTAAATGCCCCAATTAAAAGGCACAGAGTGGTAAGCTGGTTAAAGAAACAAGACCCAATGACATGCTGTCTTCAGGAGAAGACATGCAATGACAATCATAGGTTCAAAATAAAGGGATGGAGAAAAATCTACCAAGTAAAAAGAAAACAGAAAAAACAAGCAGGAATTGTGACCCTAATTTCAAACAAAACAGATTCAAAACCAACAATGATTTTAAAAGACAAAGAATGTCATTACATAATGGTAAAGAGTTCAATTCAACAAGACCTAACTATCCTAAATGTATATGTATCCAACACAGGAGCACCCTTATTCATAAAGCAAGTTCTTAGAGACCTTCAAAGAGACTTAGACTCCCAAACAAAAACAGTGGGAGACATCAACATCTCACTAACAGTATTAGACAGATCATCAAGACAGAAATTTAACAAAGATATTCAGGACCTGAACTCAACACTGGAGCAAATGGATCCAATAGACACCTATAGAATTCTTTACAACCGAATATACATTCTTCTCATTGCTGCATAGTACATACTCTAAAATCAACCACACAGTTGGACATGAAACACTCCTCAGCAAATGCAAACACACTGATATTATACCAACCACTCTCTGGGACCACAGTGTGATAAAAATAGAAATCAAGACTAAGAAAACGATTCAAAACTAAATTAAATAGCCTGTTCCTGAATGACTTTTGGGTAAATAATGAAATTAAGGCAGAAATTAAGAAGTTATTTCAAACTAATGAAAACAAACATACAACATATCAGACTCTGGGACATAGTTAAAGCAGTGTTAAGACGAAGTTTGTAAGACCAAATGCCCACATAAAAAAGTTAGAAAGATCTCAAATTAACAATCTAATATTACAATTAAAATAACTAGAGAAGTAAGAGCAAACCAACCCCAAAGCTAGCAGAAGACAAGAAACAACCAAGATCAGAGCTGAACTAAAGAAGATTGAAACAAGAAAAATCATTCAAAAGATTAACAAATCCAGCAGTTGGTTTTTTGAAATAATTAATAAGATAGACTTCTAGCTAGACTAATACAAAAGAAAAAAGAGAAGATCCAAATAAACATAATAAGAAATGACAAAGGGAACGTTACTGCTGACCCCACAAAAATACCATACACACGAACTAGAAAATCTAGAAGAAATTGATAAATTCCTGGACACATGCACCCTCCCAAGACTGAAATAGGAAGAAATTGAATCCCTGAACAGATCATAATGGGCTCCAAAATTGAATCAATAGTGAATAGCCTACCAACCAAAAAAAAAAAAAAAAAAACTCCAAGACCAGATGGATTTACAGCCAAATTCTACAAGCTGTAGAAAGAGGAGTTGATACTATTCCTACTGAAACTTCTCCAAAAAATTGAGGAGGAGGGACTCTTTCCCAACTCATTCTGTGAGTTGATATCATCTTGATACCAAAACCTGACAGTGACACAAGAAAAGAAAATTTCAGGCCAATATTCTTGATGAACATAGATGCAAAATTCCTCAACAAAATACTAGCAAACCAAATCTAATGGCACATCAGAAATATTTACTCCACCCCAATTACTCTGCTCTTTTCTGTTTTCTGTTTACTTCGTACTAAACAGTTTACTGTTTACGCTGCTTTTTTTCTGGTTTCTGTTTACTTGGCAGATTTTTCTCCATCCTTTTATTTTGAAACTATGGTTGTCATTGCATGTCTTCTCTTGAAGACAGCATATCATTGGGTCTTGTTTCTTTATCCAGCTTGCCACTCTGTGCCTTTTAATTGGGGCATTTAATCCATTTACATTCTACACCACAATAAACTAGGCTTTATCCCTAAAATGCCAGGTTGGTTCAACATATGCAAATCAATAAATGTGATTTGTCACACAAACAGAACTAAAGACAAAAACTACATGATTATCCCAATAAACTAGATATTGAAGGAACATACCTCAATCTAATAAAAGCCATCTATGACAAACCCACAGTCAACATCATATTGAATTGGTGAAAAACTGGAAGCATTCACCTTGAAAACTGGTATATGACAAGGTTGCCCACTCTCACCACTCCTATTCAGCATAGTATTGAAAGTCCTGGCCAGAGCAGTCAAGCAAGAAAAGAAATAAAGGGCATGTAAATAGGAAGAGGGAAAGGCAAACTACCACTGTTTGCAGGCAATATGATTCTATCTAGAACACCACATAGTCTCAGTCCAAAAGCTCCTTAAGCTGATAAACAACTTAAGCAAAGTTTCCATAGACAAAATCAATGTACAAAAAATCATTAGCATTCCTATACACCAACAACGGCCAAGCTGACAGCCAAATCATGAACCCATCCCATTTACAATTACAACAAAAATAGTAAAATATCTAGGAATACAGCCAGCCAGGGAGGTGAAAGACCTCTACAATGAGTATTACAAAACACTGCTCAAGGAAATCAGAGAAGACACAAACAAATGGAAAAACATTCCATGCACATGGTTACTGTTACAATGGCCACATTGTCCAAAGCAATTTACAAATTCAATACTATTCCTATTAAACTACAAAATTCGAAAAACCTATCCTAAAATTCATATGGAACCAAAAAAGAGCCTGAGTTACCAAGGCAATCCTAAGCAAAAGGACAACACTGGAGGCATTGCATTACCCAACTTCAAACTATACTACAGGGCTACAGTAACCAAAACATCATGGCACTGGTCCTAAAGCAGACAAACAGACAAATGAAACAGAATGAAGAGTCCAGAAATAAGGTCACATACATACAACCATCTGATCTTCTACAAAGCTGATGGTAATAAGCAAAAGGGAAAGGATTTCTGATTCAATAAATGGTGCTATGATAACTGGGTAGCCCATATGCAGAAGACTGAAACTGGACCTCTTTCTTGTACCATACAAAAATCGACTCAAGATAGATTAAAAACTTAAATATAAAACCCAAAACTATAAAAACCTTGGAAGACAACCTAGGCAACACCAACCTGGACATATGAACTGGTAAAGATTTCCTGACAAAGACGACAAAAGCAATTGCACCAACAACAATTGACAAATGGGATCTAATTAAACTGAAATGCTTCTGCAAAGCAAAAGAAACTATCAACAGCATAAACAGACACTTACAGAATGGGAAAAAATACTTGCAAACTATGCATCTGACAAAGGTCTAACATCCAGCATCTACATGGAACTTAAGCAAATTTAGAGGGAAAAAAACAAACAACCCCATTAAAATGGGCAAAGGACTTGAACAGATACTTCTCAAAAAGAAGACATACATGCAGCCAAAAAGCATATTTTTAAAAGCTCACTATCATTGATTATTAGAGAAGTGCAAATCAAAACCACATGAGATACCATCTTACACTAGTCAGAATGGCTATTATTAAAAATAATAAAGAAAATAACAAATACTGGTGAGGTTGTGGAGAAGAGGAAATGCTTATATATTATTGGTGGGAGTATAAATCCGTTTCAACCAATGTCGAAAGCAGTGCAGCAATTCTTCACAGAGCTGAAAACAGAACTAGCAATCCTATTGCTGGGTATATACTCAAAATAATATAAATTATTCTATCATAAAGACACATGTGTGCATATATTCACTGAAGCACTATTCACAATAGCAAAGACACAGAATCAACCTAAATGTACATCAATGATAGACTGGATATATTAGTTCATTTTCATGCTGCTGATAAAGACATACCCAAAACTGGGTAATTTATAAAGCAAAAGAGGTTAATGGATTCATAGTTCCATGTGGCTGGGGAAGCCTCACAATCATGGCAGAAGGCAAAAGACATGTCTTACATGGTGGAAGGCAAGAGAGAATGAGATCCAAGTGAAAGGGATTTCTGCATTAAAACCATCAGATCTTGTGAAACTTATTTGCTACCACAAGTACAGTATGGGGGAAACTGCCCCCATGATTCAATTATCTCCCACCAGGTCCCTCCTACAACAAGTGGGAATTACAGGAGGTATAAGTCAAGATAAGATTTGGATGGGGACACAGCCAAATCATATCACTGGATAAAGAAAATGTGGTAAATATCACTACTCAAGGAAATAAGAGAGGACACAAACAGATGAAAAAACATTCCATGCTCATGGTTAGGAAGAATCAATATCATGCCCAAGTAATTTATAGATTCAATGCTGTCCCCATCAAGCTACCATTGACCTTCTTCACAGAGTTGGAAAAAGCCACTCTAAACTTCATATGGAACCAAAAGAGAGCCTGCATAGCCAAGACAATCCTAAGCAAAAAGAACAAAGCTGGAGGCATCACTGACTTCAAACTATACTACAAGGCTATGGTAATTAAAACACCATGGTACTTGTACCAAAACAGAGATCTAGACCAGTGGAACAGAGCAGAGGCCTCGGAAGTAATGCCACACATCTACAACCATCTGATCTCTGACAAACCTGATGAAAACAAGCAATGGGGAAAGGATTCCCTGTTTAATAAATGGTGTTGGGAAAACTGGCTAGCCATGTGCAGAAAGCTGGACCCTTCTCTTACACTTTACACTAAAATTAACTCCAGATGGATTAAAGACTTAAACGTAAGACCTAACATCATAAAAATCCTAGAAGAAAACCTAGGCAAAGCCATTCAGGACATAGACATAGGCAAGGACTTCATGACTAAAACACCAAAAGCAATGGCAACAAAAGCCAAAAGAGACAAATGGGATCTAATTAAACTCCAGAGCTTCTGCACAGCAAAAGAAACAATCATTAGAGTAAATCGGCAACCAACAAAATGGGAAAAAAATTTTGCAATCTACCCATCTGACAAAGGGCTAATATCCAGAATCTACAAAGAACTAAAGCAGATTTACAAGAAAAAACAAACAATCGCATTCAAAAGTGGGCAAAGGACAGGAACAGACACTTTACAAAAGAACACATACATGAGGCCAACAAACATATGAAAAAATGCTCATCATCACTGGTCATTAGAGAAATGCAAATCAAAATTACATTGAGATACCATCTCACACCAGTTAGAATGGCGATCATTAAAAAATCTGGAGACAACAGATTCTGGAGAGGATGTGGAGAAATAGGAACACTTTTACACTGTTGGTGGGAGTGTACATTCATTCTACCATTGTGGAAGACAGTGTGGCGATTCCTCAAGGATCTAGAGCTAGAAATACCATTTGATCCAGCAATCCCATTACTGGGTATATATCCAATCCAAAGGATTATAAATCATTCTATTATAAAGACACATGCACACGTATGTTCATCGCAGCACTATTACAATAGCAAAGACCTGGAACCAACCTAAATGCCCATCAATGATAGACTGGACAAAGAAAATGTGGCACATATACACCATGGAATACTATACAGCCATAAAAAACGATGAGTTTGTGTCCTTTGTAGGAACATGGATCAATCTGGAAACCATCATTTTCCGCAAACTGACACAAGAACAGAAAACCAAACACCACATGTTCTCACTCATAGGCTGGTGTTGAACAATGAGAACACATGGACACAGGGAGGGGAACATCACACACTGGGTCTGTTGAGGGGTGTGGGACTAGGGGAGGGACAGCAGGGGGCAGGGAAGTTGGGAAGGGGTAACACTGGGAGAAATGCCTGAAGTAGGTGACGGGGGGATGGAAACAGCAAACCACTATGGCATGTGTGTACCTATACAACAATCCTGCAAGATGTGCACATGTACCCCAGAACTTAAAGTACAATTTAAAAAAAGAAATGAAGAAAATGTACATATGCCCCATGGAATACTACACAGCCATGAAAAAGAACAATATCTCATCCTCTTCAAGAACATGGATGGAGCTGGAGGCCGTTATCCTTAGCAAACTAACTCATGAATAGAAAACCAAAGACCACATGTCATCACTTACAAGCGTAAGCTAAATGATGAGAACATATGGACACAAAGAGGGGAAAAACAGACCCTGGAGCCTACCTGAGGGAGGAGAGTGGGATAAGGATGAGAATCAGAAAAAATAATTATTGGGTACTAGTCATGGTACCTAGGTGATGAAATAATCTGTGCAACAAATCCCTGTGACATGGGTGTACCTATATAACAAACCTACACATATACCCTGAACCTAAAATAAAGTTTTTAAAAAACAGTAAGAAAAAAAAATTAAATTAAAACTTGGAAGCATGGTCTCTAAGAAATACTTTGTGAAAAGCTGACAATTTGTACATTTCCCCTTGATCCAAAAACCAAATATATCAAAGTGTAATATGACTCACTTTATCTCTAAACACAGACAATTTTTAAAATGGAGTGGAAAGAAAGAAAAGAAATTGCAGCAGAGCTTGTTACTCTAGGATTAGAAATCCTGTGAGAAGATGAGACAGAACATTTTCTTTTTAAAAACAAGAAAACAAACAAAACCACTCCTTATTTATGTATTTATTTATTGATTGAGACAGAGTCTCACTGTCACCCAGGCTGGAGTGCAGTGGAGTAATCTCAGTTCACTACAACCTCCACCTCCCAGGTTCAAGTGATTCTCCTGCCTCAGCCTCCTTAGTAGTTGGGATTATAGACATGCACCACCAAGCTCTGCTAATTTTTTTTTTTTTTTTTTTTTTTTTTTTTTTTTTTTTGTCATGGGTTTTGCCATGTTGCCAGGCTGGTCTCAAACTTCTGACCTCAAGTGATCCACCTACCTTGGCCTCCCAAAGTGCTGGATTACAGGCGTGAGCCACCGCACCTGGCCGGAGAACCTTTTCATCTTTGCTTTGGTCTTGTGTCTGAGAGACTAGAGAAGAGTCATCCACACCTAATTTCCATCCCATGGATTCGTAATTATACTGCAGAGGTAATGGCTAGGAGCAGGTACTGAGTTTATACAGACTTACCAGCTCTACCACTTTCTAGCTAGGTCATCTCAGGCAAGTGAATTAACGCCTGAGCTTTAGTCTCATTATCTGTAAAATGGAAAAATAACAGTCACTCTCTCATAGGTGAGATGTAATGGTGTGATGTACATTAAATACTTGCACAGAGCCACACAGTAAGTGCTTAACAGTGGCTTGGCTGCAATGGTCATGATGACCTAGAGGGGTTCATTAATACAGATCTAGTGTATACTCAGTAAGTGGAGGTGGTAGGGTTTTCAGTATCCCTGGGATATGATAGATGACTTAAAACCTAGTAAGAATGTTTTAAATCCCCATAACAATAGTAAGCATTATGGTAAAGAAAAGAAAAAAGAAAAAGCAGTGCTCAGCACACACATAGCTAATGTTAATAAAATAGACCCTGCCAGTTTTCCCCTAATGCTTCCAACAGGATCCATAGATTCCTGACTTGAAGAGAATGGTGTGACTATTTTTTGCAAGTTTTATCCTATTTGCTAAATAATTGTACTCTCAGGGTACTTACAAATGTAAATTTTCATTTATGTCATTCTTTACCCCACCTTTAATTTATGGACTAGTCAACTGCTTTTTAGGGCATCCCTGACCCTTGTCATTCCCAATATGAAAATAATTTCTTTATTCTTGGTTCCATCCACAGTTACACTACTTTGAATGATTTCCACATCTGATCTCAGACTTGTGACTTCCACCCTCAGCCTCAGAGCTCTGCTGACCTCAAAAGATACTAGCTGCTCTTCAGTTCTTAGTGTCACTCACATCCCACTGCCACTGCTGAAACCACATGCCAGTCATTCTCTCACCCCACCAGGAATTCGCAGTCAGTATATGGCTTCACCACGACTTTGGCCATTCTCTGTCTGTAGAGTTCCACAGCCCACATTCTTCCTTAGCCCTTTGTAGGCAAGGATTTATTTTGGTAGTGTAATTTTGTCTCCTTTGGTCAGGACATCAAAGTCTCCTTTTCTACTTCTGGAAGTGTATTATTCATAACTGGGTGAACTAGCAGCCACTTTGCCCTGGTGTCTGCCCAAGTACACAGCAGATTCTACCCTTACAAGCCATCATATATTAACTCACTCGTATCTAGTAAAATCCATTAACTCATGTCCCTACCACTTTTCCTACCCACCCCCCAACACTTGCCTAAATATATTTAGCAACTTAAATTGGCAAAGGTCCTTTTGAGAGGAAGGAGACAAGATAAGCCAACCTAACATTTATAGGACATGTAATTCTACGTAAACACAAGGCATTAAACATAACACCAATAAGACATTTCTTTGAAGTCAATCTCCATATGGCAGTAAAACATTTTAAAGTTCAAACTAGTAAGATTCCAATACCAATGAGTTTTGGCATTGATTTATCCTCAAAATAGGCGGAGGGTTTTCTGTGTGTATTCCAGACTGTAGCATCTCTCTTTCAGGAGATGAAGGGGAGGATAAGGTAAGGGAAAGAGAAAAGGATTTCAGTCAGAGAGACCTGCGTCCACATCCTGGCTCCTGTACTCCTTCCTGAGGTGATCTCTGGGCACTTCTTCAGATCCTTTGAGGTGGGATTTTCTCTCTGTAAAATGGAAGATATACTCTTCAGAAATGCTGGGAGGATTGGGACTGATCAAGTGCTGCTTATCATACCCTAAGTTGATGCCCAATAAACAGTAATTGCTATTTTATGTTTTGTTAAGCTGGCAGGGTGATTTAGTTTCTAACTTACATATATCTATTTGAAAATGCGCTGTAACCACTTGAAATTGAAGATTTAAATTGTATGGTATGAGAGTTATACCTCAATAAGGCTGTTAATTTTTTTTTAATTTAGAAAACTGAATCTTTCTAATTCCCTTAAAAAATGTGAAAGTAACTTTTAAACTGAAAAATTTCATGGCCTATTCTGTAGGTGACCAATAAGTATTGATTAATGGACTTTATCTGTAACTTTTCATGAGAACATGAGTCCAAGACCTTCCTTATGTAGCCTGCCCTTAATCCAAACATTAATTACTACTTTTGTGTTATAAGATTATTATGATATCCATACTCTATGCAATGGGAAATAATTTGAAATTCATGAAGAAGTCCATCCTTATGCTTTGATAAATGAGTATAATTAGTTCCAAAATTTTTGTTCATAAGGCAAAACTGGTGTCATCAATCATTGAGTATTCTCATTAAAATTAATGTTAAAAACCTCAGTGTTTCTCTTAATGGAGTAATTAATAGGAGAGACTGTCTCATTTAATAGTGCTGAAGGTCCCTGAGGCTCTCTCCTGGCCGCCTTTCTCTCCTCCATCCACCCACTCTCCCAAGGTGACCTCACGTCTCCAGTCCCACGGTTTTGGATGCCTTCTGTGTACCATTGACTCCCAGATGTGTCTCCAGCCAGAACATCCCACAGGAACTCATATATCTAACTTGACATCTCCACATGGCAGTCATCTCAGACTTGGGAGTGGCATGGGGATCATAAGTTTAATTTGGGCCATGTTGCATTTAAAAACAGTAAGAAGACAAAGCCGTGGATTTCTCCCAGGATCTGCAAAGGTATGTATCATTCACTCAGTTACTAAAGCCAAAAATCTTTTCTCATCTCACATCAATGCCATCAGTCAATCCTGTTGCCTCAACCCTGAAAACATCCTTAATCTATGCATTTCTTTCCATCTCTGCTCCTTCCCTGCTGCCTTGCCTGAGGCGAGTCATCTGTTGCCAAGGTTTCCCTGCCACCATTTTTGCCCTGCTACCATTGCTTCTCCACATGGTACCCAGAGCACTCTGAAAAGTGCACGTCAGTTTGTGTTACTTTCCAGAATAAAACCTTTCAGTGGATTCCCATGGTATTTTGAATAAATCCAAATTCCTTCCAGTGCCTCAGTGGTTCTCATTCCTGGGGAGTACTTGGAATTTCAATAAGAGCATTATTTATTGTTGAGATGATTGGAAAGAGGGGCTGCAACTGGCATTTAGCAGGCAGGGTCGGGAATGCTAGATGCCCCACTCTAGTGAGATGTTCCTTCATTTTGCCTGTCAATCGTTATCTGAGCCTGGATAATTACACAATATTTTATGTTAAATACAAAGTACTTACATGGAATTTTCCAGGAACGCAATGACTGTGTCAATGTAGAAAAGGATGTACTTTGTTTTGTTCCAAAATTTGTCTAGAAATGTTTACTATTTCAGAAAATCACCTCACCCTTAGAGGAGCTACTGGCTGTATCTGCATCACTATTGCAACATTCCTGCACATGCACAGTGATTCCACCTAAACAGGCAATCATTTGATGGCTTCTCATGCTTTCTCATGGACACATGCCTGAACATTGACAGGTGGCAATACAAAGCCTTTGTTATAAATTTCTTTATGAAATTACTCATTTAACAACAATTAATGGTTAATTGACAATACCAGTCCAGACCTATGAGCAAACACTTTGGACTAGATATACCCATCCATTGAGGAATAAATACATTTCTATATGAAGCCACAGATTATTTCCCGATGCATAGACTATGGTTGTCACAACAATCTTAAGACAAAAGAAGCAGGAAGTAATGCAGGCCACAAGGGAGCAGTCTAAATCTTTGCACCAGCAATTTATTCCCTCTTCCTGCAGTGCTCCTCCAGACAGTGTGCATGGACGGCTCCTTCGTGAGTATTACCTTGAGGCACTCTCCATCCCATCACTTACTTGAATTTTCTTTGGCACTTGTCACCTGATCAAAGACCTTTTATGTTTTACACAACAGTGTGTCCACTGTGCCTCAAACACTGCCTGGAATAGAGTAGGGGCCCAGTGCATATTTGTGGAATGAAAGAACTAAGAAGATGAGGCAATGTAGTGAGCATCCTGGTGGTGATATGTAAATAGCATTCCCAATTCTATAATATAGAAAACTGTCAAGTTTTGCACAATGAAATAAAGTGTTAAAATATTTAGCTAACTTGTAGCATTTGTGGTTCCCAGGCCACCATTTCAGAGGTGGCAAATTAGGGCTAACTGAAGCTGACATATACAACACATTTGTAAGCTCTTTTATTCCAATTAGTTAAAACATATTTGTGGGCACAAATGTAGGGTATTAAAGCTTATGTAAGCGATATCTTATCAAAACCAGAGATAAAAACCAACCAATCGTAACGGATAGATATGCGGTCAGTTGCCTCCCAGCACACCCTGATTACCAATAAGCACAAAAAGGCTTGTCAGCATCAAAAACTGAAGTATAAGCACAGTGCTTAGGCAAGTGCACATTTTCCTCAAGGGGATCTAAAAAGAGATGTGTGCAAAGTGTGTTAACCTGTTCTAGCCTCCCCATCTCCAGTCCGTCCTTCACACCATCTTTCCAAAATATCATTTGTATCACTCTATTCCTGTGGAAATCCTTCAGTAAGTTCTTGTCCCCATATATGGCATGTGTAATGAGATTTTTAAAATGCCATTTACTTGCAAAGCATGTAGGGATCCTTTACAGTCTGGCACCTCCCATTCTCCAAGCACGACCCCACACATGGCTGAGCTCTAGCTTCTAGCCACACCTCATCCAGGCTGTCTAACAACCACTGGCTTTTACACGGCCATCTGTCCAAGAGGCCCTTCTGCTGCCTGGAAAACTCTAACTCATCCTTTAAAAACTATTTGAGATCTCCCTGATTCCTATCTCAGGCAGTGGTGGGTGCTCTCCATTGCGCATACAACATTTCAAGCAATAAACACTCATTAGTAATTTTCTAATCATGTTCTCTCACTTTGCTGGCTGCTGTTTGAATCCAGGACTGTATCTCATTTATCTTAGGATTCTCAGTGCTACTCCAAGGCTCAGAAATGATAAGCACTCAGTAAATGCTTACCTGAATGAAAAAGTGTACTCACCTAAAGCTATATAAACTCCTTATGCAGGAGTAGACAGACCTCTCAGAAACGGATATTATAAATATGATTTTTAGCTGGGCCCAGTGGCTCATGTCTATAATCTCAGCACTTTGGAAGGCCAAGACAAGTGAATAACTTGAAGTCAGGAGTTTGAAACCAGCCTGGCCAACATGGTGAAATCCCATCTCTACTAAAAATATAAAAATTAGCTGGGCATGTTGTTGCGCGCCTGTAATCCCAGCTACTCAGGAGGCTGAGGCACAAGAATTGCTTGAACCCAGGGGGTGGAGGTGCTGTGAGCCAAAATCACACCACTGCACTCCAACCTGAGCAACAGAGTGAGACTCCGCCTCAAAAAAAAAATATATATATATATATGCATATATGTACATATGTGTATATATATGTATATATATATATGTGTGTGTGTTTGTGTGTGTGTGCGTGTGTATATATATATATATATAAAATCCTTTTAGGATTGAACATGACTCAATTTGTGAGGAAGGCTTACTCAGTCTGAATGTGAAATCTAAACTTTCTTTCCTTGGGATTCTTAGATTCCATCTCTTTAGAATATAGTTCAGCAAAAACATAGGAGAGATATGAAAACAGGTGAATGTTTAATGCATTACATTCAACAAAATTGTTGTTGTTGTTTTGGAGACAGGGTCTTGCTATGTTGCCCAGGCTGGTCTCAAACTCCTGCCTCAAGTGATCTTCCTGCCTTGGCCTCCCAAAATTGTGAGCCACCACTTCTGGCCCTTAAACTTGGTAAGATTTTTATCAAGGGTATTTTCAAACTTAAAGCTATCATGAGGTTTCCAAAAGAGTGAAAGACGTGGTCTATCCTGGGTCACAGTTAAACTGAGGAAGCCTAGTATACAGGCATAGGAGAAAGACTGAGGGACCAAACAGATGATGTACTCCTCTTCAGGCCCTTGATGGTCCTTGCGAGGCATTAATGGCTGGAAAATGAGATCCTGAAATTGCATGTAAAATATTCTGTGTATGTACCAAGGTGTATTTCTCCTAAAAGGTGGGGGTGGATGGGCCCATAGCGTTCATTAAATTTCCAAAACCATCTGTGACTGTTAAAAGGTTAAGATCCAGCCCAATATCTATTCCTCCCACTGCTATGGAGGGAACTGAGGCCTAAGCAATTAGGTGATTTCCCCAAGGCCTCATGGCACGTTAGTGTCACATCTGTGTCTAGACCCCAATCTCAAGGGACCTTTCCACTTCTTGGCCATCAGAGAACCCTGAAGGCTCTGGCAGTTTTGTTGGAAAGGCTTCATACGTTGATGGCAGTGTTTCCATTTGTCCTAAATTAAGTATAATATCAAAGGGTAGCACTTTAAAATTAGGAGTAAATAGTAGGCTTATTATATTTGATCTCTGTTTGACACCAGATTATATAACTATGCTATGATACTGTCCCTTCTCCACGTCCCTTCTCCTCGACTCTCCACAATTTAAAGATGCTTTTAAATTCCTTTTACATTTGTACCAGGTCAGAATGCAAATTTTATAATAAAATTAGTGAGTTGTGTTTGCGCTTTTAAAATTGCAGTTTCATAGGCTCTTAGTTTCTAAAACAGTGATGATTTGCTTTATTTATACACGAGCTAAGCTATTAAACTCTTTAAAAGGAACTATGCATTTCAATATTTGGTTTTCTCTGTAGGAAATGACAATCAGAAGTTCCCCAGGGAAATTCTTGATTCAACTCCATTTTTATGCTTTTGGAAAGAAAAACATCATTGCTTTTTGATTTGGAATAGCAAAAAGAGGTTGTGTCTTTCTGTTTCTCATGGAATATGCCCCCTTTAGAGTTACCCCTTTAGTTGATGCGATTGCTGATGTATCAGTCAGAACAGCCTATTGTTGTATAACCATTTTCTTGGTTTTTAAATACAGTGTTCCTCCATATCTGAGGCATACAGCAGAAGGATTGGTTTCAGGACACCCTCAGATATCAAAATCCCCAGATGCTCAAGTCCCTTACATAAAATGCATAATATTTATGTATAACCTATGCACATCCTCCTATGTACTTTAATTCATCTCTAGATTAATTATATACCTAATACAATGCAAATGCTATGTAACTAGTTGGTATGCTGTATTTTTAAATTTATGAAAGAAATACACTGAATTGTCTTCTTAGTTGTAAGATTTTTAAAAAGAGGTTCAACTTTATATAGTTCAGAGGTTCAATTCTAATACTAAAGGAGAACAGGAAGTTCTTGCCACGTTGCTCTCTGGCTACAGTGATTCTGCTTAAAGAGTGACATTATTGCTGAACTGATCTCACTCAGAGTGCTTGAATGGGGTAAGGGAGAGAGAAAAAGCTTCCAGGTGCAGAGCTCAGGGAGATACGCTACTATCACTATGAAACACCTAACCTTGGGTTGGGGGTGGGGAGGAGCTAGCAGGGAGAAGGGAGGATGGAACCAGCCCTCTCTCTATAGGAATTCCTAAAAGAAAAGAAGAAAAAAAAAAGATAATCTGGAGGGGAAACAACCAGAAGAAAAGTCTAGGAGCATTATGCAAATATAGTAAAGTATTAGCATTATGTACACCGGAGAGACAAATGCACGTAAATTGCAAATGCGGAGACCTAGAGGAGCACGAGGGGTGAACCCGGAGGAGGCTCGACAGACCAGGCCAGGGGCAAAGGAAGACAAGAAAGGAGGGAAAAATGAGGAGGATTAAGGAATGACAACAAGAAAAAATCAGACAAAGGAGAAGAAGAAGGAGGTAGGGAGAAGAGGAAGTAAGAAAGCAGGAGTAGGGAGAGGAGAAGGAAGGAACAGACTGAGAGCCTGAGGCTGTTATCTGCACCTCCCCATTTCCCTGAGGTACCCACCTCAATTCCCAGCCTTCCGCCCACCTCCAGTTGCTGACCTGCATGTTCCTAAGCTCCTCCTGGAAGCTTATTCTTCCAGCTTCTGATCATTCATTCAGGTAGCAAGCATTTCTTCAGCAAATATTTTGAGAATGGCTCTGGCAAGAGTGAAGATTTCATCTAGCCTTGGAGCAGGACTGCCAGGAAATTGCAATGAGGAAGTAAAACCTGGGACAGTTCCAACAACAGCCTCAATCCCCAGCAGTGTGTGGTTACACTCAAATAGAATTGGGGTCGCTGGTAAAATGGTCCCTTTCCCCGGGTTCCTTTACACAACAGGCAAGTTGATGCTCCATTTACGCTGGCTGTGGGTGAAGTGGGCAAGAGGCAGGTGCCTTAGATGTCAGGCAGGTGGAGATATGCCCTATGACATTAATTAGGGATCAGTTGTTATGTTACTATGTCATTATACTTGACTTGTTCTCTAGTATTCTTCCCCAGTCTCCAGGCCAGCCTAAAGAATGAAGGATAGAAAGGCTGATTAGAAGCTCTGAATACAGGCAAAGGGAGTTTTGACCATCAGGTTTCCCTTCACAGTCATTATGTTAGGCGATCCCTAAGACCAAAATGAGCAGGGTTTTGCTCTAGGGTTCTGAGCTCCACGGTGGCTGCCCTAGTTCTTCCCAGGGAGTTTGCTGGGGAAGAATCTTTGTCTTGGAGTAATTGCTGTGTTGTTGCAGTTCTGCAAGCAATCCGGCTGGAGTTGGAAGGGAGGTGGGAGAACTGTATTCTATATTAATCCTTCTGTTCTCTGCCTCACTTCTCATTTCTGTACTGTGATATCTGCCATTGCCAGTCCCCTGCCCAAAGCTGCAGCCCTCACTGCTTACATTCTAGGTGGCTTCTGCCTCCTGTCTGCTTCATGGCCAACACTCGCCGTTCTCTTCACACATTCCGGAAGTGTGTTGAGCTCTCTTACGGGTGGATGGGTCCCTCGCCATTTTATTATTATTTTTTGCTGGAAAATTATATTTTTTTTACATTTTTTTACATATTTTTTACATTTTAAATTACTTTACTATAATAAACATGCTGTATTTCAGCATGTGTTCTTTGGTCTGCCATCTTGAGTATAGTATTCTGTGGAAATTTGATACACCAGAAATTGGGTCAGGATATGGACAAAGGAAAATCACTAGAAAAACAACCTGAAGCAAATGGGACTTGACTGTGTCTTGAAGGACAGGAAACACAGCCACAGACAAAATAACATAAGATTCCTATTGACAGATATAGAACAATTATTAATAGTCTTTAGCGGACCAATTGGACGCACCCCCAGTGCTGACATGCATCATCACAGCCATAAGCCACAAGGCAGTTTGCCTACATCCCCAACACAGAAAAAAACGTTAACCCAGCATGAATGGTTTTTTCAGTCACCAACACCAATGATGAACATTCATTCAATAAATAGTTCATTAAGCATCTATTTTATGCCAGACACTGTGCCAAGTGCTTGAGATATAATGGTGAACAAAATCAGACATATTTCTTGGCCTCATAGAGTTTACAATGTTGTGATTATATAATTAATATGGTTTGGCTGTGTCCCTCTTAAACTCTCATCTTGAATTCCCCTGTGTTGTGGGAGGGACCCTGCAGGAGGTAATTGAATCATGGGGGAAGGTCTTCCTTGTGCCATTCTTGTGATGGTGAATAAATCTCACAAAATCTGATTGTTTGGGGAGTCTCCCTGCACAAGCTCTATTCTTGTCTGCTGCCATCCACGTAAGATGTGACTTGCTCCTCCTTGCCTGCTGCCATAATCATGAGGTCTCTCCAGCCATGTGTAACTGTAAGTCCAATAAACCTCTTTCTTTTGTAACTTGCCTAGTCTTGGGTATGTCTTTATCAGCAGCATGAAAACAGACTAATACAATAAATAAATGTAAACTTACATCTGTGGTTACTGTTTTGCTGGAACAATACATCCATCTGTGAGAGTGAATAAGCGGTTGCTGACCAAGTCTGAAGGGTAGGTGAAGGTTTTTGGGAAAATCTGACTTATGAGGAGCACAATTTTCAATAAGGGCCATTGTACATTTTATAAATATGTATGTATATTATTATTGCACAGATAGGTTTAATCATGAAAGATAGTTAAATCCAGCCTAGGCATCAGGAGACCTGGGAGGCATTTTAGGTTCAGGTTTGCCAGCAGATGGTATGACCCTGGGCAACTCAACTCAGCTTCCTTGGGAAGGATTTTTTCATCTGTAAAATGAAGAGATCTGATGAAGTAATCTGTTAGGTAATAAGTGAGACACAGAAATATATTTGTTTTTCACATAAAACGACCTCATATCTTTGTATATTTCTGTTTGCACTTAAAAATGACATCATATTGACAAATAGACATTGGTCTTGTTTCTGGGAGATGTGTTGGCTGAAGAACAGGGTTTCAAGCAGCAATTATTTTTGAGCTTTAATTGAGTAGTCTTTTGGGATTTTTAATCCTGGATTCATTTTAAATTATGAAAGTTTCTAAAATGTTCATTTGCAATAGTGTTAACTGTTGCTCTTAAAATATCCTTCATGAAATTGGGTGGAAGTGTGTGTGTGTGTGTGTGTGTGTGTGTGTGTTTTATATTTATTGGCAATAAAAGCCCCCTTTGAGGAAACACAAGATTATTTTCTTGTCTATAGAAATGTCCCTAGAAATGATAACATATCTTAAGTTGCCTCAGTGATTTGGCAAACTGAAAGAGAAACTTCCATGTGGTCAGAACTACAAAACAGTTTTTAGAATTCAGCTAGCACTGCTTCTTGAAGGATGTTATTTTTAATCTTTTGTTTACCAGTTTGTGTTTATTCTTGTGCTTGATTGAAAATATTCATAGTTTGGAAACACTATCTCTAGGTGAATTAAATGCTCATGTATTTTAAAAGTAAAGTTACACTTCTATCTTTTAATTTATTTTCAAATTATCCTTGATTAAACTCATAGTTTTAATTCCTAATTTGGAGTAAACTCTCTGCCTTCTGGAGCTTCAAGTCAGTGATCCACCGGTCCTCAAATTTAAGTGAGTTCATTATTTCATCGGAGAGGCTGTCCCTCTCCCCTGGATAAACAGTTGGTACTCAGGTGTGGTTTAGCTAAATCCACAGGAAACCTGACTCTGCTAAGATTTCTTTGGGTGGTATTGAGGCAGAAAATAAAAGTAACATGTGACTAACAGTTGAGAGAGGAATCTCATCTGGGTCCCTGATAAAGGCTAAAGGAGAAATGTCTGTCTTTCACAAATATTCTTTCCCCGCTTAAAAACAGTGGTTCCACCAGCAGAGTGTAACTGTCCAGCTCTGTTTATCTCCAAGAGCCTTTGAAATATGAATGTAATCACAAATAGGGTTTTGGGTGGCACAGGGAAATATTTAACATCATCTTTGGGAAAGTGTTGGTGCTCTCTCCAAATTTCTTTCAAAAGAAGTTTTGTGTCTTTCCTGTTTCCTGTAGTGATGTTCTAGTTGCTAACCACCATTTACAGTCCAGAGTGTGCAATGAGATGGCAGTCAATGCATAAACAAATACTTGTGAACTGCTAATAAGTATCTCAGAAAAAGACGGCCATTTTCAGGTATTCATGTCAACATTACTTTATAGACAAACGTGTTAACAATATACATAGCCTTGATCAGCTGTGGCTATATGTCAAAATGCATCTGTGAAGGGATTAAGAGAGGGCTGACCAAATCTTTTCTTATAAATTGCATTAAAATGCAATGCAGAAGAAAAAAAAATGAACGAGAGCATGCGTGGATTTCCTAAACCTACAACATCTGTGCTGATAGTTCAGAACTGCATTTTAATATTATACATACGTAGTTACACATATAAAATATGTTTAGCATTTAAAACTATATTGAGAATGAATACTTTCTGACATGGGAAGAAATTTGTAATACACGTATAATTTAAAAATCAGGTGAAAAAACAATTTGCAGTGAACAGTGCCACTGTAGTGGGTAAGTGTATACATATTTATTAAAAAGAGAGAGAGAGAGAGCTGAGTTGATACACAGAAGCTGTTAACAGTGATTACTCCAAGACAGTAGGGTCATGGGCATCTTTTGTTACTCTTCTTGCTGACTTTTTTCCAATTTTTCTTCAATAAGGTTGCATTGTCTTTTTAATAAGAAGAATAAATATTAAACATACTGTATAACAAAAAGTGTTACGATCACTTGTCAGCAACTGAGCCACCGATATTTGCAGTGATCACATAAGCATGAGTGAGAAGGAAATAAATAACAATACATTCCTTAGGATCAACCTTTCCCGATGTGTGTTCCTGAGAACACATGTTCACAAAATTCTCTGTGAAAAGCATAAGGGGGATTGATTTTTAAGACCTATAGCCATGTCGCCAACATTTTAAAAAAGATTCTAAGTCTTCCATAAATTCAAAAGGCACCCTGGAAAGTTCTGCAGTAGAGAAACCTGCTACAGCAATTTCAGTTGTTGACCCTCCAACAAAATGGGTTTGGACTGTGTGGGTCCACTGATATGCTGATTTTCTTCTGACTCTGCTGCTCTGAGACAGCAAAATCAAACCCTCCTCTCCTTCCTCCACAGCCTATTCAACATGAAGGTAATGAGGATGACAACTTTTATGAGATCCACTTCCATTTAATGAAGAGTAAATATATTTTCTCTTCCTTACAATTTTCTCAATGAGATTTTCTCTTCTCTGGCTTACTTTATTGTAAAAATACAGTATATAATACATATAATATACAAAATATGTGTTAGCTGTTTTTGTTATAGGTGAGGCTTCTGATCAAGAGTAGGTATTAGTTGTTAGGTTTTGGGGGAGTCAAAAGTTGCATGCAGATTTTTGCCTGTATGGGGGGTTGGTGCCCCTGACTCCCAGGTTGTTCAAGGGTCAACTGTACTTATTTGACCACAGACTCCTTTTTTTTTCATGGAACACCTATTAATATTTCATGGCCCCCACTTTAGGAAATGTCAACTTAGTCTGTTTTGTCTTGTTATAACAGCTCACCACGGACTAGGTAATTTATAAAGAAAAAAACTATTGTTTACAGTCCTGGAGGTTGGAAAGTCCAATATCAAAGTGCCAGCATCTGGGGAGAGTCTTCCTGCTGCATCATTTCATAGTGGAAGGTGGAAGGTCAAGAAAGGATGCTCCAGAGAAAGCAAGACCAAGAGGGGTCTGATCTTACCTTTATAACAAGCCTGCTCTCACGGTAACTGACCCCCTCCCACGGCAACAACATCCATCCATTCATAAAGGCAGAGTCTACCTCCTAGTAGCCCCCACCTACTGTCGATTTGGGGATTCAGTTTACAGCACATGAACTTTGGAGGACACACTTAAGCCATAGCGCCATCTTCAGTCTGAGAGAATTTCTTTCATTGAAGTTCCAAAGGCTTCTTATTTTGATGACTTTGTCTAAAGAAGGGATTCTGCAGCCAAATGCTTGCTTTTTAATATACCTAATGAGTTAAAATGCAAAATAAATACAGAGCTATCAAACAGCAACAAATATGGTTCTGCTGCCTGTCACAGAATTTTCCTTGGTGAGAAGAAAACCCTACATTACGTTCCTCTTTGGCTTCTGTCTCTGCAGATAGGAAGAAAGTGGACACCCCACAACAAACTACAAGGAGTTTCAGTTTTGACGTCCAAGCCCTAATTTCTCAGGGTTAGCCCTACTTCTAGTCTTTTCCAATCCAGTCTCACTTCCTCCAGTTGGTAGAAATGATGCTTCAAAAGTCCTAATGAGAATTTCCAGAGCTGGATTCCAGCATTCACAGACCAGTCACTGGGTGTTTGGTACCCACAAGGCTAACAATTTGGGATACCTTTTTAAAAGATAGGGTCTCACTATGTTGCCCAGGCTGGACTTTAACTCCTGGGCTCAAGCAATCCTCTCACCTCAGTCTCTCAAGTAGCTGGAACTATAGGTGCACACAGTCACGCCCAGCTTGAAGTACTTGTTAATCACGGTTTTAAAATCATAATAAAACCATTACTTAAATGTGGTAATGTAAAAAAAAATTGCCATTTTGACCATTTTAAAGTATACAATTCAGTGGCACTGTATACATTCATATTATGCAGCCATCTCTACCATCCATTTCTGTAACTTTTTCATTACTCCAAATGGAAATTATGCACCCATTATTAGTAGCCTTTATATTAGTTCTGTCTGTGTGAATCTGACTATTCTAGGTATCTCATGTAAGTCGAATCATACAACATTCATCAGTTTATGTCTGACTCTATTCACCTAGCATCATATCCTCAAGATTCATCCAACACGTAATATTTTTCAATTAATAAAGACTATCTCATATCAATGAAAGGGATGATGTTGTCTGTAGTTTTTGCCAAGACAAAAAGCCCACATGCAGTCCGTGTCTTTTCTGACTCTGTTTCTGCTGAAATAGCTCTAATCATAATCATTGGTGATCAGGATTGGTAGAATTATACTATAGTCTGGTTTTCTTAAGAAAGCCTGACAGCCATGATATTTAAAATAATTAAATTTACACTTTGACATGAGGCTACTAAAAGGTAGGATATATCATTGAGATATGCTGCTTGAAAAAACTACTTGAAAAAATGGCATTACTGGCGTCATGAAGAAACGCTTTTATTTCAACCATGGTTTCAAAATCTTGTGTAAACATTTTTCCCCTTGATAAATAGTTCACTTCTGTGTAGAAAAGGAGGCCCCCCTAGCATAGGATTGGAGCAATAAACCAGTCAAAAAGTCACTGAGCACTTTTCTTTCGCATGTTTCTGCACATTTCTGTCAAGCGCTGATTGATACTTTGCCCACCTGATTCTTTCCAAATGTAAGCCAAGTATCTGCTAGCATGTACTCCTAATAAGACATTGCTCATCTATGCTGTATGCCATTAATATTATATGATATACAGCACTTCACTTGGATTATGAAATTGCCAGTAGCTAATTAGTTTCTTTCTGAGCATGGTAATTATCATTAACTTTAGAGCTGGTTTTAAAAATTGTTTAGTGATAATGTGACTTCTATATTTCCTTTTTTGATATATAACTTTGAATAAAATTTACTTAGTTTCAGTCTCTTCTCCATCTTTAAATGACAAAATTTATCAATTTCATATTAGAAAGCATTATTTTGTGCTTGTTCAGGAAAAACTCAATTGGTTTATCAGAAAGGTCACGGAACTCTGAAAGCAATGCAAAAGCTCCTGTGGCTTCTTGCCATTCTTTAACAAAGTTTTGTAACAGACAATGCAATAGAAACTAGAGGCAAATTGATTGCTGGTCTGACAAAATCCAGTTTTCACATACTCATCAAAATTCACTTGTTTTAGCAAATACAGCTTCATATTTGATATTTGCATTGAATTCCTGTTCACGGTTTACATTTACAGTGTTGTTCTATTTATATTACAATTTTGTCACTACTTTTATACTTAACTTTTAAATAACTGATTTGTTTCTGTGAATTGGCTATCAAGACACAATAAAAAAATCTAAAACTGACAGATGTAAATGACATTTAAATATATAAAATCCAATAGTCAAGGCAAAGTACACTATTAACTATTAGCTGAAATGCACAACTTTTAGGAAGAAACACAGTGATTATTAAGCATGTGACTAGCTTTCTATAAAATATAGTAAGTTAACCTTAACTCTCAAGTTTATGGAATAAATATGAACTAAATTGTTTTCTTGCTCTTTCTTCCTATAGCTAGCCTGGAAAACATCAGTGACCCCATAGTCTACCTGAGATCAGCATTTCCCTATAGGGTCTGATTTTATGGCTGCCTGTCCTCCAAAATAGCTCATTATTTAAAGCCTCCAAGTTATTTTTTTTCTTTCTGTCACTGCAAGATAGACCTGGCTCATACAATTCAAAGGATATACTGTGTGAACCAATAGCGTCACTTGTCCCAGCTACTCCGGAGATTGAGGCAGGAGGATCAATTGAGCCCAGGAGTTCAAGGCTGCAGTGAACTGTGATTGTACCTATGAATAGCCACTGCCCTCCAAACTGGGTGATATAGAAAAATTCTGTCTTAAAAAAATACTCAAGGCTATTTTTATTAATATCATGCAGCCTACACCATTAAAGGCAGGCTATAGACTTGAGCTACATATGAAATAGACATCTCGCCTATCTTCCCAGGGCATATGATTCAGATCTTAAATAAATAAGCATGAATAAACTGCAAACTACCAATTGTAATAAGTGCTGAAGGAGAAGAAAGATAAGAGAGAATAATAAAGTGAAGATGAGTGTCTAATTTAAATTGTTGGGTCGAAGGCAAGCATGGTGTGAACTCTTTTCTTTGGGCTTCTCCACCTGGGGAATAATCCACAGGTACTTAGTATATGTTCTTTTTCTAATAGCATTTGTGTAGTACAGGAATGCCTGGAGATAAAAGTTGTTTCTTCTATGATTCATTTACGTTTTCTAGTGGTTACTATAATCAGACATTGTTCTAGACTTGGCAGGTTAGGTGCAGATGGGGGCACAGAGTGAGTAAGACAAGATTTCTGTTCTTATGTAGTTTTTGTTCTAGAGGTGAGATATTCCTCCTCAGAATATGGAAAGAGAGGCTGGGCACGGTGGCTCACACCGGTAATCCCAGCACTTTGGGAGGCCGAGGCGGGCAGAACACAAGGTCAGTCAGGAGTTTGACACCAGCCTGACCAAAATGGTGAAACCACATCTCTACTAAAAATACCAATAAAAACAAATAAAACAAACAAACAAACAAACAAACAAACAAACAAAAAATAAAAAAAATAGCCAGGCATGGCGGCAAGTGCTTGTAATCCCAGCTACTCCGGAGGCTGAGGCAGGAGAATCGCTGGAACCCAAAAGGTGAAGGTAGCAAGTGAGCCAAGATTGCACCACTGCACTCCAGCCTGGGCAGTAGAGCAAGACTCTGTCCCCTCCCCCACCCCAAAATAAAAGAATATGGAAAGAGAAAAATATAAGTTTTTTATAACTGGAGTAAACTATTAAAAAAGTTTGTGAAGTTCACCACAGGGATAAAGAAATATAGCCTTGCCCTATGACACTTGACTGTAGTGAATATTTAATAATCTGTTTTTTTAGAAAGGCATATATCAATCAGAAGTGGTGACAAACAAGGTAGAAGATAAATGCTAACATGGAGCTGATATCGTAGATATAGATTGATGACACTACCCATTACTATCACCTTATTCCTCTTATGATTGAAATTTGGCCTCAAATATAAATTTGTCTGTCGAGAGAATTATTAACAAGAACTAGATATGCTGCTGGCATTCTGGTCTCATATATTAGTGTTTGGGAGTGTGTTTACCCTGAATCTTCACCTGAGTAGACTAGAAATGAAGCTGTGAGCCTGCTAGGCCAGGCGCTGGCTCTGGATTGAGTGTGGTGCCATCATCCCCAAGTAGTGCCCCCAGGGCTTGTGTTGGGGTGGCCAGGCAGCTTTCCCCTTGGGACTACTGGCTTTAGGGTTCGTTTTGTTTTGTTTTGTTTTGTTTTGTTTCCAATCAGCAATTTGAATTGATCAATTATCATATTTTTGAGACACTTCATCAATTATCCCTAGAAAGACAATAATGACTTAGAATGTCAGATAGGAATGGTTATTTCAAGGTTTCATTAAAAAAAAAATTTTCAAAAGATAGGCTGATATTCCCAAGTGCTATCGAAATAGACTAGAAAATATAGGAGCAATTGAACCCACAACTTTTTATCATTTTATAAATGCAGTTGCTGATTCTATAAGGAAGAAGATGGGCTAACACAGCCAAAAGGATTCTTTTCAAATAAATTAATACATTAAATAAACAGACATTTCTTTTATTCTGACAACTGAAATAGTGCATAAGATCAAAAATAAACATTCAGCAGTTCAGTCTTGTCTCCCTTTGTTATGAAACTGAATAAGCACATTTGAATTTGATGTAAAGGAGACTAAGAATATTTATCATAGACAGTTGAATAGTACTTATCTGAGACCAAATCTACTCATTTCAAGTTCAGCAAAAATACACAAAGAATTTTATAAATATTGCATTATGCTTCAGGGCAACTGCTCATACTTTTAATATAATCTTTTTTAAAAAGATTAATTCCTTCTACTTTGAAATTGAGGTCCATCACCACATACGACTTTAAAAATACATTGTATTTCTTTTTGTCTCAGCCTAGGGAAGATTTTTTTGCTTGCTTTTACACCACAACCTTCCGTTATTTTTCTCCTGAATGAGAGGAAAGAAAACTTGAACATTTGCAGAAAAATGCAGCAAAAGGAAAAAAAAAATAGGCTGACTGTAAAATGATGTGGTCACATTAGGTAATTGCATACTATTGCTAAGACAGTATGTTTAGAGGCATTAACTTAATTATTTTGGAAATTTATAGTATTCCGTTTATGGAGTTTTATGTAAAATGGAGAATACTTAAGCAACTTAAAACATTGATTATTTTTTCTACAATTTGACTGCATATTAAGATCATGCGATATTTTTAAATGTTAATTTTTTTATTCATAACAATTAAAAAATGCTCTTTACATATTTAACATGAAAGAGGGAGACAGACACTGCTAACATGTTGTGCATTTCCTTCCAGTATCGAAATAAATAAGATAGTTGTAGATCTAGGAATCATAGATTACTAGGAGATTTGATCATGAAAGCAGAAAACTCTCACATCTTCTGTCTTCTCTCTTCTCTACCAAGGCACATGAAAAGAGATGTCTTCATCACAATCACAGTTTCACGCGATGCCTCTGCTGTTTCTTCCCCACCTAATGAACCAATTTTCCCTGTAATACTTCCTTTCCACATTTATTTAGGAAGCCACCTTTCTCATAAATTTTTGTTGCTGGTATTCTGAACCAGGCATTCTTTTTTTTGTTGTTTTGTTTTTAGATGAAGTTGCTCTGTTGCCCAGGCTGGAGTGCAATGGAACGATTTTGGCTCACTGCAACCGCCATCTCCCAGGTTTAACTGATTCTCCTGCCTCAGCCTCCAGAGTAGCTGGGATTACAGGCATGTGCCACCATGCCCAGCTAATTTTTGTATTATTAGTAGAGATGAAGTTTCACCATGTTGGCCAGGCTGATCTCAAACTCCTGACCTCAGGTGATCCACTGCCTCGGCCTCCCAAAGTATTGGAATTGCAAGTGTGAACCACTGCACCCAGCCAAATCAGGCATTCTTTATTGTGACTTATAACTAGTTTTCCTGCTATATAGGAAAATTAGGATTATTATTTTAAAATATTTTATTGAACTTTAGGTTCTGGGGTACATGTGCAGAAGATACAGAATTGTTGCATAGGTATATACATGGCAATGTAGTTTGCTGCCTCTATCCCTGTCACCTGTATCTGGCATTTCTCCCCATGTTATCCCTCCCCAACTCCCTATCCCCCACTGTGCCTCCCCTAGTCCCCACCAATAGACCCAAGGGTGTGATGCTCCCCTCCCTGCGTCCTTGTGTTCTTATTGTTCAACACTCGCCTATGAGTGAGAACATGCAGTGTTTGATTTTCTGTTCTTGTGTCAGTTTGCTGAGAATGATGGTTTCCAGATTCATCCATGTCCCTACAAAGGACACGAACTCATCGTTTTTTATGGGTGCATAGTATTCCCTGGTGTCTATGTGCCACATTTGTTTTGTCCAGTCTATCATCGATGGGCATTTAGGTTGGTTCCAGGTCTTTGCTATTGTAAATAGTGCTGCAATGAACATATGTGTGCCTGTGTCTTTATAATAGAATGATTTATAATCCTTTGTATATATACCCAGTAATGGGATTGCTGGATCAAATGGTATTTCTAGTTCTAGATCCTTGAGGAATTGCCACAGTGTCTTCCACAAAGGTGGAATGAATCTACATTTCCACCAACAGTGTAAAAGTGTTCCTATTTCTCCACCTCCTCTCCAGCATCTGTTGTCTCCAGATTTTTCAATGATCGCCATTCCAACTGGCGAGAGACGGTATCTCAATGTGGTTTTGATTTGCATTTCTCTAATGACCAGTGATGATGAGCATTTTTTCGTATGTTTTTTGGCCTTATAAATGTCTTCTTTTGAAAAGTGTCTGTTCATATTCTTCAGCCACTTTTGAATGGGCTTGTTTTTTCTTGTAAATCTGCTGTAGTTCTTTGTAGATTCTGGATATCAGCAGTTTGTCAGATGGGTAGACTGCAAACATTTTTTCCCATTCTGTTGGTTGCCGATTCACTCTAATGATAGTTTCTTTTGCTGTGCAGAAGCTCTGGAGTTTAATTAGATCCCATTTGTCTATTTTGGCTTTTGTTGCCAATGCTTTTTGGTGTTTTAGTCATGAAGTCCTTACCTATGCCTATGTCCTGAATGGTTTTGCCCTGGTTTTCTTCTAGAGTTTTTATGGTGTTAGGTCTTATGTTTAAGTCTTTAATCCATCTGGAGTTAATTTTAGTGTAAGGTGTAAGGAAGGGATCCAGTTTCAGCTTTCTGCACATGGCTAGCCAGTTTTCACAACATCATTTTGAAATGGTGAGTTTGAAGTGGTATTAAAGAAGGAATCCTTTCCCCATTGCTTGTTTTTGTCAGGTTTGTTAGAGATCAGATGGTTGTAGATGTGTGGTGTTGCCTCTGAGGCCTCTGTTCTGTTCCATTGGTCTATATCTCTGTTTTGGTAAGAGTATCATGCTGTTTTGATCACTGCAGACTTGTGGTATAGTTTTAAGTCAGGTAGTGTGATACTGCAAGGTTTGCTCTTTTTACTTAGAATTAACTTGGCTACATGGGCTCTCTTTTGGCTCCATATGAAGTTTAAGGTGGTTTTTTCCAGACTATGGGGTCATCAAAGTAAACAATCATGTTGTCTACAAATAGAGACAATTTGACTTCCTCCTTTCCTATTTGAATACCCTTTATTTCTTTTTCTTGCCTGATTGCTCTGGCTAGAACTTCCAGTACTATACTGAATAGGAGTGGTGAGAGAGGGCAACTTTGTCTAGTGCCAGATTTCAAAGGGAATGCTTCCAATTTTTGCCCATTCAGTATGACATTGGCTGTGGGTTTGTTGTAAATAACTTTTATTATTTTGAGATACCTTCCATTGATACCTAGTTTATTGAGAGTTTTTAGCATAAAGGGCTGTTGAATTTTGTTGAAAGCCTTCTCTGCATCTATTGAGATAATCATGTGGTTTTTGTCTTTGGTTCTGCTTATGTGATGAATTACATTTATAGATGAATTATGTCACAATCAAGAATGCTTCATCCCGGGGATGCAAGGCTAGTTCAATCAATTACTTGCGTATGTTGAACCAGCCTTGCATCCCTAGGATGAAGCCTACTTTATTGTGATGGATAAGCTTTTTCATATGTTGCTGCAATCAGTTTGCCAGTATTTTATTGAAGATTTTTGCATCTATGTTCATCATGGATATTGGTCTGAAGTTTTCTTTTCTTATTGAGTCTCTGCTGGGTTTTGGTATCAGCATGATGTTGGTCTCATAAAATGATTTGGAAAGGATTCCCTCTTTTTGGATTGTTTAGAATAGTCTCTAAATGAGTGGCACCAACTCCTCTTTGTATGTCTGGTAGAAGTCGGCTGTGAAGCCATCTGGACCTGAGCATTTTTTGATTGGTAGGCTATGAATTGCTGACTCAACTTCAGCCCTTGTTAATGGTCTATTCAGGGTTTTGATTTCTTCCTGGTTTAGGCTTGGGAGAGTGCAAGTGTCCAGGAATTTATCAATTTCTTCCAGATTTACTGGTTTATGAGCATAGAGTTGTTTGTAGTAATCTCTGATGGTAGTTTGTATTTCTGTGGAATCTGTGATACTATCCCTTTTATCAGTTTTTATTGCATCTATTTGATTCCTCTCTCTTTTCTTTTTTATTAATCTGGCTAGCGGTCTATTTTGTTGATCTTTTCAAAGAACCAGCTCCTGGATTTATTAATTTTTTGAAGGACTTTTTGTGTCTCTATCTCCTTCTGTTCTGCTCTGATCTTAGTTGTTTCTTGTCTTCTGCTAGGTTTGAGTTTTTTTGATGTTGGTCCTGTAGCTCTTTCAATTTTGATGATAGGGTGTTGATTTTAGATCTTTCCTTACTTCTCATGTGGACATTTATTGCTATAAATTTCCCTCTAGACACTGCTTTAAATGTGACCCAGAGATTCAGGTACATTGTGTCTTCATTCTCATTGGTTTTGAAGAACATCTTTATTTCTGCCTTCATTTCATCATTTATCCAGTCAACATTCAAGAGCCAGTTGTTCAGTTTCCATGTAGTTGTGCGTTTTTGGGTGAGTTTCTTAATCCTGAGTTATAATTTGATTGCACTGTGGTCTGAGAGACTGTTTGTTATGATTTCCGTTCTTTTGCATTTGCTGAGGAGTGATTTACTTCCAATTATGTGGTCAATTTTAGAGTAGGTGTAATGTGGTGCTGAGAAAAATGTATATTCTGTGGATTTGGGGTGGAGAGTTCTGTAAATGTCTATTAGGTTTGCTTGGTCCAGATCTGAGTTCAAGTCCTGGATATCCTTGTTAATTTTCTGTCTCATTGATCTAATATTGACAATGGAGTGTTAAAGTCTCCCACTATTATTGTGTGGGAGTCTAAGTCTCTTTGTAGGTTGTTAAGAACTTGCTTTATGTATCTGGGTGCTCCTGTGAAGAATTGTTAGCTCTTCTTGTTGCATTGATCATTTTGCCATTATGTAATGCCCTTCTTGGTTTCTTTTGATCTTTGTTGGTTTAAAGTCTATTTTATCAGAGACTAGGATTGCAACTCCAGCTTTTTTTTTCTCTCTCTCTCCATTTGATTGGTAAGTTTTCCTCCATTCCTTTATTTTAAGCCTATGTGTATCCTTGCATGTGAGATGGGTTTCCTGGATACGGCACACTAATGGGTTTTTGCTTTTTATCCAATTTGCCAGTCTGTGTCTTTTGACTGGGGCATCTAGCCCATTTACATTTAAGGTTAATATTGTTATGTGTGAATTTGATCCTGCCATTTTGATGCTAGCTGATTGTTTTGCCCATTAGTTGATGCAGTTTCTTCATTGTAGTGATGCTTTTTACCAGTTGGTACATTTTTGGAGTGGCTAGTACTGGTTGTTCCTTTCTATGTTTAGTGCTTCTTTCAGGAGCTCTTGTAAGGCAGGCCTGGTGGTGACAAAATCTCTCAGCAATTGCTTGTCCATAAAGGATTTTCTTTCTCCTTCGCTTCTGAAGCTTAGTTTGGCTGGATATGAAATTCTACTTGAAAGTTCTTTTCTTTAAAAATATTGAATATTGGCCTCCACTCTCTTCTGGCTTGTAGGGTTGCTGTGTAGAGATCTGCTGTGAATCTTATGGGCTTCCCTTTGTGGGTAACCCAACCTTTCTCTCTGGCTGCCCTTAGCATTTTTGCTTTCATTTCAGCCCTGGTGAATCTGAGGATCGTGTGCCTTGGGGTTGTTCTTCTTGAAGAATATGCTTGTGGTGTTTTCTGTATTTCCTGGAGTTGGATATTGGCCTGCCTTGCTAGGTTGGGGAAGTTCTCCTGGATAATATCCTGAAGAATGTTTTCCAGCTTGGATTCATTCTCTCTGTCACATTCAGGTACACCTATCAAAGGTAGATTAGGTCTTTTCACATAATCCCATATTTCTTGGAGGCTTTGTTCATTTCTTTTTACTCTTTTTTCTCTAATCTTGCCTTCTCATTTTATTTGATTGAGTTGATCTTCAGTTTCTGATGTCCTTTCTTCTGCTTGGTCGATTTGGCTATTGAAACTTGTGTATGCTTCGCAAAGTTCTTGGGTTGTGTTTTTCAGCTCCATCAATTTATTTATATTCTTCTCTAAACTGTTTATTCTTGTTAGCATTTTGTCAAAACTTTTTTCAAGTTCTTAGTTTCTTTGCGTTGGGCTAGAACATGTTCTTTTAGCTCAGAGAAGTTTATTATTACCCACTTTCTGAAGCCTGTTTCTGTCAACTCATCAGACTCATTCTCCATCCAGCCTTGTTCTCTTGCTGGTGAGAAGTTGTGATCCCTTGGAGGAGGAGAGGCATTCTGGTTTTGGGTGTTTTCATCCTTTTTGCACTGGTTTCTTCCCATCTTTGTGGATTTATCTACCTGTGGTCTTTATAGTTGATGACTTTCAGATGGAGTCTCTGAGTGGACATCCTTTTTCTTGATGATGAAGTTATTTCTTTCTGTTTCATAGTTTTCCTTCTAATAGTTAGGCCCCTCTGCTGTAGGACTGCTGGAGGTCCACTCCATACCTTGCTTGCCTAGAGATCACCTGTGGCAGCTGCAGAAGAGTAAGGGTTGCTGCCAGTTTCTTCTTCTGTTATCTTTGTCCCAGAGGGATACCTGCCAGATGTCAGCCTGAGCTCTCCTTTATGAGTTGTCTCTTTGGTTATATGGGAGTCAGGGAGCTGCTTGAGTTGACAGTCTGTCCCTTACAGGAGCTCAGGTGCTGAATTCTGGGTTTTGTTGTTCCATTCAGAGCTGCTGGGCAGGCACGTTTAAGTCTTTCATGCAATATTTTTCTGTTTGTTTCTGGCTTATTTCACTTAGCATAATGTCCCCCTAGGCTCATCCATTTGTGGCAAATAGCAAGATCTCATTCTTTTCAAGGACTGAATAATCTTCCATTTTGTTTGAACACACATACACTCAAACACACCCCATACATCAGTATGTCTTTATCCATTTATCTGTCAATGAGCACTTAACATTGTTTCCATATCTTGGCTATTGTGAATACTGCTGCAATGAACGTGGGAATCCCAAAATCTTTACAAGGTAGTCATTTCATCTCCTTTGGATATATATTTAGACAAGGGATTGCTGGCTCATATGATAATTCTATCTTTAATTTCTGTAGAAACCTTCATACTGTTTTCCATAATAGCTATACCAACCTACATTCCCACCAACAGTATGCAAGTGTTCCCTTTTCTCTTATCCATCCCAACATTTGTTATCTTTTGACTTTATGATAATAGCTATTCTAATGAGATAAAGTGATATCTCATAGTGGTTTTGATTTGCATTTCTCTGATGATTAATGATGCTGAACACTTTTTCACATCCTTGTTTGCCATATTTATGTCTTCTTTGGCGTACTGTCTATTCAGGTCTTTTGCCCATTTTTAAAATCCAATTATTTGTTTTTCTATTTGTTATTTATTCATTCTATTTGTTGTATGATTTATTTATAAATTTTACATATTAACCCCTTATAAGCTGTATGTTTTACAAATATTTGTTTCTAATCCATAGAATGTCATTTTATTTTGTTGATTGTTTCCTTTGGTATGCAGAAGCTTTTTAGTTTAACGTAGTTCCATTTGCTTATTTTTGCCTTTGTGACCTGAGCTTTAGTAGTGATATCCAGAAATTCATTGCACCAATGTCCAGAGGTTTTTCCTCTGTGTTCTATTCTGGGAGTATTACAGTTACTGGCCTTGCATTTAGCTCTTTTATTCATTTGAGTTTATTTTTGTGTGGGGTTATTTTTCTTTAAAATACTCAATGCTTGTTCACATTCATTTATGCATTTAGCCTTTACTTTGCACTTTATTTCCTATTGCATATCAGACTCTCCCTTTCAAATCACTTTTCTTCAGTTGAAATTATATCTTTCATCATTCTTCTTTGAGTTTTACATTGCTGGCAAACTCTCCTTTTGTTTTTGGTCTGAAAATGTCTCTACTTTACCCTCATTCTTGAAAAACAATTTTATTGGATATAAGATTTTAATTGGCAGTTATTTTCTTTCAACATACAAAAGATATTTCACTACCTCTAGGCTTCCAATGTATATTGTTGGTCTAAGTGAGGCTCCTTTGAAAATAATCATTCTCTTTTCCTACAGATTCTTTGTAAATGTTAAGTTTTTATTTTTCTGCAATTCAGTATGTGTCAAGGTGTGTACTTATTTTTGGTTTCTTTCATTAGTTCTGGAAAATTCTCAGCTATTATCTCTGTTCCATATCTTTCTTTCTCTTCAACTGGAACTTTTATCAGATGTATAATATACCTTCTTAACCTAAGAATCTCTTAAATAAAGAAGCTCTAAGCTCCATGTTACATACATTCTGGTTTATACTTCCTACTTCTTTTTGTCTCTGTATTCTGAATAGTTCTTTTCTTACCCATCTTCTAATTCACAAATTCTCTTTCAACTGTTTCTTATATGTTGCTAATTCTATCCATTGATTTTATATTTCAATTGTTATGTTTTTTATTTCTAGAAGTTTGCTTAGTTCTCTTTCAAATATGGTAGTTTTTTTTAAGTTTCCTATTTCTTGAAAATACTTTGTTTTTCATTTTAAAAATATAGTCATTTTATTTCCTGTAACTGGAATATTACATCTAAATTCATTGTATATTTGTTTCTGTTGTTTTATTTTGGGTCTTATGCATAGTGACTTATTTCCTTGTAGTGCTTGGTTACTTTTGACCATGAGTTGCTTTTTGTTTTCCCTTGGAAAATTATTTTTGAGGTGTCTTAGAGGCCTAAAGAGAAGAAGCCTTTGCCTCTGACTAGTGCATAGAAACACTACCACTTTGGAAACAAAATTATAGCTTAAAGTTTTCTGGACTACCTTGGTGTTGTAAGTATTGTGTGCAAACCCCTGAAGCATTCATATGGTTACAACTTCTCAGGGGTGTTTATTTCCTACCCCTGCTCTGCTTAGAGCCAAGTCAACATTCCTTGAAGAAGTGGAACAGGTTCATTTTTGGTTTATCTTTTTCCTGAGGGAATATTCCTTTAGTATCTTGGCTTTATGAGAGAAGAGCCTCTTTTTAGATCCTTACCTAGTTCACCCTGAGTACACACTAGGCTTTGAATTCTGTTTTCCATGCTCTACGAGGCCACTAAAGCCAAAGTTTCTTGGTTTAGCAAAACCTTTTAGGGCAAAAGCAGTTTCAGTGCTATGCTCATACCTTGGGTCTTTTCTCTGTTTAGGTTTTTCCCTGGAAATGTCTTACTATCTTATCACTTCTTTATTGCTTAAAAGGATTCACTTTTTATGTGCTATCCAGCATTTTAAGTTATTCTTTCCTTCAGTCGGAAGTGTTGGTTTGAGTAACCTAGCCTGCCATACAATTGGAAAAGGAAGTCTTCTTTTGGAATGATAAAAGCATATCCAAGTGTTTGTATCCCCTTTTTCATTCCTAACATATTAGGTATGTATGTGTGTGTATGTGTGTGTGTGTGTGTGTTTCTTAATGAGAAATCTAATTTTTCTCTTTTTTTTTGAGGGTATTTTTCTTTTTTCTGAGACAAGGTCTCACTCTGTCATCCAGGCTGAAGTGCAGTGGCACAATCATGGCTCACTGCAGCCTCATCCTTCCAGGCCCAAGCAGTCCTCCCTCCTCAGCCTTCCAAGTAGTTGGGATCACAGGTGCATGCCACCACACCTGGCTAACTTATTTATTTATTTATTTTTTGTAGAGACAGGGTCTCACTATGTTGCCTAGACTGGTCTCTAACTCCTGGGCTCAAGCAACCTCCCAATTCTCCCCAAGTGCTGAGATTACAAGCATGAGTCACTGCACTCAGCCTCTAGGGCATTTTTGTACTCTTTTTTCCTTCAAAGACCCAACTCTTGATCTGCTTATAACTTTAATGGCTTTTACTTAATAATTCTTTAATTTTTGTCTTTATGTTTCTTATTTCCTTTTCCTTAAATAATGTATTTTGTTTGAGTTCATCTTTGCATGCATCCCATTAGTTTTGTTATTTTATATACTTCTTTTCTAAAGGTGCGATAATTATCATTTTTATTTCCTTTTTGTCATATAACTTATTTGGGATAATTTCCTTCCCAAATTTCTAAATGATTGCTTTTTTCCTCTTGTTTAATAATTTGTTATTCATTTTTATTGTATTTCTTTTTTTTTAGAGAATGTGGTCAAAGTTTTAGGTTATTTTCTAAATACTGAGTTTTTAATGGCCTAATGTTACCAATTTCAGCATATATTCCACGGATCTTTGTCAGAAAGAAATAATCATATTTAGGGTCTAACATTCAAGATATACATATGCATAGGTAGGTAGATATTAATCTTTTAAATTATAATCTTAGAATTACCCACACAGTTAATGACCCGGTTATAAAATGAAAATCTTTCTTAGAGGTAAGCATATTGTTTTCTATACATGAAGGCATTTCCCCTACATGTCTGTGCATATTGTTTTCTATATATGAAGATATTTTCCCTTATATTACTTTAGAATATTTAATATTTTCATTAACTAATGGTACTTGGCAAAGCATATCATTAGTGTCTGTAACAAGATTGTTTTTTCTCACTGTCAGATTTTAATCCCCTACATCTCTTTCAATGTTGAATACACACAAACTACTTCAGAGTGGTCTTTCTGTGATGACTGTGGGTTTTTCTGGTGTATGTGAAAGGGGGAAGGTGGGTTATGCTATAGACTGTCACCTTTGTCTTATTTTTGTTCTTACCAACCATACATTTAGAACAAAATGGGCAAGAATGTAACCTCTAAATAGGACTTTGGGAAGCCCACCACTACATCCTTAATCATTGTTAAGACTTATTTATAGGCCAGGAGCAGTGGCTCACGTCTGTAATCCCAACACTTTGGGGGGCAGAGGTGGTCAAATCATGAGGTCAGGAGTTCAAGACTAGCCTGGCCAACATAGTGAAACTCTGTCTCTACGAAAAATACAAACAATTAGATGGACTCGGTGGCGGGCGCCTGTAATCCCAGCTACTCGGGAGGCCGAGGCAGGAGAATTGCTTGAACCCAGGAGGCAGAGGTTGCAATGAGTTGAGATCATGCCACTGCACTCCAGCCCAGGTGACACAGGTGACAGTACAAGTCTGTCTCAAAAAAAAAGAGTAAAGTGGTTTCTCATAGAAAATTTGAAAACAGCATGGCAATACAAACAAGCAGGAGGAAAATGGTGCATTTAATCACATCACACCAAGGCAATCATTAATAACTAGTTTTGCTCCTTTCCTTCTAATATTTCCTCTAGAATTGTTTTTACATAATTGAGACTCTTTTACTATTATATAAATAGGTATTTTCCATTATTAAAAATTATTGAACAGAAGCATGTTTAAATGCCTTGACAATATACTATTATTTACTTCATACTTATTTAATATTAGACTGGAATTTCCAATATATTTGTATTGTTAATTATTCTTGGGTGAATTTGTTTTCCTTCCCTCCTTCCTTCCTTCCTTCTTTCCTTCCTTCCTTCCTTCCTTTCTTTCTTTCTTTTTTTCTTCCTGTCTTTCTGGAATCTTGCTCCATCGCCCAGGCTGGCGTGCAGTGGCATGATCTCTGCTCACTGCAAACTTTGCCTCCCAGGTTAATGTGACTCTTCTGCCTCACCCTCCCAAGTAGCTGGAATTACAAGCACCCACAACCACAGTGGGCTAATTTTTGTATTTTTAGTAGAGACAGGGTTTCACCATGTTGTCCAGGTTGGTCTTGATCTTCTGACTTCAGGTGTTCTGTCTGCCTCAAAAGTGCTGGGATTACAGGCATGGGCCATAAGTAACACAGTGGATCCCTAACTTTTGGGGGCATCCAAAACCCCTCAAGGGCCTCAATCCCCAAGTTTCTGATTCAGTAATAGTCTGAGTGTGGCCAAACAATTTGTATTTCTAACATTTCAGGTGATGTTGATGCTGCTCGTCTAAGGACCAAACTTTGAGAATCACTATAATAATGACAGGTAAGGATTTGTTTCAATAATTTCTGAAAAGCAATGCTTCTTCCTTCTATTGTTGGTTCAACCTTTGATAATGCAAGGAAAAAATAATGTTTATTTTAGATTAGAAAAAGAAGTAGTAATGTCTATCAACGGTTTTAACAAATCTTTTAGTCATCGGCTTTTGCTAACTCCTTTGCACAGATTGTGGAATCTTACTGGAATCATTTGACCCTGGAGCTACATTACGATACAGCTGGTCTCATTTTTTTAATGTCACCTGCTCTCATTTAATTCATTTCCTTTGGTGTTTTCCTTCCTGTGGAAAGTCTCTGACAGCTGTCCTACATACTTCCTTATGAATACAAAAGCTCATCTTTTTTATTTTTAGCTTTTATGAGCCAATTACTCTTACCCTTTTGTATTTGTGATGTTTTCATACCTTATGTTTTCAAAAGACATTCTAGTCTATAATTATTTATGATTGCTTTTTAAAAAGAAATTTTTAAAACATCTTTTACTACATTCTGTTGACATATTTAGGTCTGAGCCTAATGTCAAATACTAGCAGCAAGATGACTTCTCACTTCATTGGCACCATCATGTGGTGAAATTGTGCGCTACATTGAAACATTTGCCAACATGGTGCCATTTTATCACATATACAGATAACACTGAAATTGGAGCGATCATAATAAGTTAGGGAATCTGACAAAATCCTGTTACTTTAGTAAATGCACAAACAGTAAGGACCAATGATTAAGTATGTGGACACTGAAGTCAATTACATGAGTTCAAAGCTAGGCTTTTATACTAACATATGATATTGGGCACATTGGTTAATATCCATATGTAAAATGGGATACCAGTAGCATTTGTCTCACAGGGATGTTGACAATGGCCATAATATCATCTGTGATTGTTACTATGCCATCACATTTGATTTTCCCTTTATGTTCAAACCAAGAAAAGAAAGAGTATCAGAAGACTTCCCCTGTGAATTTAGAAAATTACACCAAAACAAAATAATTATTTTCAGAATGATTAGAAGTAACATGAAGTTAAAAACTGTAAAAGATCAAGATTGAAAAAACATTTAAATAAAAATTATTTTATTAAAACAGCAACTTCTGGAAAGAAATATCTTATGAACTTTAACCAAGTGAAATTTGAAAATTAATCTGGTTATATTAAGCATAATTGACAGTCAAAATAAATAATTGTTAAAGGATAAATAACTTAAAATCTTTTAAGGGTCAAAAATACTTTTTAAAATTAAAAGTGATTTATAGTCCCCAGTGATCCCGATGATCTATTGAAAAAGAAATGTATAATTTTATAAAGCCTTGAAAGAGATACATGTGGGACAAATCTGTATGTTGGAAACCTTTCTATCAAAAAATAAATTCTAATTATTTTATCAGAGTAATAGTGAGAGTAAAAGAAAGCATTCAGGTTTGCTGTGATTTGAATGTGTTCCCCAAAGTTGATGTGTTGGAGGCTTCATTTCCAATGCACTGGTGTTGAGAAGTGAAACTTTTGAGAGGTGATTGGGTCGTGAGGGCTCTACTCTCATTAAGGGATTAATGGAGCCATTATTGCAGGAGTGCATTAATTGTCATGGGAGTGAGTTTCTGCTAAAAGGATAAATTCAGCTCCCTTCCTTGCTTTTCACCCTTACCTACTCTTTCCTTCTCTTGCCTTCCTGCTTTCCGCCACGGAATGACGGAGCAAGGAGGCCTCACCAGGTGTGGGTCCCTTGATTTTGGACTTCCCAGCCTTCAGAACTGTAATAAATAATTTCTGTTCCTTATAAATTACCTAGTGTGTGGTATCCTGTTATAGAAGCACAAAACAGACTAAGAACATTGGTGTTGAGGAGTCAGGCTGTTGCTACAACAAATACCTGAAAACGTAGATGTGGCTTTGGAACTGGGTAACAAATAGAGGCTGCAAGACTTTGAAGGAGCAAGTAGAATGGAGCACTGGGCAATTCTGGTGAGAAGACAAGAGCTGCGAGCAGAGCCTAATCTTCTTAAGGATTACTTGAGTAGTCATGACCAGATGGCTGGTAGGAATATGGAAAGTAAAAGCCATTCTGATGAAGTCGCACATGGAAATGAGAAACAAGGCATTGAAAACAGGATTAAAAGCTATCCTTGTTTTGCAGAAAATTGTGGTGGAACTGTGTCCATTTCCTAGGACTTTGTGGAAGGCAGAACTTAAAAGAGTTTAACTAAAATATCTGGTGGAAGAAGTTTCTAATCAGCAAATTATTGAAGGAGTTAGATGGATATGTTTAACTGCATACAGTAAAATAAGAGAAAATGTAAAGCTACAGAGAGAGAGAGAGACAGAGAGAGAGAGAGAGAGAGAGGTGATTTAGAATCTACACTGAAAGGGAAGCAGAGCAGAAAGATTTTGGAAAATTTGCAGCCTGGGCGTGGAGAGTGTGTTGTCCAAAAGACCACCAGAATGGCTGTATGGTAGGATGGAGAGCTTTATTGGCAATATCAGTTTACAAACTGAGAAGAGAGTCTTTGCAGGTGCTCTTTGAAGATGAAAAGGGCAGGTTGGATCTTACGCCTCAAAGGGCCTGCCTGTACAGTCATACACATTCAGCAGGTTTGGGGAAAAGCTATACATATTTATGTGGACAGCTGAGTAAATGTGTAATGGGCAGACATATGTAACACATATCCCATGTTCCCTTTGGGGAGGGGCTTTGGCATTAAAATGAGGTGAAATTTGGCTCCATGTTAAAAGGTTAACTATAAGGTACAAAGATTGTGCATAATCTCTATAAGCTTGCTGAAACTAGTTCAAGGTCTACAGCAACTTATTAGGAAAGAGTTTTATAAGGCACGTCCTCTGTCCAATCAGAGTTGCAGTGGTCTGAGTTGTAAATCAGAGTTTATGAGGGCTCTTAATGATTTACCTGATAGCTCCCATTGTTAGGAAGTTTACTGTGTTTTTTCTTATAGCCATAGGAATTTAGAAGTTATCATGTCAGTTGAGCACTGAACCCTCAACCTGTAGGTAATATCTGTTTCCTTAACCTTGGGGTCTTAGTTGATAGAGGGGCATCTATTTTGGTTTCTTGGATTACAAGTAAAATGGTATTTTTAGGACAGTAAACCAAGAATATGGCCAAGCAACTCTTTGCTAAAGAGGTTAGTAGGGTTAGAAGGAAACCAGGTGGTATTCATCAAGACCATGGAGAATAACCTGAAAGGAATTTCAGACATCTTCGAGGCTGCCCTTACATCACAGGCCCAGGGCTCTAGAACAGAATGATTTGGAGTGGGGGACGGCCCAGGGTGCCCTCCAGGGCACTGTCCAGGGCCACTTCCAGACTCCTCTTCCTGTATGCCAGTACAGTAACCCTGTCACCACAGCTGTGGTTCAAGGAGGCATGGCTATAGTTCAGGTTGTCATTCCAGAGGACACAAGCAGTAAGCCTTGGTGGGATCGTGTGGTGCTGATTCTGCAGATGTGCACAATGAAAGAGCTGTGGGGCATGGTGATTTCCACCTAGATTCCAAAGAATGTGGACAGCCCAGTAGATCAATGCCTAGTGGTCTTGGGAGTGGGGCAGCTCCCAAGACCACAAACTGTAGGGCTACCAGCATGCAACACCAGCCTGGGAGAGCTGCAGGCATGAAATTTCAACCTGAGTGCTGCTGGGTGGACAGTCCATCAAAGCCATAGGAGTGGAGTTGCCTGAGGCTTTGGGAACCCTGCCCATCTTGGTGTGCCCAGGATGTGGCATATGGAATCAAGAGAGATTATTCTCCAGCTTTAAAACTTATTGGATTTTAGACTTGCTTGGGTCCTGTTACTTTACTCTTGCCTATTTTTCCCTTTTGGAATGGGAATGTCTATCCTATGCTTGTCCCAACATTTTTTTTGTAGAAGTAGATAACATGTTAAATTTCACGGGCTCACAACTGGAAAGGAATTTGTCTCTGGATGAATTGTGCCTTGAATCTCACCCATATCTGATTTACCTAAGACTTTGGTCTTTGGATTTTTGAACTGATGCTAGAACAAGACTTTTGGGACAATTGGGATGGAATGAATGTATTTTGCATGGTGAGAAGTCATATAGTTTGGAGGCTAGGGGTGGAATGCTATGGTTTGAATGTGTTTCTTGAAGTTTACACGTAGACGCTTGATCTCCAATGCAACAGTGTTGAGAGGTGATTAGGTAATGAGGGCTCTGCTCACATAAACTGATTAATGCCACTTCACAGGAATGAGTTGGTTGTCACAGGAGTGAGTTCTGGAAAAAGGGATGAAACCAGTCCCCTCCCCACCCACCCTTCTTCCCCTCCCTTGTCCTTCCGTCTTCTGCCATGGAATGACACAGCATTAAGTCCCTCACCAGAGGTGAGCCCCTCAATGTTGCACTTCTCAGCCTTTAGAGCTCTAAGAAGTAAATGTTTATTTTAATTTTTATAAATTACCGAGTCTCAGGTATTGTTATAGTAGCACAAAATGAATTATTTTCTATCCCCTTTAACACCATGTATAATTATTAAATAGAATGAGTAATCTTGCCAGAACCACAGTCTTGTATTCAGTTTCCAAACTCTGGTTTCCCCCAGATAGTTTGCATTGTTCAATGAATTTTTGTTATGCCATTATGCAAATGTAGTCTATGTTCATTAACTTTGTACTTATTATATTCATCAAAAGCTGTCCAGGAACAGATTCTCTGTTTTGTCAAATACACCAATAATCTTGTTCCCAGATTTTACATCAGTATTTTCAGACTGTGAGGGAAGGAAAGCAAGAAATGGGAACAATTTCATGAATTTAAAATATGCTGTAACTCTGTTTTAGTACAATAAAGTATATAACAGCCGTCTGCAGTTGCTTCCAGCATACCCCAATCTCAGGACAGTGCCAGGTTAATGCAGTTGGTTAAAATGTGGCAGTATGTCCATAATTATTTCTCATGTGAATCACTTGGCTTGGCTGTGCAGAAAAGAATGCCTTCAGTGTTAGTCTGAACTTTTGAGGCCAGCAGTCTGGAAAGTCTATGCCTTTGATTATTGAGATTTGGAGATTTCTAAAGATCTATTATTGACTTCCATTTTTATTACATTGTGGTTGGAGAATAATACTCTATACGATTTTAATCCTTATAACTTGAGACTTCTAACCCAGAAAATGATCTTTCTTGGCACATGTTCAATATGCATGAATATGGGACATCTCTCCATTTATTTAGCGTTCATTTCAGCAATGTTTTGTCACTTTAGAGCACAGCTCTTGTACGTGTTTCATTAAATGCATTCCTAGGTGTTTATAATACAGATGCTCCTCAACTTATATAACGAGGTTATGTCTGAATAAACCCATCCTAAATGAAAAATACTGTAAATTGCAGGTGGGTTTTCCACTTAATATTTTCAGCTTATGATGAGTTTATCTGGATGTGACCTCATTGTAACCTGAGGAGCATTCTGAATGCCTATCACTTTCACATTATTATAAAGTAACAAAATCCTAAGTCAAACCCTCCCAAGTCAGGGATCATCTGTACTATTATAAATGGCGTATTTTAACATTTCTATTTTCCAATTGCTGCTTAGTAGTATATATTTTTTATATATACTGAGCTTTTACCCTATGACTTCAACATCTAGTAGATGTTGATGATTTTCCACATGGACAGTATACAAAAACAATTTATGTAGCAGCTTCGAAAAACAGATTTTCTACATAGACCACTGTGAATAAACAGTTTTGCACTTTTCTAATATTTATCTTTCATTAATTATTTATTGTACTGTCTAGAACTTCTGATACAAAGTTGAATAGAAGTGGTGAGAGCAGAAAGCTTCACCTTGTTCCCAATCCTAGGATTGGATATTTCACCATTAAGTGTAATAGCTATTGATATTTCACAGAGATCCTTTATAAATTCTTTTGTTTCTAGTTTTGTGATTGTTGTCATCATGAGTTGGCAATAAATTGTGTCAAATGCTTTTTCTGCCATTATTAAGATTTTCTCCTGTATTAATGTTGTAAATTATTGTTTATTAATATTGGGCAAATCTTGCATTCTGGATAAGCCACAACTGGCCATTGTATTTTACTTTTTTCTGGGTTCAATTTGCAAGTATTTTCTATAGGAATTTTGCATCCGTATTAGTGAGTAATATTAGTTTGTGATTTTTTTCCTCTAATGTCTGTTAGATTTTTCTGAGGGTTCTGCTTTAAATATTCCTTTCTCCTCTATTTTCTGAGTTTATATAAAATTGATATTGTGTGTTCTTTAAAGACTTGATAGAATTCATTAACAGGCATGAGGTTTTGTTATTTCTTAATTATGAATTCAAATTCTGTAACAGATGTGTAAGTACTGAGATTTTCCATTTCTTCTTCAGTGTTTTGATAATTTTTTTTTTTTTCATTTTTTTTCTTGAGACAGAGTCTCACTGTCATCCAGGCTGGAGTGCAGTGGTGCGATCTCAGCTCACTGCAATTTCTGCCTCCCAAGTTCAAGCTATTCTCCTACCTCAGCCTACCACGTAGCTGGGATTACAGGTGTGTGCCACCATGCTCGGCTAATTTTTGTAGAGACGGGGTTTCTACAAGTTGGCCCAGCTGGTCTCAAACTCCTGACCTCAAGTGGTCTGCCCACCTCAGCCTCCCAAATTGCTGAGATTACAGGTGTTAGCCAGCACACTAGCCCCCAAAACTTTTTATTCTAAGTTATCAGATTCTATTGTTATGAACTTGTTATAATATTCTCCCTTTATGGTTTTAATTAGTATTTTTCAGTCTCAGCACTATTGACATTGGAGCCAACAAATTGCTGTCGGGAATTGCCTCGTGCACTGCAGAATTTTCAGCTGTTTCCCTGGTCTCTGCCTTCTGATAGCAGACTCTCCAACCGTGAAAACCAAAAATGCCTCTGGACATCGACAAATGTTCCCTGGGGACAAAAAAGCCCCTGGTTGAGAGCCGTGTTTCAATGTCTGTAGAATCTTTAGTGTTATTTCATTCCAGATGGTGTTAATTTGTCTATTTTTTAAATGAGTTTTTTTCTAGAGTTTTTACACTGTTCAAAAAAAGACTATGCACTGGACTTGGCCTGTGGACCACAGTTTGCTGATTCTTGATCACTGATTTTTTTTCTTCTTTTCTAATAAAGGCATGAAAAAACTATCAATTTCCCTCTGAGAATAGTTGTATTTTATCAACTCTGAACTGTTGTATTGATGATATTAGCCAAATAATGGTTATGGAGAGTGTTTATGAAGATAAAGTGAGCTTGACTGAGTGTTAGTCCAATAAAAGAGCTTACAGATGGACTTTTGGATCTGTGAGAGATGAGCAATGAAAAACAATATTAATATAAGTACTTTCTCAACTAGTTGAGACATTAACAAAAGCTTCCATAATCTGGCACCAATTCTTTTGGCTCCTATCCCTAAAAAAAGCCAGTCTGCAACATCCAAAACATTTACCAAGACAAGGAAATTGCAATGATTTTACTGTACCTTATCCGGTATTAATTTGCTGCCACCTGCTGGGAGGCAGAAATGGGTTTCCAGCATTGCTAGCTACAATTTGTCCCCAACTATTTATTTTGAAAAATTTCAAATTTTAGAAAAGTTTAAAAAACATTCATATACTATTCACCTGAAACTACCAGCTATTATGTTGGGGACTGGTGTCTCACTGTTGCCCAAGCTGGAGTGCAGTGGCACCATCTCAGCTCGCTGCAACCTCCACCACCTAAGTTCAAGAAATTCTCCTGCTTCAGCCTCTGGAGTAGCTGGGACTACAGTCATGCACCACCACAACTGGCTAATTTTTGAATTCCTGACTTCAAATGATCCACCCACCTCAGCCTCCCAAAGTACTGGGATTACAGGTGTGAGCCACCATGCCCAGCCGAAACTACCAACTGTGAACATAGGGCTTTATATTCTCTCCTTCCATGTTTTTGTTTTGCTTTGGTCTGGACTATCTGCAATAAATTTGCGGACATCACGATTCATTCCTAAATACTTGGACATGTATCTCCTGAGAACAAAAGAATTCTTCTAATAACCACAATACCATTATCATTCCTGAGAAATTTAAGTCAACAATATGTCACGCTTCCAGGTTTTTTGTTTTGTTGTGTTTTTTGAGATAGAGTCTAGCTCTTATCCCCTAGGCTGGAGTGCAGTGGCACGATCTTGCCTCTCTGCAACCTATGCCTCCCGGGTTCAAGCGATTCTTCTGTCTCAGCCTCCTGAGTAGCTGAGACTACAGGCATGTGCCACCACACCTAGCTAATTTTTTAATTTTTAGTAGAGAGGGTGTTTCACCATGTTGGCCAGGATGGTCCCGATTTCTTGACCTTGAGATCCGCCGGCCTCGGCCTCCCAAAGTGCTGGGATTGCAGGCGTGAGCCACCGTGCCCAGCCCAGGTTCAAACTGTTTTAAATCCTTAATGCTATCTAGTTGACAGCTGTCTCTAATGTACAACAGTCCTCCTGCCTTTTTTCACATTAACCGTATTGAAAGGCCCAAACAAATCACATTCTGAGTTTATCTGAGTGTTTTCTCACAATCAGATTCAGGTTAAACATTTTTAGCAAGAGTACTACACAGGTGTACTTTCCTTAGCCTCATAATGGCAAGTTCCTATTTTCGCCAGTATTGGTGATGTCAGCATTTTTTTCCCCAAGAAGCATTATTAACATTTTGCAAAAGACTATTGTTCCATGGAAATGTGTTCCCTAACCTGTGTTGTTTAGGAAACATCTGAATAAAAAAGTGTTATGAACGAAAATGTTTTAGAATTTGTAGAATGAAAACCAGGTAAGGATTAAGTCGGTTTTAAAATTAACAAACTTCTTCATTTCTAAGATAGCACAAACTGAGCTTTCATGAAACGTAACCCTTACCAAAACAACACAACTGTCCAGACGAGCAATGACAAGTTTAAAGAAACGAAACAAACCATCTCAAGAACTGTCATTCTGTTTGTGTTCGATAGCTGAAATTTGAAAGGTCTAATTTTACGTTCTTTCCACTAGATCCTTGGCTTTATTTAGACTTGTGCTTAATTTTCTGTCATTGACTACTGAATCTACAATCACTCTTTGGATTGTGGTAGTCTTTTAGGCCAAATAATGAAAACGGTGAGACCAGTAATTCATTTTTTATTATTCTATATTAAGAATCAACCTGTATCAAATAGCTGCAAAGGCCTAAAGTCTCCCAAATACATGTCATTATGAAAATTGTGTGTAAGGACTGACATCTTGGTTCCATATACTAATTATACTGCCTGGCCCCCATTTAAAACCATATCGACTTGTCGTAATTTGATCCTGGCTACTGCCTATGGATGCTATCTTTATCACATTATAGCAAACATTTGGGAGATTTAGTTTTTCTTAAAAATCCTAGAAGAGCATACAACGGCTTTGCTACTTATTACGTCATCCAAGAGGCTTTTTAAAAATGAGTTGCCATTCCGCCCACGCAGGGAGGTAGCAAATACGCCTATTTTCATCTCCGTTTCAGGCTAGCGCCTTTCCCCCCTCGGGAGACTTCCAGAGGACATCCCTGCAGCAGTGAGCCGGAGTCCTAGCTTCGGGTGCATGTTAAGTAATATTAATCAATATGAATGGGTGCCTTTCAAGAGAAAAAACGGTGGGTCCTTCAGCCTTTTAAAACCATGCCACGGTTTAAAAACTTAAAACTATATTCTGGGGGAACGCTGAGCATTTCTTCAAATCACCGTGAGAGCTTTTCCTGAATACCACCGGTCTGTCAAACGTAACGCGTCTCTCCCCCACCCCACCTTTTAAGCTTCCAGGGAGCGGAAGAAGGGGCTCTGAGTGTCCCTGCTGCTACAGGCTGCTGGGGGGTGACGGCAGGACTTGGCCTCCGTCCGACTCCAGCGCGTCGCGAAGGCCGGGACGGAACGCACGTTACCCTCGAACTTCGGGGGCGAAAGAGTCCACAGGACCTAAGAGGGGCAAAACCTACTCTAAAGGCCGTAACCACCCTCCCCTCCCCCGCCAGAGAACTTTCCGGCAGCGCCGTGGGCCGCCGCAAGCCGGGAGACCTTCACGCTCACGCGCTCCCCGCCACACGCCGGAACTGCGCGGCCACGTCCGCGGGGACCCAGGCCGTGCCCCGCACCGCCGCCTGGCCCCAGGCGATCCCCGGGCCCCACGCGCCGGCAGACGGCGCTGCGCCTGCGAGGAAGGATCCGGCGGAAGGGGCGGGGTCAGGCGGCACTTCCGTGGCTTCGGGCGGGTGAGTACACAAGTACGCGCGGCGTCCGGCAGTGGGGCCTGGGCTCCCGCCTGCGGCTGCCCTCCCGCGGGGGGCCAGTCCGGCCCTCCGGGGCGCCCCCTGGAGGATTTGGGGTGGGGAAGCAAAGGAGAGTATTACCGAATATTCTCCTAGGGGTGCGGGATGTTGTGTGCACAGGCTGGCGTCGGCAAATGGGTTCAAATGGAAGGTTCAACAGAGAAGGCCCTGTACATAAACAGTGTTTTATGATTCTTGTTTTGGACAGGTTTCTCAGGTTATCTTTGAGCTACAGCAAGGAAGCTTTGTTGAGGTGGCTCATGCCTTGTCGCTGCCAAACCCGGTGAATGGTTAACCCAAGGCCGCGTCAGAGAAAGCCACTGTGACTCCTACCAAAGAGTGAATTAAAACTCTTTTCGGGGACTAAAAATCCGGGATACGAAAGTAGAATTCAAACTAAAAGTTAGGAACAGTATCTAGGTTCTGTCACCTCCTGTGCGGGGCAGGGGCTAAATCTTTTTCAGCAGAGGACATGCTGCCTTCGTATTTCTCATTAGAAAATGAAAGGCAACATAAACCAAAATAATCTGATAAAATTTTTTGTATTTATTACCTGTCTTGAGAGTTGTACCCTAATCCATATGTTTTGAAAACATAAACTGATAAAACTTCTCCAAGTTGGTAGAAAGCCAGAAGTTTCCCAAAAAACTGTGTGGATTATTCAGCATTTTGGGATGTCTACAATGCTCAGAATATTCCTTTTCAGTGATTTTACACTACTGTTTTGTTCAGGGTAACGAGATTTTTAAAAGTCAAAGACGGGGACAGGTTTTTAAAGGGCTGTATCCTATTAGGAGAGAGAAAACAAGCATGAAAAGTTACATAACCATAAGAAATATAAATCACCATTTGAGATATTTGAAGATATCAAAACCTTTATTTAGAATGGAAAGAGCTGGGGCTTGAAACAGTTACCATTCAGCTGATTGTTGCCATGTGGGAATGGCGGGGTCCCTCAAATCCAGATCCTATTTCCTCCAACACAGGCCAAAGATCTGTATTTTTACATGATTTTTCTTGATTTTTAATGTTACTTGCAACTAATTTTGTTAACACACACCTGTGGGTGGGCCAGGTGCAACTAGTTTGTGACCTCTGCAGATTTTCACCTTAGTACAATTCTTCACTTAAAAATGGTTCAGCTAAAATTTTTTTTGACTTTGCAGTGGGTTTATCCAGACACAAACTTCATCGTTAGATGAACAAATAATTGAATAATAATTACTCAGAAATAATTGGATTTAGAGGTCAGAAAAAAGTCCTGGAGACTGGGATCGTCAGGAAAGATTTTAAGCTGGGTAGGAGAGAGATTATAGAGGGGGAAGGATATAGAAGATGCGTCAAATCTTGGGGTTGAGAGAGTGGTAGGTTTGGAAGATAGTAAACTTTCCTTAGAGGAAGTTTGGAAAGGCAAGTGCAAGAGGTGCTGCTGGTCAGGGGACTACACTTTGAGAACCACTTCCTAGAGTATGGTGAACTTTCGGAGGAATTTGAGTAGGAGGGTAAGGAGACCACATTTGTCTTTCAGGATGAGTCTTGCTGCGAAGTCTGAAAGGAGAACTGAGGAGGGAGAAAGGAGGACGGTTTCTTAGAGGTGTTTGGTACCTGATTGGTGCCAGGCCCTGTCCCAGGCTTTCTCGTGCATACTGTCTCATTTCATACTCACCATGACCCTGATAGGTAGACCTTAATGTTTTTATTTTGTAGGTGAAGGAACTTTGAGAATATGAGAAATGACCCGAGTACCATAGTTGGTCTCAGAGCTTCCTAATTCAAATCTGGATTTGAAATAGGGTGGTCTCAGTGGGAATGTATCAAAACATTTAATGGTCATGGAATTTAGAAAAATAGAGACTTCTCAAGCAAATTTAAACCCAAAAGTAGAAATTAGGAAATCTGAATCTTACTGGAAAAGTGATCAAAGTTAAAGTGGACAGAGAACTTTAGGGAATCCCTGCATGAATTTGGTATGCATTATTACTCTTAAATCATGATGACCTATTTAAACCTATTTAAAAGTTGCCTATTTAAAAAGTCATTCTGCTCAACAAAATTTTTCTGAAATTTGAAAAAGAGATAGTAAAGCTTTCTGTGGGGGATGGTGGGATATGGTAAACAGATTAACAGCATTTGACAGCTTATCTTCACATCGAAAGTGGTTAGCATTGAGGAATGGAAACACATGGTACAACACTGCATTGCCTGTATGAATTGTGCTGTGCTGCAGACATTGATCTCATGTATTGATTTTGGAAATTATGCTTTTTTTTTTTTTTTGCCAGAGTGGTTATTGAAATTGAGAATATTCATTCGATCAATTTCAAGACAAATGTCTCAAGTCAGACTGGCTTCTGCTGAGCAAATTTTTAATGAAGGAAAATATCCATATATTGAAATCAGTTTAAAAAGAAAGTCCTTAAAAAAAATATATATATATATATATAATTACTGTAAAATCTAGAAAAAAATGTACATTTTAAAAACATCAATTAACCAAGTAATCACTATAGTGAATATATGCAGAATTATGGCATATATAATCATTAATTCTGAATCACTCAGAATACATTCAGAATCACTTCTGAATATATGCAGAATTATGGCATATATTCATTAATTCTGTGAGCAAATAATTGTCCTAGAAATACAAAAATAACCATCATGGTTTGGCTATGTCCCTCCCCAAATCTCACCTTGAATTATAACTCCCACAGCCCCCATGTGTCATAGGAGGAGCCTGGTGGGAGGGGACTGAATTATGGGGATGGGTCCTTCCTGTGCTGTTCTTGTGATAGTGAATGAGTCTCGTGAGAGCTAATGGTTTTAAAAAGGGAGTTTCCCTGCACAAGCTCTCTCTTTGCCTGCTTCCATCCATGTAAGACGTGACTGGCTCCTTTTTGCCTTCTGCCATGATTGTGAGGCTTCCTCAGCCATGTGGAACTGTAAGTCCATTAAACCCTTTTTCCTGTATAAATTACCCAGTGTATGGTAGGTCTTTATCAGCAGGATTAATATACTAGGTATGGCATACTTTGAGGTATCTTACTGAATCTTGTAAAGCTGGGGAATTTCTCTTGTGTTTTGGTAGTGCTTAGCTTACAAATTGTAGGATGAAGCCATATTCCCAAGAATCATGAAAATTAGCTGAAACATTTTGATTTGGGATTTTTTGTTTTGTTTTGTTTTTGTTTTTTTTTTACTGTTATGCTTTAATGGAGGCAGATACAAAATTCATCAATGCAAAAGAATGTTTTACATGCTCATTAACCTAGTGGTTAATGTAAATTATATTTTGGCAATGTAAAATACAGTGTGTTTGGCCTCAGAAAGGAACTACAGAGCTGCAACTGAAGATAACTGGAAAGGCTGCTTAAATTGTCTTTGCATACCACCTTTATTATAATAGTTCTAAATGATATCTAGGGAGGGAATTAAAAAATAATACAAAGCTCTTTCTAGCTGTGGTTCAGAGAACTCTAGTGAAGCTGTTTGGCAATGACATTGTGGGACCATGAAGTTTCTCCAGAAGTATTTCCAATAACAAGCAGTTAAGAACCTTGATAGTTTCAAAGTTTGGAAAGCACCTAAGGTATCTTAGAGAATTTAAAAACATTATAAACCCCACTTCTTTCCTACAGAGACATTTTAAAGCATGGACATAACTTTAAGGAGATTGGGAAAATATGAGTAGTTTTCATAAAGTTTCAATGAATACCCCAAGGCACAAGTGTTGAAAACACTTGTTTTCAGCTATTCACTAAAATGTCACTTTTGGAGTTACAGGTAATGCTGTACTTGCAGTGAGAGGATTACTTTATCCCTAGTTAAAAGCATCAGGTGTCAAGCGTGGCTTCTATTTACACTGGATGCACCAATAATCCCTATGATAGTGAATGATTCAAGTACTGCACTACATTTCCAACATGTATTTGCCTATTTGCTTAGTCGGTACTAGGGTTGTTTTAAAACCCATAGATTTGTAGAGTATTTTAAAAGTCTAGAACTACCTCAAAAATAGTCTTGAAATGATACCAGGCTCTAAAAGAGCTCACTGGATATTTTAATAACATTTACAGAAAGAAAGACAAAATTTGCGGTAGCTGAGTTTCTTTCAAGTGAAGAGTAATAATGTAGAACATGTAGGCTAAAATATTTGATAATTAATGTCAAAAATTGCCAAGATTATTAATATATATTTTGATAATCACTATTGACCAGGTTAATTTTTTGTGCAAAATACACTCTATATTAATAGAACAGGAAAATCATTATTTCAGACCACTAACAGAAGAAAACCCACAGCAAGAGAAGCACCTATAGGGCAATTAATTGTTCAGGAAGTTTACTAGCTTTAGAATACATCATTACACTTCAATTACAGAAATATTTCATTTTTAGAACTAGAGTGTTTTAATGTACTTTCAGTACCGACTCAATCTAAGGAGCCTTGGAGGCTTGTGAAAAAGATGTATCCACAAAGATGCTGCATTTCTAGTGTGGGGGTAAATTAATACTTCTGTAAGAAAGAAGGAACTGAATCACTTCAGCATCAATAAACAACATTTTTCTTTCAAACAGCAACTCATAATCTGGTGACTCACTTTGTTTTACTAGTTCAAAATTAGGCAGGAGAAGAACTAAGCTAACTGATCAGACCCAGAAACGCAATCATGCAGCTCATGATGTGTGATAATTGGCAGAAAGGCTGCTCAACTCTTGTCCATCTTTCACATCTGTATAGGAGTTCAGTATAACCACTTGTCTTTATCAACTTTAAGCTGCATACAGGCCGAGAGATCACAAACTGCAGGGAGGTCGTAACAGTCTGAGGGGAAGTTATGTTCTTCCTATAGAGGTGAATCAAGTAATACTTCCTGGGCCTTCTTTCAAAGCAGACATTTGTCTTCTCCAGAGGGTAACTGCTGAGGTTGCCCATCTTCTTTTCTGGCAGGACCTAGTCAGCTGTGTTAAAGGGACACCAGGAAGTGGTCATGGGACTTTTAAACTTTTGTTTGCCAGCTCTGTCTTCAGTACTAGGCACTTCCTTGAGACTTCCTTCTTTGCATGGGAGTCTGATAAGCTACTCAAGGGGCTGTGCTTTATGACTTGGAAGGAATCAGCAATTCTAGAAGGAACCATTGCCTTTGTTGCTTTAGTTTGTTCTATTCTTTTCTAGAATGACAGAGTCACATATTCGGGGAATCTTTGTGCTTCTCAGGCTCAGGTTTGGGTTCCACAGGCATCCCATTTTTATCCTTTCCTCCTTTCTTCAGAAGCCACTTATACAGAGCCTCCTTCTCACGATTCTCATCACACACACAGCCAAAGTTCGTACAGGGCTCATTGGCTCTGCACACTCCTTTACCTTACATGTGTCCTGATGATTCTGGACAGCCCAATCCTCTGTAACCATGCTGGGGGTGGACAGTGGTTTCTTGGCCTCCAAGTGGTCATTCAGGCACTTCAGATTGCCCAGGTTTTCAATCTCCACAACTTTGGCCTGTTTTCTCTGACCATTGGTATAGGAATCAGTCTTGACAAGCCAAGCATTCATATTATAGGACTGCAACAAGAGCTTAAACTTCTCACTGATTTCACGACTGCCATTCTCAGGCTTCCCCAGCTGATGGGATTTCTTGGGAGTCACCAGCCAATCTGATAGGTCCATCTCATCTCGATTAGGAAGCTCTAGACCTTCAACCTTTTCAATGGAGAAGGAACTAGTAGTGGAATGGCTATTACACTTTTGATAACCTGGTTTTTCAGGAACTTCCCGTTGCTGATTCTTCAGGAGCCAGTTTTCTCAGCCCTTTGGATTTCCTCAGACATTACTGAAGAAATTGCAGGCGCTGGAAGAAGTCTGACTATTCTCTAAGGTCTGTTGTTGGGTGAACCAGTAAAGAATCAATTTCTTTATTGGTGCTGGGTATGTAAGGAGTTTGATGACCACTGGCAGGTTTGCTTCCAAGGAGTCATTCACTGAGAGAGACAGCTGCAAAACTGGATGCTGACTTCTGCTCTGGCATTGGAATACAGCCTCTCTTCTTCAGGAAGTGCCCAGTATTTGGTGAACTATCAGCCATCAAGTGCTCAGGAATTTGAATGGTTCTGGGAGACCCAAATGTGGTGATGGTGTGGCGCAAAGCAGTTGTGTCGGCTAAAGAGCAGGACAGTTGAATCTTCAGGTTTAAGGGTCAAACTGGCCAGTCTTTCCAGGCACACAGAGACTTGATTAGCTAGAGCTTTGTTTTGGGTACACTCCCATTTGATGAGTAAGACAACTGAACTGGCCCAAAAGCCAGTAGAGCTGCTGAGCCTACTGTTGAAATGTGTCCTCTTTAAGCTGTTAGATGAGGTCTACCTGTTCATATAGCCACACTTACGGTGTCTAAGACATTCCAAGTAATGGCTTATGCAACTGTGAATCTGGGCTTTGACCTCTCACAAGTTATCTTTAATTTGCTGTTCAGCCCGGAGAACTCCACCAATAGCAAGCTCCCAGTCCCTCCGGGCATCACTACACCTAGGAGTTCTCTAGTACTGGAGCTACCACTCTGGTCTTGGAAGGTATTGCTTCTTCTCACTGCTCCAGGCCAAGTGCCTCTCTGGGTGATCTGAGGGGACCTTGGGTGGACTGAGACATGGCCCCACACAAACCTAGGGCCCAAAGCTGATTAGATTATTGATCAAGTTCTTTGATTTCTTCCCATGAGAAAGGAGGAAAAGATGCTGAGTTACATGAGCAGGCAGGAAATCCTCTCTACTTACATGATTTTGCCATTTTAGTGGAATTAGTCTGTTCTGCCTGTGACAGTATATAAGGGTAGAAAGCTGCTCATACAAGGCTGAGTTTTATTGGCTTTTAAAAAATTTATGGGCTGCTTTAAAATCTGGTTGATTGGATAAATTCATGGGGTTAAATATATTATGAACTTAGTTTATCAGGAGTGAATTATTGTCTGTGGAGCAAAAAAATATTTTAAAATGTGGTCTGTTCTGTCACCTTACACATTATTGAGTCTCTTACTGATACAAAACTTCACACAGGAGATAGAAACTAATTTTCATTTTGGCCTAAGCCAAAAAAGAAATAAAAAGATAAACTGCCAGCCATAATCAGGCATGTTCAAATGTACAGGATTATTTTATTTTATCTAGAGTTGACATCAGATTTATTAAATCTGGATTTATGAAATTCATAATTTTTTCCGGTTTCTGCCACTAGTTGTGAGGCCTTAGTGAATCAACCTCACGCTGCTAGGTCTCACTTTTAAAATAGGATGTCATCCACTGTAGGATTGTTGTGAGGATTAGCTGAAAAAATGCATGCACGATGCCTCACAACACATAATAAACACTCAGTAGAAGGTGGCAGCTGCTGCTCGCCAGCAAGTCAGATGGTCCAGAGAGTTGGGGGGAACCAAAAAAATTAGTCCCCTGGGAAGAATTTTGAGGATATCAAAAGCCACAGTTATATACATCTGGGTAGCTTTTTGGTTCTGGCAAAAGAATTGGAGTAAGATGGTATCATCCTTTGTCTGGTTCTTTCTTTTCACTGAAAGTCCTTTTAAGATTTGCATTGGCATCAGAAGGCAGAGAACTGTAATCCCAAATTGTGATAAAACCTGCAGTTTAAATCATAAGCTTGTCAGGCTGGGCATGGTGGCTCACGCCTGTAATTGCAGCACTTTGGGAGGCAGAGGCAGGCGGATCACCTGAGGTCAGGAGTTCAAGACCAGCCTAGCCAACATGGTGAAACCCCATCTCTACTAAAAATACAAAAAAACTAACTGGGTGTGGTGGCACACACTGGTAGTCCCAGCTACTTAGGAAGCTGAGACAGGAGAATTACTTGAACCTGGGAGGCAGAAGCTTCATTGAGCCAAAATCGTACCACTGTACTCCAGCCTGGGTGAGACAGAGCCAGACTCCATCTTAAAAAAGACAAAAATCATAAGCTCATCAGACAGTTGGTGTAGATTTTCTGAGAAAGATTACAATTAAATTGTTGTATGAAATCACTTTTTAATATTAAAGCAATTTATAATATTTATTTAGAGAATATTTGCTTACATTATTATAAATGGACATATCTTCATCTAGTAAAGCTTTTGGTTCTAAGTTTTGATTTCTTGCAAAACCTTTTTCTTACCATTTTTCTGTTTAGAAGATTGGTTACATGTCAAAGGTGCCTTGATTCAAAACAGGAAACTTAGAAGTCAGAATGTTTTAGTAAAGGTCCTTCAGTCACACAGGTTAAGATTGTTACCCAAACTTTTCTTTATAGTTTAGTAGATTAACATAGAGTAGATAGAGTATATATTCATGAACCTAAAAAAAAAAAATTGGAAGGTTACTGTGTGCCAGGCACTGTGCTTGTTTCTGAGGAAATATGCCCTTTCTCTGGGAGAATCAGTTGAGATAAGCAATGAGAATTGGTAGGGAGAGGTCTATAAACAGGTAAATTAGAAGACAAGAAGACAAATACTATTTCTCAGATGAACAAAAGACTGTGGAGCATTGAATAGAACACTTAACTGCCTGGATAAGGTATGGGAAAATGTGTCTCTGAGGAGGTGCTATTTGAACTGAGTAGGCATTTGTCAGCAAAAAAGTGAAGGACTTGCATTGCAGACACCTAGTTTTTATTACAGCATATCTATAGTTAAAAAAAATTACCATGCTCCAAAATGGTTACTATCTCATATATATATCTTGTTATTTCAGAGGTTTTTTTGAACTTCAAATTTAACATGATGATGCTGATAAAATATCTGTCCATAGAAGAAAAGGTAAATTGTGATTATTGCTTATTTCACCTTGCACATAATTCTTTTTACAAATTTTTTTAGTATATATGCTGACTTTATATCTAATTTAGAAACGTATGAATGCATTTGATATAACACTGATAGTCACAATAACTGGTAAAATTAAGCATTCATCAAGTTTGACTCTGACGTTAGGAAAACATCTAAATGCAAAAGGAAGCAAGTTACAGGTTATGGCAAAGATTATAAATCATGAGTAGTTATTAGACATTTCTTATTAAATTTTAAAAATTCTGAATTTTATCTTTTAAAAAAGATTGTTTTTATTTACTTTTTCTTACCATACAACTGTATTAGTTTTCTCTTGCTCCTGTAATAGATTACCACACACTTAAGTGTCTTAACACAAATTTATTATCTTATAGTTCTGTTGGTCAGAAGTCTGACACGGGTCTCACTGGGGTAAAATCAAGGTGTCGGTAGCTCTTCATTCCATCCTGTAGGATCTAGAGGAGAATCAGTTTCCTTGCCTTTTCCAGCTTCTATAGGTTGTCCTCATTCCTTGGTTCATGGCCCTTTTACTCCATCTTCAAAGCACTGAATGATGGATTGAATCCTGACATGATATTACTCTGCTGTTCATTTCTACCTCCCACTTTCATATTAAAGGATATTGGTGATTACATTGGGTCCACCTGGACAATCTAAGATAAATCTTTTTACATTGTCAGCTGATTAGCAACTTTAGTTCCCTCTGTAACTTTAATTCCCTATTTGCCACATATAACATATTCATAGGTTCCAGGGATTCAGGTGTGCACATGTTCGGGAAGCTCTTGTTGTGCCTATGATAGTAACATGCTGCTTTAAAAAATATATAGAAAAATATGGTCAGCCAAAAAACCACATAAAAGCACCATAATACCACTAATCTGTAAATGAGGTTACATACCCGTTGATATATATATATTTATTCTGTGTGTGTGTGTGTGTGTGTGTGTGTGTGTGTGTAGGGTGTCAATTTAAAATTTTTTGAAAAAGGTGTCACACTTCCTCTTAATCTTGAATTCCTTTTTTAGTAATCTGGTCTCATGGATTTAAATGACATCTAAACATCGAAGGAATGTTGAATTTTATCAGATGCGTTTTCAGCATCAATTGAAATGCTTGTATGCTTTTTGTCTTTCGTTCTGTTGATATGATGTATGACATTGATAGATCTGTTTATGTTGAACCATCCTTCTATCACAGGGATAAACCCCACTTGGCCATGATCCTTTTACTATCAGGCCAATATTACTGATACCAAAACCAAAAATATAATAAAAAAAGAATACTGGAGGTTAGTATTCAAAAGAATAGTATCATTTTTCTCTTTAGTATTCAAAAGAATACTAGCCTTGCATTAGTTTATTTTCATGCTGCTAATAAAGACATAATCAAGACTGGGCAGGTTACAAGTGAGGTTTAATTGGACTTACAGTTCCATATGGCTGGAGGAGGCCTCAAGATCATAGTGGAAGGCAAAAAGGAGCTAGTTACATCTTATGTGGATGGCAGCAGGCAGAAGGAGAGCTTGTGCAGGGAGACGCCTGTTTTAAAATCATCATATCTCTTGAGATCCATTCACTATGAGGAGAACAGTACAGGAAAGACCCAGCCCCATAATTCAGTCATCTCCCACTGGGTCCCTCCCATAATGTGGGAATTATGGGAGCTACAAGGTGAGATTTGGGTGGGGATGCAGAGCCAAACCTTATCAACCCTGTAGAATTTTTTTTTTTTTTTAATGTCTTTGGTTTGGGTGTCAGAGTAATACTGGCCTCATAGAGGGAATTTGGAAGTATTCCCTTTTCCTCTATTTTTCAGAATAGTTTCAGTAGAATTGGTATTAGTTCTTTAAATACTTGATAGAATTCAGCAATGAAGCCATTGAGTCCTAGGCTTTATTAGACTTTTTATTACGGCTTCAATTTCATTACCTGTTACAGGTATTGATCGACTTACGACCTATGCAACTTATGACCATTCGACTTTACGACCACAATCGCTAGCCACCACTGCTCCACGTCTGGTAGCGCAAACGTTGCCCAGCTGGGCGTATGACAGTGCGGACCAGCTTCTGGCAGCACTACCATCTCTGCATGCACCATTTCAACTGTGCATATAGCCTACTCAACTTACAACCAAATCGTGTTACGACCATTCCATGGTCCCATCTGTGGTCATAAGTCAAGCACTACCTGTATTGGTATGCTCAGGTTTTGGATTTCTTCATTGTTCAATCTTGGTAGGTTATATGTGTCTAGGAATTTATCCATTTCTTCTAGATGTTTTCAATTTATTGGCATATACTTGCTCACAATAAGCACTAATGATCCTTTGAATTTCTGCAGTGTCAGTTGTAATGTCTCCTTTTTCATCTCTGCTTTTATTTATTTGGATCTAATCTCTTTTTTCCTTAGTTTAGTTTGCTCTTGATTGTCTAGTTAAGATGCATTGTTTAAAAGTTTTTCTTCTTTTTTAATATAGTCACTTATGGCTGTAAAGTTTCCTCTTAGTACTGCTTTTGGTGTATCCCATTGGTTTTGGTATGTTGTGTTTCCATTATTTGTTTCAAGACATTTTTCAATATCCCTAATTTCTTCACTGACTCACCATTCATTCAGGATCATATTGTTTGATTTTCATATATTTGTTAGTTTCCAAAATTCCTGTTATTGATGTCTAGTTTTATTCCTATGTCATTAGAGAAGATGCTTGATCTTATTTCAATTTTTTGAATGTTTTAAGACTTTTTTTGTGAGCTAATATTTGGTCTATTCTTGAGAATGATCCATATACCAAAGAGAAGAATGTGTTTTCCCCAGCCATTGTATGAAATGTTCTGTAAATAGCTGTTAGGTCCATTTGGTCTGTAGTACAGATTAAGTCTGATGTTTTATTGTTAATTTTTTATCTTGAAGATATGTCCAGTAATGAAAGTGGAATGTTGAAGTCTCCAGTTATTATTGTATTGGGGTCTATCTCATTAGGTATAATAATATTTGCTTAATATATTTGGGTGCTCCATGGTTGGGTACATATAGATTTAAAATTGTTCTATCTTCTTGCCATATTAAACCTTTTGTCACTGTTTAGTGACCCTCCTTGTCTCTTCTTACAGTTTTTGTCTTGAAATCTATTTGTCTGATATAATTATAGCTACTTCTGTTCTTTTTTGGTTTCCATTGGCATGGAATAACTTTTTCCATGCCTTTATTTTCAGTATGTGTTTGTCTTTATTGCGCATAAAAAGTGAAATGGGCTTTCTATAGGCAACAAATCATTGGGTCTTGTATTGTTTTTATCCAATCCACCACTCTATTTTTTTTGAATAGAGTTTAGTCCATTTACATTTAATGTTATTATTGATAAGTAAGCGCTTATTCCTGCCATTTTGTTATTTTCTGGTTGTTTTTTGGTCTTCCCTTTTTTCTTTCCTATCTTCATTATAGTGAAGATGATTTTCTCTACTGAAATGATTTAGTTTCTTGGTTTTTTTGTGTGTGTATCTGTTGTGTGTTTTTTTTCTTATGTTTGAGATTACTGTCAGACTTGCAAACACTGTCTCTTCACCTATTATTTTAAGCTGATAACAAGTTAACACTGTTTAGATAAACAGAAACATGAATAGAAAACTAGTAAAGAGTATGCCTTAATTCCCCACTTTTTAATTTTTTGTTGTTTCTGTTCATATTTTATATGCTGTCTGTCTTGAAAAGTTGTTGTAGTTATTATTTTTATTGTTTCATTGTTTAGTCTTTACACTTAAGACTAGTTTACACACCACAGGTACAATGTTCTTTTGTATACTTTCTGTTACCAGTGAGTTTTGTACATTCAGATGATTTCTTACTGCTCAATAATATCCTTTTCTTTCTCACTGGAGTGTTTTTTTGTTTGTTTTTTTTGTTTTTTTTTAGCATTTCTTTTAGGAAAGAATTGGTGTTGTTGAAATTTCTCTGCTTTTGTTTGTCTGGGAAAGTATTTCTACTTCACGTTTGGAGGATATTTTCACGGGATATGCTATTTTGCCATGATTTTTTTTTCCCTTCACCACTAAATAGGTCATGCCACTCTCTCCTGGCCTGTAAAGTTTCCACTGAAAAGCCTGCTGCAAGTCATATTGGAGCGCCATTGTATGTTGTTCATTTCTTTTCTCTTGCTGCTTTTAGGATTCATTCTTTATCCTTGACCTTTGGGAGTTTGATTATTAAATGCCTTGAGGTAGCCTTTGAATTAAATCTGCTTGATGGTCTGTTTCCTTCTCGTATTGACTATTGATATCTTTCCCTAGGTTTGGGAAGTTCTCTGTTACCCCTTTGAATAAACATTTTACCCGTCTCTTTCTCTACCTCCTCTTTAAAGCCAGTAGCTCTTAGATTTGCCCTTTTGAGGCTATTTGCTAGATCCTGGAGGCATACTTAATTGCTTTTTAGTCTATTCTCTTTTGTCTTCTCTCTTGGTTTATTTTTAAATAGCCCACCTTCGGCTCACTAATTCATCTTTTTTGGGGGGTGGGGATAGAGGTCTTGCTCTGTCACTCAGGCTAGAGTATAGGTAGTGTGATCAGGGTAATCAGGGCTCACTGCAAGTTCAAGCAATCCTGTCACCTCAGCCTCCCGAGTAACTGGGACTACAGCCACCACACCCAGCTAATTTTTGTATTTTTTCATAGAGACGGGATTTTGCCATGTTGCCCAGCTGGTCTCAAACTGAGTTAAAGGCGTCTACATGCCTTGGCCTCCCAAAGTGCTGAGATTACAGATAAGAGCCACGATGCCTGGCCCAAGCTCACTAATTCTTGCTTCTGCTTGATCAATTCTGTCTTAAGAGACTCTGATGCATTTGCCAGTATGCCAGTTGCATTTTTCAGCTCCAGAATTTCTGCTTGATTCTTTTAAATTCTTTCAATCTCCTTATTAAATTTATCTGATAGAATTCTGAATTCCTTTCCTGTGGTATTTTGAATTTCTTTTTTTTTTTTCTTTTTGAGATGGAGTTTATTCTGTCACCAAGGCTGGAGTGCAGTGGTGCAATCTCAGCTCATGGCAACCTCCCTCCACCTTCCAGGTTCAAGTGATTCTCCTGCCTCAGCCTCCCAAGTAGCTGGGATTACAGCACCTACCACCACACCTGGCTAATTTTTGTATTTTTAGTAGAGATAAGGTTTTACCATGTTGGCCAGGCTGATCCCAAACTCCTGACCTCAAGTGATCCACCCACCTCAGTCTCCCAAAGTGCTGGGATTACATATGTGAGCCACCACACTCAGCCATCTCTTGAATTTTTTTGAGTTTCCTCAAAACAGCTGTTTTGAATAATCTGTCTGAAAGATCACAAATCTCTGTTTCTCCAGGATTGGTCTGGTGCCTTATTTAGTTCATTTGGTGAGGTCATGTTGTCCTGGGTGGTCTTGATACTTATAGATATTTGTCTATGTCTGGACATTAAGGAGTTAGGTATTTATTGGAGTCTTCATAGTCTGGGCTTGGGTGTTCTGATTTAAGCCATATCTGCATTTGGGGGCACCTCAAACCGGTAACACTGTGGTCCTTACAGATTCATAGCGGTAGTACCTTGGTGCTCTTGGATAAGATCCTGAAGAATTCTCTGGATTACCAGGCAGAGACTCTTCTTTTCTTACCACGCTTTCTCCCAAACAGAGTCTCTGTTTTGACCTACCTAGAGCTGGGGATAGGGTTATATAAGCAACCCTGTGGTCACCACCACTATGACTGTACTGAATAAGACCTGAATCCAACACAGCACTGGGTCTCACAAAAGGCCCACTATAACTACTACCTATCACTTGTGTTTGTTCAGATTCCTAGGGCTGTACAATCAGCAAGTGGCAAAGCCACACAGGCTTGTGTCCTTCCTTTGAGGGCGGTAACTTCTCCCATGCACCAGGCAAGTTCAGAGATGTCATCCAGGAGTAAGAGCCTGGAGTCAAAAACCCTAGAAATCTACCTGATGCTGTGTTCCACTGTGGCTAAGCTGGTGCTCAAACCACAAGACAGTGTCCTTCCCACTCTTTTCTCCCTTTTCTAAAGACAGAGGAACATCACCCCATGACTGCCACTACCACAGGCCCACAAAGAGTACTACTAGACTACTGTTGATGTTGTTCCCTTAAGGCCCAGGGGCTCTTTGGTCAGCTTGTGGTGAATGATGCCTGACCTGGAACTCACCCTTCAGGGCAGTGGGCTCCCCTCTGGCCCAGGGCAGGCCCAGAAATGCCATCCAAGAGCCAAGTCCTGGAATTGGGGACCCCAAGAGCCCACTTGTTTCTTTAACCCACTGTGGCCAAGCTGGTACCTAACATGCCAGACAAATTCGCCTTTATTTTTCCCTTTGCTTTTCTCAAGTAGTAGTCTTGCCCTGTACCTGCAACAGCTTGGAATGTGCCAAGTCTCACCTGAAGCCAGCAAGTCTCAGAGTCCTACCCAAGACCCTTGATGTGGTACCTTGGTATTGCTGCTGGGCCCAAGGGCTTTTCAGTCGGCAGGTGATGAATCCTGCCAGGATTGGCTCCTTTTCTTCAATGCAGCAAGTTCCTTTCTGGCCCAGGGTGTCTACAAATGTCATTTGGGAGCTAGGGCCTGGGAGGGAAACCTCATGACTATAACTGGTACCCCATCCTACTGTGGCTGAGGATATTCAAGATGCAAGACAAAGTCCTCCCCACTCTTCTTTCCTCTCATCAAGTAGAAGGAAGGGGTCTCTTTTGAGCTGTGCAGCCTGGGATTAGGGAAGGAGTGATGCCAACACTCCGTTCACTGCCTTGGCTGGTGTGTCATTGGGTTGTGTTCCCCCTCTAAACTCCCTAGTCCACTGGCTCTGGGCTCAGTTCAACACTAGGACTTACCTAGGAGTTGCGGTCCTTGCGGCCTAGATTGCCTTTAAAGTTTAATGGGGACACTAGAGCACTTTTACCCATAGTGAGCTCAGCGAACTCAAGTTCCAGCTGCTGGGAACAGCCATTCCTTTCTGGCTGGTTTAATGGTTTAAATGCTCCTTCTGTGTGTGGTGTCCAGTGAGTTTGTTCAGCTTTTGCTTTCTGCTATAGCAGGGTGGCACTGAGTTCAGTGCCTCAAAATTGCTATGTTCTCCCTCTCCCCAGTGCACAGAAATGCTCTCTGTATCATGCCACCGCTGCCACGGAGTGGTTGAGGAGTGGCGTTGGGGATTCAAAATGATTTTTCCTACCTCTTCAGTGCCTCTTTGAGTGATAGGAAGTTAAATCCAGCTAGAAGATGATTGGTGGAGTCTTGCATTCTGCTATTTTGCTCCACCCCTAACCACCTCTGTCACTCTTTTTTTGAACTTGTTTGGTAATAGGAGGTAGTCATGGTAAGACTTGTTAATTAAGGAGCAAGTGTTAAATAGTTCTAATTTGCTCTTAGACTACATATGACAACATCTCCCCTGTGGGTCAATAGGACTAGATTTGATATTAAGAATGTTTTATATCCTGCAGATTTCCTCTGTCTGTCCTTTGGCTCCTCCTCATACCACCACCATCACTGCAACTGAAAATACTTCTTACTCACTTCAGAAGTATGCAGAGTTACTAATATCTACTTCCCTTCTAGCCAAAGGACTTCTCTGTTATTTTAACATAATTTATTAAGGAATGCCTGACGTAGAGAGTCAAACAATGTGGGTTTGAATCTTGGCCCTGCCACTGGCTGTGACTATAATCACTCAGCTCTCTGGGTTCATTTCCCCCTCTGTTAAATGAGAATAATAACAGCTGTACTGCCCTCATGGAATTAACTGGAGAATAAAGTGAAATAAAGGATCCGAAAGTGGCTTGTAGACTCTAATGTGCCAGGTATTTGGGGAATGAAGTAAGTGCAGATCAGCAGCAGCTCTTTTTTTCTTTTTATTTAAGCAATTGCAGTGTGCCAGGGTCCGTGTCAAACTTTGAGGATTCTAACAAGATAAACTGGGTCCAAAAGGTCTTAAATCAGGCTTTGCTTTTCCATTCCTCAATACCTTGCCTGAGTCCAGGTCCTCATCATCTCCTTTGCTAGGCGTCCTGAACTGGGCTCTAGAGTTATCTGCTTCTAGAGTTATCTCTTCAAAAGCAAAGTGAATTATATCACCTCCATAAAGGTCTCTGTCATTTGCCCACTGCCTACAAGACAAAATTTAATTTCTTGACCTCAGTTTCCATCCGGTCCAGCCTTATCTCCTTTGAGTTGTTCCATATACCCTAGGCTTCTGCCTTACTGAATTTCTCAGTTTTCTCTGACATGGCAGGGATGAGACCAAGTCCCAACTCTGATTTTGCACATTTAAGTTCTCAGCCTGGAAAGCCTGCCTCAACCTTCTTCAACATTTTTGTTATTTCAGACAGTCTTGACATAGACTCCTCTATGACTTGAATTCCTCAAGGAGAGTGAGTTCCTGTAATCTTATCTGCTCTTGTGGCACTTTGTCCTTTCTTTGATGTGGTGTATTTTACTCTGTGAGCTCTTTAAGTGCTAGGATTAGGTTATTTAAGATAAGGTAATGAATGAGGCATTCTACCTAAGAGAGTGTAGCGGGTTGAATGATGGCCTGCAAAAAGATATGTCCACATCCTAATCCCTGAAACCTGTGAATGTGGCTCTATTTGGAAAAAGTATTTGTAATGTAATCAAGTAACTAATTCTGTTTCAGTAATTATGGTAATTAGTTACAGCAGCCCTAGAGAACTAATATATTAATAGAAGGTTATGGTACAGTGGTTGCAACATAATCAAATACTATCATCATCAACATCAGTACCATACTATAGTCACCATTATTATTATCACCTATCATGGAACCTGAAAAGTAGTATGTACTTAGAAAATTGTGATTGAATAAAAATACAGTTCTTGCCTATGAGCTTCCAGTCTGTTGGTAGTGGCAGTGGTGTTGATGAGAATTGTGCTTAAAGGTGGTATTGAAAGAGAGCTTCTAAAACAGACTCCCGCTTAAATTTTTGTTTTGAATATCTTTTTGTGTGTTTGTGTGAAAGGTGATAGTAGATGTTTTTAAATTATTTTTTAGAAAAACTTTTATACATTTTTAATTGTCCTTTTAGAATAATGCTAGTTTTATATAAATAGACATTAACAGTGCACCCCCAAACAGAAAAAATAAGTTGTTTTTGGAAAACTGATGAGCATTTATAGTTCTACCAGTTTAAAAAAATCTTAAACTATTCTTTCTCCCTAATAGAATGTTAAGTAGCTAAAATTAATTTTATGTTCATTGGCCTTGAAGTACCACGTAGAGGTGGATCTTGGAGCAGTAATTTATTCCATCATGCCACAAGGTGCTTGAAAATCAACCAAAGTTTACAAATACTCATAAACTCAAACTGGGTGAATTATATATAACTGTAAATTTTAGTTTGCTACTGGAAGAATTACCAGTGTTTCATAACTTGGTGTAATTAAAATAAAAACTAAGGTTAATTGAGCTCTTACTCCGTGGTAGACACTATTGTAAGCTTTTTACGAGAATTGTCATTTTGCTCTCACAACCACCCTGCTTTCTCTTTACTCCAGAGGAAGCTGAGGCACAGATTGGTCAAGTAACTTTCCTAAGTTCATTTTGGCTTAAGTAGTAGAGACTCATAGTGACCATGGCTAATAACCTCTACACTGCCCTGACTTGGTATACCACGTCAACTTTCATTCTTTAATACAATTTGAAGTAGAGAATATCAGTATGTCATCGTAAAAAGATTCTTACCCGATTTCGTAGTGTTTCAAACTTTAGTGTGAATCTACAGAGATTCTGATTAGTGGGGCTGGGAATGTGCATTTTAAATAAACACCCAGATGGCTCTGACTGTACTTTGAGATACACTGATCTGGTTACTACACAACTCCTACGGTTCACTTATGGCTTGTTTGTGTGCTTTAGGTTAGGCTCCTCTTTGCATACATCTGTGTTCAAGAGTGAGTCTGTTGAATACATACATGTGTCTAAACTTACGCCTGAAGTGCCCACCCTAGTAATCACATTTCCTTTTGTAGAAAATGAAGATAAGGCCAGCATCAGAGAGATTCATTTTTTTAAAACGTTTTGTATGAGCTTCAGAATCTGGTGTACTGACCTGAAGAAACTGTTAAGGGACAAAGCATAACATAAAGTTTCTACCCTAGTGGTATTCTATATATTCAGTTGTTATTAGAAGAAAATTTTAATGTAAAATCCACTTTGCAGTAGAGTAGTAGTTCCATTATTTGGGTTACTCTGAATATTAACTATAACCATAAAGGGATTCTTCTCATTTATTTAGTAAGAAAACTTTCACGCATTTGTACCACCAAAATCTCTGATTATGTGTGGTTTAGAATATGGGGGAAACACTATGCTTTCAAATTTTACTACTTCAGTATTTTAGTTATATATTGAATTGGCTAACATGTTTTTCTTTCTTCTAGGAAGGTCACAAATCACATTGAGCCAAAACGCACCCAGTGTTTTCTTCAGTTACAAATAAAATGAATATGCCTATGCTGCTACCACATCCTCACCAGCATTTCCTAAAAGGCCTTTTAAGAGCACCTTTCCGATGTTACCACTTCATCTTTCACTCACGGACTCATCTCGGATCAGGAATCTCATCTGCTCGGCCATTTAATTCTCTTGGACTCCATTGTTCAAAGTGGATGCTACTGTCAGATGGTTTAAAGAGAAAATTATGTGTACAAACAACCTTAAAGGACCACACAGAAGGACTCTGTGATAAAGAGCAAAGATTTGTGGATAAACTTTATACTGGTTTAATCCAAGGGCAAAGGGCCTGTTTAGCAGAGGCCATAACTCTTGTAGAATCAACTCACAGCAGGAAAAAGGAGTTAGCCCAGGTGCTTCTTCAGAAAGTATTACTTTACCACAGAAAACAGGAACAATCAAATGAAGGAAAACCACTAGCATTTCGAGTAGGTCAGTCTTCTTTGTGCGTTTTTTTCCGTAGATATTTTTACACATTCTCAGTATTCTGTTTTTCAAAGAAGTCTAAATAGTTTGCAATTGAATGGGGACGTTTTTCACATATTTGGATAAATTTTAAATGACTTTTCATGGCAAATATTAGTTAAGTTGAAAAAATTGCCATGACCGTTTGAACCAAGGCTATGTATTTTAAGATAATAATATAAGATTTTTATTTTGGCAAGAATCTTGCTCTGGATCCCAGGATAGAAATATTCATAGGAAGAACTGTTAGTGAGTTTACACATTTTGCTTCTGGTAGTCCTTCTGCTTAATAATCCAAAGTGAATTCCCTGTTTTATTGTCGTATCAACTGTAATTATCACATTTCAAAATTCTGCCTCTTAGGTATTTTATTAGTCTTTGTATAGACAAGTCTCACTTCTTTCAGGTACTTTTTATTGAGTTTCTGGGTGTGGCTGTAAATACAGTCATCTCAATACCAAAATTTATTTATTTTTTTAAATTTTTTGAGTCAGTTCACTCTCGCCCAGGCTGCAGTGCAGTGGTGTGATCTCGGCTCCTGGATTCATACAGTTTTTCTGCTTCAACCTCCCGAGTAGCAGGGATTACAGGCATGTACTACCACACTAATTTTTGTATCTTTAGTAGAGACGGGTTTCACCATGTCAGCCAGGCTGGTCTTGAACACCTGACCTTAAATGATCCACCTCCCTCAGCCTCCCAAAGTGCTGGGATTACAGGCGTGAGCCACTGTGCCCAGCTATTTTATTTTTAGAGATGGAGCCTCACTCTGTCACACAGGCTGGAGTGCAGTGATGATCACAGCTCCAACATCATGCTCAGCTACAACATCATGCCTCCAACATAATGCTTGGCTAATTTTTTTAAAAAGTTTTTCATAGAGATGGCGTCTCATTATGTTGCCCAGGCTGGTCTCAAACTCAGTCTTTCCACCTTTGCCTACCAAAGTGCTGGGATTACAGGCATGGGCTACCATGCCCAGCCTATCAAAATGTACTTTAAAAAAGAGATCATATTTATTTGTTTTCTGTCTATTAGATGTTCATTTGATTTCTTGAATAATTTGACTTGGTTTTGAAATTGTGCATTGTAAAACAGTTTGGATATATTTGACCAGCAGGAATCAACCAAGGCAGTTAGGATGGAATTAGGATGGAATGAGAATGTCCTACGGTGGTGAACTAGGTGATTTGACCCAACCCTCCTGCTAAAAGCAACTTGGTTTGGTGGTTAAAGTGCAAAAATTTTGTGGAGAAAGAGTAAATACTTATAAAATTTGATGTTACATTACACTTTTACCTCACAGTTTATTGGCAGTGCAGAGATGAAAGCCTCCTAGTTTTTAGGGTAATGGTCATAAAATGCTTTAGAGATACTTCAAAATAGCTCACCAACCAGTAATTTATACTGGTCCCCATTTTTCAAACTTCTTAATCTTCTGCCCTCACTGAGGGATTTTCATTTTGAGAGTACTATATTGGATGTTAATAATCTTTATGTATGGTAGACAAAGATAATAGCAAACTCCCACAGAGAAATTCTTGTTACGACAAAGTACCTACTTACTAGATTTTAGAGAATCTTTGAGAAAATGTCCCAGAAATATCTGGAATTAACTAGCAGTTCACACATAACTTTGTAGTGCTATTCTGGTTCTTCCATCTTGATCTTATGAGGCCAGATAAACCTGTGTTTTTATTGCAGTTATGTTTTCACCATCGTAAGTAAAAGCAGCAAATGTTTATTCAGCACCTAAAAAGGTGTTTAAGATAGGGATTGGATCTGTCCTAAGAATTTTATGGTAAGGAGTCAGGCATACCATACACTATACATGCTTTGAGTGTAGTTAGTTAAATGCCTATGTTTTATGTATTTCATTGAATATACACTTACATATCTCTTATGCCATACACTGTTCTAAACATTGCAGGCATTAACTCTTCTAATTCTTAAAACAACCTGAAGAGAAAGATACTATTACTATATCTATTTCATCGCAGTGGACACTGAGGTATAGAAGGAGGTTAAGTAACTTACCCAAGATCACACAGCTCGTAAGAGGCAGAGCTGGAGTGAGAACTGGCTGTGTGGCTTCAGGGTGTGTGCTCTTACCTGCCAGGCACTGGCCAACTCTCTAAGTAGGGGATTTTTCTGCTTTTCTTAACATTAATTATTTTTTTTTCAGGATTCAGTTTATATTCTTTGAGTTATGAGTGAGATGAAGAAAAAAGATGATCCTTTATAAATAGAAAATTGTTTTCTTAATCACTGGGAATTTCTAGAATAATGAGTTGTTTTTCCAGTGGGAAGAAGTTTACAGAACTGAGGTAGGTAGAATAATTACTGACCATGGTGAGAGATGGGCAGATGTGGAAATTGAGCACATTAACAACGGAGACAATGAAGCCTGTCCAGGAAGATCTAGATTATAGTACAAAGCAAAGCATGTTTTGTAATTTTTAAAAGTGAATCTCGTGAACATGTGGAACCCAGAGTGTTTCCTTTGTATATCTCCATTACTCAGGAATTAGATAAAGAAACAGACTTTTATTGCCATTTTAGAACATGTTGAAATATAATTGCCATTTTAATACATTAGGGGAAATAGAAGGTAGTCTAATATTTTACTCAGTAAAACTGATCATAGTTCTGATTTCATTTGTTCCATTGAATTAGAAGATCTCTTTCTGCCATAGGATTGTCTGGTCCCCCGGGTGCTGGAAAATCAACATTTATAGAATATTTTGGAAAAATGCTTACTGAGAGAGGGCACAAATTATCTGTGCTGGCTGTGGACCCTTCTTCCTGTACTAGTGGTGGTAAGTATGGTTGATTCTTTTTAAATTGCAGGGCTCTGGAGGCTCTCTGTTACAATTAGTAGGAATTGGCACAGTTGGGAGACCTCTAACGGCTGGCTAAGTTTGGTATCGCTGAAGGAAGGGAGTTCTGTAGTTAGGTGGGAGCTGAGGGAACTGGTTTGGGAGCGTTGTACTTTTCAGAGGAGGCCAGCCTGTGGATAGCTCAGCAGGTACTCAGAAAACTGCGATCACAGGTGCCAGAAGTTGAAGAGGATCAAATGGAAATCTCAGTCCTTTGGCTCCCACGCATAAGGCCAGGCCCCTCTTTGCTCCTGGTTTTTGTTTTTTGTTGTTTTTTCCCCCCGGCTGCATTAGGACCTGTACAATTCAGAAAATACGTCCTTACTCATTCGTCATTTTCCTTATAATGTTTTAACATCTCTTAAGCTTTTTTTTAAAAAAAAAAAAAACCTTACTGTTGTATATGATTGTCAACTGTTTATATAATATGTTCAGTTAAACAGAAAGCTCTTACAGGGGCACTGTAATATACTGCTGTTCCCCTTAGAGCATTTAGCATAGTACATTGTACTTTGCACAGAGTGTTCAGCAAATACTTTCTGATTTGAGGTCATGCAGTCACTCAGAGTTTAATTTGCAGCTCATCAGAGATGAAATAAATATAAACTTAGTTCCCCAAAAGATCATTCAAAGAAAACAGAAAGCATACCATGTAAACACTCAGGAAAGGTTTTTTTCTTCCCTTACCCCTCTTTATGATTTCAGCTTTTCATATTTCAGTTACTTACTTAACATGTATTTGAGTGCCTTCTATAGGTGAGGCATTGTACATGGAAGGTTCTTAAACTGTGTTATATAGTGGTGAACAAGATACAGTCCTGACCTTAGGGAGCATTCGTCTTACACGGGAAACACAAACACAGGCCATTACAATATAAGGTGTGTTGTGAAGGGGTAAATACAAGATGCTTTATGGAAGTATTTGGTTTTTGTATACTCTGTAATAATGCAGGTTTAATACTAAAATTCATAATGGTGAGTCATCATATTTTAGGGACTTGGGTTGATATAGATGTGGAAGATTTCTATTACCACCCTTTGAGAAATCTAGCTCAGAACTTTCAAAATTTTTGAGTCACTATAATGAAAAAAGTTAACTGTAAAATAAAAATTTTGCCCACAAGGTTCAGAATAAAATCCATGTCAATGTGTTGTATAATTTATTTACAGCTTTAGAACTTTGTTAAAGGTATGTACTTAATAAAGGATTTTTAAATAAGTGGCCCTCATTTATATATAGGTGAGAAGGCCATTCCCCCATTTTCACAACATTCTAGAATACTTACAATAGAAAAAGAAAATAATAGCTTGAGATAATAATAGACAAAAATAATTTTTGTGATTAAAGTTACATGGCTATATAGTTCCTAACCTTTCTCAAAAAAATAAGGGTCCCTTTCTAAGGCAAAAAATCATACAGACTGTGAAAGAAAAAAAATACGATAGACTAAACACTATACATTTCTACCTTATTGCATCAGTACACACATACACTTGAAAAATAGCATTACATTAAAGTTTAAGAAGCATTAGTTTTTTGGTCTAAACTCAATCTTTTTTGTGCTTCGAATTCACAGAACCCCTGTGATAGCTTTGAGATCTTCCTGAGGTTCTGCCATTAACAGTTTTGGAATTGCTGGCTAAGACATGGGAGAGTAATTTTGTAATGTTGACTTCAGTGTGATGGGATCTATAGGATAGTAATTTAAAGTATAGCTTTGGCAGTTTACTTACACAGAAATTACTTCATGTGGAAAATTACTTTAGAAAAAGGTTGTATGTGAAGTCAATAAGGAAGTTGAAGTATGGGGCTCGTATGTGCTCTAGAATTGGAACCAATGAGAAGACTCTGAACTGGCATTTAGTGGTCAAAGAGCATGTCTTTAAGAAACTTTTCGATCTTTAACACTACATAGAAAAAGTAGCGCTTAAAAAGAGGGAAGTCAATAAGGAAGTTGAAGTATGGGGCTCATATGTGCTCTAGAATTGGAACCCATGAGAAGACTCTGAACTGGCATTTAGTGGTCAAGGAGCATGTCTTTAAGAAACTTTTCGATCTTTAACAATACATAGAAAAAGTAGCTCTTCAAAAGAGGGAAAATAAGCACTCAGATTAGAACAGCAGTATACCTACAAATTTATTATATGACTAAAGCAAAATAGTGGAAGGTAATAGTAGACCTGGGACTTTGAGTCTTCTAGAATTTGTAAGTATTGATGTTTGTCAAAATATTATACTACAGTGAACACAAAAACATAACCAGTTTCATTCCACAGTTATTGAGTGCGTACTCTTAACACTTTGTTAAGCATTTAGTATAAAACATATGTAAGACATGGTCCTGTAGGCAAAGAAAGACTTATGCAAAAGCATGGTTTCTCAACCTTGGCAGTAGTGACATTTTGTGTCAGATCATTCTTTGCTGTGGGTGACTGTCCGGTGCATTGAAAGATGCTTACTTAGCAGCATATTTGGCCTCTACCCAGTAGGTGCCAGTAGCACCCTACCCCTCACTTGTGACAAGCAACTGTGTCTCTAGGCATTGCCAAATTGCCCCCAGTTGAGAACCACTGTGTGAAAGAGATATGAAACCAAAAATATGTGTTGTATGAATAGTTTTCCATCCATTAACTTAGCTTACATTGCATTCAGTGAGAGCTCCAAATTTTCTAAGTAGTAGGCGATTAGAAGCAACAGACTGGGCAGAAGGGGCAGCTTGAAGAGATATTTGCGTAGCACTTACATAAGGTTGAGAAAATGTCATTTGCAAAAATAAAAGAATGAAGAGTGGAGGGTGCTCATGGAGATAATAGAAATCGGAGGGACACTAAAGTTCTCTTATGCCCTCCAGGATGCTGGCATACATTGCAGAGCTGTTGTACCATAGAAATTCACAGAGATGGGCATGGACTGAAAAGGTTCCAGGCAGACTGTACAAAGGAACAAGGACTTTTACTGATCTTTATGAGGTGGATAAGTTCTGTGTTTTTGTTATTAACAGTTTTTGAAGCACATTCCTGTGTATAATTACATTTGATTCTTCCAGTAGCATAGTACCCTTGTGATGTAGCTGAGGAAAGAAGGGTTCAGGAAGGTAAAGTGACCTCTCAAAATTGAATTGTATGAAATGGTGGAGCCAGATTACAGACCTTGGGCTTGACAAATTGTAACTTAGCAGTGAGGAAACCGAGAGATACTTCTGGCATGAGAGCACAAAGAAAAGGTGGGAAGAAGCAAACAGTGATTTTAAGATGACATTAATCTCCCTGGTTGGAACAGAGGATTGGTGTGGGGACTAGTAGAAGCCAGAATTGGACAGGTAAGATGCAGCTAAAGAATCTAGATGGGAACCTTTGGTCGGTGGGAAGCCATAAATGATAGGTTTTGAAAGGCTTGAAATGTTAAGATTAATCTGACTTCATTGTATACAGTGAGTTGGAGGGAAGCTTAGTAATATGAAATGCAGTTTGAGATTTAGGGAGAAATGGCATGAAGCCTCTAGAAACTGGCTGATAATTGACCCATAAAACTGTTCTACGATTATAAAATGTAGCTGTATGTTTCAGGATCACTCTTAGGTGATAAAACCCGAATGACTGAATTATCAAGAGATATGAATGCATACATCAGGCCATCTCCTACTAGAGGAACTTTAGGAGGTGTGACAAGGACTACAAATGAAGCTATTCTGTTGTGTGAAGGAGCGGGATATGACATAATTCTTATTGAAACCGTAGGTGAGTGTGATATTCTATTTCATAACAACAATATACTATTTTGTGAATGCTATATAAAGATGAGTGACAACTTATTTTTGTTCATTCAGCAGGTATTTGCTAAATGTATAATTAAATACAAGATATCCCATACTCCATAGAAGATATGAATGTGTCATTTATAATCCTTACCCTCAAAGATCTTACCATTTAAAAAGTAAAAATAAACGATCTGTCTGGATAACTGTTAAACAGGTGGTATGTTATACATGCCAGAGGAGAACTGTAAGCATTAGGATGACTTGTGTAAATGATGCTTTAGCACAGCACCTATTTTGTTTAAGTACATTTCATATGTCTACAGTGTTCACTAAGAAAATTAATGTAGGCCGGGCGCAGTGATTCACTCCTGTAATCCCAGCACTTTGGGAGGCCGAGGTGGGCAGATCACGAGGTCAAGAGATCGAGACCATCCTGGCCAACATGGTGAAACCCCGTCTCTACAAAAAATAAAAAAAAATTAGCTGGGTGTGGTGGCACGCACCTGTAGTCCCAACTACTCGGGAGGCTGAGGCAGGAGAATTGCTTGAACCCAGGAGGCAGAGGTTGCAGTGAGCCAGGGTCACGCCACTGCACTCCAGCCTGGTGCCTGGTGATGGATTGAGACTCTGTCTCAAAAAAAAAAAAAAAGAAAGAAAATTAATGTAGTTGGATGCCTTTTGAAAATGCAGATATGTTTTATTTCATTGTTTTATATCCTTAGCTTATACTTACATGCAATAAAGATACTGAAATGAAAACCCCAAGAAATTCATTCTTGTGGAGAGACAGTCTATTATATTACTGGGTGATAAATGTGATACAGCTTAACTCAGATTTGGGGACCCAGTGAAGACTTCCTAGAGGAGGTGACAGCTGAACTCAGTTTTGAAGGAAGAACTGGAGTTAAAGTATGGGATAAAGGGCATTTGCAAAGATACATGGGAGTGAGAAAACATGGCCCATCCAGAGAAGTGCAGTTTGCTCAGGATACTGAGAGCATGGGGTGTGAAAGCAGGGAGTGAAGGGAGGTCAGCTGGAGCAGTAAGCTGGCCAGATTGTCAGGGACCTTACATGCCATCCCAAGGAGTCTTCTGGAGTTTGCCATGAAAGGAATAGGAAGATGCTGCTGGAAAAGCAGGAGAGTGAGAAAATCAGATACATATTTTGGAGAGATCCCTGGCAGCAGAGTACAGAACGGTTAGAAGGAGGACCAGAATCGAATAAGGAGACTACTGTACTTATCCCAGAAGGGGATGGTAGATGTCTGAACCAAGCAGAGGAAGTGGGAATGGAGATGAGATGGATCAACAAAACATTGAAGATAAATGGGCAGGATTTCATCCATAATAAGATGTGAGATAAGGAAGGAAGGGGCATTGAAGGTGTAGGGAATACTGTGGAAAAAGTAGGTTTGCAGAGAGGAAAACAAGTCAGCTCAGTTGTGAATATATTAAGTGTGAAATGCTTATTAGGTGTCCGAGTGACTGTATGTCTCAAGAGAAATGGACTGAATGAGAAATACAGACTTAACAATTACCAGCATAGTTCATAGTTTCATATTTTAAGAATTTGGTTCAGATAAACTGGGGAAAATATGAGACAAAAATGGAAGATAGTTATATTAATCTGCTAGGGCTGCCATCACAAAATACCATAGACTGGGTGGCTTAAACGGCAGAAATGTATTTTCTCACAGTTCTGGAGATGGAAGGTCAACACAAGGTATCTGTAGGGTTGGTTTTTCCTCTCCCTTTGTCTTGTAGATAGATGGCTGCCTTTTTGCTACATCTTCACTTTACTTTTCCTTGTCTCTTCCTGTTCACTCTACTCTCTTAGTGTCTCTTCCTATCCTTTTGAGGACACCAGTCCTATTGGATTAAGGCCCTACCCTTATGACTTCATTTAACCTTAATTGCTTCTTTCAAGGCCCCGTCTCCAATATAGTCACCTTGAGGGTTAGAACTTTAACATAGGAATGTTTTTAGATGAGGGAAACACAAGTCAGTTCATAACAATAGCCACAACAGGGCTTTAGAAACTCCACTGTTAAAGAGTAGGTGAAAGAAGAGTTAGTTGCCTGAGTGGTATCAAGAGAATCAAAGAAGAGCACCTTAAAAACCACATGTTTTACCTGGAAATTGTAGTTAGCCACTTTTCCCAGAAACTCAAAGTAACAGTGACTCAAACAAGAAAGAGGTTATTTTCTAAATAAAAGAGTCCTAAACCAGGCATTGTGGCCCCAGCCTGTAATCCCAGAACTTTGGGAGGCCAACACAGGCAGACTGCTTGAGTTCAGGAGTTCCAGACCTGCCTGGGCAAGATGGTAAAACCCTGTCTCTACAGAAAAATATTAAAAAATTAGCTGGGCATGGTAGCGTGCGCCTGTAATCCCAGCTACTTGGCAGGCTGAGGTGGAAGGATCACCTGAGCCTGGGAAGTTTGAGGCTGCAGTGAGCTGTAATAGCACCATGGCACTCTAGCCAGGGTGAGAGACTAAGCCTCTGTCTCATAAAATAAAATCAAAGAAGCCTGAGGCCAGGCCTGGTGGCTCACACCTGTAGTCCCAGCACTTCAGGAGGCCAAGGCGGAAGGATTGCTCGAGCCCAGGAGTTTGAGACCAGTCTGGGCAACATAGCAAGACCTCAGCTCTACCAAAAAAAAAAAAAAAAAAAAAAAAAAAAACGGAAAAAATTAGCCAGGCATTGTGTTACACACCTGTAGTTCCAGCTACTCAGGAGGCTGAGGCAGAAGGATGGCTTGAGCCCAGAAGTTCAAGGCTGCAGTGAGCCATGATCGTGCCATCTAGCCTGGGCAGCAGAGCAAGAACCAAAATCAAAAAGGAGCTAGAGGCAGGCAGCTCAGAGTAGGCGTGGTGCCCTCAGAGTCACAGGCTTCTTTTGCCTGCCTGCTCACCGTTCTTAGCATTCAGTTTCGGTCCTCCAGTTTGTTCACGGTTAAAAGACGGCCGATTGAGCTTGAACTGACACCTTCACGTTCCACACGGAAGAAGGAAAGGGAAATAAGGAAGCAGATGGGTGGCAGAAGAGGTATAGCTAGATTAGCCATCTTTGAAGCACTTTCCTGGAAACCCCATCTAATGACTTTTGCTTTGACTCATTCATCGCATCTAGCTGAAAGGGGATCTTTTGAATGTGGTCTTTCATCTGATACATTGATACTCCTAATAACATTGGGGTAAGCAAATACAGAAGAATAGATACTAAATATGCAACTCTAAGTCCATCACACCAAGGAAGGGAGAGAGTTTCCGGAACTTTAGTGAAAGCAAGTTTTTTTTGTGTGAGATGGGAGATCACCGTGTTGCCCAGGTGGGAGTGCAGCAGTGCAATCACAGCTCACTGCAACCTCAGCCTCCCACCCTCAGGTGCAAACTGTCCTTCCACTTCAGCTTCCCAAGTAGCTGGGACTACAGGCACACCACCATGCCCAGCTAATTCTTATATTTTTTGTGGAGACAGGGTCTCACTACATCACCCAGGCTGGAAGCCAGTTTTAAGTGGGGTGAGATGAACATGAAGTGAAGTGGGAGCAGTGAGCATAAATTCCCTTTCTCCGGAAACTTGAGTATAAAAAAAAAAAAAGTGAGAAATATGGTGATAGTCGGAGGAGTTTGTGAGTTTTTTTGTCTTGTTATTTTGTTGCTGGTGTTTTGTTTTATGTGGTTTTAAGATGAGAAAGATTTGAGCACAATTTGTGTATTGTGCTGGGGGTCAAGAGCCTGTAAACAAAGGAGAGGTTAAGATAAAAATCAGCAAGAACCCAGAGGAAGTGGAAAGGAATGAGAGGTTCCTTTTCAGTCAATAATTCTTACACTGAGACTGCAGATGAGGCAGTAAAGCTGAGTTTGTATTTGTGTCTTGTTACCTGTGGAGTCCCAGAGAGGGAGAAGGTGAGGAAGCTCTTGCCTTTATTTCCTCTGTGAAGTAGGTGATGTGGTCCTCTTCAAGCAGGGAGATTATGAGACAGTGAATACTGTGGGAAATGGAATAGAGGCCAACTGAGGGCCAGGCAGCAAGGAAGATGCAGCAGAGGCTGCCTGTCCTGTCTCTTGTCCGCAGAGTTGAGCAATTTCTCTCACGTGCTTATGGAGGAAAGAGCACACGTAGTTGGATTGATCCATACATAATTGGGCGTTTGCAGGCAAGTATGAGGACAAGAAGGCAAAAAAGATGAAAGTGATTGCAAGCATGGTTCAAGATTAGAGTCACAGTGTTCAAGCTACTCGCCGATGAAAGGGAAGCCAAGAAAGAGCTGTGAGAATGAGGAGAGGATGGAAGCTTCTAGGTTCTCCATTCAACCCAAGAACAGAGCAGGAGAGCTGGGAAGGATAACTGGTTTGCTTAGAGGGTAAGATAGAGACATTTAATACATTCTTCAGAAGTGGAATGTTTAAAATGGTGACCAGGTTGATTGTGTGACTATTAGTATGAGTGAATGAAGTAGAATGAAAGTGATGGCCAGTGTAGTTGAGAAAATCTAATAAAGGTGAATATTTTAGGATCTAGTTGTGATTTAAAATTTCAGGTGTGGGTCAGTCGGAGTTTGCCGTTGCCGACATGGTTGACATGTTTGTTTTACTACTGCCACCAGCAGGAGGAGATGAGTTGCAGGTAATTGTTTTGATTTTTTTCCCCCCAAAATACAAAGTGTATGTCTCTGAAAATAAAAATTTCCAATGTTGTGTTTTTGTAAACTAAGTTGATAATGGTTTAAAAAAAGGAGCATCATTCGTGTTGGCTAAAATACCTGAATCAAAGGCAGATTCTCTGTATTTTTTCCCAACTTACAGGAATAGAGTATATAACCTTGAGAACGTAAAATTATGCAACATAATTTTTTCCATCTGCAACATGACTGAAATACAGAAATAGTTCGAGCCAGAAGAGACCATTGTTGTATAGATGTTGTTAGTACACTTGATTCAAAAGTTCTTCATAAGCTATAACTGGGATCCCACTATCCTAGTTTATATTCTTGTAACAACAGGATTCTTACTCTCCTCCTGCACTGCACTTCTGACACTACTACCCAAAGTTAGTGCAGACTTCTTAGAAGCCTCCTTTCACTTCAGACACTAGCTGCAGGATCCAGGGTTCCCAGGCCACCTATACCTCTAAGCAACTGGCTATAAATTTTAGGGTTCCCATTGCCCCTTAGGTTTAGTAATTCATTAGAGCAGTGGTCCCTAACCTTTTTGGCACCAGGGACTGGTTTCATGGAAGACAATTTTTCCACAGACTGGGGGTAATGGGGGATGGTATCAGGATGAAACTATTCCACCTCAGACCATCAGGCATTAATTAGATTCTCATAAGAGGTATGCATACTAGATCCCTAGCACGTGTAGTACGCAATAGGGTTTGCACTCTTATGAGAATCTAATGTCACCACTGATCTCATGGGGCAGAGCTCAGGTAGTAATGCTCACCCACCTGCTGCCTGCCTGCTGTGAGGCTCAGTTCCTCTGTGGCCTGGGGGTTGGGGACCCCTGAGCTAAATGACTCAGAGAACGCAGGAAAGCAAGATATTACAATTGTAGTGTGCTTATAAAGGATACAAATCAGGACCATCCAAATGAAGAGCCATGTAAGAAGTCTGGAAGGGCCCAAATGCAAAGCTTCTGTGTCCTCAGGACATATTTATCTCCTGGCATATTGATGTGTATCATCAACCAGAAGGCTTTCTGAGCTTTGGTGTCCCAAGATTTTCTTGCAGTTTCATTATGTAGGCATGACTGATTGAATAGCTGAACTTGATCTCTAGTCCCTGTCCCCTCCCTGGAAGTTGGGTTGATATCACATGGCATAAAACCTCAACCCTCTAATTACATGATAGGTCTTTCTGCCATAGTCAGTCTGCCATCCTGAGTGATCTCATTGTATAAACTCAGGCATGGCCCCAGGCATCTCCCATGAATAACAGACACTCCTGTTACTCAGGAAATTCTAGGAGTTTAGAACTTAAAAGATTACCTCCCTGCTTTCTCTTAGACAAATGAAGGTGTCGTTAAAAAAAAAAAAAAAAGATTACCTCCCAGAAACCCAAAGACCACATTTTTTCTTCCTTTTTTTTTTTTAGAGACAGGGCCTCACTCTGTTGCCCAGGCTGGAGTGCAGCAGCATGATCATAGCTCTCTGTAACCTTGAACTTCTGGGCTCAAGCTGTCCTCCTGCCTCAGCCTCCCAAGTAACTGGGACTACAACCATGTGCAACTACTCTCAGCTAATTTTTAAATTTTTTTTTCTACAGATGAGGTATTACTTTGTTGTCCAAGTTGGTCTTGAACTCTTGACCTCAGGCATTCCTTCTGCCTCAGCCTCCTAAAGTGCTGGGATTACTGGTGTGAGTCACCACACCTAGCCTAGACAAATTATTTGTTATACAATATTTCCAGTTCAATTTTGTAATTCGAAAGCATAGTGATAGCAGACTATGGCTGCTGATTTAGAAACATTATCTATTAGAATTTCATAATTGCAAGTTTTATTAAAAAATATTTGAAAAGAAATTTTAATCTTATATAGAAAAATCTGTACTTACCAAATAAGATTTGGCTTTTGGATTTCATCCTTTATTTCTAATATTTTTATGTAACAATTTGAATTAAGAGATTGAGGTTTGTCCACATAAAGCTGAAGGAAGAAAAATACAAAGTATAAAAAGAAGTAATAAAAAAGATATTGACATCTTTTTAGACGTCAGATTATTTTTCCTCAAATGCAAATTGAAAATAAAATCCTAATTTTAAGGAAAATTTCAAAGACTTTTTTCTGGAAATGCAAATGTTAATGATAGGTGTGTTTCCTTTTTAAGACCCTTAAGGATGGATGGTTTTGCATCCTGGAGTGTTAGCTCATGAGAAGCAGATTCCATCATGAGACAGTGTGAACTCTATTGCCTCAATCATGTTGTGGCTTGATGTATTTACCCTAATTTTGAGTGTATTTCAACATGGTAGTCTCTAAACTTGGAAGAGATATTACAGACGACTTCTATAATCCCAACAGCCAATGCTTTTGAGTAATTTCTGTCAAGTAATTGTGTCTTGACATCCAGGGCTTAGGAGGATACGGATAAAATGTTAATGACATATATGACTTTCAAAATCTTAGCACTGACTAATTTTCCCATTTTTATTTTGGTCATCATTAAATGTTTTTGATCTCTGTAGGGTATCAAAAGAGGTATAATCGAGATGGCAGATCTGGTAGCTATAACTAAATCTGATGGAGACTTGATTGTGCCAGCTCGAAGAATACAAGCAGAGTATGTGAGTGCACTGAAATTACTCCGCAAACGTTCAGAAGTCTGGAAACCAAAGGTAAGCTTGCACTGCATTCTGTATCTTTCACTCTGAGTGAATTGTGTACATTAGACGACAGGATGTAAGTCCCAAAGTAGACATATAATCAATCTTGCTTCCATGTGAAGATTATAGTTTTAAAAATCATGACAAAGCCAGAGTGTGTAGTGATGTTTTGAAATATAATCCATTAACCACTAGATGTCAAAAGCTAGGTAAGAGGTGATAGATTTGATTGTTTAAAACTTGATTTGAGCCATTTGAAAGTGATAGCAAATCCATTCTGAAAGGAACCATCCTTAAGTTATGGAGCAGCTAATGATTTGATAACCTATATTGGAATTTGAGTAAGAGAGAAAAGGCCTCCATTCCCATTATGTTTGTTGGGTGCCATTTTCAGTAAGGAAAAAATTTTAATCCTGTAATAAGTGATGCAGTAATATTAATGTGGGCCACTTTATTTGTAGACAGATACTATGTTATTAAGGAATAAGCTGTAATCATTATAAGAAGACAATGATGACTTATCTTACTGTCATATCCCAGTTTTCCCCAATCATGTTGTCTGTGTTGAGTCTGGAGCCACCTTTAGGTGTACAGGCAGGTGTCAGATGCCCAGCTCTTCCACTTGCTAAGTCAGGCAAATTTGACAAAGAGAATTAGGCTATTTCTCAACCTAGCTTCATTTTCTGGCACTCAGGCCTCAGGGGAACCTACCTGGCATTGCCCTTATCACAAGTCCTCTATGATGCCCCTGACCATCTGAGAAATCCTAAATTAAAACAAATCTTGGCAGGGCACAGTGGCTCACACCTGTAATCCCAGCGTTTTGGGAGGCCAAGGCAGGCAGATCCCCTGAAGTTGGGAGTTTGAGAACAGCCTGACCAACGTGGAGAAACCTCGTCTCTACTAAAAATACAAAATTAGCTGGGCATGATGGCACATGCATGTAATCCCTGCTACTCGGGAGGCTGAGGCAGGAGAATCGCTTGAACCCTGGAGGCAGAGGTTGCAGTGAGCCAAGGTCACGCCATTGCACTCCAGCCTGGGCAACAAGAGCGAAACTCCATCTCAAAAGAAAAAATAAATAAATAAATCTCTGGGCTAAAAATTTGACCTTGAATCAGTGTTTTATTTCTGCTGTTCGCTTACTAATCCTAGGTATATTACCTCAGAATATGTATTGGTATGTTTACTTTGACACAGCAATAAAATCTCATTCACGTCAGTTGCCTATTTCTGTAGACTGTAAGAATTAACTGGCAGATATCAGAGTCCCCATGAAAATGTTTTCTATTATTTTGAGTAAAATGGTCTGGTTCTTCCCTTTTCAATAGGTAATTCGTATTTCTGCCAGAAGTGGAGAGGGAATCTCTGAAATGTGGGATAAAATGAAAGATTTCCAGGACGTAATGCTTGCCAGTGGGGAACTAACTGCCAAACGACGGAAGCAGCAGAAAGTTTGGATGTGGAATCTCATTCAGGAAAGCGTGTTAGAGCATTTCAGGACCCATCCCACAGTCCGGGAACAGATTCCACTTCTGGAACACAAGGTTCTCACTGGGGCCCTGTCCCCAGGACTAGCAGCAGACTTCTTGTTAAAAGCTTTTAAAAGCAGAGATTAATAAAATTCGTTCCATATAATGATTTTACCTATCATTTCATAAATTAATAGATAAATCACTTGTATGCTTACATTTTCAGTAATTGTATGGTGGTGGTCTTTGATTGTGAACTGTGCTTGAAAACTTGAAGGAAGTTAGATATGGATGGCAAAGTTTAGACAGTCAGTATTTATAAGGTATCTGTTGTATGTTACTGATTTCTGTTTCTTTCTCTTCTTATACCCTGACATGATGGCCTGTAGGGTAGTTTCTTCTTATTAGTGAAGAGCAGAGAAAACTGAGGAGAGCAGAAAATATCTTGTACTTTAAAATGCTTACTTTGATTCCATATTATCTGAATTTCCAGAGAAGATGTAAACAAGAGTGACCATATTTTTGGAGTCCTTCTTGAAGCCAAAACAACACACAGTGGGTTGCTATGAGCTGAAAATCGTAATTGACATTTAGTGTACCACATTATTCTAAGAATTTCTGAAATCACCATGTACATGCACAATGAAACAACTGGAATAATGTGATGATATGAACACAGTTCTGAAGTCTGCTTGTCTGGATTTGCAGGTACCCTTCCCCCACTGGTGTGATAGGTAAGAGAGCAAAAGGGAACTGGGAAAATCAGCTACAAATAAAATGGGTGATTAATCCCCAATTCTTGGGCCCATTTTATTTGTAGCTGATTGGAGTAAACCTCCAAGGACGAAGTGAGGTCAGAATGATTCAAGGATTATTCGATTGAAGACTACCAAAGGCTTTTGCTTCTCTTCTTCCTTGGGCATTTCTCTTCATTTTAGCATTTTTTAAATCTACTTTTTTCTTGACGGTGAACAACTTTTATCCTATGGAGGAAGCCTAGCACAGTGATTAAGAGCTTGGGCTCTGTAGTTGGACTATGTGGGCTTAAACTTTAAACCCAAATCAATCGCATATTAGCCATATGAGCTAATCTCTCTAAGCTTCCATTTCCTCCTTGGTAAAATGAAACTGACAACTTTCTAAGGTTAGTGAAGACTAAATGAGATAACGTAGGAGAATTATTGAACTGTCACCATGGTGTATAGGAAATACTGAAATGCTGCTTACTATCATTATTACATTAAAGTTGACTTTGCCTTGTCAAGAACATAATTATCATTAACTTCTATAGGTAGGAAAAAATGTACTGAGCTCCAAAACTGACAGACATTTGGCCTAAAAATACCAAATATCATTAAAATGATGAGAGTTATTTTAATAGTTGACATTAGCTATCCCAGTGCAACCTAACAATGCATTTACTGTTCATAATCATTTGATCATATGGCTATTTACCTGCTTTCCCTAAGCCTTTATCGCTGTTACCCAGTGTATACTGAAGACAGCAGCTAACGAACAACATATGTATGATAATTTATGTAGCTAAACCTGTAATGCAAAAAAAAAAAAAAAAAAAAAAAAAACAGGAAAAATCAGTGCATAGCATCCAAACATTGTCCTCACCAGATAGACTGCCATCATCGAAGTCATAATGCTGCTGTTAAAAACTAGTAAACTACTAGTAAACTGTGAAGACAGAAGTAACTCCTGTGATCTATACGTTTGTGCAGATGGTGGAGCTTTGCTGCTCCTGAAGCCTGAGAAATGCAAATGCGACTTCGTTAATGCAAATGCTTCCTACGCCAGACTTTATGAAACTCCTCCTAAAGTTGAATTCTTATCCAAGTGGGCATATGTTAGGGTGCCGTTGTAATTCAGGTAGAGTGTCAGAGTGGAGGCTGGCACCAACAGTAGATGTTCTAAACATTAGTGTTTTTCAGGTAAGACTACAAAAATGATGAACATGTCAAAACTTTAAAAGGAACAATCAGAAAAACTCTTTAACATATGTTTTTCTTTCTATAGTATTTTAATTAAAATTTACTAAATTTATGAACATTTTAATCCCACTTGAGATGAATACTTAATGACAGTTGTTGTTCCACGAAGCTTCTATAGATTTGCTTTGTCATTTGTGGTATGTTTGATAACAAAAATATTAGTGGCAGAAAAACAGTTATATTGAATGCTTTTGTTTTAGGGAAAATTTCACTCTGTACTAGAAAATGTAGATGATGTGAGTCAAAGTTCATTAATACTTCCCTGAAAATTTGTGTATGAAAGTAGCCTTGGAGCAGTTTATTCTGCTTAGCCCTCTCAGCTTCTTGATAGAATAAGGTGAGGGCATATGTAAGTCAGTAAACTATTCTACTGTTAGTAAGGTCAAAGGCTTAATTTAAATAATTATGCTTTTAACTAACACAGAGGAAATCATGTGACCTCATTCTCAAAGCTCGTTAACATCCACCTGGCCAATCTCAAGATGTGGATAGAATTCATTCTTTTTTTTTTTTTTTTCAATTTTTACAATAATTTTTGACACATCAAAGCTGTGCATGTTTATGTGGGCACAATTTGATACTTCAGTACATGTATATGTTGTGTAATGATCAAATCAGAATACTTAGCATATCTGTTATCTCACGCATTTTTCATTTCTTTGTGGTGAGAACATTTAAAAATCTTTTTTTCTAGCTATTTTGTAACATACAGGACCTTACTGTTGTGAACCACAGTCACCCTACTGTGCCATAGAACACCACAACTTATTCCTTCTATCTCATTGTAACTTTGTACCCACTGAGCCCCTTCCCTTCCTTCCTCCTGCTCTCCCCTTCCCAGTGTCTGGTAACCACTGTTCTCTTCTCTATGAGATAAACTCTTTTTTAGATTCCACATGAGTGGGGTCATGCATTAATTGTGTTTCTGTGTCTGGCTTATTTCCCTACACATAATGTCCTCCTGGTGTATCCATGTTGCTGCATGGTGTTAATAGAATTTTACAGAGAAATATCTTAGCATGACAGCATAGCCATTTATAGGGCTCATACTTAAATGCCAAATCTTGTTATATATGGAACCCAACTATTTCAAGGATCAATGTTCTCTTATGAAGTCACATTAGCATTTACACCCAGATTTTGCTGACTCAGAATTCCATCGAATGCAGGATCTCAGTCTTCTGAAAAGTCCTCTCTCCAACTATTTTTGGAAGTCTCAGGGGTTTCCTCACTGATTCACAAACAAGTTCACACTCTTGGGTGCAGCCTACTCGTGCCAGGCTTCTGTTGGGCCTCCACTATTTCTACTGGTGCTGTTCCTGTAGGAGAATGCTGCCTTGCTTAGATGTTCCCAAACTGTGAAACACTTAAATTGCCAAAATAGTGCTATGTTTTCAAAGCACAGCATCCTTGCCTCTCTTCCCACAAGGGCCGATGCTTTGTGCTGGGATAGGAACCAACTACTACCATCTCTCATTGTCCTCAGGTCTCCCTGTCTGTCTCTTCCCCTGAGCACCTAAGTACACAACCTCTGCAGAAAGTTTTCCCCACACAAACCCACTTTTCAAAATGTAAATCAGCTCCTGCAAAGGATGGCTGGGTTGTTGGCTGTCCTTCCTTTTCTGGTAGTATCACCTTTGGCTGAATCATGACCTCCCAGCTTCACATGTGGATATGGTTGCTAATTCTGTCAACCCCTCAAAAAAGGTATTGCCCCCATTTTACAGAAAGAGAAATTGAGCATCAGGCATACTAGGAAATTAATCAAAGTTCACCATTTCTAAATGTAATGGATTGTATACATTAGATTCAACCCATCGCCATTTTCCAAGTTGCTCAAAGCACTCTATGAACCTCATTCTCTCTATAAGACAGTTCAGTGGCAGATGTTATCTTCAATTATATGTAACATCTGTGGTATAGAGTAGTTAAGTAATTTGTACATAACTCAGACTGCAAGATCCTGCTCAGTGTTTTAACTTGAAGGTCTTTCTTCTATAACCTAATATCCTTGATTTTGCTTTGTGGAGAACACACCTCAAGGTATTTTATTCCAGTAGAATTTTTTGCTTGTGTTTAAGGATAATATTTTAGACATTCAAACCAAATAGAAACCCTTAATATCAGCTTCTTTATTAGCCCAACTAGAAATGATGGAAATCTACCGGCTTGGGTAAGAGAGTAATATACTGGCTCGTCTAATCATACAGGGAGAAGAGTAGGAGTACAGTAAACTTCACAGGCACAAATGCTGGGGATTCCCCCTGCCTTTTATCCTCTTTGTATTATTGACTTCATTCTTCTGCCTTCCTCCACATAGCTGGAGATGTGGCAACAGCAGCACTTAGGTCCACAGGAAGGATTTCCCCTATCTCCATAGACCTAATTCTAAAAGTCCCAGGGGAGCATTCTTGCTGGTCTGCCTGACAGGTCGTAGGTCCATCTCTATGGCCAAGGATATGGGTTCTATGATTGATTGGAGTTGAGGAAAGATCACTTCCCCAAAATAAGAGGTTTGATAGTCACAGAATCAAATCAGATGCCAGGCAGACCAAACAGATGTCTATCATAGATACTTTAATCTGTTTTGGAATAAAGTGAGATATAAATGTATTATTGATTGGTGGCTTATATTAAAAGGTTCAGTCTTCATGACAAGGTTTAATTACCGAATTATTGGTAATATAGTTAACCCTTGAACAATATGAATTTGAACTACGTGGGTCTATTTACACACTGATTTTCTTCCACCTCTGCTACCCCTGAGATAGCCAGACCAACCACCCCTCTTTTTCCTCCTTCAGCCTACTCAGCATTAAGATGACAAGGATGAAGACCTTCATGATGATCCACTTCCTCTTAATGAGTGATAAATATATTTTCTCTTATGATATTCTTAACATTTGCTTTTCTCTAACTTTATTGTAATAATATATAATACACATACAAAATGTATATTAACTGTTGATGTTATCAGTAAGGCTTCTGATCAACAGGAAGCTATTAGTAAACTTTTTGCATAGTCAAAAGGTATACATGGATTTTTGGCTATATGGGGTTTCAGCACCCCAACCTCAGTGTTGTTCAAAGGGCAACTCTATACCCATTGAAACACACACAAGTGAGGTTCATATTGTCAGCTGTCACATATTTGAAACTTATATTAATAACACATAGAAATAAATAACACCCTTATTTATTAGAAGTATCCTTCCCTGATCCAGTTTTACAAGTAAAATATTTTTCTTTCATCCACCTATACTAAATTACTATTTACCCTTCCTGTCGTTGAAGATGCATCTGAAAACAAAGGATCAGTAGCTTCAAGAGGAATGGTTAAAGCATGGTATCTTTTTGTATTATTTCTTTTATGTCTAGTTGATTAATAGGAGATTTTAGAGCTGAAGAAGCTATGACTCATGGAAGCAATAAATTTTAGACACAGGACTTTCGGTTGTGTGGTTGATCTACCCAAGCCAACTCTAGAGAAAAATTGCTGTATTTTAAATATTGAGAATCTCATGAAAATCCAAGGACAGGAATCAAAATTTAGCCTTTAAGAACGGAGGTAATAAGGACTTCCATTTTAAACTCTGACATATAAAGAACTTGAAAATCACCACTCCCACCATCCTTACCACAGGGAAACGCTGGTCAAACTGAAAATCAAGGCCTTTGGGACCCACAGGGAACCACCACACCGAAATCTGGAGATGGGTACACACAGTCACAGCTCAGATCTGCTTATCTAGAGCGGAAATCACTGGAGCCATGAACTGTTAGATTATCTTGAAAAATTAAGTGATTATTTTGAAGAATTGCTGGAGGCTGAGTTTAGTGCAAAAGTGAGAAACTCCTGGACATTGCAGTCTTAGGGGAATCCCCACAGTTTCACGGACTTGACTTCCAAGAACAGTGTTGTCACAGTGAAGATTTAAAAAAAAATTTCTCATGGCTCTGGCAGGAGGAGGAAAAGAGAAATCGTTATGTAATAAGCCCAGAGCCTCCTCATAGGCCTACTCTCCAGGGGAAAAGACTGAGCTTTTTCCAGGCTGGCATAATGGCATTCCTTCCACTCCATTCCCAACTGATGTTTTTTTCTTACCTAAAAAGGGCCAGGGGAACATAGTCAACAGGAGTCAGGGCTTGGGGCAACTAGATTAGAAACTCAGTAGCCAGTGAATGGAGAATGGAGTGGGAGTAGGGAAAATCTGTATCATTTGAAAAAACTTGTGAAGTCACGGTTCAGAAACACAGGACCAATTAAAAGACTGATATTTGCCAGGCGCGGTGGCTCAAGCCTGTAATCCCAGCACTTTGGGAGGCTGAGGCGGGTGGATCACGAGGTCGAGAGATCGAGACCATCCTGGTCAACATAGTGAAACCCCGTCTCTATTAAAAATACAAAAAACTAGCTGGGCGTGGTGGCGCGTGCCTGTAATCCGAGCTACTTAGGAGGCTGAGGCAGGAGAATTGCCTGAGCCCAGAAGGCGGAGGTTGCGGTGAGCCGAGATCGCGCCATTGTACTCCAGCCCGGGTAACAAGAGCGAAACTCCGTCTCAAAAAAAAAAAAAAAAAAAAAAAAAATACTGATATTTAATTTTAAGATTATGGGACCCTCCTCCATTAAACCTTAAGAAATGCCAGCTATAGGTGATGGGAGGAAGGCAGCAAATCACACTGCCACGTGTGTACCTATGCAACAATCTTGTATGTTCTTCACATGTACTCCAAAACCTAAAATGCAATTTTTAAAAAAACAAAACCTTGCTATTATAACAGTGGATTAAGTTGTAAGAACTGCCAGACACAGACTCTCTGAAGAGGAGTACTTAGGAAAGCCTCAAGTCAACAGAAAAGACAAAAATAAAGACATGAGGAATTTGAAGACTCTAGTACCTGTAGCTACCCCAAATATTAAATACAGCTCAACTTCTAGCCAGACTAATATGCATTCTCATACTAAATGGCTGTTTAAGTTTTTGTTACCCAATAACATGTATATATTTCAATAAAGAAATTACAAGGTATGCCAAGAGGCAAGAAAATATGTAATATGAAGAGACAAAGCAATCATCAGAACCAGACTCAGATATGACACAGATGCTTGAATTATCAAACAGGGAATTTAAAATAACTAATTAATATATTAAGAGATCTAATGGAAAAATAGACAACATGCAACAACTGATAGTTAATGTAAGCAGAGAGACAGAGAGTTCATGAAAGAAAAGGAAATACTAGGAATTTCTAAAACTAGCAAAAATGAAGCAAGCCTTCAATGAGTTCCTCAGTAGACTCAACATGACCAAGGAAAAAGATCAATGAACTTAAGCCATTAGAAATTCACAAACTCAAATGCAAGATTAAAAAAAGAAAAAAGAAAATAAAAGCATGGAATAGAACATTCAAGAATTGTTGGGAAATTTCCAAAGATACGCAATTATGGATTACTAAAAGGAGAAGAAAGAAAAGATGTTTGAACTAATGATGCCTGAAAACTATCCAGAATTAATGACAGACACCAAACCACAGATCCAGAAGCCTCAGCAAACACTAAACAGGATAAATAAACAACAACAACAACAACAAACCCACACATAACTTATATTTGAACTGCAGAAAACCAGACAAAAAGGATATGGGCCATTCTCACATGAACCAGAAAGTCTCAGTCATGATACTTCTCTCTGTCTTGTTTCTGCACCATTCTCATTCTAGATTTTAACTCTTTCATAACTGTTTTTTATGTGGACTATCAAGGGCCTTTCTAGCTTAAATTTTATCTCATTACCTTACATCTTTAGTTTCCACTTTAGCACTTTATAGTTTGTTAGTTTCAAATTTCGGATTCCTGACAGAAATCTTTTGGTGGCAACAGGGGTCACTGAGAGGAATCTATGGGTAGGTTTCCTAGAATCTGGTGCTCACCTCAATCTGTGTTTCAGGAGGTGGGATAATAAAGCATAAATATGGTTCCTGCTCATTCATTAAGTACTGTTTGGATGGCACTTTTTCTTGGGGTCTGTGAGTAAAACAGGCAGTGATGTGTACTTCCACCACAGAATATTAGGTAGATCAATGAGTTCCAGAGGAGTGAACAGTTTTGCTTAAGCAGCCAGTATGACTTAGACTCAAACCTACTCTTCCTAACTAGCATACTCAGTGATCTCTGTGTGACGTGGATTAGAAACAGTTTGTTAAGAAAAATGTTTTGTCTTTTGTTAATTTTTTTTTTTTTTTCATTTTGAGACAGGGTCTTGTTCTGTTGCACAGACTTGGAGTGCAATGGCACCATCATGGCTCAGTGCAGCCTTGACCTCCTGGGCTCAAGCAATCCTCCTACCTCAACCTTCTGAGTAGCTGGGATTACAAGTGCATGCCACCACGCCTGCCTAAATTTTTGTATTTTTAGTAGAGACAGGGTTTTACCATGTTGGCCAGGTTGGTCTTGAACTCCTGGACTCAAGTAATCCACCTGCCTTGGCCTCCCAAAGTTCTGGTATTACAAGCATGAGCCACCGTGCCCAGCCTTTTTTTTTTTCAGCTGTAGAAAAAAATACAACATAGGCGGGGTGCAATGGCTCACACCTGTAATCTTGGCACTTTGGGAGGCAAAGGTGGGAGAATCACTTGAGGCCACAGTTTGAGACTAGCCTGGGCAACATGGCAAGAGCCCATCTCCACAAAACATAAAGTAAAAATTAGTCTAGGTGTTGTGGTTCATGCCTGTAGTCCCAGCTACTTGGGAGATTGAAGTGGGAAGGATGGCTTGAGCCCAGGAGTTTAAGGCTGCAGTGAGATATGATCTCTGAACTATACTACAACCTGGACAACAAAGCAAGACTGTCTCTAAAAAACAGACACACAAACAACATAAAATTCACCCCCTCAATTTCCAAGTATAAAAGAGCATCAACCACATGCATATTGTTGTGCAACAGATGCCCAGAATCACCCCCACCCTGCATGACTGAAATGCTATAGCCACTGAACAAATTTCCCACTGCTTTCTTCCCCCAGCCCTTGGCAACCACCATTCTACTTTCTATTTCTATGAGTCTGACTATTTTAGCCACCTCATATAAGTGGAATCATGCAGTATTTGTCTTGTGACTGGCTTATTTCACTTAGCATAATATCCTCAGTTCATCCATGTTGTAACCTAGGACAGGATTTCATTTTTTTAAGGCTGAATAGTACTTCATTGTTTGTCCATACCACATTTTCTTTATCCTTTTATCTATCAATAAACAGGTTGCTTCCACCTCTTGACTGTCATGAATGGTGCTACAAATGTGAATAATGCAGGATGTGCAAATTCTTCTTTGAAATCTTTAATTCTTTTGGATATCTATCTAGAAGTGGAATTGCTGGATGTATTACTTTGTTATCATGCTGCTATAAAGAGCTGCCCAAGACTGGCTAATTTATAAAGGAAAGAGGTTTAATTGACTCACAGTTCCACATGGCTGGGGAAGCGTCAGGAAACTTACAATCATGGCAGAAAGGGAAGCAAACACATCCTTCTTCACATGATGGCAGGAAGGAAAAGCACAGAGAAAAGAGGGAAAAGCCCCTTATAAAAACCATCAGATCTTGTGAGAACTCACTATCACAAGAATAGCAGCTCCCATGATTCAATTACTTCCCACCAGGTCCCTCCCACAACATGTGGGGATTATGGGAACTACAATTCAAGATGAGATTTGAGGGGGGACAGAGCCAAACCATAACACTGGATCAATATGGTAGTTCTATTTTTAACTTTTTAAGGAAACTCTGTACTGTTTTGCATAATGGCTGCATCATATTACATTCCCAACAGTGCACTGAGGTACCAATTTCCTCACATCCTAACCAACACTTTCTGTAACTCTTACCATTACTTTCTTATGTTGGTAGTGGCTATTCTAAAGGGTACAATGTGATATCTCACTGTTGGCTTTGACTTCCATTTCCCTGATGATTAGTAATGTTGAACATGTTTTTATTTGCCTAAAGTCCATTTGTGTATCTTCTTTGGTGAAATGTCTATTTAAGTCTTTTGCTCATTTATGAATCAAGTTTTTTTTTTTTGTTATAAAGGTGTAGACGTTCTTTCCATATTCTGAATATTGACCCCTTATCAGATATATAGTTTGCACATCAACTTTAAAGTATTCCTGTTCTTTCCTCATAAAATTAATCAGTCTATCTCATTCTAGAAATGTCATTGCTTCCCAGAGATCTGCTACACATACTACATCTTTATTTCAAATAAAGAATCTGAGAAATCACACCACCTCTTGTGTAAAACCAATGGTGTTACTGGTGTCAGAAACTTTCTTCCCACCAGCTCCAGTCACTTGGGGCTCTTCAGAATAATAGAGGACACAGAAACCATTTTTCTCAATGAATCTCAGAACATGTTATTGCCTGTCATGTATTATTACTGTTATAGCTTGATTGTGATTGTGTCCCTCCCTCAAAAAATATGTTGAATTCTAACATCCGGTACCTCAGAGTATGATCTTATTTGGGAATAAGGTTGTTGCAGATGTAATTAGTTAAGATGCAGTCATGCTGGAGTAGGGTGGGTCTATCCAATAGGACTGGTGTCCTTACAAAAAGACAATATGTGGCAAACACATACAGGGAAAATGTCGTGTGATGATGAAGGCAGAGATTGGAGTGATGCAGCCAGCTGCAAGCCAAAGAGCACCGAAGGCTGCCAGCAAACCCCAGAAGCTAGGAAGAGGCCAAGGAGGGTTCTTCTACAGATTTCAAAGGGAGCATGGCCTGGCCAGCACCTTAGTTGCAGACTTTCAGCCTCCACAACTGAGAGATAATAAATTTCTGTTGTTTTATGCCATCTAGTTTGTGGTATCTTTTAATGGCAACCTTTTTGCTTCCTTTTATATTCCACAACTTAGATCATATCTTGGCCTTAAATTCAGTATTGGGCTTTGAATATTCCAAATATTAATAGAGACATTTTTCCAAAGAAGATACACAAATGACTAATAAGCATACAAAAAGATGCTCAACATTACTAATCATCAGAAAAATGTAAGTCAAAGCCACAGTGAGATATCACCTCACACCCTTTAGGATAGCTGCTATCGAAACAGAAAGTAATAGTAACTATTAACAGTTACAGAAAGTGTTGGTAAGGGCGTGAAGAAATTGGAACCCTGAGAAACTAATACAGCTGTCAAACTACCTAAACCTGCCTCAGAGAGAGAAATGTCTACAAAGATTTTATAACTACCCCTGCCAATCCCCACTGCCCAAATAAGAATATATTATTTCACCTCCAAATTCTGCTTCCATCAGCACCTTGGAAACCCATAAAAAGAAAGGAACACATGAGACTTCTGTTGTTTCTCTTATCAGGGTACTTTGCTTCCTTTTATATTCCACAATTTATACCATATCTTGGCCTCAAATTCACTATTGAGATTTGAATATTCCAAAGACCTAAATTTTGCAAGTCTGGGAGGTTGAGTTCCTTATAAGAGGGACTCAGGAGATGTTAGAGGCATTCTAAAAAAATTAGCGATGAGCAACAGAGAAGTCATTATGAAATCTTTGGTCACTCAAGCTATTCTGCCTTTAGGAAATAATGGGGAGAAGGCAGAGTATATAAAGTGTTGTGCTATTATAAAACTCATTTCAGTTCTATCAGACTTTTAATTCATTTATTTATTTATTTTTGAGATGAACTTTTGCTCTTGTTGCCCAGGCTAGAATGCAATGGCATAATCTCAGCTCACAGCAACCTCCATCTCCCACGTTCAAGTAATTCTCCTGCCTCAACCTCCCAAGTAGCTGGGATTACAGGCATGTGCCACCACACCAAGCGAATTTTGTATTTTTAGTAGAGATGGGTTTCCTCCATGTTGGTCAGGCTAATCTCAAACTCCCGACCTCAGGTGCAGGTGATCCGCCTGCCTTAGCCTTCCGGAGTGCTGGGATTACAGGCCTGAGCCACTGTGTTCAGCCATTCAAATGTATATATATATATGGGGTTTTTTTGTTGTTTTTTTTTTTTTTGAGACGAAGTCTCTCTCTGTCTCCCAGGCTCTAGTGCAATGGTGCAGGCTCAGCTCACTGCAACCTCCGCCTCCCAGGTTCAAGTGATTCTCCTGCCACAGCCTCCTGAGTAGCTGGGATTACCAGCACCCACCACCACACCTGGCTAATTTTTTGTATTTTTAATAGACACAAGGTTTCACCATGTTGACCAGGCTGGTCTTGAACTCCTGATGTCGTGATCTACCGGCCTCAGCCTCACAAAGTGCTGGGATTACAGGCCTGAGCCACTGTGCCCAGCCCTCAAAATAATATCTTAATAATTTACTAGGTATTTGTACTAGGTATTTGTGTCTCAAAACAACAGATAATTCACTATGCATAATTTACCTACTTTCCAATATCAAGAAAAAATACCCAGTGAAACTTGTACGCTGCTTATGCTGTCTTTTTATACAGTTTTCTGCTTAAATACCTCTTGATTAGAGAATTAATCCTAAACAGAGTGGCGGGAGGAAATGACATGGGTATAGTGTATATCACTCATATGTATTTGTAGAAAGTGGACGAGGCCAGGTACAATGGCTCATGCCTGTAATTCCAACACTTTGAGAAGCCGAGGTGGGCAGATCACCTGAGATCAGGACCAGCCTGGCCAACATGGTGAAGCCCTGTCTGTATTAAAACTACAAAAATTAGCCAGGCATGGTAGCAGGCACCCATAATCCCAGCTACTCGAGAGGCTGAGGCAGAAGAATTGCTTGAATCTGGGAGGCAGAGGTTGCAGTGAGTGAAGATCGTGCCACTGCACTCTGGCCTGAGCAACAGAGTGAGACTCCATCTCAAAAAAAAAAAAAAAAAAAAAAAAAAGAAAGAAAGAAAAAAGAAAAGAAAAAGAAAGTAGACCAGTATGACAGGAAATAATAAATGGTGCTGTTTAGTTACCCAAGGTAGTTGCAAAGTAAGTATTTATTGAATGGGTGAATGAACAAATTCTGAGCAAAGTTAATATGGGACAAAGAGGCAAAGTCATAGATTAAACAGTCCCTTCAAAGAGTGACAAATCAAAGGGCAGTAATATGTTGAATTAATACAATTCTCCAAATACCCTAAAATGGCATTTGTCGGGATACTCACATTTCTGTAAGACAAAACATTGCATTTCTTGGCTCAAACTATCTCTCAGTGTACCTCTGGAAATGCAGAAATAGGTATGTAAATGCCAGTGCACATTATAAATCTGCTATCATGCAGACTAAATGTCCAAAGGACATGGGGTGAAGTATTAACCTTGGTCATTCTAGGATCGTCTGTTCTTAGGTTTTGGCACATTTCTTTCTGTGCATCCTTAAACTTTTAGGTCCCAAATCAGCACATAGTGAGAAAAGAGATAAGGACAGTCAAACTTGGATATGTATTTGACTAAGCCACCAACATAGGCAAATAAGCTCCCCTTGATAAATAGGGAGGGAATGAAGGATCTGTCTGTTAAACCCCAAGATTTACCCTCTGGTCTCTGTTCACCAACATTCATATATTAACTAATTATTTTAGCAACTTTATTTTATGGCTTTCTCCACCTCTACCATGAGGTTCCAGGTAGAATTCAACTTATCTAAAGCTATGAGGAGTTCATCTATTATTTGTCCTCAAGCATTAAGAAACTATAATTCACCAAGATAAATCTCTTTTTAACACAGAACTTTTTTGGACTCCAGTTAGGAAATATGCCATGGGTGACAGCCTCCTAGAATATCTCCTCTGAGCTTGAATAATTTCTGGGGTTGTGAGGGTTTTGCATGTTAATATTTAATTGATAATATTTGATGTGTGGTTCTTAAACTTGGTTTCAGAATCTTCAAAGTATTTCAGTGATGCATGTAACAAGAGACTGTAAACTTCTTTCCCGTAAGCAATTCTACAGACCTCAGCTTGGGTACACAAGGCAGTTTGCATTAAAAATAAATAGAGAATGTCATTCTTTGGTCTTTCTCTGCAGGACTTACTTATTAGGTCATGATTAGAAGCTTCTTTGAATATGAAATCCAGTCATATATGGGTTATCAGAGATGCTTTTGGAATGTTCTAAGAAGAAGGGGAGTAGTCAGCAAATGTGGGACCAGACAAAGCCAGGGCAGAGATAGGTGGAGGGTGACGAACAGATGGAGAGTTCAGTAGGTAAGAGTCCAGACTTTGCAACCACATTGCTGAGTTTCAACCACATTGCTGAGTTTCAACCCCAGTTCTACTGCTTCCTAGCAATGTGACTTTGAGTAAACTTTCTATAGATCAGTTTCTTCCTCTGCAAAATGAGGGTAACAATGATGCCTTTCTCATAGGGTTGCTGTGAGGATTTAATGAATGTTAAAGTCTAAGAAACGTGTCTGGAAAGTATTAAGTAATTTGCTTCTATATTAATCCATTGTTATTATTATATACATGAGACTCAGGTTAGTTAAGCAAGAATACTTTGAAATATCTTTTAAGACATCCTTCTAAATGACTTTTGACTATCCCAGTAAAGTTTTGCATATAAGAGACTGAGAAAGTATACAAGCAGAATTGTATAGGAATGGCTTACTTTTACAGCACAGGAAAGATAGGCTGGCTCCACTTGTGAGTCAACATTCCTCACTGTCTCCAGGGGTGACCTGACAAAATGAACTATTTCTACATGCTGTTTATCCCAGAGTTGCCGCTGGGAAATCCATGAAGTCTTGACCATTATTATGAATCTTTTTCTCTTTTTGAAACACGGTCTCACTCTGTTAACCAGCTGGAGCGCAGTGGCCTGATCTCAGCTCTCTGCAGCCTTTAACTCCCAGGCTCATATGATCCTCCCACCTCAGTCCCCCAAGTAGCTGGGACTACAGGCATGTGCCACCAGTCCTGGCCAATTTTTGTGTTTTTGTTTTGTACAGAGGGGGCTTCGCCATGTTGCCCAGGCTGGTCTCCAGTCCCTGGGCTCAAGCGATCCGCCCACCTCAGCCTCCCAAAGTGCTGGGATTACAGGTGTGAGCCACCGTGTTTGGCTTTGATCATTTTTTAGCTTCAGTTATTAGGAGCCTTTTGGCTTATTCGTCTGAGAGTGCAAGGCACAATTTGTGGACTATTTCATCACCGGTATTTATGAATAGACAGGGTTTCCTTGAAAAAGAACAACCATTCAAGTTTCCTCACATGAACACCTTGGTCCTTTCCTCAGTGGGCTCTCATATTCTTTCCACCCTACTTTCCTATTCTCTATTCCCCACCCATTACACACACACCCCCTAAAGAGCTGTAGTACTGTATTTTCTCCTTCCTCTGATTACTGGACCCAGAGCTAAAAGGAAGGAAAGTTTAAGAAGTATCATATTTGATCAAATTGGTTCCAAGCTCTATGCCTTAGAGGTTTTCTTTCTTAAGGCCTAGATTCTGGAAGGAAGTAGAAAAGTAAATACAAAGAATTTCTTGCAAGATTTGAGTGATTGATTATGATATGGCTTGGCTATTGGTCCCCCGCTAATCTTGTGTTGAAATGTGATCCCCAAATTTGGAGGTCAGGCATCTTGGGAAGCGATTGGGTCATGGGGGCAGATCCCTCATGAATGGATTTAGGTCCTGCCCTGCCATGATGAGTTCACAGGATATCTGATTGTTGAAAAAGTCTGGGATCTCCCCTGCTTCCTTCTCTTGCTCCCTGTCTCATCATGTGACATGCTTGCTCTCCCTTTCTCTTCCACCATGAGTGAAGCTTCCTGAGGCCTCACCAGAAGCAGATGCCAGCACTGTGCTGCTTGTGAAGTCTGCAGAGCCATGAGCCAATTAAATCTCTTTTCTTTGTATATTACTCAGCCTCTGCCTTTCCTTTAGAGCAACATAAAACAGCCTAATACAGATTATATGTTGATGCATTTAATTTGCTTTAATTTTTGTAAAATATCATTTTGATTCTGATTATAAATTACATATATTCATTGTAAAAAGTTTTAAAATAAAAGAATATAGGATGTAAAAATCATACACATTTTTCCACTCAGCAAAAATAAGTATTAACATTTTCTATATAACCTTCTAGGCCTTTTCTTCTAAATACACACACACACACACACACACACTTTTTATTAAGTGAAATCGGGATCACAACATACACGCTATTTATAATCAGTTTCAGTTTTCAAATAGTAAACAGAACCAAAAATAAATTTCAGGAAAGCAATGAAAAAAGTTCCTTCCTTTTGGTCTTTTGCTCACTAATTTTATCAATTTCCTTTTCCCGTTCCTTTGTAGTTTCCCCTTCTTTTATTTCCATCAATTCTTATTGCAACTGGTTCCTTGTATCCCACGTCTTTTAGGCCATCTACTACTCAGTTTTTGATAAGTTGCTAAAAATTTCCGAATCCCACAGTTAGTTGGTAAGCGTGGAGAAATTATTCCAAGAACAAGGACTAAGAATTAATACTATTGTAATTGAGATACTCAAACAGTTACAAACTGTAACACATTATGTGTACTCATTAAGTATAGGGACACTCATCCAAATATCAGAACTTAGTACCTTACGGGGAGGAGATGGATTCAGGCTGAGATGGAAATTTCAGCTTTGTACGTTTTTGTTTTTATTTTTCTCAAGGCAATTCTGCTCTCTCTGGTCTTTATCTGGTATCTTCCTAGGTTTCATCTTGTGATGATATCAGTAAGCTTCTGCCTTCACAGGATATTGCCTGACATACCTAGTCTATGGTGACAGAAATTGAAATAGTGGTTACTAGATGTCGTGTTTTGTGCATGTGCGTGCTTGCATGTGCATTTGTGTGTGCACATATGTGTATGGGCATGTGTGCGTGTGTGTGCATGTGTGTGCATGTGTGCATGTGTGTGTACACATATGCCTGTGTGTGCATGTGTGTGTGCTGTTTTGACTTGACTAGAAAGGGACACAGAAGAGCCTTCTAGCAGATATGGGTCATAGTTACATGGGTAAGTACATATGTAAAATATATGTGTGTACTTTACTGTTTGATGTTATCTCTAATTTTTTTTTTTTTTTTTTTTTTTTTTGAGATGGAGTCTCTCTCGGTTGCGCATGCTGGAGTGCAGTGGTGCAATCTCTGCTCACTGCAACCTCCACCTCCCAGGTTCAAGCGATTCTCCTGCCTCAGCCTCCTGCATAGCTGGGACTGCAGATGCACACCTCCAGGCCCAGCTAATTTTTCGTATTTTTTTTTTTTTAGCAGAGATGGGGATTCACTATGTTAACCAGGACGGTCTCAATTTCCTGACCTGGTGATCCACCCTCCTTGGCCTCGCAAAGTGCTGGAATTACAGGCGTGAGCCACCACACCCAGCCTGTTATCTCTAATTTTCTTTTTACAAAATACAGTTTGATCCACCCTTTTGGCAGGCTGTCAGTACTTCAGGCTGGTGATCTAGTCAGGATCCAGTAACTTTCAGAGACTGCAGACCAGCCATCGTGTGAGCTATAGAGACCTCTGGGCTTTCCTGTTCCTGGACTCTTCTATAGAATAGCAATCCTCAGAGATGCTTTTGACAAAAGGAGTTTTGTGGTCAAGTAAGTTTAAGAAATGCTGCACAATCTAGACCACTTTGCAAGACGGACAATGCAAACAGATGTTAAAAGCACTGAGAAATCTTACAACAAAGAACGTGTTTATCCCAAATTGTTCTAAACTTACTTACCATGAAACCCTGTTAATTAATATGTATTGACATCTCATTCGAATAATCAGCTTACGTTCAGAGAGAAATCTAGTCAAGGCCAGATCACCAAAGGCTCCCATGAACCAGGTGAAATGAACACCCCCTTCTAGTTTTATTTGATGTGAGGTCACTTGGTAAGTTCCTATTTTCACAAAATCATACTCACAACCCAGAGTTTGTTGTCACAGTGTTCTTGATTTTTTTTGTCACATTTAACACACTGGTGATTAAACAATACAGCTTGCCATAAATCAGTTACAAAAAGGAAGTTTTAGTGCAGATTTTCCAACCTGGAAGTCAGACCATATAAGTCAGTGTCCATGGAAAGTTAAATATCTGATAAAATGTCAGAACAAAGAATGAGTGTGAGGTCCTCTAGAATAATTATAGATTAAACACTTATGATAATCAATTCAATTAGTCTGTTCACTTATTCTCTAATTTTAAGTCCAATTTATTTTTAACAGACTTGTTCAACATCTAGTGGACTGCTGAACTAAGCCATAATTCTATCTAAACCCAAGAGTCGACATTTTCCCTTAAGTTTCACTTTTGCTTTTTGAGGTTATAATTATTAAAATGATATCATAACTGATTATGAGAAAAGTAAAATATTATAGAGAACAGGAAAGTGATAATAAAGTACACTGATAGCATAATGTATTTGTAAAAGACCTCGTTTTATTTCATATTCATTTATAGACTAGCACGTAATTTGAGAAGAAAATTTTAAAATGTTTCCTACAAATGATCTTTCACAATTTTGTCTATTTATTTTCCCTCAAAATAATACATATTGCTGGCAGAGTTTTCCTTAAGCAGCTGCTACCTGATACTTAGAGGGTTGATAAGACCTAGACAGCCCAGTGTTCCTTTCTCATCTTCACTCTTTATCTTCATCATCTTTTATTAAAAAAAAAAAATAGAGATAGGGTCTTCCTCTGTTGCCTAGGCTGAACTTGAATTCTTAGGCTCAAGTGATCCTCCTGCCTCAGCCTCCTAAGTAGCTGGGATTACAAGTGTGTACCACCACCCCTGGCTTCTTTCATTTTTTTATCTCATCTGGAGTTCTCCAAAAGTCTTCAATTCCATGATAAAAAGTAGCTAAGTCTGCCAATATCTGCCTAATTCTTTTTCTAGGACAAAGATGCTTGTGTTTCAAATTTCAACGTTTTAAGGAAGAAACCGTAAGGAAACATACTAACAAGTATTTGAAAATAATCTCATTCTGAGATCAACATACCACATAGTCTGTCAGCCTGATTTTATAAGTCTTCAAATTCAACCCCTGAAGCAGCGTTAATTGTATTCAAAGACCGATTGCAGCAGAATCATGTAACAATATGAAAATGCAGATCCCTCGGCTTATCTCAGATCTATAGTCTCTGAAGGCAGAGCTGAGGGTTCTGCAGGTTTAATGGGCCTTATTGGTGCTGATCAAATTAACTACGGAATTTCTTTTTTTCAGCACTTAATGATAGCTCCACTTGCAGAGTTGCTAATCAGTACTTCTGGCATGAGGGTGCTGGAGTGAAGTGGGGAAGGTACCTGGCATCTGTGTTTACTAAGAATTCTGAGGGTTACTTGAATGCACACTGGGGGGTTGAGAATTAGTGTACCAACAGCTAATTAAAAAAAAAAAAGAACAAATGTTGAAAGATGTATTTGATTATGATTTGCCAATGAATTGTTTTTTAATCTGGAAAAGTGAGGATGGGCAAACATAATAATCTGATTTCCAGTAATTATTAGTGAAGGATGGAGGGATTCAAGTGAATAGAAGATCAAAAGCTATGACTTCTCAACATAAAAAAGTTCATGGTTTCATTTCCATGACCTTAATTCTCTCTCCCTCTCTCTCTCACGCTTTTTTTTTTTTGGAGGAAATACACTTTTTAAACATTTCAATAGTTTTTGGGAAAACAGGTGGTTTTGGTTACATGGATAAGTTCTTTAGTGGTGATTTCCAGGATTTTGGTGTACCTGTCACCCAAGCAGTGTACACAGTACCCAATATATCATCTTTTATCCCTCACCCGCCTCCCACCATTGCCCCAGAGTTCCCAAAGTCCATTATATCATTTTTATGTTTTTGCATCTTAATACTTAGTTCCCACTTATGAGTGAGAACATATGATGTTTGGTTTTCCATTCCTGAGTTACTTCACTTAGAATAATGGCCTCCAACTTCATCTAGGTTGCTGCAAATGCCATTACTTTGTTCCTTTTTATGGCTGCATAGTATTCCATGGTATCTATATACATCACATTTTCTTTATCCACTCATTGGTTGATAGACTTGTTGGCTGGTTCCATATTTTTGCAATTGCAAATTGTGCTACTATAAACATGCATATGCATGTGTCTTTTTTCATATAATGATTTCTTTTCCTCTGGGTAGATACCAAGTAGTGGGATTTCTGGATCAAATGGTAGTTCTACTTTTAGTTAAGGAACCTACATATGGATTTTTGTAGTAGTTGTTCTAGTTTACATTCCCACCAGCAGCATAAAAGTGTTCCCTTTCCACCACATCCATGCCAACATCTATTTTTTTTTATTTTTACATTATGGCCATTCTTGCAGGATTAAGGTAAAATCTCATTTTGATTTGCATTTCCCTGATAATTAGTGATGTTGAGCATTTTCCATGTGTTTGTTGACCACTCATATATCTGCTTTTAAGAATTGTTTATTCATATCCTTAGTCCACTTTTTGATGGGATTATTTGTTTTTTTCTTGCTGATTTCTTTGAGTTCCTTGTAGATTCTGGATATTAGTCCTTTGTCTAGAACAAAAACTTTGCATGGTTTGCAAATATTTTCTCTCACTCTGTGGGTTGTCTGTTTACTCTTCTGATTATATCTTTGGCTGTGCAGAAGCCTTTTAATTTAATTAGGTCCCATCTATTTGTCTTTGTTTTTGTTGCATTTGCTTTCGTGTTCTTGGTCGTGAGGTCTTTGCCTAAGCCAATGTCCAGAGAGTTTTTCCTATGTTATTTTCTAGAATTTTTATGATTTTGGGTCTTAGATTTAAGTCTTTGATCCATCTTGCGTTGATTAACATAAAAGATGAGGATCCAGTTTCATTCTTCTACATATGACTTGCCAATTTTCCCAGCACCATTTGTTGAATAGGGTGTCCTTTCCCTATTTTATGTTTTTGTTTGCTTTGTCAAAGATCAGCTGGCTGTAAGTATTTCGCTTTATTTCTGGGTTCTCTGTTCTGTTCCTTTGGTCTATGTGGCTATTTTTATACCAGTACCATGCTGTTTTAGTAAGTATAGCCTTGTGGTATAGTTTGAAGACGGGTAGTGTGATACTTCCAGATTTGTTCTTTTTGCTTAGTATTGCTTTGGCTGCACAGACTTTTTTTTAATTCCATATTAATTTTAGGATTATTTTTCTAGTTCTTTGAAGAATGATGCTGTTATTTTGATGGGAACTGCATTGAATTTATAGATTGTTTTTGCCAATATGGTGATTTTCACAATATTAATTCTACACATCCATGAGCATGAGATGTGTTTCCATTTGTTTGTCTTATCTATGACTTCTTTCAATAGCGTTTTGTAGTTTTCCTTGCAGAGATCTTTCATTACCTTGGTTAGGTATATTCCTAAGTATTTTATTATTTTTGTAACTGCTATAAAAGGGGTTAAGTTCTTGATTTGATTCTTAGCTTGGTTGTTGATGGTGTATAACAGCGCTATGGATTTGTGTACATTGATTTTGTATCCTGAAACTTTACTGAATTAATTTATCAGACCTAGAAACTTTTCAAATGAGTCTTTAGGATTTTCTAGGTATATGATCATATCATTGGTGAACAGCAACAGTTTGATTTCCTCTTTACTAATTTGGATGCTCTTTATTGCTTTCTCTTATCGGATTGCTCTGGCTAGGACTTCCAGTACAATGCTGAATAGAAGTGGTGAAAGTGGGCATCCTTGTCTTTTTCCAGTTCTTGGGAGGAATGCTTTCAACTTTTCTCCATTCAGTATAATGTTGGCTGTGGGTTTTTCATAAATGGCTTTTCATATTTTGAGGTATGTCCCTTCTATGCTGATTTTGCTGAAGGCTTTTGTCCTAAAGGGATGCTGGATTTTGTCAAATGTTTTTTTTTCCTGCATCCATGACCTTAATTCTTAACCCTGGCTGCTCTTTAGAATCCTCCAGGATTAAGCTTTAAACAAATAGTGATGCCTGGGCCCTACTCCACACCAACTAAATCAGAATCTCTATGGTGGGGGCCTAGACTCCTGCTTATTTTAATGGCTTTCACGGTTACTCAAGTGTGTAGCGAGCCAGAGCACCACTACTCTGTGACATATGAGAAGCTGTTGAGTCACCTGCTATTGCTGACATTATAAGCAGTTCATGTTCTCTTTCAGACACTGGGATGCTAGGTCTTTAGGGGAAGTGAATGCTTGGCACTGTTCTTTCATCTCTTGTTTCCACTTCTGGAACCACCATCATTAGGAATTACTGCTTTATTCATGATAGCAGTAATATACAAATAATTTTGCCACCTGCTTTCTTGCCATAATTACAAAGCAGCATATTTCTTAAAGTCCAGAAAGTTATGTAACTTACAAATTTGTTAGTTAAAATTTCCCTCCCTTGGGAGGCAAGGGGGTAGCGTTTGCGGAATTTTGTGATTCGTTGCTTGGCAACGATATCTAAGAGTTAAGCTTCTGCACTCTGTGAACTGTTGAGTCACAAAGTTTGGTGAGCCCAGTCAATTGCTTCCTGCTACTAGAAGGAAATTAGTTCTTCATTATGCAGAGGACTTGACAAGTTGTCATCCAGAGTAGGCCTTTCGTAGTTATGTCACACTTCTTCTACTTGACTCCACAAATTCTTCTGCCCTTTAGCCCTCTTACTTCTCAAGAGTTTGATCTGATCAGACGCAAGGCTGGAGCATCTTGGCAGGATGAAACTCGATGGTCAGATTCTTCTGTGACAACATACACAGGCAGTTACCGGAAGAAACAACTGGACAAGTCCATGTGTAGCCGATTTTCTTTAAGAGCAGGACAGCATGAGCCTGAGTGTAAACAGTAAGATTTCTTTGTAATTTGCACCTGGATATATCACTATAAATAGACAAGAGTGCTCTTAGAAGAAAGAGGTATTGTAGACCCTGGAGAGACTTCATAGACTTTAACCCTCTGTATTTTCTTTTATAAATGTCAGCAGGAAGAAGAGCTAAATGTCAGTGACCAGCTGAAATTATGATCTTATTCTCTATTTAGTACTCTGAAAGTTACATATAGCTACCTACTCCTGAAAGGATATGGATATGAATATTTGACTAAATTTTGGAAATTTTGGATTCTCTTTTCAGCAAAAAGGTGCTCCTGAGAATTTTGCTTTGTGTCTTGATTAGTTTTCTGGCTTTTGGGAGCTTAAAATTTCCTTCAGAGCAGGAGGAAATTGACTAAATCCTCTCCTACTCCCTACTTGTGGTTATTGCATTTTCTGAGTGTTTACTGTAAGCCAGGCCCTGTGATAAGCCCATAATCAAAAAAATTAATTTCAGTTCGATACACTGACTGCAACTATAGAAATAAGTAATCAGCACAAACAAAGGAGATTTTGTGGGTGTCTGGTGGGAGAGGGAGTGTTGTGTGTCGGAAGAGAGCTCGGTAAAGCAGGTTTCTTCTAAACTGGTTTGGAAGGCAAGTGAGGTGGGGAATGGAAAAGCACATTGCATGGAGAAAAAACATTCAGCCCCAAGCACAATCAAGGAGCTGCAAGGAGCTCAGCAGTACATTTGAGAAAGTAAAAGTAGGGATGTGGAAAAATGTCAGGACTCATTATGAAATCTATCCTTCTGTATATATTAATTGGTAAATATTTTACTCAAATTCTTGAAACCTATTTGATAATCAGTTAAATTATTAACTTCAACTTCAGATATGAGGAATAACCCATGTAATACCCTGATAAATATTAGTTATATTGCCATCCAGGCCTTTCCAAATTATCAAAACTAAGTGCTTAACGCTAAAATGTCTCAGAAGTACTTTCCAATTGGGTGCCTTGCCTGGTTTAGTTTAATAAACTATAATTTCTGCATTTTAAAAATAAATCTCAATGATGTCGACACTTAATTCGCTTTGGACATCCTTTACTAATTTTGTGATACTTGAGGTTCCTCTTGGCCAGATAGTGAAGTTGTCTTAGTCCATTTTCTGCTACTATACCAGGATACCACAGACTGGGTAAATTATAAACAATGGAAGTTTATTTGGTTCATGGTTATTTGAAGGATGAGAAGTCCAAGAACATGATGCCAGCATCTGGTGAGGATCATCCTGTGGCAGAGGGTGAAAGGTGAAAGAGAGCACTTGCAACAGAGAAAGATACCAGAAACTGAACTTGCTTTAAAACAACCTCCTCTTGAGATAACGAACCTGCTTCTATGATTAATCTATTTGTGAAGATACCACACTTATGACCCAATCACCTCTGATTAGGCCTTACCTCCCAAAACTATTGCATTGGGAATTAAATTTTTAACATATGAACTTTTGAGTGACACACTCAAACCGTAACAGGAGTCTGTAAGCACTACTGAGGTCTTTTCTGAAAATAGTGTTTGTAACGAAGGTGGTATCCAAACAGATCCACTTACCAGAACAGGAAAAAAAGGTACTACATTTAATAATTCTGAAAAAAATATAAGAATAAGACATCTGGTGAAACTGTATAGAAATCTAAATTTTTTTCTTATTCAGAGTGTGATCATTATGTGAATCATTCCAACCAAGGCGGCCCTTGACATTGCAAACCACAAAAGAGCATGAGCTGTGAGGTTCATCTGTTTTTGGAACCTCAGAAATGTAAATATATTCTTTGCACAACTATTTCTTATTCTATTAGAAGCTAAGAAGCAGCAAGTGTTATAAATGAGGATGAAGTATGGATTGAGCTCATTTTGAAAGTACTGATTATATTCTAAATTTGCTTTTGTTTTTAATCTTTTTCATGGCTAATTTTAGCCCCAAGGACAAATGTCTTTGTAAGTTCTGAGCAAAAGCTATTTGATTAAAATTCTGTAAGCCTATAGAGAGACATTTTACATTGCCATAAAATCAGAATGGTCCAAGGAGAATTATTGGGACAAACATAAAATGATTGCTCATTTAAAGTGGGTTAAGTCAGGAAAGAATTAAAATATACAAAACAGTATACTTTTTATTTATCATTTTTATTTACCATACATTGAATATTCATATTGTGTGAGATAGAAGAAACTTGGTAGAAGTCCTGATTATTTGGTTCTGAACCAGTGTTAACCACAGATATGTAAATTTATAAACATAATCAAAGGAATTCTGCATTTGGAGTATAGAGATTAGCGTGATACAGACCTTAAGCTATTATGAAATACTGGTGTCAATCCCAGTTGTCTGCCAAGGTTAAAACAAGGGAAGAGTCACATTTTGAAATTCTTAAGCCAGGAATATGGCTCAAGTATAAATTATTAAGTCTTGATTCTTTGTGTATTCAAGACAAGGAATGGAATGGCATACAAATTGGGAAGGAAGAAATAAAACTGTCTTTGTTTGCAGATGACATTATTATCTACAAAGAAAATCTGAAAGAATCAGAAAAAAAAAAAACTGGAACTAACAAGCTATCACAGAAAGATGCAGAATATAGGGTTAATATATAAAAATAAATTACTTTCCTATATATGAGCAATAAACTAGTGGAATTTTAAATTAAAAACATGATGCCATATACATTAGCATCTCTCAAAGTTAAATACTTAGGTATAAATCTAACAAAATATGTACAAGATTTATATAAAATTTTATAAAACTACAAAATTCCAATGAAAGAAATCAACCAAGAGCTAAATAAATGGAGAGATTTTTCTATGTCCACGGATAGGAAGACTCATTATTATCAAGATGTCAGCTCTTCCCAAATCGGTCTATAGATTAAATGCCATTCCAATCAACAAACTAATTCTAAAGTTTATATGGAGAGGCAAAACACCAAGAATAACCAACACAATATTGAAGAAGAACATAGAGTTGGAGGACTGACACTATCCGACTTTAATGCTTATTATAAAGCCAAAGTAATCAAGATAGTGTAGTATTGGTGTGAGAACAGATCAGTGGAGCAGAACAGAGATCCTAGAAATAGACCCACATAAATATAGTCAACTGCTCTTTGCAAAGAAGCAAAGGAGCAACTATTGTTCTTTTTCACAAATGGTGCTGAAACAAATATTCACATGCCAAAAAGTTAACTGAGACACAAACCTTATACCATTCACAAAAAATTGACTCAAAATGGATCATAGACCTAAATGTAAAATGCAAAACTATAAAACACCTAGACGATAACAAGAGAAATCTTAAATGACTTTGGGTATGTCAATAGCAATGACTTTTTAGATACAACACCAAAGGTATGATCCATGAAAGAAATCATTGATAAGCTGAATTTCATTAAAATTAAAAACATCTGTTCTGAGTAGGACAATGTCAAGAGAATGAGAAGAGAAATCAAAGACTGAAAGGAAATATTTGCGAAGCGCACATTTGACAAGGAGCTGTTATCCAAAATATACAAAGAACTCTTAAAATTAAACAATAAGAAAACAATCTAATTACAGAATGGGTCAGCAGGGCGAGGTGGCTCACACCTGTAATCCCAGAACCCTGGGAGGCTGAGGCGGGCAGATCATGAGGTCAGGAGTTTGAGAACAGCCTGGCCAACGTGGTGAAACCCCATCTCTACTAAAAATGCAAAATTTAGCCAGGCATAGTGGTGGGTACCTGTAATCCCAGCTACTCAGAAGACTGAGGTGTATGTTGCAGTGAGCCACACGATTGCACTCACACTGCAGGACAGTGTGAGACACTGCCTCAAAAAAAAAAAAAGAAAAAAAGCAGGGGTGGCCAAAGAGGCCAGGTGCAGTGGCTCACACCTGTAATCCCAGCACTTTGGGATGCTGAGGCAGGAGGATTGCTCTGAGACCAACCTGGACAACATGGTGAAAATCCATCTCTACTAAAATACAAAAAATTAGCCAGGTGTGGTGGTGTGCACCTATAATTCAAGCTACTAGGGAAACTGAGGCAGGAAAATTGCTTGAACCTGGGAGGCAGAGGTTTCAGTGAGCTGAGATACTGCACTCCAGCCTGGGCGACAGAGCGAGATTCTGTCTCAAAAAAAAAAAAGGGGGTGGGGGGCCAAAGACTTTAAAAGACACCTCACCAAAGGGATATACAGTTACACCATTGGCAAATAAGCGTATAGAAAGATATTCCACCACAACATACGTCATCAGGGAAATGCAAATTAAAATAACAATGAGATACCATTACACACCACTCAGGAGTGAACCCCTAAGGTAAACTATGGGCTTAGGCTGATAATTGATGTGTCTGTGTAGGTTGATCAATTGTAACAACTCTGGTGGGAGATGTTGATAATGGGGAAGCTATGAATTTGTAGGAACAGGAGGTATATGGGAAATCTCTGTACATTCGTCTTAATTTTGCTATGATTGAAAAGCTGCTCTTAGAAAAAAAAGTCTTTAAAAAATTGAAGCAGAGGAAGCTGGGGAGTGGCAAGGAGGGCTGCTTTAAAAGGGATGGTCAAAAGGCAGGAAATATTACTATGGTTAAGGAAAGACATTTTCTAATAATAAATGAGTCAACCAAATAGGAGAATATAGCAATCCCAAATGTGTCTGCATCTAATAACATGGTCTCCAAGCTTATTAGATAAAACTGAAAGAGCTGAAAGGAGAAATAAATACACAATCATAATTGAACATTTTAACATACCTGTCTCAGTATCTGATGGAAAAAGACAAATCACTAAGAAGGGCAAACCAAATTTGAACATGACTAAGACACTTGTCCTAATTGACATAACTACCAACCACAGAATATACATTCTTTTCAGGAGCATATGGAATATTTTCAATAACTGACTATAACTTAGGACTTTTTTTTAACAATTTTCCAATAATTTAAATCATGCAGAGTATGTTTTCTGACAAGTGTTAAGCTGGAAGTCAATGACAAAAACAAAACTAGAAAATGTCTAAATATATAGAAATATAACAATACACTTAAAGCAGGAAAAGCTGCAAGACCAACCTCTCAAACACTGAACTGTGAAGGAAGGGGTGATTTATTCGACTGGGAGCAGCGGGGCATAGTTGCCTAACAGCCAAGCTTAGCTCACAAAGAAAGTCCCTGCCCTTTCAAAGCTTACAACTCCAGAAATTACATGTAAAATGGTCTTGGGCTTACAACTCTAGAAATTACATGTGAAAGGGTCTTGACCCATGAAGTAGGCGTGGGGTGGGTGTTTGATCCTGTTTTAGTGAAAACAATGCCTTCGGAGAGATTCCTCAATACCATACCTGTATGATTATAGATTCTAGATGGAATTGTGGTTAGCAATAGGGGTCTTATCCTTAACCAGGCTGGCGGCACCAACTGGTCCCTTCTCTGGCTAACTTCTAACTTCTCCTTTTGAGATGCAATATACAAGGCCGAAGGTAATTAAGGGTCTCCTTCCTCACACTTATATAACCCATGAGTAAAAATTAAATCACAATGGAAATTAGAAAACAATATTTGAATTGAATAATACATAAAGTATGATAAATAAAAGACTTGTGAGAGCCAAAAGGTGGAAACACCCCAACTATCCATCAATAGAGAAATAAACAAAATATGGTACATACATACCATAGAATATTATTCAGCCTTAAAAAGGAATGCAATTCTGGCACATGCTACAACATAGATGCACTGAAAAAAAAAAAAGCATCGAAAGCTTTATGCTAAGTGAGTGAAGTCAGACATAAAAAGACAAATTTTGTATGAGGTACCTAGGCTAGGCAGATCATAGAGACAAAAAGTAGAATACATGTTACCAGAGGCTAAGAAGAGGGGGAAAAGGGAAGTTGTTACTTAATAAATACAGAGTTTTTGTTTGGGTTGACCAAAAAGTTCTAGACACGGATAGTAGTGATTATTGCACAACATTGTGAATGTTCTTAACTTTCACTGAATGTACACTTACAAATAACTAAAATGATAAATTTTCTGTTGTGCGCATTTTACAATAATCATAATAATGAAAACTTGTGAAGGGTAGGACTTGTAGAGTGCAGAGACAGGGCTCGTGTATATCCATCCCTCCATATACCTCTGCATATTCATCCCTTGCACAAATTGTCAAAATCAACTTTTTTCAAAACTCTGGAAATTAACCAAATGGTTACAGCAATCTGAGGAGTGTATATTCAAGAAAACTACAAAACTCTGGTTAACAACGGTGAGGTTTCCATATTGTAACTTGATCACTCCCATCCCCTTGATAGTCCTTGAGAGCAATGATGGTTACTACATTTGTTTGATTGTGAAAATGGTAAGTTCTTTTTTAAAATAAAAGTTCTCAAGTGACTCTCCTTAGAAGTTATCATAATGAAGCACTGATGAAAGTATGTTTAATAAGTGCTCCAGGTGAATCTTACGATCAGAAAAAAAAGAAAAATGCTGTTTGGAAGAGGGTGAAAAATCTGTTCGAGCCACGTGGCAGCCTGACACAAAACCCATGTCACTCAAAGGGCTCTGAGGAGTCACTCTTTCAGAAGACATTGGTTCCCTTTACTCTCTGTGAAAGAAAAGGAAATCTTGGGGCTCCCAAATCACTAAGCAAAAGGGAAAAGTCAACCCAGGAACTGCTTAGGGCCAACCTGCCTCACATTCTTCTCAAAGTCACCCCTCTGCTCAATGAGATAGATGCATATCTAATTGCCTCCTTTGGAAAGGTTAATCAGAAACCCAAAAGAATGCAACTGTTCAGCTCTCATTTGTCTGTGACCTGGTAGTTCCCTCCCTTCTTTGAGCTTCCTGCCTTTGCTTCAAGTTGTCCTGCCTTCCAGACTGAACCAATATACTTCTTACATACATTGATTGATGTCTCATGTTTTCCTAAAATGCATACAACTAAGCTGTGCTCCAACCAAGTTGCACACATGTCCTCAGGACTTTCTGAGGCTGTGTCATGGGTGCACATTCTTAACCTTGGCAAAATAAACTTTCTAAATTAACTGAGACCTGTCTTTAATTTTCAGGGTTCACATATTCTTTTCACTAGAGGACAAAATTTACTTTTCTATGTCAATCTTGGACTCCTTCAACTGACCTCATTGTTGCTTAGGAGGAAAACAAACCCAGAAAAGAGAAAAAAGTTGTGATAACTGTGATTGAGCCTTTCAGAATAGTCCAAAATTGTTTGAAAAGCAATCATTTTCCTTTCTGAATTGGCAGTTATAGAAACAAATTCCTGAGTGAAAAAGCAGCAGCATGGCAGGTTCTGCTTCTCAGATAAAGTAGCAATGTGCCGGGGCTCACAGAAAGCTGCAGGACAAACAGGGAGCAAGAGTTTGTTACAGCAGCAGTAGAAAAGTAATACAGGTGGAAGGGAAAGCGGAAACATTTTTGTAGCAAAGAAAAAGTATAAATGATTTTTATAATAAAGGAAAACATAACATGATACAAAATTTTTAATAAATGTTTAAAATAAAAGAGGAAATTAAAAAGTTAGCACTTACCAGTAACAGTTACAAATGATGTTAAAAAATGCCACATACCAGCCTGGGCAACCTCATCTCTACAAAATAAAAAATAAAAGAATAGCTAGGTGGAGACACATGCCTTTGTAGTGAGACCTCATCTCTACAAAAATTAAAAAAAAAAAAAAAATAGCTGGGTAGTAGTGACACATGCCTGTGGTCCCAGCTAATCGGGAGGCTGAGGTGGGAAGATCACTTAAGCCTAGGAGGTGCAAGCTGAAGTGAGCCATAATTGCACCACTGCACTCCAGCCTGGGTGACAGAGTGAGACCCTGCCTCAAAAAAAGAAACAAAACAAACAGCAACAACAACAAAAAATGCCACCTACAACATGGTTAAAATAGGTCACATCTCTAGGAAGAAATGTAATCAAAGATGTGCAAGATCTCCACACATAAAACTAAAAGACATTAGAGAAAATAGAAGTAACTGAAAAGGAGATGCAAACCATGTTCATGAATTGAAAGATGACTGATGTGGTTTGGCTCTGTGTCCCCACCCAATCTCATATCTAATTGTAATTCCCATGTGTCGAGGGAAGGTCCTGGTGGAAGGTAACTGGATCATGGGGGCAGTTTCCCCCATGCTGCTTTTGTGATAGTGAAAGAATTCTCATGATATCTGATAGCTTTAAAAGTGGCAGCTTCCCCTGCATGCCCTCTCTCTCCTGCCACCATGTAAGATGTGCCTTGCTTCCCCTTTGCCTTCTGCAATGACTATAAGTTTCCTGGGGCCTCTTCAGCCATGTAGAATTGTGAGTCAATTAAATATCTTTTGTTTATAAATGACCCAGTCTCAGGTAGTATCTTTATAGCAGTGTGAAAATGGGCTAATGCAAGAATTTTGTAAAAATGTTAGTTCTTTTCAAGTTGATTTACAGATTTTATACAGTTCCAATAGGTGTTTTTGTAGAGCTTGACATAATGATTCTAAAATTTATGTGGAACTACAAAGAGCCAGGAAATAGCTAAGACACTCTCAAAAAAAAAAAAAAAAAAAAAAGAAAGAAAGAAAGAAAGAAAGAAAAAGGTGAGTGTCTAAGGTAGGATGCTTTTACGAAACAAGAATAAACAAAGACCAGTGGAACAAAATAAAGAGCCCAGAAACAGACTGATGCATATACAAGTACTTGATTCATTTAAAATAAAAAAGCAGAACAGCAAAGAAAGGCTATGTTTTTAATTCCAGGTAGATTAATTCAGATGAATTCAATATCAAAGTGTAAAAGGCAAATCAATGAAAAATCATTAGATGACAATATGGAGAATATTTTGATGATTTCAAGGTTGGCAAAGATTTCTTAAACAGAACACAGAAAGCACTAACCACAAGGAAAAAGTTAGGTAAATTTGGAAATACCTTAAAATTAAGTAGTTCTATTCAATCAAATACAATATTAAGGGTATATAAAAAGGCAAGCCACAGAGAAGAATATATTTCCAACTTAGTGACTGACAAAGGGCTTGCATCTATGAGAGATATATGTACCTATATACATATATATGTGTGTGTGTATATATATATATATATATATATGAATTTTTAAGAACTCTTACAAATTAGTACCAAAAAAAAAAAAACCCACAACCCACTAGAAAAATAGGAAAGAGGCTTCAAAATTAAATTAATAAAACAAGATATCCAAATAACCAATAAACATACCAAAGGTGCTCAACCACATTAACAATCATAAAATGCAAATTAAAACCACAAAGATCTTATGCTAAATACCCTCCAGAAAAGGTGAAATTTAAACAACCGTTAATATTAAGTGTTTAGACCAATGGCACAGAATAAAGAACCCAGAAATAAAGCCACACACCTACAGCCAGCTGATCTTCGAAAAGGTCGACAGAAATAAAAAAGGGGAAAGGACACACTAATCAATAAACGGTGCGGGAAAACTGGCTAACTATAAGCAGAAACATAAAACTGGACCCCTACCTTTCACCATATAAAAAAATTAACTCAAGATAGATTAAGGACTTAAATGTAAGACATCAAACTATAAAAACCCTAGAAGATGCTTGGTGAGGTGGCTCACACCTATAATCCTAGCACCTTGGGAGGTGGAGGTGAGTGAATTACCTGACTTCAGGAGTTTGAGACCAACCTGGCTAACATGGTGAAACCCCATTTCTACTAAAAATAAAAAAATATTAGCCAGGCATGTTGGAGCACGCCAGTAATCCCAGGTACATGGGAAGTTGAGGCAGAAGAATCACTTGAACCTGGGAGGTGGTTTGCAGTGAGCCAAGATCGCACCATTGCACTCCAGCTTGGGCAACAAGAGAGAAACTCCATCTCAACAACAACAACAAAAAATTCTAGAAGAAAACACGTAGGTAACACTCTTCTGGACATTGGCGTAGGCAAAAAGTTTATGACTAAGTTCTGAAAAGCAAATACAACAACAACAAAAAAACCCTGACAATTGGGATCTAATTAAACCAAGCTTCTGCATAGGAAAAGAAACTATCAATAGAGTAAACAGATAACCCACAGAACGGGAGAAAATATTTTCAAATTTTGCATCCCACAAAGGACTACTATCCAGAATCTATAAGGAATTTAAATCAACAAGAAAAAACTAAATAACTCCTTCAAAAAGTCCACAAAGGGCCAGGTGTGGTGGCTCACATCTGTAACCCCAGCACTTTGGGAGGCCGAGACAGGAAGAAGATTGCTTGTCCTCTGAGTTTGAGACCAGCCTGGGACCACAGAGGGACCCCATCTCTCCAAGAAAAAAAAAAAAAGAAGAAGAATTAGCCAGGTGTAGTGGCATATGTCTGTGGTCCCAGCTACTGAAGAGGCTGAGATGGGAAGATTGCTGTGAGCTATGATCATGCCACTGCACTCCAGCCTGGGTGACAGAATGAGACTTTGTCTCAAAAAAAAAAAAAAAAAATTGCACAAAGGACATGAATAGACACTTCTCGAGAGAAGACACAAGTGGCCAACAAACATATGAAAAAATGCTCAGCCTCACTAAGCATCAGAGAAATGCAAAGAAAAACCACAATGAGATATCATCTCATATCAATCAGAATGGCTATTAATCAAAAAAAAAAAAAAAAAAAACAGATGTTGATGAGGTTACAGAGAAAAGGGAACATTTATACACTGTTGGTGGGAATGTAAATTAGTTCAGTTCCTGCGGAAAGTAGTTTGGAGATTTCTCAAAGAACTAAATATAGAACTACCATTGACCCAGCAATCCCATTACTGGGTATATATCCCAAGGAAAGTAAATCATTTCACCAAAAAGACACCTGTGATCAGATGTTCATTGCAACACTATTCACCATAACAAAGACATAGAATAAACCTAGGTGCTCATCAAAGGTGGGTTGGATAAAGAAAATGTGGTGTGTATACACCATGGAATACTACATAGCCATGAAAAAGAATGAAATAATGTCCTTTGCAGCAACATGGGTGCAGCTGGTAAATGAATTAATGCAGAAATCGAAAATCAAACGTAGCATGTTCTCACTTATAAGTGGGAGCTAAACAGTGGGTACACATGGACATAAAAATGGAACAGTAGACATTGAGCAATCCAAAAGGTCAGAGAGGAAAGGGAGCAAAGGTTGAAAACTATCTCTTGGGTACTAAGATGACTGTTTGAGTGACAGTTTCAATATAAGCCTAAAGTTTAGCATCACACAATATATTCATGCAAGAAACCTGCACATGTACTCCTCGAGTCTAAAAAAAAAAAAAAAAAAAAAAAAAAGCCTACTAAGTGTTGGTAAGGGCTCTCTCCTTGCCTAACAGCCATGGCTCGTGGTCCCAAGAAGCATCTAAAGTGGGTGGCAGCTCCAAAGCATTGGATGCTGGATAAATTGACCGGTGTGTTTGCTCCTCGTCCATCCACTGGTCCTCACAAGTCTAGAGAGTGTCTCTCCCTCATCATTTTCCTAAGGAACAGACTTAAGTATGCCCTGACAGGAGATGAAGTAAAGAAGATTTGCAAGCAGCGGTTCATTAAGATGGATGGCAAGGTCCGAACTGATATAACCTACCCTGCTGGTTTCATGGATGTCATCAGCATTGACAAGACAGGAGAGAATTTCCGTCTGATCTATGACACCAAGGGTCGCTTTGCTGTACATTGTATTACACCTGAGGAGGCCAAGTACAAATTGTTCAAAGTACAAAAAAATCTTTGTGGGCACAAAAGGAATCCCTCATCTGGTGACTCATGATGCTCGCACCATCTGCTACCCTGATCCCCTCATCGAGGTGAATGATACCATTCAGATTGATTTGGAGACTGGCAAGATTACTGATTTCATCAATTTGACACTGGTAACCTGTGTATGGTGACTAACCTGGAAAGAATTGGTGTGATTACCAACAGAGAGAGGCACCCTGGATCTTTTGATGTGGTTCACGTGAAAGATGCCGATGGCAACAGCTTTGCCACTCGACTTTCCAATATTTTTGTTATTGGCAAGGGCAACAAACCATGGATTTCTCTTCCATGGTTTGGAAGAGAAAGGGTATCCGCCTCACCATTGCTGAAGAGAGAGACAAAAGACTGGCAGCCAGACAGAGCAGTGAGTGAAATGGTCCCTGGGTGATATGTTAGATCTTTATGCGTAATTAAAAATCATGTGGCATGATTTTAAAAAAAAGTGTTGGTAAGGATGTCTAACAGTAAGAGCTCTCATATACAGCTGATGGGAATGTACATCGATGTCACTGTTTAGAAAAAGTTTGGTTTTACTTTCTACAGTTGATTCTATGGATAGCTTAGACCTAGCAATTCTACTCCAACTGAAATGCACTTTCACATGTATGTCGAGAGACATATATGATACTGTTCTTAGCAGTATTTTGCATAATGGCCAAAAAAACGATAACAAGCAAAATGTAGAATAAGTACTATTCATTGACAGAAGAGTCAACAGTGGTGTTATCATCAATGGAATACTATATAGCAATAAATAAGAACAAACTATGGTTCCACTCAATAATCTCACAAATATAATGTACATTTTGAGCTAGATGACATGCTATACAATTCTATTTATATAAAATTAAAGAAAAAAAGGAACATTACAAACCATCATGTTTACTGATAAAATATATTAAAACAAGCAAAGAAGCGGTTCCTGCAGAAGTCAAGAAACTGGCCCGCTTGCCACCTGTATCAGAACCATCTGCTCCAAATGTACTAAAGAATCCTTGCTGGCTGGGCACAGTGGCTCAAGCCTGTAATCCCAGCACTTTGGGAGGCCGAGGTGGGTGGATCACGAGGTCAAGAGATCGAGACCATCCTGGTCAACATGGTGAAACCCCGTCTCTACTAAAAATACAAAAAATTAGCTGGGCATGGTGGCGCACGCCTGTAGTCCCAGCTACTAGGGAGACTGAGGCAAGAGAATTGCCTGAACCCAGGAGGCGGAGGTTGCGGTGAGCCGAGATCGCGCCATTGCACTCCAGCCTCGTTAACAAGAGCGAAACTCTGTCTCAAAAAAAAAAAAAAAAAAAAAAATCCTTGCTGAGAGTTGAGCTAAAAAATCTGCACTTTTAAATCATACCCCCAGGTTAGAAGAACGATGCAGGGTAGGCCACCAACCCTTGTCTCAGGAATTATTAGGACTGATCTGTATGCTGATTACATGTGTAGGAATATTTTAGGGCTAGTTAGGCTGACATCAATTCCACTCTACCCCTACCTCACAGAGTCACAGGTTTGTGAAGCTTGAGGTCCCTCCTCCCTCAATCAGAGCCCCTAAAATAATTACTACTATGTGTTGCACTCTAGAAATTGATGACTTTGTTCATTCTGTATAAAGTAATCTGTTCTTGCCACCCAGTCTCTGCTTGCTTAGAGTGTCATATTTGGATTCAAGGAAACTAGGATACAGATGTGTTTCAAAGGACGCACACTGCATCTGTGAGCCCCCACGTTACTCCACTGATATTAAGTTTTTAGTTTTTTTCAGACACCAACATAATTGCTGTAATCTTTCTTATCTCATTCACAGCACTTATCTTATTTTGAAAACAACTCCCTAGAGAAACATTCATAAATCCCTTTGAAATAATTACGAACTTAATGTTTGAGCTTTTCATGCACAGAAGTTGAAAATATTACCCTTTTATGACAAATTAGAGAACAAACAAATCACTAAAGATGATAAAATCCAACTTTAGTTTATTTAATGGGATTGTGGGATTATTGTTAGGAGTATGGAGAGAGAGGAAGAGAAGAAACAAATATTTAAGAAACCAAATGAAAAGATTAATGATTCATATTTCTCTGAGTAAATATCCAGTAATGGGATCACTGGGTAGAATGGTAGTTCTGTTTTTAGCTTTTTGACAAATTGTCATACTGCTTTCCACTATGGTTGAACTAATTTACCCTCCTACCAACAGTGTACAAATGTGCTCTTTCCTCTGCAACCTTGCCAATATCTGTTATTTGTGACTTTTCCAATAATAGCCATTCTGACTAGTGTAAGATGGTATCTCATTGTGGTTTTAATTTGCATTTCTCTAATGATCAGTGATAATGAGGTTTTTTTTTGATATGCCTTTTGGCCACATCTTCTTTTGAAAAATGTCTGTTCATGTCCCTTGCCCGCTTTTTCATGGGATTGTTTGTTTTTCTCTGGCAAATTTGTTTAAGTTCCTTATAGATGCTGGATATGAGACCTTTGTCAGATGCATAGTCTGCAAATATTTTATCCCATTCTGTAGATTGTCCGTTTGCTCTGTTGATAATTTCCTTTGGTGTGCAGAAGCTCTAACTAGATCCCCTTTGTCAACTTTGACTTTTGTTGTGATTGCTTTTGTTGTCTTTGTCATGAAATCTTTGTGGAATATAAATCATTCCGCTCTAAAGACACATGTATGCAAATGTTCAATGCTGCACTATTCACAATAACAAAGACACAGAATCAACCTAAATGCCCATCAATGACAGATTGAAGAAAGAAAATGGGGTACATATGCACCATGGAATACTAAAAGAGAACAAGATCATGTCTTTTACAGAAGCATGGATGGAGCTGGAGTCCATTATCCTTAGCAAACTAATGCAGGAACAGAAAACTAAATCCTGCATGTTCTCATTTATACGTGAGAACACATGGACACAAAGAAAGGAACAACAGGCACTGGGGTCTACTGGACAGTGGAGGGTGGAAGGAGAAAGAGAAGCAGAAAAAATTGCTATTGGGTATCAGGCTTAATACCTGGGTGATGAAGTAATCTGTACAACAAACCCCCATGACACAACTTTTATCTATATAACAAACCTTCACATGTGCCCCCAAACCTAAAATAAATGTTAAAAAAAAAAAGATGAATGGAAATCCCTGTAATCCATAGATTTCACGTGACTTATAAATCCATAAATTTGTAACTTGTTTCTTCCATTTGCTCTCCTTAGGATGCCATTGCCAAATAGTTCTGCCCGTAGTCTTCCCCGCTGTGCTGGTACCCAAGAGACTGCAGATGTCAAAAGTAAGTGCAATATGATCCATTTCTGGGCCCAGCCCTTTTGCCAAAGTTGCTGTGTTTCTTGGAGATTCTTTTTTTCTCTTGCTTTACTGAGGTATGATTGACAAATAAAAATTGTAGGCCAGGTGCTATGGCTCATGCCTGTAATCTCAGCACTTTGGGAGGCTGAGGTGGGCAGATCACTCGAGGTCAGGAGTTCGAGACTAGCCTGGCTAACATGGTGAAACCTTGTCTCTACTAAAAATACAAAAAACCTCACAACAATTAGCTGGGCCTGGTGGCACATGCCTGTAATCTGAGCTACTCAGGAGGCTGAGGCATGAGAATCACTTGAACCTGGGAGGCGGAGGTTGCAGTGAGGCAAGATCGTGCCACTGCACTCCAGCCTGGGCAACAGAGCCAGACTCTGCCTCTAAAAAACCAAAACAACAAACAAAAAAATCGTATATATTTAAGGTGTAAAATATGATATTTTGTTATATGTATACATTGGGAAATGATTATCACAATCAAGCTAATTAGCATATCAATCACCTCACATAGTTACTGTGTGTGTTTCGTGTGTTGAGAACAATTAAGATCTACTCTCTTGGCCGGGCACAGTGGTTCATGCCTGTAATCCCAGCACTTTGGGAGGCTGAGATGAGTGGATCTCTTAAGGTCAGGAGGTCAAGACCAGCCTGAACAACATGATGAAACCTCATCTCTACCAACAATACAAAAATTAGTCAGGTGTGGTGGCAGGTGCCTGTAATCCCAACTACTCAGGAGGCTGAGGCAGGAAAATTGTTTGAACCCAGGAGGCAGAGGTTGCAGTGAACCAAGATCATGCCACTGCAGTCCAGCCTGGGTGACAGAGCGGACTCCATCTAAAAATAAAAGAAAAACAACAACAAATCTACTCTCTTAGGAACTTCTTTTTTGAGACAGAGTCTCACTCTGTCACCCAGGCTGGAGTGCAGTGGTATGATCTCAGCTCACTGCAACATCTGCCACCCAGGTTCAGGTGATTCTTGTCTTTTACCCTCCCAAGTTCCTGAGATTACAGGCATCTGCCACCATGCCTGCCTAATTTTTGTATTTTTAGTAGAGATGGGACTTCACCATGTTGGCAAGGCTGGTCTCGAACTCCTGATCTCAAGATCTGCCCAACTCGACCTCCCAGAGTGCTGGGATTACAGGCTTGAGCCACTGCACCCGGCTTTCTTAGCAAATTTTAAGTATACATTTTAATTAACCATAGTCACTATACTGTACATAAGGTCTGCAGAATTATTCATCTTATAACTGAAAACTTGTACTCTTTTACCAACAAATACCCATTTATCTTACCTCACACTCCTGGTAACTACTGTTCTACTATGCTTCTGTAACTTCAACTTTTTAGATTACACACATGAGTAAAATTAGGCAGTTTTTGTCTTTCTGTGGCTGAGTTATTTCACTTAGCATAGTGTCCTCCAGGTACATCTATGTTGTCACATAGACCAATTTGTCCTTTCTTTGAGGCTGAATAATTTTCCATTGTATGTATATACCACATTTTCTTTATCCATTCATTATTGATGCCCACATAAGTTGTTTCTATATCTTGACTCTTGTGAATAATGCTGCAATGAACATGAGAATGCAGGTATCTCTTCAAGATCATGATTTTATTTCCTTTGCGTATGTATCAGTGAGATTGTTGGATCATATAGTAATTCTATTTTTAATTTTTTTGAGAAACCTCCCAATTAACATTTCCATCAACAGTGCATAAGGGCTTCCTTTTCACACGTTTGCCAACACTTATTTTTTGACTTTTTGATAACAGCCATTCTAATAGCTGTGTGATATGTGGTTGCGGTTTTGATTTGCATTTACCTGAAATTAGTGAGATTGAGAACCTTCTTATATACTTGGCCATTTGTTTGTGTTATTTGGAAAAATGTCTCTTGAAGTTATTTTCCCCTTTTTAAATCAGTTTTTTTCCTTGCTATTTATTTACATGAGTTTGTAAAACAAAAGTATTTGAGACAGGTCTCAATCAGTTTAGAAAGTTTATTTTGCCAAGGTTAAGGACACGTCTGTGAACAACAGCCTCTGGATGTCCTGACAACATCTGCCCAAGCTGTTAGGGTACAGCTTGGTTTTATACACGTTAGGGAGACGTGAGATATAGGTCAATACATGTAAGAAGTATTTTGGCTCAATTCAGAAAGGTGGGACAACTCGAAGCAGGGATTTCCAGGTCACAGGCAGATTTAAAGATTTTCTGATTAGCAAATGGTTGAAAGAGTTTTTATCTAAAGACCTGGAATCAAATAGAAGGGAATGTCTGGGTTTTGATAAAGGGATGCAGAGTCCAAGACTTTATCATGTAAATGAAGCCTACAGGCAGGCTTCAGAGAGAATAGATGGTATTTCTTATCAGATGTTAAAAGTCTGTTCTATCAGTCTTAAGGTCTCTGTGTTAATGTTTATGAGACATGTCTGACCCCCACTTCCCATCATGGCCTGAACTAGTTTTTTGCGACAATTTGAAATGCCTTTGGCTGAGGGGAGGGTCCACCAGTCAGGTAGGGGGGCTTAGAATTTTATTTTTGGTTTACAAGTTCATTATATATTTTGATTGCTACAGTTTTCTAATATAATTTGAAATTAGGACAAATGTTTTCTCTTGCTGCTTTCAAAATTCTCTCTTTGATTTTTGTAAGTTTTGTTACTGGTGGCAAATATTAACTTCTTATTTGAGATATGATTTGCAAATATTTCCCCTTATTCCGTCAGTTTTCTTTTCATTTTGTTGATTGTTTCCGTTCCTGTGTAGAAAGTTTTTGCTTAATATACTTCCATTTGTTTATTTTGCTTTAGTCGACTTTGCTATTGATGTTATATCCAAAATTCACTGCCAAGACCAATGTCAGAAAGCTTTCTCCCTATGTTTTCTAGGAGTATTTTGTTTTCAGGTTTTATTTTAACACTCTAATCTATTTTGAGTTGATTTTTGCGTACACTGTAAGATAAGAGTACAATTTCTTTCTTTTCTATGTCGATATTCATTTTTCTCAGCCCGTTATTGACAAAATTACTGTGGGAGCCATAGGCTCTTGGCCCCCTAAAGGTTTGCTAAAAATCACTGACATTAGGCAGATTGATTTATAGGAGAAAAGGCATAAAAATTTATTTAACAGGCATCCACAGGAGCCTTCAGAATAAAAGCCCAACTTCCCAATGAGTTACAGAAACGTGTATATTATCCTGAGGCCGCGGTAAAGAATGCAGACTATGAGCAAGTCTAGAAACAGCCAAATCAGGTTTAATGGCAAGGCAGGTTTAAATGAGGCCGGGCGCGGTGGCTCAAGCCTGTAATCTCAGCACTTTGGGAGGCTGAGGTGGGTGAATCACAAGGTCAACAGATCGAGACCATCCTGGTCAACATGGTGAAACCCCATCTCTACTAAAAATACAAACATTTAGCTGGGCATGGTGGCGCGTGCCTGTAATCCCAGCTACTCAGGAAAGCTGAGGCAGGAGAATTGCCTGAACCCAGGAGGCAGAGGTTGCGGTGAGCCGAGATTGCGCCATTGCACTCCAGGCTGGGTAACAAGAGCAAAACTCCGTCTCAAAAAAAAAAAAAAAAAAAAAAAAAAAAAAAAAAAAGAGAGCGAGAAATGAGGAGGTTTGACTAGCAAAAGTGGCCTCTTTATGTAGATGAAGCCTCCCTCAGAGAGAATAGATCGTAAATGTTTCTTTTCAGATCTTTAAAGGTGTCAGTTCATCTACCAGAGGTGGAGGAAAAGGTTTTAAATAAATAATTAAGGCGTCAGACTCGCAACCTCTCCTGGATCTGGGGGAAGGCATAGGAAGGGAAGCAGAGACGGCTCCACTAAGGGAGATTCTCTACAGATGCAAATTTCTCCCACTTAGAATAGCTTCACAAGGCCACTTCTGCCTGCTGGCCAAGAAGCAGCCATTTAAAAATATGTCAAAGAAATGTATTTTGAGATCAAGTATTTTAATTTCCTTCACTATTCTTTCCCTATTGTGTAATCTTGGTGCTTTTGTTGAAGATCAGCTAACTGCATATGCATGGGTTTTTTTCTGGGTTCTCTATTGTTTTTCATTGATCTATGTATCTGTTTTTATGCCAGTGCCACGCTCTTTTGATTGCTACAGTTTTCTAATATAATTTGAAATTAGGACAAATGTTTTCTCTTGCTGCTTTCAAAATTCTCTGTCTTTGATTTTTTTAAGTTTTGTTACTGGTGGCAAATCCATACAGGTTTGCAGCAATCGCAATTCTTGCCTCCTGAGAAGAAAGAGTTTGACTGAGAGACAAGCAGAAGGAGAGACTAAGGCAAGTTTCAGATCAGGAGTGAAAGTTTATTAAAAAGCTTTGGAGCAGGAATGCGAGGAGGTAATGTACAGTTGGAAGAGGGTGAAGCGGGTGACTTGAGAGATCACCTTGGAAGAAGTTAAAGTGGGTGATTTGAGAGACAAGTGCACGGTTTGACCTTTTGTCTTGGGGTTTCATACATTAGCATGCTTCCAAGGCCTTGCATCCCTGCTCCCGTTTCTTCCATTGGGAGGGGCTGTCTGCACGTGAAGTGGCCTGCTAGCACCTGAGAGGAGAACATGCACTGTGTGTTTACTGGAGTTGTATATATGCTCATTTGAGGCATTCTTCCCTTACCAGTCAAATGTCCCTAGAAGATCATGTACTAGTTAAACTCCACAATTTTGCCTCTTAATGTGCAAGCTTGAACCCATTCACCGAACTCCTGAGATCTTATCAGGATGCTGCTGATCACCAGTTTCAGGTGTTTCTATTTATTGGGAGACTGCCTTTCCCTGGCGTTGGCTGTGACCAATTATTATTTTAGAGAGACAGTTAACAACCACCTGACCGTCACCTGATGGTTGCCTGAAAGTTTTGGTGTGTGTGTGTGGCAGGGTTGGAGGTTAGGCCCTCTCTTGCCCTGCTCAAGCCTGACTAGCTAGCTACTGTAACATTTCCATCCTCAAGAGTCTAATACCCCAATTCTTTGGGGAAAATGGATGAAGGTCAGTCTTCTGTAACTGATTCCTGCTGACAGAGAGGCGTTTTAGTGGTTGTTCTGCAGGTCTTGGCCTCTTGCTACCTGTCAGGGCAGAGTTGGCTCATGGGTTGGTGAAAGCAGTATCCAACCAGGTTTTTGCCTCTGTCATGTCCCATTGATGAGCAGTCTAGGGGTTCTCTGTAGAAGGGTGGCTCTTGAATATTGAAAGGACCGTATCACTCACTGACATCATCTGGAACTTGATGGACTAAAGACAAAAGGAGACAAATAGGGTTATTAGAATTAGAAGAATGCCAAACCAAAATAAGGGGGTGATGATAACTCCAAACAATTCTGAGACTGACAATATGTTTGGGTAGCTGATGGCTATAGTTATGCCTGCTAAGACTTGGGTGCATGGGGTTGTTAGCTGGTTCCAACATGTGCTCAGAATTAGAATGTTGCTCCAGATTTTTACATTACTCATCCATCTTGTTTCTTCTGAGTTGCAGCCAGAGATCACTGGTTGGTTCACAGGAATAAGAAGGGTTAGTCTAAATTGCAGACAAAAATTCAAAAACAACTGATGAGACTAGAATCTAATAATAGCTGTACCATAATTTTTGAAGCATAATTTTTTTCTCTCCAGTCCTCAGTTTTATTAAAGGCAAATCATGATAGAACTGACTTGTTCACAAAATAAAGTCTTATTATACTTGGCCTGATTATTTGCATAAAGCACAGTGAGAATAATTATTTGCCACATAGCCCCCTTTTAAAATTGTCTTTAATGAAACTTTGTTCCTTAAGGAATTTCAGATGAGACCTTTTTAAAGCCTTAGGTTGAAACCATCAAATACTTGTATGACTTGGGTAAAATTTCTCTTCTCTTGAAGTCCCAAGGTAACTTGGGGCTTCTAGGTCTGTTGGAAAGTGACATTCTTTACTTACCACAGACCAGGAACCCCATACAGGGAGTATGTAGCCAAGGTATGAGGGCAGTTTTCTGAAGGGGCTTTTATTAGCTTCATAATTTCATTTTGATTCCTTAAAGGACAATATGCCATTCTAGTCAAAGCCTTGGTAAAATAACCAGTTTGTTGAATTGTGTCCTGTAGAAAACAGATTCCTTTTTTTTCCTTTCTTTTCTTTTCTTTTTTTTTTTTTTTTTTTCTGAGACGGAATCTTGTTCTGTTGCCTAGGCTGGAGTGCAGTAGCACAGTCTTGGCTCACTGCAATCTCTGCCTCCTGGGTTCAAGCAATTCTCCTGCTTCAGCCTCCCGAATAGCTGGGATTACAGGCGCCTGCCACTACGCCCAGCTAATTTTTTATATTTTTAGTAGAGACAGAGTTTCACCGTATTGACCATGCTGGTCTTAAACTCCTGACCTTGTGATTCACCCACCTTGGCCTCCCAAAGTGCTAGGATTGCAGGCATGAGCCACTGTGCCTGTCCCTTGAAAACAGATTCTTGTTGCACTTATGCAAATAACTATATTGCCATAAGTTAAAAATGCAAAGAGTTTCCAAATTCTGGAGAAATTAGGTAGAGAGAAAAAAATGAGTTCCAAATTTTGTTTACAAGAGTATATTTTACTCAATTGTTAAAAGCTATAAATAGCTCAAAAGAACAGTTTTCTTGGTTCTGAAAAACAAAGGATCAGCAATGTTTTAAGCAAAAAGTCATAAAAGGATTATTTCAATCTTCTATCAGTTCAGTCCAGGCAGCTAACTCCTGATCTGCTTGATATTTATGAACATTTCAGCTCTCTAACAGAGTCCTGAAAGGTTTTATTTCTTTATTCTAATGTCACAATCTCCAAAGTTATCTGAAATCTGCATTTAAGAGCACCTGTTAAGCCAAGTACAGTGGCTCACTTCTGCAATCCCAGAACTTTGGGAGGCCAAGGCAGGTGGATCACTTGAGGCCAGAAGTTTGAGACCAGCTTGGTCAAGATAGTGAAACCCTGTCTCTACTAAACACACCAAAAATATAGCCTTTTGTGGTGGCACATGCCTGTGGTCCTAGCTACTCAGGAGTCTGAAGCAGGAGAATTGCTTGAACCTGGGGTGGCAAGATTGTGCCACTGCGCTCCAGCCTGGGTGACAGAGCAAGACTCTGTCTCAAAAAAATTAAAAAAGAGGACCCGTTAGAGTCTTAGAGCTGATTATAAAATCATAGGTTAAAGACAATTAAAACAAGACAATGGTCTGTGGATGAAAAAAAGTCTTAGGGTAGCCACAGTCAAAGACACAATTGACAAGGACATCAGCCAGAAGTGCAGATAGGGCTTGACTCTTTCCAGCATAGCCAGGGGGCATGGCTAAGTCTGTATATCCCCAGGCTTTACCTAGCTTTAAAGCAGACAAGGCGTACAGTTAAGTCATTGTAGCAGTTTATGAAGCATTTACTAGGCATAATAACCTTTAAAATTACGTAACATTTCTTTTATAAATTCCCTTTCATGAATTTTTTTATGACTCACACAGACTATCTACAACATGCTTTGACTTTCTAACTTGTCCTAAACATCACTCTTTTTAAGCAACCAATTATTTTACTTTAGGACAAGAATTGACCATCCAAGATACTTTTTCATATCAAATTTCTTTTCTTTATAACCTTCCTTGCCTTTAGAAGCTTTGAATTTGACAAACCATTGAATTGTACTGCATGCTGCTTTGCACATTCTTTAAAGGGGAGCACATGAGGAGGTTATTTACATTCTGTACTGGAGAAGTTACCTCCCCTCAAGATATTGCTCAGTTAGATTTTTGCTAGGGCTTGTCTGAATAAGTGTGGCCTATTTCTATACCACTGGGGTAGGATTGTCCAGGATGCAGTTATTGGTTAAAGATTTAGGTAGCTTTCCCTAGAGAAATAGAGCTATTAGAAAGATGAATTCAGGGATCAGGTAAATATTAAGCAAGCACCCATGCCGGTGAGTATATTTTTCCCCTCAAGAGGTGTTGGATATTTAGACATCACTGGGGCCTGGTCCCTTAAGTAATATAAAGGGATGTGAATATTTTCTTTTGGAGGGATGGGGTGCCATTTCTCCCAATTACCTGACAAGATTTGGAAGAGAGTTTCTCAGAGAAGATTAGCACAGAGTAGTCAGCTCTTGAACCCAAAAAGGAAATTTATAATTTTACTTGCAACCTCCAAAGTTGCCCTCAGCTTTGTCCTATTGATGGCAGTGTCTGATTTGGAAGCCAGACAGAGCAGACAGCCCCTTTAGCTCAAGGCCATCAGGAGTTGAGATTCTATCCCATGGATGGTTTAGACCTCAGAGCAGTCTCACTTCCAAAGGCCAACCTTCTGGCAGAAGGGTCAAGCTATCCATGTGGCTTTTATCCTACAGGGGCAGTGCCTTACAGTGACATGGCTTCCTGCACCAATGATAATTACCTGAAGAAGTGTCCTTGGGGAAACCTGGAGGGGGCTGGTGGGCGTGCAGAGCAGCCAATAGCTGAGCTTACCTTCTTTCCCTGTGTTTCTCCTTTTTCTTAGCTCTGTCCTTCTTATTCTGCTCTCAGTTATGAAAGACTGAAGAGGCTAATTTGAGGACCTCCTACACAGGGGCACTGGGTTCCAAGGCTGACTTTTGCAATTTTCTTTTCATTCATTTTTAAGCCAAATAGTGTTACAAAGGAAAACTAGTTTCTTGTTTCAAGGTTTGGGGAAATCTTTCTGTTTTGGGGGATGCATCCAAGGGATATGTCATGTGGTGTGGAGACGAGATTACCTGTCTGTGAAGATAGAGAAGAAAAAAGTAAAAACAAAGTGTCCCCTCTTATTTTCCTATTATCCTACATGGGGCATCCCCTATTCATCCTTAGGGTTCCAGAATGAACCGGTCTTACCATGTACCCTTTACCTTGTCCCCATCTCAGCACAATTATGTACTTGAGAATAGAGGAGATATTGGAGTAAACAGCAGGCCCCCTGTTTATCCTTGGGGTGCCAGAATGGACCTGGCTTACCATGTATCCCTAACCTTGCCTTTGTCTTTGTTCTAATGGTAATCTGTTAGTCTGGGACTGGGCTTTATCTCTGTCCTATGAGTTTCTTGTGCCTGTGGTATTGGGCTGGCCTATATCCTTGTTTCCATGACCTCATAGTGACTCTCACTTGGAGCATTTTAGCAACAAAATCATTATCTTTTCTCCGATTCCCATTTTCCTTGTTCTTTAAGTAGACAAGAGGCCTGCTTTTCAGCTAACTGCCTGAAGGGGGCTGGACTTCCCTTCCTTTGAATATGACCTTGAAAGTCTTGATGCATGTTGAGAAGGGCATGGAAGTTATTAGAGAAACGAAGGCCACAAGAAGAAGTGGGAGGAAGTGAGAAGAATACTCATGGGAAGCCTTCATATACTTACAAAAACAGGAGCTCTTGAATTTTAGAGGGAAACGTTTATTTGCCCTCTTGACATAAAGTAGTAACTTCCAAAGGACTTGGGGCTTGGAGTAAGAACTCACAAATGGCAAAGGAAGAACTTTCCCTCCTTCCGGAGGGGTTCTAACTCAAAAAAAGCAAGTATGTGGGGTTCTTAAAGGGCCACAGAGTGAGGCCTTAAGCAGGCAAACAAACTGCTTCAAAAGCCACTGAAAAACTTACCCTTGGAGCATAACAGGGACAAAAGCATATGGGAAGTCGTAAGTTGTTGGCAAAGCCAGGGTTCCGGTTAGTGTCCATCTCCACCATGTGCCAAGAGACAGGGGAAGGGTTGGAAGTCATCTGAGTTGGTAGGGTAAAAACAAGTATAAAACTCAGGGGATACCTGCAGGGAAGCCCATGTAAAGACATGGGCTGCAAATGCAGCAAGAGCTGCAGGAACATGAATCACAGGGAGTGTGTGTTGAAGAAGTCGTGTGGCATGCAAAGTGAAAATAAAGAGGCGGACTTGCCCCCAAGGCAGCCTGGTGGGTGTGCAGGGCCATTTCAGAATATACACAGAGAAAACAGGAGAATAGACAGTGTAGGGTTTTTTTTTTTTTTTTTTTTTTTTTTTTTTTTTCTTTCTTTGGGAAAGAGATAATTTTAGTTGAAAAAGCAGAAGAAATCCCAAACATTGCATGGGTTTAGGCTTCAACCCTATCACTCTCGCTAGCTCCCTGTTTAGAAGGGCCATTAGTGCCTCAGTTCTACTTGATGTGGGCCTCAAGGTTTTTCCCACCCTGACAAACCACCTGCCAGTGTGAGCTGAGAGATCAGTCAAGAGGAGCAGAGCCACTTGTGGCTGAAAATCATTCTGGGGGTTGGTTAGTAAGCAGGGGAGTAAAGGGGAGAAGAAAACCATGTATAGGGGTTGAATGTCTCCAACTGAAGAAGGCAAGGTGTAGAAGTTTCTTACCACTAGGGAACATAGCTGAGTCACGCAGCACTAAAGTATGTTAACAGCAGAATGTATTGGAGTCATGGGATCAAAGTATTATGCCAGCAGCGAATCCATACAGGTCAGCAGCAATCTCAATTCTTGCCTCCTCAGAAGAAAGAATTCAGCTCAGGAGTATAAGGCAGAAGGAGATACAGAGGCAAGTTTCAGAGTAGTAAAGAAAGTTTATTAAAAAGCTTTAGAGCAGGAATGAAAAGACACAAAGTGCACTTGGAAGAGGGCCAAGCCGGTGACTTGAAATGTCAGCTGTGGAGTTTGACATTTTGACTTGGGGTTTTATATGTTGGCATGCTTCTGGGGTATTGTGTTCCTTCTTCCCTGATTCTTCCCTTGGCGTGGGCTGTCTGCATGTGCAATGGCCTACTAACACTTGGGAGGGGAGCATGCACAGTGTGTGTACTGGAGTTGGACATGTGCTCACTTGAGGCATCCTTTTCTTATCAGTCAAATGTCCTTAGAAGGCCATATCCCAGTTAAACTCTGCCATTTTGCCTCTTATTGTGCACACTTGAGCCCACTCACCCATCTCCTGAAATCTTACCAGGAAGTTGCCAATGACCAGTTTCAGGTGTTTTGGTTTATAAGGAGACTGTCTTTCCCTGGCATTGGTTGCAGCCAATTGTTATTTTAGAGATACAGTTAGGCCTGTCTCTCTGATGGCTGCCTGACATTCCTGGTGTGTGTGTGTGGGGGGGGGGGGGGGGGGGGTTGTGGTGGGGGTGGGAAGTAAGGAGCCCTCTCCTGCTCTGCTCACGTCTGACTAGCTACCTACTGTGACAGTTTGAATTTAATGTGTCATGGTTAAAGAAAGTAAAGACTGCTTGGTGACCATCTAGAGGTAAACTTTTCTAAGGAATTTAGAAGTAATTAGATTTTCCTATTATCTAAAGCTGGCATCTGGTATCAGCCTTCTTTGCCCCAAATTTATCGATAACTAGAATATTTATACCTCTCCAGAATGCATGTATATCAAAACTCATTGTGTAACCCTTGCTGACATCAAGGCACCAAAATGTCTACAAATGTAATAATTTATCGTGACCTACATGCCTAATATGGTCTAAATTACCCTTAATCCTTCTGCTTTAGGGTCCGTAAATACATCGAAGGAAAAATCCACCACAGTGTACTCAGTCCTATCTTGTTGAGGTGCCCTGCTGCACTCTTCTTCAGTGTTCTATCTAACAAAAGTTTACTTTTCAAATCTATACTGTTGTTGGTAAATTATTCTTACTATCCCGCTATCTGTGAGCTGACCAGTTTCCATTGCTTGGGCTCTAATACCTCGCCTAACAATGGAAAAGTCATCTTTGGGCTGCCTCTGTTTGGGAATTTTTGATCTTCATGTACCTGGCTGTCCATATCTCTCTCCAGGTTTGGGGAAATTTTTGTTCTTTGAATCAGTTTTTCAGTTCTTTCTCTCTTCTGGTACTTTCTCTCTCTTTTCCTTCTGGTACTACTATAATCTGTATATTAGTTCTCTTGATAGTGTTCCATAAATCTCATAGCTTTTTCTTACTTCTTTTCATTTATTTTTTCTTCTTTCTCCTCTGACTGGATAATTTCAAATTATCTGCTTTGAGTTCATAGTTTCTTTCTTCTGCTTGATCAAGTGAATTGTTGATGCTCCTCATTGCATTTTTAAGTTTATTTATTGATTTCTTCAGCTCCAGAATTTTTCAAAATAAATTTTATTGTGCTTACTTAAGGTACAGCAACACCTTGTTTTGTTGCATTTTGCTCTACTGTGCTCCACAGATAATTGCCTTTTTCTCACAAATTGAAAGTTTGTGGCAACCTTGCATCAAGCAAATCAATTGTTGCCATTTTTCCAACAGCATGTATTCACTTCTAGTCTCTGTGTCACAATTTGGTAATTCTCACAATATTTAAAATTTTTCATTATTATTGTGTTTGTTATGGTAATCTGCAATTAGTGACGTTTGATGTTATTATCTAAGTGTTTTGGGACACAACAAACCACACTTATATAAGACAGGAAACTTAATTGATAAACTTTGTCAGCTCTGCCAACCTATCTCTCCTTTTCTTGGGGCTCCCACTTCCCTAAGACACAACAATATTTAAATTAGGTCAGTTAATACCCCTACAATGACCTCTAATTGTTTGAGTGAAAGGAAGAATCACATATTTCTTACTATAAATTAAAAGCTAAAATGGTTTAGCTTAGTGAGGAAGACATGTTGAAAGCCAAGATAGATCCAAAGTTTGGCCTCTTGCACCAAACATTTAGCCAAGTTGTGAATGCAAAGAAAAATTTCTTGAAGGAAATTAGTGATGCTACTCCAATGAACACATAAATGATAAGAAAACAAAACAGTCGTATTTCTAATACGGAGAAAGTTTTAGTTGTCTGAATAAAAGATCAAAGCAGCCACAACATTTTCTTAAGCCAAAGCCTGATCCAGAGAAGGGCCTTAACTCTCTTCAATTCAAGGAAGAATGAGAGAGGCAAAGAAGGTGCAGAAGAAAAATTTGAAGCTAGCAGTTGCTGTTGGTTCACGATGTTTAAAGAAAGAAGCAATCTCCATACATAAAAGTGCAAGGTGGGCCTGGCGCGGTGGCTCACATCTGTAATCCCAGAACTTTGAGAGGCTGAGGTGGCAGATCATGAGGTCAAGAGATTGAGACCATCCTGGCCAACGTAGTGAAATCCCATCTCTACTAAAATACAAAAATTAGCTGGGCTTGGTGGTGCACGCCTATAGTCCCAGCTACTTGGGAGGCTGAGGCAGGAGAAGTGCTTGAAGTCAGGAGGCGGAGGTGGCAGTGAGCCGAGATCGTGCCACTGCATTCCACCCTGGCTCCTGGCCAAAGAGTGAGACTATGTCTCAAAAAAAAAAAAAAAAAAAAAAAAAAAAAAAAAAGTGCAAGGTGAAGCAGCAAGTGCTGATGTAGATGTTGCAAAAGTTATCCAGAAGACCTAGCTAAGGTAACTAATGAAGGTGGCTTTACTAAACAATATATTTTCCATGTAGACAAAATAGCCTTCTGTTAGAGGAAGATGACATCTAGAACTTTCATAGCTAGAGAGAGGAAATCAAAGCCTCGCTTCAAAATTTCAAAGGATAGGCTGACTCTCTTGTTAGGGGCTAACGCAGCTGATGACTTTAAGTTGAAGCCAAAGCTATTTACTATTTTGAAGGTGCTAGGGCCCATAAGAATTATGCAAAATCTAATCTACCTGGGCTCTATCAATGGGACAATAAAGCTGAATAACAGCATATCTGTTTACAGCATGATTTCCTGAATACTTAATCCCACTGTTGAGATCTACCACTTGGAAAAAGAGATTCGTTTCAGAATATTACTGCTCACTGACGTTGCACCTAGTCACTCAAGAGCTCTGATGGAGATGCACACGGAGTTTAATGTTGCTTCCATGCCTGCTAGCACAACATCCATTCTGTAGCCTATGGATTAAGGAATAATTTCAACTTTCAAGTTTTATTATTTAAGAAATATGTTTCATAATGCTATGGCCACCATAGATGATGATTCCTTTAATGAATCTGAGCAAAGTAAGTTGAAAACCTTGTGAAAGGATTCATCAGTGAAGATGCCAATAAGATTCGTCATTAATAGAAGGAGGTCAAAATAAGAAAATTAACAGGAGTTTGGAAGAAGTTGATTCCAACCCCTGTGGATGACTCTGAGGAGTTTAAGACTTCAGCAGAGTATGTATTTGTAATATGGGATGGAAGTAGCAGGATAATTAGAATTAGAGGTGGAGCCTAAGGATATAACTGAATTGTTACAATCCCATAATAAAATTTTAGTAGATGAGGAGTTGCTTCTTATGGATGAGCAAAGAAATTGATTTCCTGTGATGGAGTCTACTCCTGGTGAAGATGCCATGAACATTGTTTTAATGACAACAAATAATTTATAATATTACATAAACTGAATTGATAAAGCAGCAGCAAGGTTTGAGATGATTGTTCAGCTTTGAAAGTATTTTAAAATTAAGGTATGTCCATTTTATTTTTATTATTTTATTGTATTTTTTTGAAACAGAGGCTCACTCTGTTGCCCAGGCTGGAGTGTGGTGGTGCAATCTCAGCTCACTGTAACCTCTGCCTCCTGGGTTCCAGTGATTTTCCTGCCTCAGCCTCCCAAGTAGCTGGGATTATAGGCACCTGCCACCACATGCAGGTAATTTTTGTATTTTTTAGTAGAGACAGGGTTTCACTATATTGGCTAGGCTGGTCTTGAACTACTGACTTCAAGTGATCTGCCTACCTCGGCCTCTGAAAGTGCTGGGATTACAGGCATAAGCCCTGCATCTGGCCCCTTTTATTTTTAGACATAATGCTCTTGCACACCTAATAGTCGACAGTATAGGGTAAACATAACTTCTGTATGCACCAGGAGACAAAAAGTTCATGTGACCCACTTTATTGTGATGTTCTCTTTATGGAAATGGACTGGAACTAAACCCACATTATCTCTAAAGTATGCTTGTATACAATATGATGCTATAGAGTACATGTATAGTAAACAGATTACCATAATGATGCAAATTAAATATCCATCAACTCACATAATTACCCTTTTTGTGGCAAAAGCAGCTAAAATCCACGTATTGATTAATAGTATGAATCCAAGATCTACTCGTTTTATTACCTGAAGTCCTCATATGTACACTAGATCTCTAGACTCGTTCTTCCTACGTATCTACCACTTTGTACCTTCTGACCTACATATTCTGTTTGTTTTTTATTTCTGTTTGTTAAACTTCTCATTTGGTTCATGTGCTGCTTTCCTGATTTCATTAAGTTGTCTGTGTTCTCTGTGGCTCACTGTGTTTTTTCTTAACAAGTATTTAAAATGTGTCTGGAAATATGCAGAGCTCCATTTTGGAGGGTTTTTTTTGTTTGTTTGTTTGTTTTGTTTTGTTTTGTTTTTGTTTTTGTTTTTGTTTTTTGAGACGGAGTTTCGCTCGTTACCCAGGCTGGAGTGCAATGGCGCGATCCTGGCTCACCACAACCTCCGCCTCCTGGGTTCAGGCAATTCTCCTGCCTCAGCCTCCTGAGTAGCTGGGATTACGAGCACGCACCACCATGCCCAGCTAATTTTTTGTATTTTTAGTAGAGACGGGGTTTCACCATGTTGACCAGGATGGTCTCGATCTCTTGACCTCATGATCCACCCGCCTCGGCCTCCCAAAGTGCTGGGATTACAGGCTTGAGCCACCGCACCCGGCCCTGGAGGGTTGTTTACTGAAAAACACGGTGTTTCATGGGTGGTGACATCTTTCCTTGATTCTTCATATTCTTCAAAGTCTTGAGTTACAGTCTTTGCATTTGGACATATAGTCATGTCCTCCAGTCGTCACTGACTGGCTTCAGGGGACAAACACCTTTACCAGTCAGCTCAGCTGGGTATGTGACAGCTCTCTCAGGCCTTTTCTATGGATGCATCCATACTGCCCCTCTTGCTCTGTCTTTGAAGGAAATTCTTAAGATTGTATGGCTTCTGTCAATTCTGCAGCGCCAGACGAGATGCTGAGAGGCTCTCATTTGTCTTCCGTAGAGCAGTGTCCTAAAATGCTCACATTTGTGTGCTTTCTCCCAGTCCTGTGGAATTGGGTGGTCTGTCTACACATGCTATCTGCAGAGGCTAGCACTTCCTGTCTCCAGGGACACATGTGAAGAACAGGCTACAGGGTAGGGGGTAGTGGTGCATGTGGGGCATTGGGGGTGCCCATGGGCCAGTTGGGGTGGTCTGCAGGTGAGACATCCCAAACAGCTCATGGATGAGTTTCTGACGGACTCCCTGAAGAAGTAAGTGGGGTCCATGGCCCTTTGTTGAGTTCTGAGCCCTGTTGGCTGTGAGTCTTTGCCTCTCTTCCCTGTTTGCAGCCTCCCCCCGCACCCCCCACCCACTCAGCTGTGATAATCACCTCAGTATTTTCTGTGGGGTGAGAAAGAGGTGGGCTTCTTGGGTAGTGTCTCACACAGCTGGAGGAGCCAGGAGCTCACTCACTATTGTCTTACTTCTTCCCGTGGCAGAGATTGTGGGCTGAGGAGATCTCTCTTGGCACTGAGTTGTGCTGCCTTGCAAGAGAGGTGTCATGGGTAAAGGGAAACTGTTCTCCTTGCCCTCTTCAATGCATCTATTCTTGGATTTTTTACTCCACTAATGTTCTGGAATTTCTCCTCTGGTCACCCAGGCTCCTACTATAGTACTCTCATCCATGGGTATTTGTCAAAACCAGTGTGTCCATGGGGAAATGATGGTAGAAAACTCCTATTCTGTCATTTTACTGAAGGCATTTTCCTCTACTTTTAGATTCTTTATTGTAGCCCTGATGGCTTCCATTCACCTACTAAAGGCACGGTGGTCTTTAGCAAGAAAATGACCATGTTCCACTCTGGAACGGTTGCTCTTAAAAATGACAGTTCTTCTAAAGCAAACATTTTTCTCCATTATATTAGTCACAGAATGTAGCTTCCACCAGAGGTTGGAGCCCTAGGTGATATAATCTGAGCTTTACTGAGTACACCAAGAAATTAAGAAGAGAAATTCAAACTATCATCTCTCACCTAGTACACTATATTTACTAATCTATAGCCACCTCCACTCTGTTTCAGTTAAATTAGGTTAACATTAGTTGCTATAGACAACCTCTCCAAATTATCTATTATCAAAATTATCTATTAATTAGTGGGTTGATAGATAAAACCCCAAATTCCAGTTGCTTAACACAATAAAATACTTTTTTCTTTTATACAAAGGCAAAGGTGGCTGTTCTTCAGGTAGATGCTTCTCATGGTGACTTGGGACACAGACTTCCTTCCTCTTGGGGTTCCACCAGTTTCTGAAGCCCTAGAGCTCCTTGTCCCCATCTGGCAGTGGGGGATAAAGGAGAGGAGAGACCCACATGCTCTTTCCTCACTTCAGCCTGGAAGCGACTTTCATCACTTATGCTCACATTCCAATGTGATGCCAGAGAGCTAAGAAATGGATTCCGTGGCTGGGCAGCCACTTCCTAGCAACAACTGCACACTATAGAAGGAACAGCTGGCCATTCCGTCGCACACTGATTTTGAGAAGAGAACACAATAGGTTATTTTCCGTATAATTTTCATCTCTCAGGGTTGAATCATTGAAAGTTTAATAAGACTAATGATTGTAATCTCAAATTAGGATTTGTAGCAGTTTATAAAATATTCAGGTAACACCCATTTGTGGTGGGATGTGTTTATGTGTGTGGTGGGGGCTGTGATGGTGGAAAAAACTATTCTGCAGCCTTATTGGGTTTTCCTAAGTGATGCAGATAAAGGTTTTTGATAGTTGCCTTGGATGATCACTATTCTGTTGGCTTTCTTAGTAAAATTTGACTTTGTGAGCATAGTACATCTGAGGAGGGTTTTATGTGTTCCTCTGTGGTTTGTTGAGGCAAGAGGAGAGGGCGTCTGACCATGTGTGCTATTGTTAAAATCAGGAAACACTTTCTTTCCTCCCTTTACAGTAAAGAACATAAAATTGAAACATGCTATGTAGCCTGAAGACAAGTCTGAGCCCGTGTTTGGGAAATTAAATGGCTTGATCATGTCATTCAGAGTAAGTTAAGGTGACAGTGCATCTGATCTGAGTAGCACAAAGTGCGATTCTATTACATTCATATTGCTTTTTGTGCCCTTCAGAATTCTGATGAATTCTGATTAACTTTGCTAATTACCTGTGGCCTGCTAGACCTGCTGAGCGGTCCCACAGTTGGGTGGATGCGAGTATTTGAGGGCTGTTAACATGAGCAGCAAAAACAATAATCTACTACTCTGCAGTAGGTATTATTTTGCATTCCTATCTCCTCTCCAGTTATTATAGTAAAGCACTGGTAGGAGGAAAGGTAGAAATGGCATCAGTGAATATACTCATAGTGACTGCTTATCAATTTACCCATATTGCCTTTTTCATTCTTCTCAAGTGGTCATTTTCATATGACTGATGATGCGTCTCTTCATTAAGAGGTAACAGCACATCAAGGCAGAACTATTTACCCAAATGATAGTTTCTCCTTGTGCTTTTTCTCCATTTCCATGTCAAATTTTAGATTATCAATATTAATTTTGCTTGAAGCCAAGGATCAAATTGTCAATGCCAGCCAACTGTACAAATTTGCTTGTCACGAGTGGACTTAGGCCTACTGGTTGCTCCTTTGCAATATCTGCTCATAAATAGAAAAATTGCATGGGCAGTTCTTAAGTGTGATTCATGATCATCATAGGAGAAAAGTTCTCAAATTCTTTTTTGCATCTGCCTTTCAAAGACTGCAGTTGTATTTCTGCCTACATTAAGGTGCTTTTCTTTTTGCATTAATATTAATTTTCTTTCCAAGGATTTGATTTGGTTGTGGCTTTTCTGACCTGTTCCCTTCTATATCGTATGCTCAGCTCTTATATTCAAAGTAGAACAAAACAATAGCTAATAAAAATCCAGTATTATAAAGCTGCAATACAACAAAATTTTAGTTCAACTTTCTCTCCATTATGCTATGCTAAGACAGGTTCTAACATGTTTTGTCTTATTAAACTTCTCTCCAGAAGAATCATCTTTATGAAGGGCATGTAGAATGCAAACCATGATACAGCTGGGTCAACACTTACTGGCTTTCCCTTTCCTTTCTCTCTCCTCAGCTCCATATCTGTGTCTCACATCTGTACTGCTCTAGGGAGAACCCAGCTGAACCTTGCAAAAGAGTGCACTGGTCTCTTTCATTCTTGCTGTTCCAGGAGATATAATATGCACTAGGAGGAGGTGTTATGTTGTATGATCACAGTAAAGCCCAGATGTGAAAACATGTGTAAGATGTCCTTGGGATGTTTCCTAACAACAGACAGCAAACTTCAAGTCTCCAAATCAGCTGCTTGGAACTGCTTTTATGGATATGACATTTAACAAGAATGGCAGTGCCTAGGATAATATTGAAATGAACCAAATAATATTCTAAAAGGGCCAAATACATATGAGTTGTAACATAATTTCAAGAGTATTTGTGTCTGTTTTTAACATCCTTTCTCACCTATTCTTTCAACCCCACTTGTATTCTTCTGTAAAGCCTTTCCAAGCCTTGAAAGACTTCAAAACGCAGTAAGAACTCACTGGACTACCCCGTAAGTCATGTCTTGCCAAATTGATCTATTCTCCACAGAGGGATATCTTAATGCATAAACAAAATAATCTCACTTCTGTTTCCTGTTGCACTTACAACAAAATCCTAATACTTTACCACAGCCTAGACGGTCTTGCACGAATGCGACCCTGCCCATCTTTCCAGTCTCATTTCACACCTTCTCCCACCTTTGCTCACGCTGTTCCAGTTATACTGTATTTGTTTAGCAACTTGAAAATGCTAAGCTATTTCCCACCTCAGGACCTTTATGTGTGCTGTAGTCTTTGCTGGAACACAATTATCCCAGTTCTTTTTTTTTTTTTTTTTTTGAGACAGAGTCTCGCTCTGTTGCCCAGGCTGGAGAGCAGCGGTGTGATCTCAGCTCACTGCAACCTCCTCCTCCCAGGTTCAAGCAATTCTCCTGCCTCAGCCTCCTGAGTAGCTGGGATTTCAGGGACACGTCATTACACTCGAGTAATTTTGTATTTTTTAGTAGAGATGGGGTTTCACCATATTGGTCAAGCTGATCTCGAACTGCTGACCTCATGGTCCGCCTGTCTTGGACCCCCAAGTGCTGGGATTACAGGCATGAGTCACTGTGTCTACAATTATCCCAGTTCTGCTGAGCTGTATCCTTCAGGTCCTTCAAGTCTGAATTTAAATGTCACCTCTTCAGAGAGGCCTTTCCTGACTACCATGTTTAAAGTTCTTCACATTCTCACCGTCTTCATCTCTATCTTGTTGCCACTTTGCTTTCTATGCATTATGGTATTTGTTTACTTGCTTATTATCTCTTTCTCCTACTAGAACATAAGCTTTATGAGGGCAGGCACTTGTCTGTCTTGTCTTTGTATCCCCAGCCCCTGGCACAGCTCATCACACAAACCAGATTGTTTGTCACTGTTTGCTGAACGATGGTTGGCTTTTCCTTCACACAATGTGCTTCCTTATGGGGCAGTTCTCTGTTTTTAATTTGCCTTCCAAAAGGAAACTTATTAATGACTTTTAAAAATTAGAAGGCAGTGTATAGAAGCAACTTTTGAAAAACCGTGTTTCCAGCGACAGCCTGTAGGATCCTGTGTAGGAGCCCCTGGAATTGCGATACTTAAAAAATGAAGCGAATAACAAGTGCATGGCACTGTTGCACACAAACAGGATTTTAATTACATTCACTTCTCCATCCCCTACCCAGGTTCCGCGATGCATTAAAGGAGATATGGCCAGGCAAACCCCACATCTGAAACTGACTCACAAGGAATATAAATAAGGGATGGCAAATGTGATTTGGAGGAGAGGAACAGAGGAGAGAGGGCAGGTGACTGGCTGGTGCCTGTGGGAGGAGTTGGGACCTGAGATGGGGAAAGGACCTTCCATTTCTTAGCACTGTTCCAATATAACTGGAACAGAGTGGGCAAAGGTGGGAGAAGGTAGAATAGAAATGAGACTGGAAAGATAGGCAGGGTCACGTTCGTGCCAGACCTTCCTGCTTCCAAGCTTGGTTGGTTAGACCATGCCTCGGAGGTGTGCCCCCTTGCTCTGTGGTTGGGTCATTTCCAAAGCTTATTGATCTTGGAGGTTGGGGCCCCAGAATGAAGGTGGAAGCAGGTGGGTTAGGGCATTCCTGAATAGAGGGAGGCTTTTTCCGTGGGTTTTCTTGTCTGTCTGTGAAAGGGCCTCTACGCTGGCTCTGGGATGTGAGCATAAAGGAGCAATGGGCACCTCCCCCAGCTCTCCTGGGAGAGACTCACAGCTCGCCAGCCATGGCTTCCTCACACCCAGGCCAGCTTTTCCCAGCAGAGGGAACTTCCTGCTCCAAGGGCTCCTCTGTTCTTTCTTTGGAGTTTCGCTCTTGTTACCCAGGCTGGAGTGCAATGGCGCGATCTCGGCTCACCGCAACCTCCGCCTCCTGGGTTCAGGCAATTCTCCTGCCTCAGCCTCCTGAGTAGCTGGGATTACAGACATGCGCCACCATGACCAGTTAATTTTTTTGTATTTTTAGTAGAGACAGGGTTTCACCATGTTGACCAGGATGGTCTCGATCTGTTGACCTCGTGATCCACCCGCCTCGGCCTCCCAAAGTGCTGGGATTACAGGCGTGAGCCACTGCACCCAGCCAGGCCGCTTCTGTTCTGAAGCCCAGAAATGGGGCCAACGGGAAGACTCTCACTTCTCACTTCAGCTGTACGGGGAGATACCCAGGAGTGAACCCCACCCACCTATACCCCTGAAAGGAGCCCTGGGTCTCACCTGTCTCCTTCTGTGAGTGACTCCACACAGTATTCCACCCGCCTGCTGAGCCGTTGCTAGCTGAGGTGCTGCACTTTTTGCCCCCAGCACAGATTCCCCGGGCGTGTTCTTCTCGCTCTTCCTCGACCCATCTCCCCACTAACAGAGACTGATTTTAGCACTTCCCTCCTGGTACAAGGCCCTAAGGTCATTCTGCTGAGGGGAGAGAAGGGCTCAAAGGGCTTTGGGGTGCTGTCTTCATTGTTTTCCCCTGGGGCCACCCTTATTTGCTTCCCATTTTCAACAAAGGAAAGATGCCCCTGTGGGACAGTGGAGGGGTGGGGGTCAGACAGGCAGGCTGCTCCCTCACCCAATCACCGCCCTCACCCTCCTTCCCATTTCCCTGTGGAACTTGATAGTCACAGCTGCCCAACATGTACAATAAAGGCAAGAAGATGACCTACAACAAGCCTCAGTCACTATGGTGTGAGCTGTCACAGAAGAGGGAACATTTAACTTCATGATTTAGATTGTTTTCTGGCTAATTTGTATGCCTTGCTGTGAAGAGTACATACATTTCTTTTAAACTACAGGAAGAAGAAAATATCACATTGGCCACCAATACTTCTAGGTAGAGTGAGAAACACTTTGCCTGGAGTTGAGGGCCTCACCATACTAAACATGACAGCTAGGCTGTGTGACTGCCAGCACACCCCAGAGAATCACAGGATGGGCCTCTGGACTCAGAAAATATCAATGTCCCCTTCAGGTGGTGGGATCTTTTTTCATTTTGCTCTCTCTATTTTAAATTAGAAAACAGACTAAGAAATGGTTAATTGTGTTTGCCGGAAAATATTCAAGTGTAAGGCAACAGTTTCCAAATTCCCTGCAGAGACTGGGCACAAGGGAACATTGGCAGCCAAGCCTGTTATTAAGAAGGTCACAAGATGCCATCTGTTACTGCGTGCACTTTACTGTTCAAGCATAACATCGACTAGGAGGTGGCTGCAATTGATTTTGCCTGTGAACTTAAAAGATAGAGCCATGATGGACACCATAGTGAGTTTAGTAGGCTTATATGAACAAACCATGTGTCTGCCTATGAGATGGGCTGGGGTTACATGGGGAGAAAATAGGGAAAAGGTGAAGCATTATTTTCAGCTCTGTCCTTGGTTATAGCTCAAATGTAATTTGGGATACTCCTGGGTGATTTCCTTTTGTGTGTGTGTGTACCTGGTTTTAGCCATTTACAAAATGTAATAGTAGAACTTCCTTCTTTATGTATAATTATATTTTATAATTTTATAAATTTTTATTTTATAAATTTTATAATTATATAATTATATTCATAATTTATAATTATGAAGTTATAAAAAGACAGATAAATGAACTGCCTTATTCTTTTGTTAACAAAGAATAAAATAATTAAAAATTATTTTAAAGAAAATTCTTTTAAAGAACTTTAAAAACTCAAGAGAAAGTTAAAATGGCACAATCAATACCCACCTGCCCTCTCCTAGATTCATCAATTGTTAATATTTTGCCACATTTTCTAACATTTGCTTTATCTCAATCTCTCTATACTGATATATCTACATATACTTATTTGCTAGAATGTTGAGAGTAAAATTAAAATATCATAACAGTATATCCTAAATATTTCCACATGAGTATCCTATGGATAAAAATGTTCTTTTACATAACCACAATATTATGATCACACTAAAAAAAATGACATTTTCTTAAAGTCAGCTGATTAGAAAAAAAGGAATATAACATTGCTAGAATAATTTTTATCTAGTATGTAGACCATTGAATGACTTATTCTTAAAAATCTGCCAGGAAAGAGATTTGCTCTCTAATCTATCTTGATGGTTAACACATCTCTCTTTAAGACAATGATACCTTATATTTTTGAGACACTTTGAGAAATCTGATGGAAGCTCTGGGCCCTATCTTCAGAAAAATATTCATAAAGACAGTACCAATCTGTGGCCTGTTAGGAGCCAGGCTGCACAGCAGGAGGTGTGCAGTGGGGAGCCAGCAAAACTTCATCTGCATTTATGGCCACTCCCCTTCGTTGGCATTACCATCTGAGCTTCTCCTCCTGTCAGACCAGCAGCAGCATTAGCTTCTCATAGGAACGCAAACCCTACTGTGAATTGTGCATGCAAAGGATCTAGGCTACATGCCCCTTATGAGAATCTAATGCCTGATGATCTGTCACTGTCTCCCATCACCCCCAGATATGACCATCTAGTTGCAGGAGAACAAGCTCAGGGCTCCCACTGACTCTACATTATGGTGAGTTGCATAATTATTTTATTATCTATTACAATGTATTAATAATAGAAATAAAGTGCACAATAAAGGTAATGCACTTGAATCATCCTGAAACCATCACCCTGGCCCCTGCCCACCTGCCTTCCATGTTTCCATGTTTCCATTGTCTTCCCTGAAACTGGTTCCTGGTGCCAACAAGGTTGGGGACCGCTGCATGAAGACTCTTAAACCGGTCAACAATGCATACATCTTGGCTGCTTCTAGTTATGTTTTCACGTTTAATCTAAATTCTCCTCTCATACAATTTAAGACCACAGTGCTCAAAAAACATGGAGAATGGTTTGTCTTCACCTTCCAACATTGTGTTTTGTGTTCATGAACCTTCATTTCAAATGACAGGCATGTGGGAGCTCAAAGTATCCCCAACCTATTAAAGGAAAACAGAGTCACAGATAAGTCTGACAGTTGTACTATGGCAGACACCCAGTAGGTGGACTAAATGATTAGAAGACCTGGAGGTACGCTTCTAAACTTGAGCTTCTCTGATTCTGCAAGCTTACACTTGCTTTCTTGATAATTTGCTTTTAAAAACTAAATACCTGTAACCTGGAATGACAGGAAATACAGGTATTTGCATCAGGGTTGGCACAACATTTAAGGACCTAATACCTAAAGATGGAATTTGTTGGTAATCACAAAGATATTTAGTTTTATCAACAAATTGCCCAATTCAGTTATAGTTCTAAGGCTGGGCAGGGAAGCAGGAAGGTACATGCTAGCAAATTACGGTAACATTAAATGTCCTTAACTAAAAGGCAGGCTGAAGCTGCCAAGGTCAAGTTGTACCATAGGCTCTATTTTGTGAACTGTGAACTTGCAAAGAAAAGTCATCAGCTAACCATACTACAACATGAGGGAGCTTAACACTGGTTAAGAGGAACACTGGTTCCTCCACACCAACTGAAGAAAATGAGAGACATTTCTAGTTCAGTTAGAGAAATAAGCAAGTTGGCTCAAAGATGAACACAAATGTGTAAATACCTAATGCTATGGTCTAGCACAATCCTAATGTCTGGTTTTGTTCCCCCACAATGCACCAAATGCCTCAAAATTACTTTCTGTAAAACTTTAATATTGTAGAATCATATCACTTACTAATTAATGATTAGTATAATTCTTGAAAGGAAGGGTAACAAAAAGCTAGTTAAGCCTCTGGGAGGCCTGCGGGATTTATAAAAGTCTTACAGAGCTTTGAAAGGCTAAGAATTCACAGAGCATGGAACAATCAGCACTAATTGTGAAGGATAAACTTCTTATCCATCTGCTTTTGCTGTGGCTATGAAAAAGTAGGTTTTTCTTGAATTTAGCTAAGTAATTGTTAAGCTCTTTGACTCTGGCTTAAGATATCTTGTTTTTAAAAAGAGTTTATCAGCATAAAATAGCACACGAAGCAAGGAACATTGGCCACTGGCTAGTTCTCTCTCTTGACTTATTCCTAATGACCAGACCCCATCATATTACGTCAAGCAAGACACCCTTTCAGCATTTTCCTCTGATTTTAATAATATCACACCAGATAACTCAATATCATTAGTCACTAAAAAATCAATCTGGATACCATGCTCATGCTTGTAATCCCAGCAGTTTGGGAGGCTAAGGTGGGAGGATTGCTTGAACTCAGGAGTTCGAGACCAGTCTGGACAATAGCGTGAGACTTCATCTCTACGGAAAATGTTTAGAAATTAACTGGCTCTGGTGGCATGTGCCTGTGGTTCCAGCTACTTGGGAGGCTGAGGCAGGTGGATCACTTGAGCCTGGAAGTTGGAGGTTGCAGTGAGCCATGATCATGCTCTGCACTCCAGCCTAGGTGGCAGAACAACACTGTCTCAAAAAAAAAAAAAAAAAGGAGAAGTGCAAGTAAAAAGCACAATGACATCGTATGTTCTCATGTGGAAGTGGGAGCTAAGCTGTGAGGATACAAAGGCATAAGAATAATACAATAGACTTTGTGGAACTCAGAAAGGGTGGGTGGGGGTGAGGGATAAAAGACTACACTTGGGTGCAGTGTACACTGCTTGGGTGCACCAAAATCTCAGAAATCACCACCAAAGAACTTATTCATGTAGCCAAACACCACCTGTTCCCAAAAAACCTATTGAAATAAAACAAGTTTAAAATTTTTAAATAAATAAATAAATAAAAAGAAAAAAAACCACAATGAGCTACTACATCACATCCATTAGAATGGCTGTAATCACAAAGACAGTAACAAACTTTGGGGAAGATGTGGAGAAACAGGAACCTTCATTCATTGCTGGTGGGAACATAAAAGAATACAGTCATACTGGGCATGGTGGCTCACACCTGTAATCCCAGCACTTTGGGAGGCTGAGGCAGGTGGATTACCTAAGGTCAGGAGTTCGAGATCAGCCTGGCCAATACGGTGACACTCCGTCTTTATTAAAAATACAAAATTTAGCCAGGTGTGATAACACATGCTGTAATCCCAGCTACTCTGGAGGCTGAGGCAGGAGAATTGCTTGAATCCAGGAACTGGAGGTTGCAGTGAACCAAGATGGTGCCACTGCACTCCAACCTGGGCCTGGGTGACAGAGCGAGATTCCATCTCAAAAAACCAAACAAACAAAAGCAGCTACTTTGGAAAACAGTTTCTTTAAAAGTTAAAGAAAAATTAATAGCAGGATCCAGTGATTCTACATATAGGTTTTTACCCACTAGAAATGAAAACATATGTCTACACAGACTTGCAGGTGAATGCTCATCACAGCATTATTCATAGCAGCCAAAATTGGAAACAACCCTAATGTCTGTCACCTAGTGAATGAGTAACAAAATCTAGTATATTCATACAATGGAATACTATTTGGCAATGAAAAAAAGAATAAAATACTAAAACAGCTACAGCATGGGTGACCCTCAAAACACCGTATTAAGTTAAAGAAGTCAAACATAAAAGATCGCATAGTGTATGATTCCATTTGTATGACATATCCGGTAAAGGCGAATCTATAGAGAAAGCGGATGAGTGGTTTTCTGGTGCTGGTAGTAAGAAAGGGTATTAATTATAAAGGAGCAAAAGGAATCTTACTGGGATGATGAAAATACTCTAAAACCAGATTACGGTGATGGTTGCATAGCCTGGTTAGTTTACTTAATTCATTGAACTGTATACTTAAATTGGGTCAGTTTTATGGTATATAAGTTATATCCCAATAAAATTGTTAAAAAATACACTTGAGCTTCTCAAGACCTTAATAAAAATTTACAGCCTTGAAATTTCAGCAGTCTTACTTCTAATTCTAAGAGTGTAAGTTTGTATCATAGCATAGTATTTCAGACACAAAAATGTTTACCTCTCCCAAAAGCTCCAGAAGAATTACTATGAATTTAACTAGTTCAGTTTGGTCTTACCTGTTTGATGTTCACTTTTAAAAAGAGATATTATTCTTAATTGACACATAATAATCGTATATATTTCTGGAGAACAGTGTGATATTTTAGTACGTGTGTATACTGTGCAATGAGTGAGATATATGGCATATCCATCACCTCAAATATTTATGACTTATTTGTGTTGGGAACATTAAAAATCCTTTCTTGTAGCTATTTGAAAAGATACAATATTCCAGAGACATTTCAAATACAAAAGAAAATACATAATATTTTTTTTTTTGACTGTTGCCTAGGCTAGAGTGCAGTGTGCAATCATGGCTCAATGTATCCTCAACTTCCCAGGCTCATGCAATCTTCCTGCCTTAGCCTCCCTAGTACCTGGAACCACACGTGCCACCATCACACCGAGCTAATTTTTAAAAATTATAATTTATAGAGACGAGGATCTCCCTATGTTGCGTAGGCTGGTCTCAAACTCCTGGCCTCAAGTGATCCTCTTGCCTTGGCCTGCCAAAGTGCTGGGATTACAGCCATGAGTCATGGTGCCTGGCCATAAGTTACTGTTAACTGTATTCCCCCTACAGTGTTATAGAATACTAAAACTTAGTCCTCTTATCTAGCTATAAGTTTTGGTCAGATGCTAAAGGGAAACAAATGATGTGTGTACAATTTGTGGTAATAGCCTAATTGGAAGTATAAGAAATTTTATTCTAATACTACATTTAATCCTGAATTTTCCTCTTCGTGTGCATGCAGGACTATTCCCTGATATAACCAGGCCCTTTAAAAAGTCATTTGATGTCAAGCATGGAGTGGTAAGTCCAACATTTCTCAGTAATTACTTAACTGAAGAGAGCTTAAATGATTGTATACTGCATATTATTTATTTAAAAAGGGGGTTAGAATTTTAAAAAACAATACTCACCGTTTATTCCTGATTGATTATTTTGTGTGTAGCTTTCTATTAGGTGACGGGAATACAACAATAACCAAGGTTACAAATTGTGACAGACTGATGATATGTGTTTTTATCATCATCACCAACTTTTCCTCTTTCCCATGCAGAGGAAAAATGATATGTAATATACTGGAGGTTAAAAGTAACTTTTCTCTAATTGTAAACATTCAAATAATACAGAGTAATAAAGTAAAGATTATCTGAAATCCTTTCCCTTCCCCTAGGGACAATCACCATTTTAATTTCAGTGAACATCTTTATAAATAGCTCTCTATACTTATGTATACCTAAGGATACATGCACACACACAGTATATTGATGAGATCATTCTGAACACTGTCCTCTGTAACCTGCTTTTATCACTTAATATTTTCATGGATTTCCTTCAGTGTTAATTAACATAATTATTTGTTATCATTTTTAATGGATATATAATATTTCATTGACTGACTCCATTACAATTTTAAAATATGCCATGGGCCAACAGTGGCTCATGCCTGTAATCCCAGCACTTTGGGAGGCTGAGGCAGGCAGATCACCTGAAGTCAGGAGTTCAAGACCAGCCTGACCAACATAGTGAAACCCCATCTCTACTAAAAAAAAAAAAAAAAAAAAAAATTAGCCGGGAATGGTGATGTGTGCCTGTAATCCCAGCTACTTAAACGGCTGAGGCAGGAGAGTTGCTTGAATCCAGCAGGTGAAGGTTGCAGTGAGCTGAGATCATGCCACTGCACTCCAGCCTGGGTAACAAGAGCAAAACTCCATCTCAAGAAAGAAAAAACCCATATATATATATATGCATGCCATATCAGGAGGCATTTAAGGTTTTCTAATTTATAGCTATTGTAACCAATGCTGTGATCAACAAAATTTGAATACAGGTTTTGCAGCTGTAAAATCATCATTTCAGGATACGTTCCCATAAGAAGAATTCTTGGGTCAAAAGTACACTTATTTTACATATGGCAAAATTGCCTTCCCCAAAATTGGCCTCATGCCCCAGTTGTGTGTGAGAGTGCCTATTTTCCCATATCCTCTCTAACACTTGCTTTAAAATATAATCTTGATGTTTTCCAACTTGATAGATGAAGATAGTTCAATTTTCTTTTAATTTTGTTTATTTGATTATTAGTGAGGTCAAGCATCTTCTGTGTTTATTCATCATTTATAGTTCTTTCATGAATTGTAATGATTCTCACTATTTGTGGTTATATTTTGTAAAATCACCATGAATACTGAATTAAGTAATACTGAACCATTGTTCCTAAAGGAAATATAAGGTTAGGTTCCTGGGAGCCTCCAGTCATGACATTTTTGCCAGCTGATCAATACATAATTTTGTTTTTATATATGTTTCTGTTTAAAGACACTTAATTTAATTCATGTTGTTATTTTATTAACATTGAACTCATGGTTAACAGCACTACAACTAATGCCAGAATGGAGCTTAATTAGTTGACAAATAAATTTTAACAAGTAAGTAAATTTGCAAATACAAATTCATGAAAATATACCATCATTATCATTCAATTATATTTGAATGATAATGATAGTGTATTTCCTTCATCCATTTTCCTACTAGGGTGTTTAGCTTTTTCTTATTGATTTGTATAAGGTATTTTCATATCAGGATTATACTCTTTTCTCTAAATTTTACTGTTATTGTTATTACAGTGGTGGCTTTTTTTTTTTTTTTTTTTTTTTTTAAACAGGGTCTTGCTATGTTGCCTTAGCTGGCCTTGAACTCCTGGGCTTAAGAATCCCCTGCCTCGGCCTCCCGAGTGGCTGAAACTACACTGTACTTATGGTGATGGCTTTTCACAAGAGTATCAGTGCTTTCTGAATGTAGGGGTGGGGAGGAACAATGTTGGGAAAATGAATTTTATTAGATTTCGATTACTATGAAAGTGGTTGGTATTTATATCTACCTCTCCTTTTCTAGGCACATCAAATTTGGGGTTTTGGTGATTTTTTTCCAACTCCACCAAATAATGGAAAATCTTGTAAGTCTCATCCTAAACTACCATTTTATCTCCATTTTCTGCCTTTATTTTAATCATGGTCTTCATGTGATATTTTCATACCTTTTGCATTTCTGCTTCCTTCCTCCTGGCACCCACATTGTTGTGTCATTTCATCTCTCCTAACAATACAAAAGGTAGGATGCAGAAATAACAGTAGGGAGAAATGCAAGAGGCATTTGCCCCTCATGCTGGTGGTAGAGATAGGGGCTGTGTATGTGAAGGTTTGGATCTAGTGATTTAGAATGAGGTTTGGGAATGTCAGGAAATTTCACTTATGGTAGACTCTGTTTATCACAAACATTCACACATCAGCTGTCTCTTCACCCTAGGTGTGAGACCTAAAAAGCCAGCACAAGAGGCCCTGATAAACTACGGTCGACGAGGGATATGTGTCCTAAAGCATGTAAGAATCTTTTTACTTGCCGTGCAAGAGATCTTTGGGGTAGAGTCAGGAAGTGGGGTTCTGCATGTCTCCACATGGCAGCAGGGAGGTGGCCTGTGTATGTTTAGAACTGGTATAAAACTATTCCCTAAGTTACAATCAGGCTAAAAGTGGAGCAGTTCTGATAAGAAAAAGTCTTCATTAAAGCATCATGAACAGTTTCTTGGGTAGATCTCTCCATAGCTTTTTTGAAACAAGCCCCTAAGAGGCTTACAGCAGTTGGGATTTCTATTGTACTTCTGAATTTTCATCAGTGAGTTGCTGGGTTCTACCTGTTGTGAAAGAGCGAGTGAGTTCTCAGATCACCCTGCCCTGCCGCATATCCATCCTGTGTGTCCGGTGGCTGGAGAGTCCCTCTCCACCCAGCATTTATGGTCTCTGCTTCCCCGATATGGCCCTCCAGACCAAGAAGTCTCTCCTTCCTGATTAGACTTTCTCAAAACCCAGGGCTTATAAACAGACTGTTAAAATGGGGTTATTTTTATGTCTTAAAGTTCTGGCAGAAACTTTCAGAAAATAAGCTGAAAGAGGCCGGGCACTGTGGGTCACGTCTTTAATCCCAGCACTTTGGGAGGCCCAGGCAGGCAGATCACCTGAAGTCGGGAGTTCAAGACCAGCATGGACGACACGGAAAAACCCTGTTTCTACTAAAAAGACAAAAATTAGCCGGCGTGGTGTTGGGTGCCTATAATCCCAGGAGGCTGAGGCAGGAGAATTGCTTGAACCCTGGAGGCGGAGACTGCAGGAAGCCAAGATCATGCCATTGCACTGGGTAACAAAAGCAAAACTCTGTCTCAAAAAAAAAAAAAAAAAAGAGAGAGAGAGAATAAGTTGAAAGAAAGATAAAAACTGGTTTCTACATAGAAGGTACAACTAATTTTGCTATTCCATTACTTTATTAAGATTTCTCTTTAACTTAAAAAAACTCAGACTCATCCTAAGTAATTATGTTTATTATACCATGGGTTTGATATGCTCATCAGGTGTGTTAGAAAAAAAAATCCTGACCATTAAAATAAAAAATGTTATATAAGTATTACCTAACATCACAAAAACCACCAATTATACATACATTTCACTTTGGAAATGCTGGTCTTTGGGCCTTAACTAGCAAATCTAATACATTTCACTAATGAGAAAGGGTTGGCTGACCCATGCTGATTCCTAGGCAACTAATCTATTTTAATGGTGATCTTTCAGAAATGGTGCAGTTTTTCTTGACTTTTCTACTTAGGACCTGATAACTTTCCCAGGGAGCATTTCAAGCATGGGAAGCCAGTGATGTGGCAGACGAAGGAGGGAGTTGCTTGGGGGCATTTGTAGCTGTGTGGTCCCGTTAAAGTTATATTGTGTGATCAAGCAGGGACATCCCTTCACTGTAGGGTTGATGCCTGCTTCTAGGAAGGGTAGATGATTTCCTGAAAGTACATTTACTGAAAGCTGGTCTCTTGGGAGTGGCTTTGGCGAATCATTAACTATTGTTAAGTAAATAAATCCCTCTTGCCTACATGGAGTTTTATGGGTGCCAAGCAATTCCATTGCCAATCAGTGTCTACAGCTGTTCTGGGGAACAGTTGCTTCTCTCTGTAAGGTACTTCCTCAGCCCCCGCCCCCAGAAAGGGAATTCTCTCTACTCACAGTAGCAGCTTTTAAGTCAACCATTCCCAACAAATAAATGACATTACATCCTGCTCTTGCTTTTGTGGTGCAATAACAGGCTAAAATTACATGCACGTACACACACACACACACACACACACACACACCACAATTAATATGGGGCGCATATTTGGAAAACTTTGGACCTAGAGTTCTGATCAAAAAATAAATCATGACTTTTTATTTATGGGACGAGGCAAATTTTAATATTTTAAAATAGGTGATATATTTTGGAGAACAAGTTCTGAGATACATAAATGCCCTATTTCCTTCATCAAAGCAACAAGTAGAGATTGAATGAAATTTTCAACCATCGTTAACACTATTCTTAGTTTAGAAAGTATTTGCTTGCTGTGTAGTGCCTTTGGTAACCACTCCCTAAATGTTTATATTCCTGTGTCCTATCTTGAAGAAGTTCCTGATGGAAACTGGAAAGCAGAGCATTCACCTCCAGGATTGTGGGGACTAAAGGAATGGTAGGGAAACCTGGAAAGAATCTTAGCAGAGAAACAGTGGGGGCCGGTTAGGGAATGCAAGAGTTCCTGCCCTTTTTCTCTCCTGCTTCAGTCATGTGGCCTTCCTGACAGAGACACAATATATTAAACAGGAAGGTTAAGAGAGATGGAACAAAATGCAGAATCAATCCCTTCTCCTGCTCATGAATGATGTCTGGTTTGGAAGAGACCATTTAATTCTCAATTCGGTGGAAAAGTGACCTTTGCAGATGAGTGAGTGCTGACAGCCAGGCCATTTTTCTCCAGCTTCATAGACGGTGGGATTCTGAAAGCAAGGTTGGCTCATCTGAGGATTCAGAAACTGATCCATACTCCGATTATGGCTGGGGAGGACCCTCATCACCATTTAACTGAGTTGGAAAACGAAGCCACAGTGCGGGAGGCCTGGAGTTTGTTTAACAAACAACTTTGAGGTGAGTCCCCCCAAATCCTCCCCCCTCCCCCCTTCGCCCCTGGGAACATCTGGATCCTGGCAGGTTGGCTTTCTGGGACATTTCCATGGGCTTCCTTTGTCATTTTTTTTTTTCCTTTTTAATAGGTGTAGAGACAAAAGTTGTTATAATCTTTATTAAATCTTCCTCTTTAAATAAACACTTGGGACCACATTTCGCTGCAAGAACCAGAGAAATGGTGCTGCGGCCCCGACCGTCGCGGGCTCGGGCGTCACAGAGCCGGTCCCTGGTATCTGGGAGCCCCGGGGAAGGCGCAGGGGCGTGAGAAAGGCTCTGTATTCAGAGCGGTGACCCGGCAGAGCCGGAGTCTTCCACCGCCAGGTTTTCCTCCGCGCAAAGCGCCGCCGGGAAGCGAATAGGCTCAGACCGTCGGTCGAGCGGGAGGGGGCGGCCTGAGCCGCGGCGGGCGCGCGAGCTTAGTGGCGGGGGATCGCGGCCCTCCCCGCCCCCCCCCCGGCTCCCCCCTCCCCGGCTCCCCCCCCGGCTCCCCCCCCCCCGGCTCCCCCCCCCCCCGGCTCCCCGGGTGGCTGCCCGCGTCCCCGAAGCCCCGCCCACGGCCCGCCCCTCCCCCGGGCCCGCCCCTTCCCGCTCCTCCCGCCCCGCCCGAGCGGCCGCCGCCTCCTCCCTCCACGGTCCGCCTCCTCTCCCCCACGATCCTCTGGCTCCCTCCACGGTCCTCCTTCCCCCCGCCCCCGCAGCATCCACGGGCTGCCTCCGCCGCCTACGACCCTCCTCCTCCCTTGGCGACTCTCCTGCTGATTCTCCCCCCACCGCCCGCCTCGCCGCCCCCAGCGGAGCGCACCGGAGGGAGGGACCGGGGGCTGCCGGGCTGCGCAGTGACCCGGGCGCGGGAGGAGCCCGCTGCAGTCCAGGCCCGCGAAGGGCCCCGGCAGCCGCCGACTTCCGAGGAAAGGCAGGACGGTGTTTGGTTTGCTAAAGTAGCCGCCTCCTACTCCCTCTTCCTCCCCAGTCCGCGCTCTCTGCTCCCCACGCCCCCTTCCATTTACTTCGAGTTACCAAGACAGTCCTTCTCTTAGGATTCCTCTTGAATCGAAAATACAATTAAAAGTCGCAGCACCACCCCTGCATCCCGCCCTCTAAACTCCTGGTGATTATTTCTGTCCCTTAGCCCTAGGTTGGGTTAAATACATTCCCCGGGAGCCATCTGGTTTGATTCCCGGCAACCTTCATATGGTTTCCATTAAGCTCGCCAAAAGCATGCATTGAAAAGGCAGCCCTATAGCCACTCAGGCACCTCCGGGGTTTTGCTCTGGCCAGCCCCGGCAGACGTCTCGGGCGGAGAGTGAGAAAGGCCTCTGTTCAGGTTCCGAGTCTAGTACCTCATGATCCTGGTTTTAATCTCTAAGTTCTTGGCTTTTCCTAGTCCAAGAAAATACAGTTCTCCAAGGTCATGGTTATCATTCATTTATTATTATTTTTTCATTATATGCAAGGGCTAGCTGATTAGAATTCTGTTTTAATTCTAAAAATGAAGGCTAACGGCTTTACAGATGGGTTGCAAAAGTACCCTGGCCACAGAGGTTAAATTTGACCATTAGCATTGGTATGGTGGGGTTTACACCTTCTCTCCTGTCTGTACCCCATTCCTTAGCCCCCAAAACGCAAAGAACAAATGTTAGCTTGTGGAAACATATTCCCTCACACGTGGGTTGGGGCCTGTGGTCCAAGAAAAAGGGAACCAGCAGTTCATAGACTCAGAGTGGTATAACTAGAACGTTCCTTAGGATCCATCCAATATGTATGGCAATTAATCGAGAACATGCAGAAAGTGGAGAGGCTACAGGAAGGTCACCTACAGTACTGCGGCCTAATATGGGGATGGGAGGGTGGGGAAGAAACCTGGGCGTCAAGTGCTTTATCATATACAGCAAGGAAGATTGTGTCAAACCAATTCATTCGTGGCACATCCTGGCTCTCCGCAGCCCCTCAGCTGCAGTCCCGTCCCTGTCCTGCTCTGTGCCTCCCTGTTTGGGGAGTTAGAGCTCTTTGCTTTTCTTCCTGTTTCCCCGCTCCCGCCCTGACCGTGTGATTTTTATTTGGGTTTTTAAAATGAAACCAGGTGCTGCATAAAACAAAAGCAAAGTAATAACAAGGAAAGACTATCCAACGCCTGAGGAATGTGCTGAGTTTTATGACTCAGGCTGTCCTGGCAAAGAGCTTGGACTGACAGCAAGAGGTGGGTGGCACGGAGCACAGACCATACATGGCAGCCCTGGCCTTCCCAGATAGGCATGGTCAAGGCAGCCTGTGACTCATTTCACAAAACCAGAGACTCTTGTTCTTTGTGGAACAAGACTTCCCCGAGGCTAGAGCAGGATGATCATCAGCTTTTCTCCTAGAGCCAGTTCAGTCTGATAAAGCAGGGGCCACCCGGGAGTTTGGAGGGGAAGAGAGCCCAGGCACAAGGCCATCCCTGGGAAAGACACAGGCTTGGTAGACTTGGACAAGGCCTTTGGTGCAGTCAGGAGATGAATAACAGAGAAGCTGCAACGTGACATGAAAATGAGCATGTATTGTAGTGGAGACAAGGGCTTGAAAGTTCCAGGTGGCAGGACTGCCACAGTGCCTTGGAGAAGGGGACTGTTGGTGTGCTCCTAAGCTCAGAGGAGGTGTTTGCTCCTCCTGAGGTCGTGGAGCACAGGAAAGGCTTGTCAGATGCCAGTAGGGTTTCCGAGGTGCCATTCCTCTGCAATCAGGAAGAGTAACTAAGGGCAAAATTAGTAGACTTTGCATAAACACCCAGAGAGCCACCCAGGCACACATCCTCACATTCTGAGAATTCTTTTCAAATGAGCATAGTAATGGGGTGAGGTGTACATTTTTTCTGTTACTAAGAGACAGCCTGAGAGAGGGAGAATGCAAAGGAGAATGTCTCTCCGAGCAGAGGTGGTGGGAGGGGCTGGAATTTGGGTGACAAGGATCTGTTTGTGCCCCCTTTATTACACAGGCTTGGGTGGAACGCGACTGATAGGGCTCCTTCTGATTTCTGCGATCCCAGAGAAGGCTGTCATGTTTTGAATGAGAATGAACTTTGACTGGCATAAATGAGATCTCCATGCAGCAGCCCCATGGAACAGGGGCTTGTTTTTCCTTTTCTTATTTCTCTTTTTCTTTTCCTTTCCATGGAACAACCATTGAAAAGCTATGGTAACTATTCCATAATTGCAGGCAAAGCTCTGCTTAACTTTTCCCTCAAAGTCTACTTACCTGGAAAAGTAAAGTCTTTTGAGAACGATGACTTCATAAATATTTATAGTGGGAACAGGCGTCATTCTGGTTCTGCGAGAGAATGGGCTCATTCAGTTTTATTTATGATGTGACACTTGGGTGAGTGACATCCGTCATCTGGGTCGGCCCTACACTCTGTCCCACTGAAGCATGTGTATGGAGTGATCATGCCTGCAAATATTTGCTATATTTAGATCCTCTTCCCCCCTAACTCCCTCTCAGCCTTCTTAAGTCCCCAAACCAGCAAAAAAGTCAAGCTATGGTCTAGGAAGGTTTGAACCCTAATGACAAGGCACGAGGGCTTGAACATGTGCTGTAGAAGGACTTGACGAATTGGGAGGCAATTAGAGTGGGAACGATGTTATTACGGCATTCAGGAAGTTTTGCTGGTCCTTGTCTAGCAGGTGAGGGCTCTCAGCTGGGCATGAGGGGTTTTGACAGGTGACGAGCACAGCCCTGAGTGATGAATGCAGAGGGATGCTTATGAAGCTCTTCCCTTCCCAGGGAGCTTTCTCTGGACAGGATCTCACAGGCCCTGAAATCGTCACCATGTACCCCAGGGCTCTGGGGGCAGGATCTGGTGAGGACTCTGTGACCTCAGCTGGGTCAAGGTCTGTGGTGTAACCCGAGGCCTCCTCTCAGCCACACCTGGTCCGGGGCTGGGCACAGCAGCTGCTCTCCATCAGCTTTGGAGGAGGGAGGACGTTCTCCAGCTTCCTGGCTTTCAATTGCACATGTCCTTACCTAGGCATTTCAGGCTGGACCTAGACATTCCTCAGGACTCAATATTTGCCCGGGATCGGCTTGGCAATCTATTGTTTATTCTGGGAAGGGCCAGGTCTTGGCACAGTGGCCTGAAGCATTGCCAGTGTTTTATTTTTAGAGACAGGAAAATGTCTGCCTTTTGGCAGCTGCTCTTTTTCTGGCACACATCAGTGATGGTGTAAAAAAGTTCAAGTGAGAGATTCCAAGCCCTAAACTCATGGCCTATGACACAGACAATAGCACCATAAGCCTCTCAACAGGCACTTCTGGGGAACCTAAGATGTGTCATTAGAAGGCCTCCTGGGCAGAGTAGTAGCCTCCCTGCCACACCCTGGAGGCAAGAGTCCTGCCTAGTCCAGAAACCTCAGAGCCCGAACATCTTTTGAGTCCCTTTTGAATGCATCAGCCAATCTGAACTATTATAGCTCTTACCTCCATTCATCTCCTTATCTACCAGTCCCTAATCTAGTTCAACTTGGTAGGCAGAGTTAAAAAAAAAAAAAAATCTGTTAAATTTCACGTTCATCAACCCTTTTTAGAGCCAGTGACATCATCATAATGATTGCAGAAGCCAGCCAGTGTCCATGGCAAGAAATATCTTACTGGACTCAGGGATCACATTTCCAAGTTTTATTGCAATTAATATTTGTCCTAACATAGTGTCCTCTTAAAACATATTTTGGTAGGTCCTGTGATTCTGGCTGCTGACAATTTGTTGGAAAGCATTTTATAAACTGTAGTGACATACTATGCAAAGGTAAAATGGAATGGAAACAAATATAAAGAATTATCATTACCTTCTTTTCTCCCCAGTTTTTGAAAAAAGATTTCTTTCTAATTGCACAAATAAAACATGAATACATTCTCCTTTGCTGCTTATAGCCCATGATCACCTTTTGGATTCATTTTTCTTCCTGCTGGAGCACATCCATGGTAGGTTTTCTTTTGCTTTTCCTCCCTTGCCCATCAGAGTGGGTAATACATTTGTCTAAGGGCTTGTATGTGTGAGAAATTATTTTGCTCTCTCTGTCTCAGTGTTAGCTTGGCTTGTTAGAGAACTCTAAGTTCAAGTTGATTTTTCCTGAGCATTTCTAAGCTATTCCATTATTTTCTTGAGACTGCTTTGGTTGATGAGCAGTCTCCTTTTGATCTGACTCTCACTCCTTTGAGGTAATCCTCTGTGTCCTCTTGTATCTTTTAGGATTGTCTTTTTTATCTTGATGCTCCAGAGTTTCTTTTTGATATCGCTATGTATTAATTTATTTTTAAAGTTTATCCTGATTGGTAATGATAGGCTCTTTCAATCTGAGTGTTCAGGTTCTAAGATACGAGGTGGAAACCAGAAAGGTTAAATTCATCTATGTAGCAAAGGGCTGAGGAAGAGAGGAAAGGAATTGTGTGGCGTGAGCATTGGAGGAATTTTAAGGGGTGATAGTGCAAGAGAGTAAGGCTTGGAGAGATTCTTAGTTGGTTCCTGCTGGAGCACATCTTTGGTAGAGAAAAATGAGTAAAGAAGCTTTTTAAGCTCTTTGGATGCATATTAAAAATATACTCCCAGCAGGGCTCAGTGGCTCACATCTGTAATCCCGGCACTTTGGGAGGCTGAGGTGGGTTGATCACCTGAGGTCAGGAGTTCGAGACCAGCCTGAACAATGTGGTGAGACCCCTCATCTCTACTAAAAATATAACAATTAGCCAGGCATGGTGGCGGGGCCTAGAATCCCAGCTATTCAAAAGGCTGAGGCAGGAGGAGGATTGTTTGAACCTGGGAGGCAGAGGTTGCGGTGAACCAAGATCACACCACTGCACTCCAGCCTGGGTGACAAAGTGAGACTCTGTCTCAAAAAAAAAAAAAAAGTATATATATATATATATATATATATATATATATATATATATATATGTGTGTGTGTGTGTGTGTGTGTGTGTGTATGTGTATATGTGTGTGTGTATATATATGTGTGTGTGTGTGTGTATACACACACATCCCTCTTTCGTGTTTTGTGAAGAAGCTAAGACTTAAATTGGTGTTAATTATGTTTTTTCTATGAGATTGTGGTATCTGCGGTTTAATACTAAACCAAAAGATTGAACCATAAGACTGCTTTGAATTAATATGAATTACATAAGCAATTATCATTATTATTTTGAGATAGGGTCTTGCTCTGTCACTCAGGCTGGGGTGCAGTGATATGACCTCAGCTCACTGCAACCTTTGTCTCCTAGACGTAGGTGATCCTGCCACCTTAGCCTCCCAAGTAGCTAGAACCACAGGTGCGCACCACAACACCAATTTTTTGTATTTTTGTTAGACATGGGATTTCACCATGTTGCCCAGGCTGGTCTCAAACAGTTGGGCACAAGAGATCTGTCTGCCTTGGCCTCCCAAAGTTCTGGGATTACTGGCATGAGCCACTGCACCTGGCCAGCAATTATTTTTTAATGATTAGGCAAATATCCTTCTTTCATTCTGTCCGTCTTCCTTCTCTTCCCTTCCCTCACGCTGTCCAGGCTACAGTTTCTTCTTTTACATAATGAGCGATTATTTTGCAGAATGAGGTGGAGTTAGATGCTCTAAAGTCCTGCTGTTTCTCTATAACTCTCCTTCTTACTCATTTGTCATCTACCTACCTAAACATTTTCTTTTATGGCTAATAGCTTATAAGTGGACACAGGTACTTTGTCCACTCATTTAGTAATCTAATTTCTCACCAGATGAGTTGTCATGTTTAAATTATAACTTTGGTCAGAAAGGGCTGTGACCAAAGTTATAGCAGGTTAGGACTCTTAGCTTAAGAGCTAGAATGCGAAGCTCTGCCGACCTCCGCAGAAGTTTACTACTCCAGACTGAGGAATTCATTCCATAGATTGTCTTAGTCCACCCCTGGGAGTTAATGTGTGGCATAGAGGGACAAGATTTGGGAACGGCTTAAACACAAACTGATATTCAACCAACAACAGAGTCTCTGAACAAATGTGAAGGCAGGAGACACAAACAAAATTATATTATGCCTCTTCACTCTCTTCTTGAAACATAATCAATCATTGAATTAGCTTTTATTTTACCATGTGCATGTATTACCTTTTAGAAAGCACTAAAAACAGTTGTGAAACTTTTAAAAGTGTAAGGACAATAGAATAATTATTGAGGGACCAAATTCTCCCAGGAGATTTGAATTACTTGAGAGCTTTTTCCTCTTCTTCTAATCTCCACACTAAAGTGTTTGATATAATGAGACAGTAAACATATGTAGTCTGTAGAATCTGAATTATTCTCCTGACGAAAAGGTAGAGATTGAGTCTCTGCAGCCCAGCACCCCTGACAAATACTGAGCTCCTAGTTGTTAGATGCTGCTGCTCTCACTGGAATTTGAGATATGCAGTCTCTGCCTGAGTAAGCAGGGATGCAGTGTGACCTAGAGGAGGGAGATTTGGGAAAGGCTCAATGTGAAACTGATATTCAACCAGCAATAGCATCTCTTAGCAAATGAAGACAAAAGATGCAAACACATGTAAGTTCAGAGTCCGCTGACAATGGAAGGCAGCCAGGTGAGACCGGTTCACGTGGATCTTCAAGGGAGTTGGATGTTTCTTCGAGTTGCCATCAGCATTTCTTCTTTTCTAGAATGAAAGGTTTCATTCAGTTTGTGTGTAACTAGGGCTCTGTCTGTCTCCAGAGAGGGTGAAATGCTTTCCAAATTATAGATATTTCTTCCTTTCAGAAACACAAAACAAAACAAAACAAAACCGACAATGTGAGGTTTTCAAAACTGCATTTTACAAAACAAGAACTGTGCATTTACTTTATAATTTCAAACGCTGTATTTTCCATTTTTGGTTAATCTGTAATTAACTGGCTCTTCACTCATCGGATTTCCTACAGTCCTCTTCATCTTTTCTCCAACCTTTGTGATAAACAATTAATGCTCTATACATTATGTAAATACCCTTCTGAAATTCCGTACCCAAGGAAAAATCCATTTTTAAAGAGAGGGATTCTGAATCATAGCCACCCCTTGTTTTGAAAATAGAGGTTTTCATAAAACATCATTTGTAAAAGCAGGTCCGCTTCTAGAGAACATGGGACAAGTATCTAGCAGATGTCATTACTGCAAAGTAATCCCTTCCAAACCCTTACATTTTCACTTCCTCTGGATTTGCCACTTTTATGGAAGAGCCCACCATGGCAACACTCGCTTTGCTTCTCAAAGTGTGGTCTGCAAGGCTTTACCAGATGGTCTCCTTCAGAGTAAATGCTTTCAATATGATAATGTTTATATTTGTATTTCTGGCATGCACTAATAATTTTCTCATGATAGTTAATAAAAACCAGATTATTTCATTTATATCTCATAAAACCCATTACCTTTCCTCTCATTCTATCAGATGAGGGTTATTTTTCCCATTGGTGAGGTGGCAGCAAGCGTGGGCAGGATTATGGAGCTGCCGCCTTCTCCGCGGCTGAAGCGATGTGCAGCCTAGAGTTTGAGATCACTCCTCCTCACAAAGGTCAGGCTTGCAATGCATTAGAAAAGGTCAGTTTGTCAGGGTAACATGAGATCAGGGCTCCAATATAAACAATCTCTTTGAAGCTTCAAGGTTTACCTTTTAGCTCTAATATTCTGGAATTTAGTGACTGAATCTGGGCTCTCTGGCCACATCCATCATGTTTTCTTAGAGGCTGATCATATTCTCTTCTAATCCTTCATTTTTGCAGACTTGAATGCTTGTTTTATAATTCTTGCCACAGCAGAGGGGTGAGGGGTAGGGCGACTTGTCATCCCTTGACCTCTTTTTTTTCTTTTTTAACTTTTTTGAACTCTTTGCATTTAGGAGAAGAGGTAACTGAATTTTATCTGTGTAGCCCTGTTTTCCTGTGGATGTGGTTGGCTAACAGAAACTGGTCCTGGTGGCCAGCAATAGTAGGGATGGTATGAAGATGGATGGCCCACACTTCAAAGAAGGACTTGATAAAAAAAGATAGGAAAAATTGGTTTGTAATGTGACTGGAGATTATAATGCCACTAGTTTACTGTTCTTCAAAGGAATGTGAAGAAGGGAATGTTTTGGAAAAGGTTAGATTTCCCTTAGAGAGAAGGAAAGATTTGGGGTCTTTTCGCAAAAGCTAGGATGCATTAACTTTTCTTTTCTTTTCTTTCCTTCTGTTTTCTTTCTTTTCTTTTGAGACAGAGTCTTACTCTGTTACCCAGCCTGGAGCGCCGTGGCTCACTGCAAACTCCGCCTCCCAGACTCAGGTGATTCTCCTACCTAGCCTCCTGAGTAGCTGGGATTACAGGCACCTGCCACCATGCCAGGCCAATTTTTTTTTTTTTTTTTTTTTTTTTTTTAGTAGAGACTGTTTCACCATGTTGGCCAGGCTGGTCTCAAACTCCTGACTTCAAGTGATCCATCTGCCTCGCTCTCAAAATGCTGGGATTACAGGCATGATCCACTGCGCCTGGCTGCATTAATTTTATTTCTTTCAGTACTAAACTCAATAGAAGGGTAGACTTTTCTCTTTGTTGCCAGCATCTCGCCATCTACTCATTCTTTAACCAACTGGAATTTAGCTTGCACTCCTAACCTGTCATTGGATCTGCATCCTTAAAAATCACCAAGGGTCTTCAAATTGATAAAGGCTATGAGATTCAGCCTCACTCTACTCATTGTTCTGTACAATTTCACGTAAAAGTCTCTCTGTCCTTGGCTTTTCTAGCAATGTGGTGCTTCTCTCCAACTTCTCTGTTTCTTCTCGTTCTCCTGTGTTGACCTCTCCTCCTTTTTCTTCTGCTCCCTTAAAGTCTCTTCCTTAAAGCCATCTCCTAAGGTTCTGTCATTGGTGCCTTTGTTGTTGCTAGTTGTTGCTGCTGCTGTTGCTTCCATGGTGTTCCCACCCGCTTGACTGTCTTCAAATATCGTCTTTGTTCCAAGTCTCTTCCTGAACTTTCTTCTGAGCTTTGGAATACATTTTCAGTCTTCTACACAAGAGCATTTTATCTAGACAGGAAACTATTGTGATCCACCTGGTGAGGATGCAAAGAACCTACTACGCAAGGATGTTAAGAGTGGAAAAGACAGGAGAGAGTCATACAAATATTTGGCAGATAAAATAAACAGAGCTCTTTGATGGATGAACTATCCAAAGAGCAAGAGGAAGAAAAAGAAGAGGGAGAGCTAAAAGGGGACAAAGCTGACCACAAGGTTGATAGTTTAGGTAAGTTGGAGAATAGGTGTGCCCTTATTGGAGCAAGAAATACATGGTAAGGGTCAGATTTAAGGGAGAAAAAGCTGACTTCAATTTAGGACATTTGGAACATACCTCATCTATCTGCCTTTTTTGCCTTTGAGTCTTCCTTTCTGTCTTAGTCTGTTTTATGTTTCTGTAAGAAAATGCCTGAGACGCTATCATTAATAATAAATAGAAATTTATTTGTCTCGTGGTTCTGAAGGCTGGAGAGTCTCAGATCAAGAGGCCAGCATCCTGTGAAGGCTTTCTTGCTGCCTCATCCCATGGCAGAAGGTGGCAGGGCAAGAGAATGCGTAAGAGAGAGAAGGGGAAGCAGGCTCAACTCATCTTTTTATGAAGATCCTGCTCCTGGGATAACAAAGCCATGCTTGTGATAATGGTATTAATCCATTTCTGAGGGCAAAGACCACATGAGCTAATCACCTCTTAAAGGTACTATCTCTCAACATAGCTGCATTAGGGATTAAGTTTTCCACACATGAACTTTGGGAGATTCAAACCATAGGACTTTCTTAGTGCTGCTAGAATTATCTTCCTAAAATGCAGGTCTAATTCATGCTATTCGCCTTAATTTTTTTTTGCTAGCTCTTACTAACTGCAGGGTAGTTTAGGCATTCAGTCTCTTTGATGGGGATTTGAAGCCCTACACAAACTGTCTTTATTTGGTTTCATTGTAATCTTCTAGCACAACAGAATCCACCAAGCAATTTCTCACCTTCGTGCCTTTGCTCAAGCTGTTCTCTCAATCTGGAATGCCCTCCCCAATTTTTCTGTCTATGGAAATCCCACTCATTCTTTAGATTGCAGCTTGTATGCTACATCCTCCATAAAGCCTCCTCTCACCACAGTTAGAATCTGTCATTCTTTATTCAATATTTTCACAGCAATTTATGTGTATTTTTCTTTGTATTATAATTCATATGCTCAGATGTGCATTTCTTCTGTTGCTTGGTAAACTCCTTAAATCTAGAACATATATCTTAGTTATCTCCATTCCTTATCAGCTGCCAGCACATGACTTTCCATATATTTGTTGCTCATTAAATAAATGAAAAGGAGAGGAAGACATTCATCATGGTTAGGTAGAAGGGGAATCGGGGAGAGAGAGATGGTTGGTAAGGTAGGCTGGGTCTTTCTTTAGAACGTGTTCAACTGGGATGGAAACTTTGGGTTGTGAAGAACAGGGACAGAGAATAATGATGAGGGAAGTGATGGATTATGGGTAATGTGAAAGGCTCATAAACACAGGGTCCTATGACACCAAATCATGCATGTACACATTTAGCTTCTTATCCACAGACAGATAAACCAAATTGTAAAGTCCTTCAGCAGGAGATTACTCTGCCCATTTAATTGTAACCACGACTCTGGAATATTTCACTGTTGCTGCTCCTCCTGTGTCTATCGTCTGATGCCATAAAGAGATGGGACCTTGACTAATAGTGTGCTGATGATCCATTGCTATGTCCATTTATTTAATTGTAGAAAAGGTGGGCAAGGAGGTCTTCTGATTAAAAGATTTCTTTGACCCTTAATTTTTATTTTCATCAATCTGGTTTTATATTAAATAGTACAAAAAATGAAAAATATTGTATTTAAAAATTATTTATTTTAATGGGTACACAGTAGATATATATATTTATGGGGTACATGAGATATTTTGATACAACACGCAAGGCATAACAATCACATCAGGGTAAATGGGGTATTCATCACCCAAGCATCTATCCTTTGTGTTACAAACAATGCAATTATACTCTTTTAGTTATTATAAAATGTACAATTAGATTATCATTGACTGTAAGACACACTGCTGTGCTATCAGATACTAGGTCTTATTCATTCTTTCTATAGCTACCCCCACTTCCCCCTAATCCCCTACAGTCCTTCCCAGACTCTAGTAATCATCCTTCTACCCTTTATCTTCATGAGTTCAGTTGTTTTATCTTTTAGATCCCACAAATTGTGAGAACATGTCAAATTTGTCTTTCTGTGCCTGGCTCATTTCACTTAACAATCTCCAATTCCATTTATGTTGTTGCAAATGACTGGATGTTGTTCTTCTTTATAGCTGAATAGTACTCATTGTGTATATGTACCACATTCTCTTCATTAATTCGTCTGTCGATGGACACGTAAGTTGCTTCCAAATCTTGGTTATAGTGAAGAGTACTGCAAGCAACATGGAAGTGCTGATACCTCTTCAATATACTGATTTCCTTTCCTTTGGGTATATACCTAGCAATGAGATTGCTGGATCATATAGTAGCTCTGTTTTCAGTTTTTTGAGGAACCTTTAAATGTTCTCCATGGTGGTTGTACTAATTTACATTCCCACCAACATTGTACTAGGGTTCTTTTTTTCCACATCCTCACCAGCATGTGTTATTGCCTGTCTTTGGGATAAAAGCCATTTTAACTTGGGTGAGATGATATCTCATTGTAGTTTTGGTTTGCATTTCTCTGATGATCAATGATCAGCTTTTCATAAACCTGTTTGCCATTTGTATGTCTTCTTTTGAGAAATATGTATTCAGATTTTTTTTTGCCCATTCAAAAATCATATGATTAGATTTTTTTTTCTTTAGAGTTGTTTGAATTCTTTATCTATTCTGATTACTGTTTCCTTGTCAGATGGGTAGTTTGCAAATCTTTTCTCCTAATCTGTGGGTCAGCTCTTCACTTGGTTTGTTTTCTTTGGTGTGGAGAAGATTTTAACTTGATGTGATCCTATTTGTCCATATTTACTTTGGTGGCCTGTCCTTGTGGAATATGACTCAATAAATCTTTGCCCACTTCAGTGTCTTGGACAGTTTTCCCAATGTTTTCTTTTAGTTTCATATTTTGATGTCTTAGATACAAGTCTTTAATCCATTTTTATTTGATTTTTGTATATAGTGAGAAATAAGGGTCTAGTTTTATTCTTCTGCAAATGGATATCTAGTTTTCCCAGTGCCATTTATTGAAGAGACTGTCTTTTCCCCCAAGGTAAGTTCTTGGCACCTTTATCAAAAATGAGCTCACTGTAGATGTCTGGACTTGCTTGTGTGTTCTCTATTCTGTTCCATTGTTCTATAGGTCTCTTTTTATGTCAGTACCGTACTGTTTTGGTTACTACAGCTCTGTAGTGTAATTTGAAGTCAAGTAATGTAATTCCTCCAGTTTCATTCTTTTTGTTCAGGATAGCTTTGACTGTTCTGAGTCTTTTGTGGTTCTATATACATTTTTGGATTCTTTTTTCTATTTCTTTGAAGAATGTCATTGGTATTTTGATAAGTATTGCATTGACTCTGTACATTGCTTTGGCCAGTATGGACATTTTAACAATATTGATTCTTGCAATCCACGAACATGGAATATCTTTCTTTTTTCTGTCCTCTTCAGTTTCTTGCATCAGTGTTGTATTATTTCATTGTGGAGATCTTTCGCTTCTTTGATTAATTTCTAAGTATCTTATTTTATTTGTAGCTATTATAAATGGGGATCCCTTTTTAAATTTCTTTTTCAGACTGCTATTGTTATATAGAAATGCTACTGACTTTTGTACATTGATTTTGTATCCTGCAGTTTTACTGAATTTATCAGTTCTAATTGTTTTTTGATGAAGTCTTTAGGTTTTTTCAAATATAAGATCATATCATCTGCAAACAAGGATAATTTGACTTCTTTCTTTCGACTTTGGATGCCCTTTCTTTCTCTTGTCTGATTGCTGTAGCTACGGCTTCCAGGACTATGTTGCATAACAGTGGAGAAAGTAGGCATCCCTGTTGTGTTCCGTATCTTAGAGTGACTTTTTCCACTAGTGATAGGATTTAGTTTCTTTTTATTTTTTCTTTTTATTTTTTATTTTTTGTATATCTGTTTTTTTGGTTTGAGGTTACCACGAGACTTGAAAATACTATCTTATCACCTATTATTTTAAACTGATAACAACTTAACACTGTTAGCCTAAAAAAATCAAACAAGCAAACAGAAAACTAATAATGACTCTATGCCTTAATGTCATCTCCCACTTTTTAACTTTTTGTTGTTTCTATTTATATCTTGTATGTTATCTATGTCTTGAAAAGTTGTTGTGGTTATTATTTTTGATTGGTTCATCTTTTAGTCTTTCTATTTAAGTTGAGAATAGTTTACACAGCACTTACAGAATTATAATATGCCGTTTTTTTCATGTATTTACATTAGCAGTGGTTTGTGTACCTTCAGATGCTGATTTTTTCTATTGCTCATTGACATCCTTTTTTTTTTTTTTTTTTTTTTTTTTCTGAAAATAACTCCCTTTAGCATTTATTGTAGGACAGTTCCATTGTTGATGAAGTCCCTCAGGTTTTGTTTGTCTGGGAAAAATCTTTATTTCTCTTTCATGTTTGAAGGATATTTTCACCAGATACACTATTCTAGGGTAAAAGGTTTTGTTTTTTTTTTTTCCTTCAGCTCTTTAAATATGTCATGCCACTCTCTACTGGCCCATAAGATTTCCACCGAAAAGTCTGCTGCCAAACATGTGGGAGCTCCATTGTATGTTACTTGTTTCTTTTCTCTTGCTGCTTTTAGGATTCATTATTTATCCGTGACCTTCAGGAGTTTGATTATTAAATGCCTTGAGGTAGTCTTCTTTGGATTAAATTCGCTTGGTGTTCTATAACCTTCTTGTACTTGAATGTTAGTATCTTCCCATAGGTTTGGGAAGTTCTGTGTTATTTTCCCTTTGAATAACCTTTCTACCCCTATCTATTTCTCTACCTCTTCTTTAAGGCCAAGAACTCTTAGATTTGCCTTTTTGGGGCTTTTTTCTAGATCTTGTTTGTCTCCTCTTTTTATTCTTTTTTGTCTTTTTTGTCTCCTCTGACTGTATTTTCCAATACCCTGTCTTCAAGTTCAATACTTCCTTCTGCTTGATCAATTCTGTTATTAAGAGATTCTGCTGCATTCTTCAGTATGTCAATCACATTTTTTTTTTCAACTCCAGAATTTCTGCTTGATTCTTTTTATTTTCATCTCTTTGCCAGATTTGTCTGACAGAATTCTGATTTCCTTCTCTGTATTATCTTGAATTTATCTGAGTTTCCTCAAGGCAACTATTTTAAATTATTTGCCTTAAAAGTCACATATCTCTATTTCTATAGGATTGATCTTTGGTGCCTTATTTAGTTCATTTGGTGGGGTCATATTTTCCTGGATGACCTTGATGCTAGTAAAACAACTGCTAGTTGTGTGTTAAAGATGGGAAGAAACAGACAAAATCCCTACACTGAATATTTTAATTTTTAATTATTTGTTGTGAGTGCAACTACTCTTTATCCAGCCCCATCTTCCTGAGGAAGTTATATGCTCCTGAGGGAGTTATATGCATAGAAAAGATGCCAGACAAATGTAATCTTTTTATTCCTAGTTGGAGTATGGCTCACAACACCTTTCATGATGAGTCTGCACCTAGGAGAACCACTGAGATGCCTTTTCACTTGGGTTTGAGGCTTCCTGCCAAGGCCTGGGTGGTAACTTCTTCCTATCAGCCCTGTTTTGATCCTCATCTGGCTTTCCTAGGTTTAAGGAAGCTATGGGGGAAGGTAGTGCACAACTCTCTCCCATGAATTCTTCCTAAAAAGTCCTAGAAGAGCTACATCCCATCAGAGAAATAAAAAAACACACCCCCAATATGAGAGGAATCTAAAGAGACCCTGCTACATGAATGAGAAGGCTCTGCCTGCCTCTTGATGTCCCAACTCCTCCATTTCTTAGCATCATGACACAGTGCTGTCCTTAGCTCTGCCCAAGCCCATCAGTCCTTCTCAGGAGTGGGGGGCCAGGAGTGGAGGGGAAATGCTTTGAGCTAACCCAGCAGGGTGGATGGGTAATCAACACTGACCTAGAGGCTAAAGACATGGCAACATTCGCACCAAATATGATCATTTTATTGGACACCTCTTGTTTCGCACCTCACAGACTCACCTCATTCTACCTTTTGCTGTAACAACCAGCTCTGGTCAGATATCATTGACAGGACCTCCTCTTGGCTTCAAGCAATTGGGGTGGGAAATGGAGAGAGCAGAGTTGGAGAAATGAAGGTGGGCAGGGCAAAGCCTCTCCATCCATCTGGCAAACCCCTAACTCATCAAACCAGATCAAACAGTTCAGCAAAATACGTTTAAGTCACCCTCAAGATGACTGCAGGCAATCCAGGCATGGTGATTTAGCTTTAATCAGAAGAGAAAAACTTCAAGCTGGTGGCTCATGCTGGTAATCCCAGCACTTTGGGAGGCCAAGGTCGGAGGATCACTTGAGGTCAGGAGTTCAAGAACAGCCTGGCCAACATGGTGAAACCCCGTCTCTACTAAAAAAAGTACAAAAATTAGCTGGGTGTGGTGGCATGCACCTGTAATCCCAGCAACTCAGGAAGCTAAGGCAGGAGAATTGCTTGAACCCACGAGGTGGAGGTTGCAGTGAGCCAAGATCATGCCACTGTATTCCAGCCTGGGCAACAAAATTTGAGACTTTGCCTCAAAAAAAAAAAAAAAAAAAAAGAAAGAAAGAAAGAAAAAAGAAAAAGAAAAACTTTAGATCTCCGAACGTGAAGTGAGCAGAAAAATCATTTTAGTTGTTTTTTTTTCCCTTCACTGAGCCTGTTGTAGCTTGAAAATGTTGAAGTGCCATTTTTGCTGTAACTGCCTTATAAGGATTCTGCCTTGCAACCATCTCTCTTTCAAAAGGCTTTTTCTTGTTTACAACAAGTTGTAGAACCATAGCTGATTATATGTTATATTAGGAGTAGGAAGGGGGGATCTTAGAGATCATTTAGTTCAGCGTCTCTTTTCATAAGATGCTTAATGGCATGTCATAATCACACCCCTAGTTTGTGTCTGAGTCAGATTTGTAACTCAGGTAGTCTGACTGCGTGGTAATGTCCCTTGTGGTTGACAAAAGTTATAAGTAATCCAAATTTTCTCACCATACAGGGTAAAAAAAAACACCTGTAAGGAGTTGTGTAGGGGGAATTGATTTTGAAGTGTGAATTGAGGTAGATTCTCTGCTCCAGGTTTATAATTCTACTGAAAACCAAGAATTATAAACTAATACTTAGCTGTACGAGAAAGAAATTCCAGGAGGATGTAGCAATTGGTTTTTCTTTTCCCTTTTGCACCTCCTATCAACGTGAGCAAGATGTGCATTTTCCTGTCTTACAGATTCAACTACAAAGGAAGAATTATGAACTGAAGCTCTACAACTTCATAAAGAAGAGGCCTTGATTAATAAATAACCTGACACCTTTCAGATGTTGCACAAGAAAAGGCAAGGTGCCCCAATTTCTGGGAGTCACTGCACTTCACTTGCCCTGGAGCCTGTTTTACAGGCATTTTCCTTCTTAGTTAATTGTAGTTATTCCAAAAATAAACCTCATTTTATGTGGGACTCTTCTATTCTGAGGGAATGATGTAAGCAAGAATATTGGCTGGAGTATCTTGAATATCCGTGATAGATGGCTCCTTACAATGAATCCTAAATCTCCAAGGGACCTATTTTATCTTGTGATTTTGCTCACAGGTTCTAAGCTACTGCTGGGCAGGGTTCCAATTCTATATTCTCTGTCTTCTGGAAGCACCGATGAAATCACTGAGCGGCTACCCGCTTCCATCTCACTAGGCACCTCTTGGCCCTCTTTCATCCCCACAGACTGAAAGCAAGGTGACTAATGTGTCTTCCCCTTGAAATTATTCACAAACCCCACATGACCTTTGGCAAGCAGGGGTTCTACTGTGATGCTTCTGACTGTGGGTAAGGGGACATAGGCGCTCACCATGGCTTGCTATTTCTCCTTGCTTCCTCGAGACCAGGGAGGCAGCTTTGTTAAATGGTCAGGCATAGTTTGTGGCCCCCAAACAACCCATCGGCAGTGGACATATTACAGAAAACATGGCTTTGAGTCTTAGCTTAAACTGTGTTTATGTAGCATGACAATAGGAAAAATATCTAATTGTACTTGGATTAAAATTCAAACAAAGGCCCCATGACTGGCTTGAAGATGCCCAGGTCCATGTGCCATGTTTTCCAGGGAAGTCAAGATGGGAGAGGATGTGGTCTGTTCTGTCATGAACAATTCTGTTTCCAGATCATTTCTCAAAGTCACTGGAGGCCCGTTTCTGGGGAAATGATTACTAAACTGTTGATTATTTTCCTTGTATTGCTGGCTATTCCCAACCACAGGGAAAATATGAGGTAGCTGTGGAGTTTTAAGAAAAAAAAAAATGTGTACAAAAATAAGAAGCCACGCCTGCCTGTAGCACTAGCAAAAATCAAAGATGTCTGGTTTATTTGAATGTTTCCAATAAACAGCAGACACCCCAAACAAAATTAGTATTGGAACCAAATTAAAGAATTTGACTCAATTACCTAAAAAATAGCTATTGGATGAAAAAATAAAGGATAAAATAGTGTCTAATTACTGACTGGCCATTTTCAAAGTGGCTTCTCCTACATCATCCCATTTTTAAACAAGTAAATTTGATCTTTTTAAATGTTAGAGTGAAGTGGTTCACAATTGCTTGAAATAAGCAAAGGACATTATATTTATACGCATGCAAATTACAAACCAGGCAAAACAGTCTCTTCTGCTGCTTTATATATTTTTGTCAACCATCATGGATTCATGGAAAGGTCTCAAATAGATAGAACAAAATGGATTTAAAAAAATTGTTTGAACTTAGCATGTTTTTCATTTCATTCTCACTCAGTCTTTGGTCTCACTTTCTTTCTCTGTTACCTTCCCTTGAATGGTGAACTATTATTACTTGCATTTGGATAGATTATTATTTAGTTTGCCAAACGTACCATTTTTCTGCTCATTAAAATCTCATAGTTGCTCAGCTTCATTAAGATAAATGGAATTATTCATCTGTTTTCCCCGCTTTGGCTATGGGGTCAACAAAATGATGTTAAGCAGTAGAGGACAGGGCTGGTGAACACTTTTAAATGTCACTAAGTAATTTTAGGAAGGAGCTGGCCTACCACTGTCCTGAATGATGAATATGGTCTCCACCTTAATGCCCATTAATGATGTACATAATAACAGTTTGTATTGTAACCATGGCTGTTCCACACTTGAATTTTGTGACAGTTATAACCACGAGTGGACATTTCTGAAATCTGATTAACATACACTGAGAAGTAAAAAAAAACCAGAACAAAGCAAGACAAACAAAACCCTGAGCCTAACAAGCAGTCAAGGATGGCAAACCAAAAAAGAAAAGAAACAAGAGTATAGCCAACTTTTTTTTTTTTAATTAGAGTATATTATACTTTCAAACTGGATACACTAGAAATTGGCAATGCAACATAAGATGCAAAGGAATATACCAGTTACTGTCAAAATGACCCTGTACAGCCTTGTAATGCAAAAAGCTTTATACAATACAAATTTTCAGTAATGTACACAAACCTTGACAGTATGATCATCTGAACATAGTATGAAGAGTTAAAAAAAGGACAGAAGAAAGAAAGTGCTGAGAACCCTAGCTGCATTACTATATGGAAAAATAAGCTAGCTTTCATTGAAGAATGCATAGTGAAAACAACTGAAGTTAGTTGGTAGGTGAATTTCTCAAAGATGTTAGTGTTTTACACGGAAAGGATATCTATGGAATACATCCTTCCCTGAGTATCAACTGCAAACCAAATTCAGGGGTACATATTTTCTAGGGTGGAGTCTGAAAAATGCTGTAGATTTTTTTCTTTATTAATAACAATAATAATATAAAAAGTCAAACAAACTCCCAACACACCTGTTCTCACTCAGAAAACTTTTATAATTTACCAGAAAGATTGATGACTCTTTCCAAAGTGCTAAAAAAGTTGCCCAATTATATTAAGCATTACTAAGTCATTCAAATACAAGTTCAGTGGCAAGCAGTGAAATGCATGGCATTTGAGCAGTAAACGTCTCCTTCCTATACCCCTCTTGTTCTTGAAAGTTTCAACCCTAAGACCTCCTATTGCACATGTGGCATGCTGTAAAACCTATAGTCTGAATTGTCAGGGCTGCCCTTTCAGGTTTTTAACCCACTGGTGCTTCAGCGTTACTCACCTTTTCTACCAGCCTCTGTGGGATTATAGCCCTTTCCTGTCATCACTGAACTTGTAATTTTGAAAACATATTATTAGCCTAGTGGCACGTTCTCCATTATATGGGGATAGAGACATGACTTGAATAAAGACATGACTTGGAAAAACAACAACAACAACAACAACAACAAAACCATCCCACCCATAAGCCCAGAATTCTTGGAGTGTATTGTCCATAACTATCTTTAGTGTCTTTTACTGAGACATTGACGTGGCGAGGTTGAACATCGTTTCAAACCTGGCCAAGAGCAAAGGTCTCTGCTGGAGAATGACTGAGGGTTTGGGAGCTTCCCGCCTTAGCTGGTTTGGCCTCCCCGACCCTGTGGGCATCTCCTTAGTGTAAACAGGTTTGCCAGGGCACCAAGCAGGCTCCCCGTCCAAGGTGGGTGACTGGCAAAGGGAGGTGTAGCACACCTGCTGGGTGTGGGGAGGAGAGACTGGCATGGAGGGGACAGGGGAGAGCATGGTGTGGACAGACAGTACAGTCTTCTGGCTTCCTGTAGAACTGTACTAATTTTCGGGGAGCTTTCAGCAAAGCAAACTGACTAGAGGAAGAATATTAGGGATGCTTTTATTTTCCCTTGGTGAAACAGATTTTAAAAAAACCCAACTCTTAGGATAACACATGATGGAAAACAGCAACACAGAAAGAACGCGTTCCTCCTGTACACCAGTTCTCCAATAGATAAATAATATATAAACTTTTATATTCCAAACTTCCCACTATGATACAAAGAACATTTCTTCCTGCTCTTTCAGCCTGTTTCATACTGGAAATTCTGTTGTTTTAAAAATACAAGCAATGAACATATTCAGCCAAAGATTTTTTCCTTTTTTCTTTTTAAATCACCCATTACTTTTTAAGATTAGCAAAGGGCTTTACAACCAACCCACACCTGCTTCCTGCTGCAATAAAGTGCTGCACATAAATTGCCATTTTAATGACCACAAAATAAGAGCTTTTAAATAAGTATAAAGTTAGCCTCCTAGCAGGTTACATCTACCAGGCGTTAACAAAATGGAATACAGAGTTATTAGTAACATGGAGGATACCACGATAGCCAGAGGATCAGCAAAACACAATGGAAACTTGTCAGGGGCATAAACTGAACCATAGGACTAAACAGCACCTTTTTGTTGCGTCATTATATGTCAAAGAGGTTGTGGCTAAATCTTCAAACATACAGTCTTCTCATTCCATAAAAAAGGTACATTTTCTTCCTTTTATTTTACTTTTTTTTTTTTCAGATGAGAAACAAAAACTAGTGCAAGACCATAGCACTGTGCAAAACTGCCGTTTCTTTTTTTTAGTCTGAGCATTTATACCCAGAATTTATCCAAACCCCTTTTAATCTCCTTGGCTGGATTTATCAACCATAAATTTTTTCACTCATACATTTCTTTTTCCTGCAAACAAATGGTAACCACTGAATTAATACATCATATATATATATAATCTGCCCTTAAAAAAATGATGCGCTGTGTGTGTGTGCACCGTCCGCATTTGTCTACGTGTGGGCACACACACACAAAATACACTTAAGTTCTGTGATGTTAGCTGCAGTGCTGCGAGATATTTCTTCCAGATCAGTCACGTGATTCCTCGCATCTTCATCACCAGAGAAGATCTGAGCACAGGGTCTCCAGCGCTCTGGCGGAAATCTCCAGCAGCACTGCAGATGTCTACCATTCCTTCATCGACTAAGCACCAGGCCCTACCACTCTGTAGCCCTCAAAGAGAGAGGGAAAGGTGATGAAGGGGCACAGGGAGAGACAGTTGTGGATGAACCACCCAGGAGGGAAAAGAACGTTCATCGCTGTTGAAGAAGCCAGTACAAAGAATGTGCAATAGAAATGTCACGGCACGCGACACACGGCTTTCTCTTTCAGAATCCGCAAACGCCCACGCACCCCACTCACCCAACAGAAAACCAAATGCACCGGTATACAAGCTTACAAGTGCTGATTGCTATTAAGGACACTCTCTGTAGGGTTTAACGAGACAAGATTCCTTTCAGAGAAAAGTACGGAGAAGGGCTGAGAGTGGGAGTGGGTGGCTGGGGAGGCATGCCTCTGAAGGTAGAAGTATGCAGTAGGTCACCTCTCTGAAGATTGGATAAAGCAGCTTTCAGGTCAATGCAATAGGTATACACACGGAGCCAATTCTCTATTCCTTACTAAAGATATACAGTACACATGTTTCAGACCCGTGGGGGCCTGTAGGTTTTGCAGCAACATACACCTGCTGGGGTTGTGTTTAAGTTTTGAGGGATTTTTTTTTGTCTTTGTCTCTTTGTTTTTTGGTACAGAACATGGCTGCCCTCAGACAGTCTCTGCTCTTTCTCTCAGTCCGAGATAGGCGAGGAAGGAGTGTTTGGGCGAGGGGATGCTGGGAGGTGCAGTCTGAGGTCGGGGAGGGTGGAATGTGAGATCCAAGTGGTTCTTGGGGTATAACATCGTCAAGGGAATGAGATGGGCAAAATCTGAGTTCCGGTACTTGTCAAAGCGCAAAGGGGAGCCGTTGAAGGCCAAAGCCTTGAGTGCCAGGTTGGGCTCTGAGCTGCTGCCGTGGGCTGCCGACAGGGCCACGGTCTGCAGAGCCTGGGAGGCGGACATGACTGACAGGGGAGACAAGAGATTCCGGGAGCTCCCGACCACCAGGAGCGGGGCCCCGGGGCCGGCCGGTTCCTTGGGGGCTGGACACAGGCCCTTCTTGTCCTCCTCGGGGCAGTCCCCACTCTGGTGCTTCTTGACGTGGCGGCTGAAGACGAAAGGGTGTGTGGTCTTGAACAGGCACTCTTCGCAGCTGAAGGTCTGGCGTGGGGCGTGCTTCAGCTTCTTGTGCAGGTTGAGATTGTCCTTGCGCTTGCAGCTGTAGCTGCACTGGTCACAGTGGAAGGGCCGCTCCCCGGTGTGGACGCGCACGTGCTCGATGAGCTTGTTGGCGGTCTTAGACAGGTAGCCGCACTGGTCGCACTTGTAGTGGTTGCCCAGGCGGTGCTCCCGGGTGTGCGTCTCCAGCTCCAGCTGGTTGGCCTTCACCGTCTGGCAGATCCGGCACTTGTACTCCATCTTGTAGTGGGTCTTGAGGTGGCACTCCATGGCAGCGGGGCGGTTGGTGGAATAAATGCAGAATGGGCACCTGCCGGGGGAAGCAGCGCAAGGGAGGTTCAGCTGGGACGGTTCGGAGGCAGCCCCGCTTCTCCCCTCCTCACCAGCCTTCCCGCACACCGCCCGCCCAGTGTCTGAGGCCTGCCCAGCCCAGCCCTGCCGCCTCTCAGGGGTGGAACAGCCCTTTTTGGCTCTCCCTGCTGACAGAGCAGTCCCCACTGACAAGCAGCTCTGGCGAGGGCCGCTCAGCCTATTCTGGGTCTCCTGTGGGCCAGCACAGCCAAGGCCAGCCCTCAGGAAGGGGAGCAGAGAAAGTGCCAGGAATCAATTTCCTGGTGCTCCCCTCCAGCCCCCGCCCAACCCCTCGGAGCCCTCCCCACTCCCGACCAGACAGAGCAGAGGTCTAAACCTCCTGACCTCCCCTCTAGATGGGAGCAACACAAAGAATCGACTTTTCATGCACCACACCAAGCACACGCAGAAAGGCTAAGAGGTTTTAAAGAACAGCTTATAGGGGGAGCGCTACCTCCAGCAAACAGAAAGTCACAGGGGTCAGAATCGTGCTTATTAAGGGGTTGTTAGGATGAGAAGGCCTGTGTGTGTCTCTCTGTGTGAGTGTGTGCGTGTGTACACATCTATGTACTCATAAAACATCTCCTTATAGGACTGGCTCTTGATCAGGAAAGGAAGCTGAGGACTATGGCAGGGGCATGGGAGGAGAAGGAAGCCCACCCAAACGGCCCATCTGCTAATGAGGAAGGGAGGAGGGAGGAGACAGCTGCTATCTGGAGCTCAAAGACATTATTAATACATGATTATGCCGTAGAAATGGTAATAATCCAACTGAATCGGAAATTCTCAGAGGGCAGGAACGAATCTTACATTTCCTCTGCATTCTCTGCAGTGCTTGGTAGAGTACTCAGCACATGGTAAGCACTCAGGACATACTGGTTCATTATTTGAGTGGTCTCTACAGGCAATTTAGGTAGATTCTGGAAGGGTGGATGCTGGTCTCAGCTCCATCACCGTATCAGGCCAGAGCTGGATACCCTAGGATGAGCCTGGGCCTCTCTGTGGCTCAGTTTCTCCATCCTTTGCAGTGAGGCTACGCTACCACCAACCCTCCTGGCTGTCCAGAGGGGCCATGAGGAGCGGTGAGGCCACGTTAAGAAACTCCGCTGAGCTTCTCTTTTAGAAGCTGCCAGGCTGGAGTCAGTGGCTTAGCGGAGAACGGTAGCATGTTTGCTCTCTTTCCACAAAGAATGCAAATGCAAAAGTGGCTGCCTCAAGCTCTTGCTTGGCTCCTGCAGGGCAGGGCCCGGGAGTGGACTGTCCTCGGAGGGTCTGGAGAGAGGTGTTCAGCAGAGCCCAACACAACCAAGTGCACCGTGCACGGCCTCCTCAGCGCCAAGCTCGCCGTTAGCCTTTGAACCTCAGCTCACAGAAGAGTGCACACGAGAGAAATATAAAGCCCATTCCCAGGTCAGGTGCACACACAACCCCTACGCCAAGCTGGGCCTTACCTAGAGGAGTCTGAAACTCACCACTGTCCTGAGCTACGGCAAAAGAAAAATAATAGTATAATCTTATTTGATCTGCATTATGAACAGGATATAGAGTACAAGCAGTTCCATCACAGAAAAGCAATTTAGACATCGGCAGTCTGTTTCATTTTAAGGACATTTCTGTGACCCACAGCTCAATCTTTCCTTCGCTGCTCAGGCAAAGTGCTAAGGGTTTTTTCCGTGCTCCCGTTATTTTCTTAAAGACACTCTCTCAGGCAAATTAATTCTCTGATATGGCAAAGGAAACAAAACAAAACAGAACGAAGACTCACTGTATAGCCAGAAGGCATTATCAATTTTTTCAAAGTATTCTTCTACTTGGTCATCCTAGAACATAAACTATTACACAGGGGACGGTTAGCACCGCACGGGAAGTGTCTGTACCAGCAAAAGCATCAGCGTTCACTGTGCATTCTCCCCCATGGCTTCAGCGGCTCGGGACTTTGGAGGTCCCTGAGGAAAGGCGAACTGGCAAAGCCACAACTGGCAGGGGCTGTAACGTTCATGGGTGTGACTGGGCTACTGGGAAGGGCAGTGAGCACTGGTCCAACCACAGATAAACATGATTCGGGTGTTTTTCTTTTTAAAATAAGAGCACACAAATATTTATAAAGGGACAGTGGGAACAAACCAAATCGAATTCCCAAATGAGCTCTCACTAGGCATTTCCCATCGACTGGTTTCCTTGAATTATAATCACCCCCTCCCCAATCCCCTCTGCTCTCCCCTCCCCCTCCCACGGAAGCACCCCCAAGACTGTAGGTCCTGTTGCTCCCTGACTCTTCTGTTTGGGGAAGTTGTTGAGGAGGCAGGGGCCTGGGGGCACCAAGCCGGCACTGTCCCCAACACTGCACTCCCAGGGTCCTTTTCCATCTCTCCCTTCCTCACCCATTTGGGGGAGTCATGCCACCTCTCCGGCAGGTTGCGAGTTTCAATGATGAAAATGTTTAAAAACAAAAGTTTTCCCCTTGTGTTAAGTAAAATGTAATTTTTCATTCAACATGATTGTTCAGCTAAAAATGAGTGATTATGCCTTGAACACGGTGTCTTTCTGTGTCGCTACATGTGCTGCTTTCTCTTTACCAGACCCTAAGTGCCTTGTGAACAGGGACTCTGATTTCCCTGGGCAGATTAGGTAGTACTAGGGGGTACATTTCTCGAGGGTGGAAATGGTTTTACTCCTGTGTGCCCGTTAGCACCTGTTATCAAGCCAGACACACAGTATGTTTGATAATAATTGATTGGTCACACTTGAGACCAAAGAGTCTCTTGAAAATACTGGTTAAAGATGATGGTCGCTGTCTAGATCTCTGGAGGAAGACATCAGTATGTTTGCAGGAGGATAGGAAGCACATGATCTTTGTATGAAAAATGTTGCCTCCTGCCTCTTCAAACTGTCCAATTTTGGGGGGTGGCGTGGTTGTAATGGTTACTTAAAGGATGTGTAGCAAGCCATCTGAAAAACAGCGATGGTGAATCTCAGTGACAGCATGATTTATGCTTGCGGACACTAAGCCCCGACTCCATTAAAATCAAGTCTGAACAAAACTCAAGCAGTGTAGGAGGAGTCTATTCTTGCATGCTAGGCTGTTGCAATGTGTCATTTTTCTTGCCCTGAGTCCCAGGATTTTTGCAAAATGGATTCTCCTGCTGAGGTCTATGGACACCTTAGGGGGACAGGTCTAATTCAATCCAGCTACAAGGCAGCAGAGGTTCCTGACTAACTCCCCTCATACCAAGCTCCCTTTTCCATGACTCCCAAAACCTTCACGGGAAGGGACAGGGTAGGGAAGGGGAAAGGGTGTTTAATAACAACGCAGTAAAAGGTTCTGTACTTGCTTTCCTTACTTGAGCCCACCGGTGGGGACAGTGTGGCATTTCTTATGCTCCAGCAGCTGTTCAGGGGTCTTCATGAACTTGTGGCACACGTCACACTCAAACATCCGGGTGATGAGGTGTATCTGCAGATGACGCTCAAACATGTTCTTCGTCTTGCAGACAAAGTTGCAAAAAACGCATTCGAACCCTGCAAGGACCGAAGCTGGGTATAGAGGTGCATGGGGAAGCGGGCAGAGGCGGGCCGGAGTGGAGCCAAGCTCCTCCTTCCTCCTGCCTCCTCTGCCTGACAGCTATACCCTGCCAGGCACTGTTTCCCACATCTCCGTGCTAAAAGGCGTCAAACACACAAACATCGGGGTCAGTGTCACCCTCCCCATTCTTCCACCCCACGGTCAGATGCAAATTAAGCCAAAGGAAATGCAAATTTTAGGTGATGCCCAGCATACTGCATTCTGGGCCTATCATCCTCCTGTCCAGGGCTTATTCTCAAGAACGGGTCATCCTGGGGTGCGGAGGGTTGAGCAGGCTCGCACCCACCTCCTCCTTACCTTTCTCTGGCTTTTCCTCACTGTTGAGTGAGGGCTGGCTCCCAGGCATGACAGAGATGACCAGCAGGTTGTTCCCACCCTTGTTTTTCTGGGAGCCATCTGAATCATCTTTGCTGTTGGCCGAATCACTCAGAGCTGAGAGGGAGGATGAAGAGGGGCTGTTTGATTCGCTGGGGGTCTTCCTGTCTTCCCCTGAAAAATAGGCAAATAACCCAGTCTTGTTACTGAGATGAAAAGAATAATAGCAACTGAGGGTGACGAGTTGAGTCTCATGGATGCATCATCATTCTGGGAGCACAGGCCCATGTCCCCAGAACCCTCAGCGATGGCGGATCCCAGGTCCTAAGGCACCTACCTCCTTTGTGGTACTGGGGCCCAAGAGCAGCCATTCATTCATTTGACAAGTGTCTATTAGCTAAGATGTACTGAACATGTTACACATTCCAGGAAGTGTATTATACTTTAAATTATCTCATTTTGTTTTTTCAAAAATCCTATGTGACACAACTGTTTGTTATCAGCCCCATTTTACAATGAGGGAATGAAGTCACAGAAAGGTTAATCTGGCCTAGATCATCTGACTGGGAAGTGGTGGAGAAGAGGTTTGAGCTGGTCTGCTTCCAGGCTCCATGCTCTTCATCAGTACACTGGTCCCTCTCCCTCAAAGCCAGATACAAACAAGTTAGCAGGCCATTAAAATCTAGTGTCAAAAGACTTCTGCTTCTACTCAAGAGGAAGTGTCAGGCACTGGGTTTACCATTATTACTGAAACAACTGAAAAAATCAGACAAAATATATCACATGCTAGTTTTCACATCACTGGATGTTAGACAATGAAGAAAAGTGGTCCCTGAGAGACAGGAAACAAAAGAGGTGAGCCCTGTGACTGATCCGCTTCCTGCCTTGAGACTTTCCAGGCTCCAGTGCACAGAGGAGGAATCAGGTGGAACCTGACAAGACTTCCTGAGTGGAGGAGATGGAGCTGAGGGCCTGACCAGACTTTGCAGAACAGAGTATCAGAGAGGAAGGGGCAGCACAGAAGAAGAACTCCAGAGCCCAGAGACGGTTCCCCTTGAGTATTCAGCAAAGTATGGATCAGAGCATGGGGGTGAAGAAACTACCTATGGTTGGAGGGGGAAAAGCCACCTGAAAGGCTTAGAGAACAGTGTCCGACACTCAGAGAGGGCTAGAAATAATGCTTGTTTCCACCAGTCAGATTGGAAAAACACTTAATCTACAGGGCATTAGGTAGAAAACTGAGAAAGCTCTCTAAGTAGTGGGTTAAACCTAGACAAATCACCACCTAGTGATCTAGAGCGGCTGAAGAATCATGAAAGCAAGACCCCCAAAGGAATGAGGTTTCCAGGTAGCTAGTTGCATCCTAAAACAAAGGTCAAGAATACGTATTGGGATATAAAATATTAAGCATCCAACATGGTAAAAATCACAATGTTTGCATCCAAGGATGATCAGATGTGCAAAACAATAAACACAATTCAAATTGAGAATAAGCAACCAATCAAAGCTGACCCAGAACAGACACAGTTGTTAGACTTTGCAGACAAGGACATTGAAACAGTTGCAACTGTATTTCATATGTTCAAGAAATTAAGTAGAGACATGGATAATATTAAAAAGATCCAAATAAAATTTCTACGGATGGAAACTGCAGTCTGTTACCAGCAGTAATCCCGTTAGACATGGCATAGGAAAAGAGGAGTAAACCTGGAGACAACAGCTGTAGAAACTATCTGAAATGAAACAGAGAAAGGAAATCTCCCAAATGAAATGAGCATCAGTGAGTGAACTGTGGGGTGCCTTTGGGAAGTGTAAACAAAGTTTAATTGGAATCCCTGGTGGGGTGAGGAAGGTGGAAATGTGGAATAGCCAAAAATTTTCCAAATTTGAGGAAAATTATAAACCCAGAGATATAAGAAGCTCAAAGAACTTCCAAGTATAAGAAACATGAAGAAACCTGTACAAAGGAACATCGTAAATTGCTTAAAACCAGTGCTAAAGAGCAAGATCCTAAAAGTAGCCAGAGGAAGACAGATACGTTACATAAACAGGAACCAAAATAAGGATGACAGTGGATTTCTCACTGGAAACTATGCAAGTAAGAAGACTGTGAAGCAACATCTTTAAAGTACTGAAAGATACATTGTCAACCTAAAATCTTATATCCAGTAAAAACATATTTAAAAAATGAAGGCAACAAACAAAAGTTCACATTAAAAAAAAAAAAAAGAAGGAATTCATCACCAGCAGACTTGAATTACAAGAAATGTTCAAAGTCCATGCAGAAGAAAAATGGCATCAGATGTAAAACTGATCTACACAAAAGAATGAAGAGGCTAGAAATGTTAAGAACATGGATAAATTTGTAATTTTCAAATTATTGAAATATCTTTAAAAGTAAAAGTAACATTGTTTAAACAAAAATAATAGTGTTTTGTAGGGTTTGTAAAACATATGTAAGTAAATAAATGACAATAGCATAAAGGCTAGGAAGAGAGAAATGGAAGTCTACTATTGTGACGCTCTTATACAACATATGAAATGGTTTAATCATCACTTGAAGTTCTACTGTGACAAATTAAAAATGTAGTTTTTTTTTTTGTTTTTTTTTTTTTTTTGTTTTGTTTTTTTGAGACAGGGTCGCCTCTGTCACCCAGGCTGGAATTCAGTGGCATGATCTTGGCTCACTGCAACCTCTGCCTCCTGGGTTCAAGAAATTCTCCTGCCTCAGCCTCCCAAGTAGCTGGGATTACAGGCGTGCACCATCATGCCTGGCTAATTTTTGTATTTTCAGAAGAGATAGGGTTTCACCATGTTAGCCAGGCTGGTCTTAAACTCCTGACCTCAAGTGATCTACCCACCTTGGCCTCCCCAAATGCTGGGATTACAAGCATGAGCCACTGTACCCAGCCTAAATATGTACATTATAAACCCCAAGTAACTGGAGAGCTAAACTTTGTTCCTGGTTCAAGAAACTTGAGAATGTTAAGATGTCAATTATCCACAAAATGATTTACAGATTCCATGTGAGCCCACAGTTCTAGGTTAGGGGAGAAAATATAGGGAGACTGTTCTTCAGTTCCCTTCAAATCAGTTAATTAAGCAACCCAGTGATTGTAAATGTGCTCCTAATAACTTCCTTTATTAGGAGATGAAAAAATAAGTCATATATAGGTATGCAAAGTTTGGAAATAAACAGCACTATAATGGTGGGTTATGTCTAGAGTATAAAATTATTGGTGTCATGTTTGTTTACTTTTATTTCATTTTCAAAATTTTCTAGAGTGACAATATTTTTAAAAGTTTTTGGCCTGGCATGATGGCTCATGTCTGTAATCCCAGCACTTTGGAAGGCCGAGGTGGGCGGATCACCTGAGGTCAGGAGTTTGAGAGCAGCCTGACCAACGTGGAGAAACCCCCGTCTCTATTAAAAATACAAAATTAGCTGGGTGTGGTGGTGCATGCCTGTAATCCCAGCTACTCAGGAGGCTGAGGCAGGAGAATCGCTTGAACCTGGGAGGCGGAGGTTGCAGTGAGCCAAGATCATGCCACTGCACTACAGCCTGGGCAACAAGAGTGAAACTCTGTGTCAAAAAAAAAAAAAAAAAGTTTTTAAAAAGAGAAAGGAAGAAATATTTACCCACTTACAATGTTTTCAAATGATGTTCCCGTCAGAACTGCATTAGGGTCCAGGGCAGACAACTCTTACTTCAGTTCACAATTTTAAAAACTTTGTTCCTATTAGAACTGCAAGTATGTGACCTCAGTCACTGATCATGAAGAGCAATGGCATATGCCTTTACAATTCAGACTCCTTCTTGGTACAAGGAAGCTATGTGAAAGCTAGTATCATTATTGCCAGTCACTTATCTGTATATATTTAACCAGCTTATTTACATTTTCTAGATAGAACATTTTCAGCGGGGACCCTGAATCCCTGATATTGCAACTCCATCTTCTAATACTGGCCTGTTGCAAGTGATTCTTTTAAATTCATTTTTAGAATTAAAACATATTAATTTCAACTACCATCTCTAAACACAGATTCAAGTACCCTCAGGCTTATGGCACCAGGCAGAAATACCTAAATTAATAAATTTATAGAGATATAGCCATCATTCTCAGCAAACTGACACAAGAGCAGAAAATCAAACACCGCATGTTCTCACTTATAGGCGGGTGTTGAACAATGAGAACACATGGACACAGGGAGGGGAGCACTACACTCTGGGGTCCGTTGGGGGGAAATGGGGGAGGGACGGGGAGGTCGGGAGGTGGGAAGAGGTAGCATGGGGAGAAATGACAGATACAGGTGAGGGGAAGGAAGGCAGCAAACCACACTGCCATGTGTGTACCTATGCAACAATCTTGCATGTTCTTCACATGTACCCCCAAACCTAAAATGCAATAAAAAATAAATTAATTAAAAAAAAAAGATATAATGTGCTGTGCCAACCACTCTGTGATGCAGCCCAGCTTGCTCAATGTGTAATCCCTAGTCCAAACAGCCTCCTCTGTTTCTGACCTCATCTTGTTTTGTTATGTCTGTGGAGAGAGCCAGGATGCCCTTGCCAGTCAAGTTCAAGGCTGTGACCCAAGTGGTCATTTACCTTCTTCAGCATCACAAAGATCTTGGTGAAGGACACCTGTGCATAGGTGACGCAACATCACACATTAGGACAACCAGCTGAAGAGAACTTAAAAAACAAAACCAAACCAAACCCCCAATTATTGCACCATTTAAAACAGCACAAATTAGGAAACTGAAACCATAAAAAAATTACCAATCATCTTGCTGTGTCAATACAGACACTGTTAGATTTTAGTGCACTTCTTTTCATTCTTAAAGAAGTAAGCACTTCTATTTTTAAATTGTTGCCATTAAGGTTAAGAATAAGGACTCTAGATAACCAGGCTGGGTGCAGTGGCTCACGCCTGTAATCCCAGCACTTTGGGAGGCTGAGGTGGGTGAATTGTTTGAGGCCAGGAGTTCAGGACCAGCCTGACCAAATGGCAAAACCCTGTTTCTACTAAAAATGCCAAAAAGTAAGCCAGGCATGGTGGCCAACACCTGCGATCCCAGCTATTCAGGAGGCTGAGACACGAGAATTGCTTGAATCTGGGAGGTGGAGGCCGTAGTGAGCCAAGATCGTGCCACTTCACTCCAGCCTTGGTAACAGAGTGAGACCTTGTCTCAAAACAAATAAATAAATAATAAAAATAAAAAACAGATCAGAATATCTGAGTTTGAATCCCACCTCCACCACTTAGTAGCTGTATGACTTTGGACAAGATACTTTGTGCCTCAATTATCTCATCTACAAAATGGGGATAATATTAGCACTTACCTCATATGGTTGTCTTGAGAATTAAATAGGTTTTTATACATAGATCACTAAGAACAATGTCTGGATCATGGTAAGATTTATAGAAAATATTATTCTATGATAAAACATACATAATATTTATAAAATATAATGATAACTAATGCTTTCTTTTTCCCATGCTATTTTAGATATCTGTACATAGTTGGCTCTCAAAAAAATTCATGAAAATATTTCTGTTGTTTTAAATGACAGTATTATATCCATGGAGGGGACTTACTCTATTAAATAGTTCCTTAAAATTAAAGTTAAAATTAATATTTCACTGATTGAATATTTTCCTATGAATAAATTCCCAGAGATGGTATCACTGGGTCACAGGGCATTACATTTTAAGCCTCTTGGTATAAACAGCTTAATTAGTTTCCAAACAGTTGTACCACTCTGCAGGGCGACAGCAATGTGAGTGTCAGCATCAGCCCAGCAACAGTGAGTATTAACATCAAATGCTCTCCTAACTTAACAGGTGGAGTATAAGCCTTGAGTTTCAGTTGGACTGCCAGTGAGGCTGTGTGTTTCCTTATGGTAAGTGGTTAGCTTTTATTTCCTTCACTGTGAATTGAGGCTCACGTCCCCATATCCTTTGCTAATTCTTCACTTAGAGGCCTAAAGGTTTTCTTAACATTTTATAGGAATATTTTATGTAATAAATGGATTAACCTTTCGTCATTTTTGTAAACACATTTTTTTTAGACTGAGGTTTTGGTTTTGCTTCTCTTCTGTTATTTTGCAAACTGAAGAAATTTTTATGTGTCAAAATCTCTCGACTGTTTTCATTTGCGCTTTATTTTATCACGTAAGCTTTGACAAATCCTTCTCGCTCTGTGAGTTTGAGAAATATTCTATTTTCTTCAGGCTTTTCTAGGGCTGATTTGTTAACGGGGATTCTGTGAGTTATCAGGAGTTTATTTTGTGTCAATGTGGGGTGAGGTATTGATAGCTGTTTTTTCCAAATAGCCATTCAGATTCCTCAATGCCATTTATTGCAACATTTAGAAATTGCAGTAAAATTTGCGTTGAAGAAGTCGCAAGCACCGGAGGGGATATTTCCCACTTGTTGATACTCTCTTCAGGGACAAGATGCCAGATAGTGGGAGAAAGAAGGTGAGGAGGGGTCACTATAGGGAAACACCTAATGAGAGGACAGTTCTTCAGGTACTCCTTTAATATCCCACTCACAGGCATGCCTGGAGTCACAGCAACCCAAAAGAAAATGTGAGAAAGCACGGGTTCTGTAGGAGGCTACACAAAATGCGTGCTGTTGATTAGAGCTCATCCTGTAGATCACAACTTCACTTAGGTAGTAACAAGGCAGTGTGGCAGATTTCCTAAGGTACTGAAATAGTAGGTGTCTTTTCCTAAGATAGGAAAATCAAATTAGAGAACAAGGCTCATAGAATTAGAGAATCTTAGGCCCAAGGGCATCTCCTGCACAGCTGAAAATATAGGGAACAGATGGAGGCTCAGAGAAGTTAACTGAGGTCCTACATTCACAATACTACTTATGGTACCATGGGGTCTAGAACCTGGATTCAGTGTGTGCTTTCCTCCATGTCAAGTAACTTCCACATGGATTACAGAAATAAGTCACTAGGACTCTAAGGTTCAAGCAAGGGCCACGTCTAAGTAGTTTTCTTACTTAACATGCACAAATGTGCGTAGATGAGCTTGTACACAAATATATTCATTCACTGAAGGAACATTGAGTCCCCCCTTGTACTATGTAGGGTGTGTTCCAGGTGCTGAGATACAGCAGTGACTTAGACAAGCTCCCGGTTATTGGGAATACATATTGCTATATATGTCATGTAATTGCTTTATATCATAACTTTGCAATAATCTAACTTACTAATTTACAAATTTGAATTGATCTCTTTTGGGTCAAACTCAAACATGTCAAAACTACACTAAACACAGGAAATCTTTGCTGTGAGACCTTTAGCTTATAACAGGGGTTAGCAAACTGTAGTCCTTGGGCTCAAATGAGCCTCCTGTTTTTGTAAATAAAGTTTTATTGGAACATGGCCATGCCCACGCATTTGCATATTGTCTACAATACTTTCAAGTTTCAACAGTCGAGTTGAGTAGTAGTGACAGAAACTGTATGACCTGAAAGCCTAAAATATTTACTATTTGCCCCCTTTGAAAAAAGCTTACAGGTCCTTGGCTTATAAAATAGGTTTTAACCTTATTCTTAGAGCAGCAGCATTAAAGGCTTGTACTGAATTAAAAAAGAAAATTCTTTAACGCATTTCACTCTTGGGTGACTGTACTAATGAACAAGAATATTCTTTTCTGCTGGACAATGAGCCCTAAGCCCTGATACATCAGAGGGAACAAGTGCTGTGCTTCATTCCCTGTGGTAATTACCAGGCACGTGTTTGCGCTGGTTAGCTGTGAAGTTTCTACTCACGACAATTAAGTGATGACAAGTCCAGCTTCTTTCTAGCCATCTGGTTTCTATGGTTTCCTTATGGTGGGATGGGCAAGGAGGGAGATTTGGGGCAGGATGGGAGGGAGGAAGGTTTTCAGCTGGGTTCAGGTATACTTTGGGTTAAAGAGAGTTAGAACGAAGGTTAACAGAAAGGAGAAAAAAAAAGACTATCTGAAAAGCCAGTGGTAATGGAAAAGAGGTTAGCCTTTTCCTCCATTAGCCACTCCAGAAATGCTGAATTTAATTTGTCTTCAACATGGGTTTCCCAGCTCACCTGCTGCCCACAGGCTAATGTGGTTACAGTCAGACAACTGACTATAAAAATGGCACCTTCTCACTCAGCATAACGGCTCTCTGCAGACCTCCAAGTCATAGCTGCTCAACTTACTGACAAAAACAAGCTTTTATTGCTGTTGGCATCACTGAGCCAAAGTGGTCGGAGAGAAGCACAAAGAGATCCTTCTCTGCCGTGCACATCGTCAGCACAACTGTCAGGGAAACTCCCCTTCCCAAATCCTTCAAGTGCTGATGATGTGAGGGGCTGACCCAACACCCAGGGCTGGCAGTCAGCAACATCGGCTCTTAATTTGTAAGCCCTGCAAATGCAGTGGGGAGCTCCTCCTCATTCTCACTTAATGACTCCATGCTGGTATCATCTGTAACCACCACTTCTGAGAGTATAATTGCATGGTGAAGTCAGAATGTTAACATCAATAAACGGAAGAAGTTAACCAGAATGGCAAGAGGCTTAAACAACAGGCGAGCACTGGTGGAGGCTTGGCCGTGGCCTAGACAGTGATGGGTTTGTTTCAGGAGAATCTGGTTTTCTTTGGCCCTGAACACACAGGCCATTCGTCATTAAGGAGAGCATCAGGGCTGGAGAGGAGCAGAGCCTACAGAAGTAGGTGTGCAGTGCCTGGCACAGGAAAACAGACAGGTTCAAAGCTCTGCCGAGTGTTTCTTGGGGTTGTCAGAACAGCAATGATACAGAGAGCAAGCCCTGGGGTGAAAACTGTTCTGGGCTGAGTTTCACTAGTGACTGAAACTAGTGACGACGGCAACTCCTAATTGCTGACCTTGGATGGAATACCCCACCTCTCTTCAGCCTGTTTTTTCACCTATACTATATAGTTTGATAGCAATAGTATTCACCTTAGAGGGTTGCTATGGGGCTTAAATGCGATCCAGGGTGCAAAGAGGTAAGGTTGAGGCATTGAAAGATTGTCACATACGGTGATGAGGAAGAGGACCAGGGTGAGCAACAAGCAAAGAGCTCAGCCCCTCTCTACTGCATCTGAACTTGGGAGTCTTTCGGAGCAGTGAGGCCCAGGCCTTGCCAGGAAGCAGTATGAGGACTACAGGGAAACGTGGCTCTCATGCCTTGGGAAAGTTCTTCCTTCCAGGGAAGGAAAGGGCAATGTCTCAGGGCAGTGGGGATGCCTCAGTCAGGTGGCTGGTGCTCTGGGGTGCAGGGAATGGAGGAGAAGCGTGAGAAGGACAGACAGGAATGGTCACCTGTGTGCTTGGTGCCAATGTGAGTCTTTATCTCTGCTTCCTCCATGGTGACAAAGTCGCAGGCAGTACAGCAGATCGAAAACATCCACTGCTCCTTGTCCACGTGGAGTGACATGTGGCTGACAAACTGGACATTGAGCTCGGTCTCAAATCCACACACGTGACAACTACATGAAAGGGTAAAAAAGGGGGAGAGAAAAGGGTGACACATACTTCTAAATGTGGGCTGCCCATTTATACACAGCACACTCAAGAAAACTGGAATTTTTAAAAACATGTGTCTCTCCACCAAAAGGTTTTGTGTTAGAAAAGCCTTCTGCTTTCTGGGTTGCCTCTAAAGTAGTCAGTGTGCCAAGGAGACTAAGGGCCAGCATCATGTAACAATCACATAGGTCTTATAGTGATGCTAAATAATCATAAAGTTAATGAAAAACTATGGATTCCAGATGCCACACGTCACCTAACTGATTTCCTTTGGGCAAAGAGACACGGGGTAGTGTTGCCAAGGTATTTTAGTGGTGCTGGTCCACTGATAAACTTGGAGAGCACCTCACAGCCCAGGAGCCTCTCTCTGGCTCTGGAAACCTTCCTTAGTTGCAATGAAAGCACATACAGTTTGTTGTATGGCAATCCAAGCAAGAGGCTACTTTGTCTGGGACAACTTCTGATAGAAGCCACCCATCGCTAGAGACATTTCCTGCAAAAGCAAGTTTCCACCAATCAGTATGGCATATCATAGGGCAAGATTTGACAGACAGTCTGAAACTTGGGGGCTTTATGACAACCAAACCAATATTGATTCATGATCGAACACAGAAATGAAATGTAAAATCCAGGTACTAAAGGATGATACAACGGAGGGGAAATATGTAACGCCTTCTGGGCTATTTCTATGGGGTTCTCAGATTTACATTTTCTAAGCTTTTCTTTAAAAATAATTCTTAGGGAGCAGCAACACACTCAGTTACAAAGGTTGGAGCTTCTGAGTTGAACAGATCTAAAAATTCATCATCCCCATAGCCCAGTCACTGTCTGGAGCTCCACCCCAGAGAGCCACCTCTAAAACCATTTCTCTCCCAACGAATACTACCAGGGACACCCAAGTCAAGAGAGGAGTCTGTGCAACTGCAGGGCTTAATCTAAGCAAAGAAATTACTAAAATGAAGGCCAGGCTATGACTGAGAAAAAGGGCTTGGTGATGTATGTCCACAGCAGACGGTAGAAAGTGTTGAAGCCAAGAGTCTGAGAAAGGCAGACTGGCATGCTCCATCAGCAACTCACCTGTAGTAATAAGGATGCTTCTTCCCGTCACTGCCTTCAGAGGTGACAGCGCTGACAATGTCCTCGGTGTCTGTACTCACCAGCTTCACGGAATGGACAGTCAAGTGCTGGTTCAGATTTGCACGGCACTTAGCAGCATAGGGGCACAAATGGCATTTGTATTTTCTTTCCTCTGCGAGTGAAGGAACAGGAAAAAGCCCAAATCACTTTCAAAAAAAGAAGTCCCAACACCATGCAAGAATCAGTTGAAGGTAACAAGGGAAGAATGGTTCAAGTCATATTTCAAATGGAGACCATGGTAATGCCTTGGAATTGTAAGTATCTAAAAGTCTTTACCCAGCAGGTCACTCCTGTATTAGCACTTCTAAATATGAAAGAAAATCTCCGACTGGGCACGGTGGCTCACACCTGTAATCCTAGCACTCTGGGAGGCCGAGGTGAGAAGATTATTTAAGGACAGGAGCTGGAGACCAGCCTGGGCATCACAGCGAGACTCCATCTCCACACAAATTTTTTAAAAAATTAGCCAGGTGTGGTGGCATGCTTCTGGAGTCCTGGCTACTTGGGAGGAGGAGGTGGGAGGATTGCTTGAGCCCAGGAGGTCAAGGTTACCGTGAGTCATGATCACACCACAGCACTCCAGCCTGGGTGAAAGAGGTGGACCTTGCCTCTAAAAAAAAAAAAAAAAAAAAAATGTCCCAGAGCAACTAGAATAGATAATCTGCTTTTTTTTTTTTTTTTTTTTTTTTTTTTTTTTTTTTTTTCAGTCGTGGGTGAGTGTGTGCTGAGCAGTGGGGGGAATGAAACACAGCATTTGCAGGACTGCAGCGTAAGAGAGGCCCCATCATTCTCCCTAAGCTCCTGGCCTGGGTCACCCAGGAAATAAAAAAACTAATGAAATTAAGGGGGGAAAATGCTGTGTGAAATAATTTAATTGGAAATTTCATTTTACATAAATAAAATAAAGAATTTCAATTAATTTCTTAATGGAAACCCTCTCATAAAACTGACGAATGTTTCAGGATCATATTCAGAGTGGCATTCTGAATTTATTTGATCAATCAAGCAAATTAAACTAAGAGGAGCAGGCTTTGCTTTCATCATACAGAAAAAGGTAACAGCAGAAGATGAAGGAAAGAACAACTCCAGTGTTCTATCCTTAATGCTTACTTGATATTACTGAGTCTAGCTTAAAATAAATACCTGACTTCCTTAGTTCACAGAGAATAACATGGAAAAAACTTCTTCTCTACAAAATATAAGACCATTATTATTATAGGTGGTCCCCAGCATCTTGAAGGGCTGGCATCTGCGCTCAGCAGGGTCAGGGGCAGAGCCCTGCCGTGCAGATAAAATGTGTGCTTTCTTTGGAAGTTTTGCTTTTGTATGAATAAGTGAGTTGTTAAGTTTTGTTATTAAGCTTATGCATCCTCCATAAAGTGAAACTGTGGTGCTTTTTAAATCTTCTTCTACCATTTGGAAAGGTTTAATAACACTGGAATTTCCTCTTCTCAAAAGGTTAGAAAGAACTCACCAGGGAAAATTTCTGGACCTGATGCCTTTATTAATGGTACGTCCTTCATAATTTTTCCAAATTTCCCTTTGGGAACTGATTGATTCAAGTTCCCTCCCCGTTTGGGTCATTTTAGTCCTTCTGTTTAAATGAGCTATGTCATCTAAGTGTTCAGCTTTTTTTTCCTAGAGCTTCATTATTCTTCAGTAATCCTTTAACATCTTCCGAATTGAAGATTAGGCTTCCTTTTTCATTCTTAACTTTGAGTATTTTCGCTTCATTTTCTTAATCAGCCTTAAAAGGATTTATCTATTTTATGGCCATCTTTTTTCAAGACTTTGTTGTTTTACCAATTCCTTAAGGTGACTGTTAAATTCCTTTATTTTTGTCTTTCTCTCTAATTAAAACGTTTAAGTCTATAAATTTTCCTCTGACTAGAGCTCTTGCTCCAGGCTTACCTATGAGGTGTTTTCTGTTTCATTCCTTCTAGATATCTGTTACTGGAATTTTTATTTTCTCCCCTTTTCTTTGGTCCAATTAGGCAGGACATTTTATTGATCCTTACTTATTTAAAATTTCATTTACGTATGTTCAGAGAATGTGACCTTATGAAACTCCACTTTCTGGAACATGTTCAAGTTTTTGTTGTGGCTAAGTATATAACTAAATTTTACCTTTAGTGGAATTTAAGATTAAAAATAATAAAAATATAAAAAGAAGAAAAAGACACCAGCCTGGGGCATCATGGTGAAACCTCGTTTCCACGAAAAACTTTTTTTGTTTTTTTTTTTTTTTTTGAGACTGAGTTTCACTCTTGTCACCAAGGCTGGAGGGCAGTGGCATGATCACAGCTCACTGTAACCTCCTCCTCCCGGGTTCAAGTGATTCTCCTGCCTCAACCTACCAAGTAGCTGGGATTAAAAGCTTGTGCCATTATGCCCAGCTGATTTTTGTGTTTTTAGTAGAGACAGGGTTTCACCACGTTGGCCAGGCTGGTCTTGAACTCCTGGCCTCAGGTAATCTACCCGCCTTGGCCTCCCAAAGTGCTGGGATTACAGGCGTGAGCCACCATGCCTGGCCACAAATAACTTCTTTAAAAAATTAGCCAGGCATGGTAGTAGCGTGCACCTGTAGTCCCAGCTACTCAGAAAGCTAAAACGGAAGGATTGCTTGAACCAGGGAGGCAGAGGTTGCAGTCAGCCAGGATCATGCCACTGCACTCCAGCCTTGAGAAGAAAAAAAAAAAGGCAAAATTAGTCTTGTCATATTAATACTTCCTGTCTTGCTTTTTAAATTCTCTGTGATGTATGAAATCTTTATTTTGAACTTTTCTTTATCATTTGGTTGTTGTGTTCCCTGTATATAAGATATATCTGGATTATTTAAAAACCTGATTTCATTGTAAAAAATGGAAATGTTTGATTTTATTATTTCCATCTTGCTTTATGTTTACTATTGATTTTACCTTATGTCTTTTTGTCTTCACTTTTTGCTGTGTGGGTTAAGTTACTATTTATTTTTCCTCCTTAACTTGGTTGTCTTCCCTTTCCCAACTTTCAGAACCAACTGTATTTCTCCACGATTATATATAAATACAGGCAGAAGTTGTTTCTCTACCAAGGTGCCTTTTCCCCCCGCTGCTCCCACCCACCACAATAAGATGTAACCAGTAAAAAATTAGCCAGGCATGGTAGTAGCGTGTACCTGTAGTCCCAGCTACTCAGAAAGCTAAAACGGAAGGATTGCTTGAATCAGGGAGAAAGAAGTTGCAGTCAGCCGGGATCATGCCACTGCACTCCAGCCTTTTTAAGTAAGATGGAGTGGGTCCTCGTCCTGCACTCTCAAGATGAGATTAATACATTCTTTACAGAGGTTAGAAACTTTACCTGAATAAACCTAAATCGTGTATATTTTCTCATCAGAACTCAATGAGCCCTTTCAATACAAATAAAAAAGCCTTTCCAAGGTCTTCCTTAAACATCCCAAATAAAATGGCTTGAAAAGGTCCAGATAAACACAGTCCCAGGCGTTACTTCCTGTAACGCCTCTCTTAGAGAAACTCAGCTTCTGGGGGGAAGAGAAGTTGGTGATGGAGGACAGAGGGCTGACAGCCCAGGCCCCACTCACTCACCTGTGTGCAGCGAGAGGTGTCGGGACAATGTCTGCTGTCGGCCAAACACTTTCCCACACACGTCACAGGGAAAAAGCTGGTCATTGAATTTCCAGGATGGCAATCCATTTCCTGCCTCTAGGACTATCTTTTCTGTTTCTGGGTCAGAAGAACAAAGCTCCATGAGAAATAAGGCAACAAGAATACATTTTATGTTAGTCGACATTCAAGATTTCAGCCAAGACATCTCTCTGAAGATTGTGGCTATTAACTACAAATTAGTCTCTGCAACCGGTTTTCTTGCTCACTTCTGGTCTCTAAGAAGGCCATTCTTGAAAGCTGCAGTGGCAAGTGATTCCGACTCCAGTCAAATCTTCAGTATTTTTTCTGTTTCATCACTAAAGACCAGCCAACTAACCCTCTAGTAGGTTGACAGCACTGTGCCCAGTGCACAGCAGATACTCAATAAATATTTGTTAAATGAGTTGCCTGTTAAAATTCCAGAAATATAGGCTCTTGTCACAAGACAATAAATAAAGAATCGTAGGCTGGGCATGGTTGCTCACACCTGTAATCCCAGCACTTTGGGAGGCCAAGGCGGGAAGATCACTTGAGCTCAGAAGTTCAAGACCAGCCTGGCCACCATGTTGAAATTCCATCTCTACTAAAAATACAAAGATTAGCTGGGCATGGAGGCGGGTGCCTGTAACCCCAGCTACTTCAGAGGCTGAGGCATGAGAATTGCTTGAACCCGGGAGGTGGAGATTGCAGTGAGCTGAGATGGCACCACTGCACTCCAGACTGGGTGACACAGTGAGATGCTATCTCAAAATAAATAAATAAATAAATAAATAAATGAAAAGAATTGCATATCTCAGATTCTGAGGTAAAAAGAAATGGTTCAGTCCCTTGAAAGGAAACATGCTTTCATTCTCTTTAAGAAGAAAGCTTTGCTCTTCATTCCGGTTTGTGCGAAATCCTTAATGAGGAACTTCTGTTAAGTAGACTCAGTGATGACTACCACACACGGTGCCACAGAAAAGTCCCTAATGCAGGAATGAACCAGAATTTCCCTAAAGGTCTCAAAGTAAGGAAAACAGTGAGTGTCACAAATTATCTACCCATAGTTCATAGTTGTGGACAAAATAAATGGACTTTAATATATTCTCTAATCATCTTAGAGAGCTCTTATTTTCTCATTCTTATCCCTAGGATTACCTTTAATTTTCTGATCCATGTTTCTTCTTGTGGAACTGTACCAGATTACACAGACATTCCTTCTACGGTAATGTCATAAAGCAGGTGACAGAGAACACCAGAAAGAGGGAAGAAGGCACTTCTAAAAGGACACTTGAATGGGCCACTGATAGGCCTTTCCCCTCACCTTGAAGACCAAGACACTGGATACAGTAAGCTAATATCTTGTCTATCACCTCAGTGAATCATTGCAAATCTCCTTCAAGCACAGTACTGCATTACAGCACTGGACACCATGTGGTGATAATTAAATGGTGGTAAGAACTTCTCATAATCCAAGCAGATGAAAATGCTCACAACACAGGTCAGAGATAACATCAGAAGAAAGAACTTTATTTCATACAATTTGGTTGAAACTGCTTCCCAAATACAAGCTTCTACTTCTGTGTGGAGAAATCAAAGGGATCATTTTTCATTTGAATGATTTGTCAGATAGGGTCATCTAAGAGAAGAAGAAACAAGTATGAATGTATGTCTGGAAAGGGGAGGAGAGGAGATGATGGTGAAATTGCCATACTGTTCACTGTGAGGCACCTGCCAGCAATTCCAACACTGATAAAGCACATGAATCGATTTATTTGTGTTTGTTAAAACATAGCGCTTGGGGCCTCAGGGAGAAGAGCTGCTCTAATGAAAGTAGGAATGTAGAAACCTTTAAAGGGGAAGAGGGCAGACATGTGGGGGAAAGGGAAGTGGGAAAAAAAAAGGCAGTTGAACTTACGAGGACAAGAACCACTCTTAGACGGCCATCCTTGAGTTCAAGCAGTGGGCGTTTCAGCTGTGCAGTATATCAGTAGCCCCTTTTAAGTGTATACTCAAAACAGTGCTTCAAAGAACAGTAACAGTAATAATTATAAGGAGAAGTCAAGAGGGTACAGGGTCTCCTAATACATTCACAACAAGAATGAATGAATGGGGTCAAATGCCAAACAAGCAGATGCAATTATAAATAAATAAGCATCTTAATAATTCCTTCAAGTATCAGTCATGTACTGGAGAAGCTGAAGCATCATGAACTGTCTGATTGCCTCCACTGGCTTGGAAAATGATGACAGCTACCGAGGTTGTGCTGCAGCTGAGTGGGATGAACACCCGGAACCGAAGTGAGGCAGGCAGTTGCCATGGGGCACCCATGACCACTCAGCCACTGCCCCGCACCCAACTCCAAGCCTCATCTAGGGATCGCTGCCCTCCCGACCCCATCTTTGTGTTTGCTACAGCCATCCATTTTCATTTTGCACACAGGAATGAGGCAACCACAGACCATTTGGAGCCTTATCCCAGAACAAGACCTCGAAATCACAGCTGGGTGGGGCCTGGTGGGAGAGGCAGTGTGGGGAGGAGTATCACTGCAGCAACACAAGACCTGAAGCAAAGGCCTGTTCCTTGTTCTAGGGGCTGAGATGAAGCTGAAATGGGGTTCTGCAGATGCCACACTCTCCCGCATCTCCTGTGAATGATGCCACCCAAGTGCCATGGGAGAAACTCTAGAAACTTTTTTTGACTCCTCCCCTGACTCCCTTTCAACACATCCAATCAGTCATCAGAAGCTGTTGCACTTACATAGATCTTTCTGGACCTTGCTGCCTTAACTGTGTCACCATCTTTCACCAACACTGGGGCTAAAGCCTTCAAAACAGCTTCTCTGCTCCCAGACTCTCTCCCTTCCAAAGCACCTCCTCACCTGACAGATTCCAGAATGATCTTTCCGAGGCACAGATCTCATCACATCTTGTTCTGTATGCCAAAGGCTCCCCATGGCCAAACTTCTGGCTTCTGGGTCCTTCACGGTCTGGCTCTGGCCACCTCCCACCACCCGAATGCTTGGCAGAGTAGACTGCTTGACTTTTCAGGAACAAACAATTCCCTTTTAAGTGTCATTGCTTTTGAATCAACTGTTTCTCCACCAAAAACTACTCCCCCCAACCACTTCTGCACAACAAACTCAGACCCCATTTCAAGCCCTATCTCAGATTTCATCTTCTCAGGGAAGCCCTGCCCAATTCTCAACGTAGAGTTAGACATTTCCCTTCTCTGTGCCAGGGCACTTTCATGAATATTTCTGTTGTACCACTTTACCTATTATATTACTTGCTTACATAGCTTCTATAAGCCATACACACACACACATGCACACACACACACACGTACACACACACACAGACACACAGACACACACACACATGCACACACACACACACACGTACACACACACAGACACACACACACACACACACACACACACACACACACATCTTCCGCATATCAGGCAACCCACCCAATCCAACATGAAGCAGTGCTCAGTCAACACGTTCCCTGGTCTCCCTCCCCTGGGGAAAGGGTTCTGCATTATTTATTCATGTATCCTCAGCAGTCACACAATCTCCGCTACATAAGAGGTACTTAGTATATACTTGTTGAATAAATGAATGATGGAATAAAAGGGTTCAAGTGAGGCAGAGAATAGATATTATCCTTATTTTATAGTGGGAAAGACTAATAATTTATTAGCATTCATTAAGGCCTATGGCCAATTCAGAATGAAAAATCAGGCTACCTGCCTTTCAAATTGCTGTTTTAACTAAATTCATTATCTGCTTTTATGATTCTATTTGTAGAAATGTTTGCAGTCCTGAGCTATACTCCCAAAGGCTCTAAATTCTTACCTCTTCCCAACAGCATCAAGCTACAAGATGATTTTCTTTATGACAAACTCTGGCAGTTGCCATTTGTCAGTTAACCCAACAGTCCTTCTCAACTTCCCTTATCCCCAGCTTTCTCCAGCCATGGAAACAGCTGGGGCAGCCGTGTGCCAAAGTCCTGAGAAGGCTTCTGCTTTTCTGATAAAATGAAAGATAAGACTGGTGTTGGGCCTCTTCTCTTTTCCAGCCTTGATCACAGCGGAAATGGCCGGAACTCTGAATATGAGGCGTGTGGACAAAAGCCAAGTGCCAAGGATGGAGAAAGAGAAAGATGAGAAAAGTATAGGTCCTTGGTATGGTTTGGATCTGTGTCTCTGCCCAAATCTCATGTCAAACTGTAATCTCCAGTGTTGGAGGGGGGCCTGGTGGGAGGTGACGGGATCATGGGGGTGGAGTTCTCATGAGATCTGAGTTTTCAGAAGTGTGCAGCACCTTCCCGAACTTCTCATTTCCTACCGCTCTGGCCAGGTAACTAACATGTGCCTGCTTCCCCTTCCCCTTCCACCACAACCAACAGTTTCCTGAGGCCTCCCCGGAAGCCGAGTAGATGCCAGCATCATGCTTCCTATAGAGCCTATGGAAGTGTGAGCCAATTAAACCCCTTTTCTTTATAAATTACCTAGTCTCAGGTATTTATAGCACTGTAAGAACTGACTGATCCAGTCCTCCATGGCATGTCTCAGTAGCTGAATGAACGCCAGAAACCACCCACTTCTGGACTTCTTGTTTTGTAAGGAAAATAAGCCCTGTTTGTTTCAGCCACTGCTAGTTAGATTTTCTATTACTTACGACATTCTTAACTGAAAGCCCCTCCTATGGTTCCTCTTGGTTTTAGAACTTTGAACATTAGGTTCCACCTTTTGACAGGCTTTAATTCCCAAGCCCCGCCCCCATTCTGTGAAGAATTCTACACATTTATTATCAACAGCAACAAGTGTACAGCCATCTGAACACATTTCCATCTGAATTATTTTCTTCTGCTGGGGACGAAAAACTTTAAAAGCTTCTTTTAGATTATTCAGAAATTTTCTTTTAAAAACGTTTCATGAAGCATAATACATGTAGCAGAAAAGTGCACATATCAATGACTGCTTTTAAGTTAGTTCCAAGGTCACAAAACAGCTTGGAGTATGTGTACGCTTTTAAACTTTTTGTTCTTCTTCATCTTGATTCCCATATCCCTTAACATTTGTTTCATTATTTTAAGTGGCTTGAATGTATACTTAAGATTTTCTTCATTTCTTTTAGAAATACTTGTCTAATGATAACCTCTTTTTTTTTGTACAGAGTCTCATAGAATTTTGTCTCTTATAAAGCATTTTATTTCTTTTCACATTCTTATATTCTGATCTATGGGATAATCATAAATTGCTTCCATAAATTCCTGGCTACTTGGTATGATGTGATCAGATGGTTTTCTCTCTGCTTTCCACCTATGATGTTTGCTTTGAATGCATTTGAGAAGCATTCTTAATTTGAAAAGCATTTGAGCTTTTGCTATTTCTTATATAGGTTTTTGTTTTTGTTTTAAATGAATCAAATAGGTGTATAGGATTAAGCACGTTTGTCCTTAGAGTACAGCTAGAAACATAGGAACACAGTGTAAGGAGAACGATCCCATCCTAGCAATCCCAAAACAAGGTTTTCAGCTCTTCCTGTTAATGGTGAAATGAGGTCTGTTATCCATAATGAGGACTAGTTGGCCAAAATACAACATGGCAAACAAGGCTTCTTATAACCCAGTGATCCAAGGGGACATGTCTCATTTCATGTATAGGTCCTGGGATGATGAAACCCATCTGGCATATTTCCAAAAACTTTCCTTAATTAAACCCATTTGGTAAAATTCAGAAGGGAGTTCTATCAAAATATGCTTGACAAAACATTAGATGAAGTAGGGGACTCAGTTATCTTCAGATCCAATTTGTTCATTTTCAGGAGGATAAAAATGACACACTGTATTCCAGGACCTCTCCTACCCCAGAAGACCCCACAACTTGCACAGGTTGGGCAATGGTTTCCATAGTAACTAAGTCTCCATCCCGCCCCAAATCTTAGCTCAAGGAGGAACCTTAACAATCATCTTGCTCAATGTCTTCTGTTTTTTATATAAGGAAACTAAGGCCAAGAGAACGTAAGTAATGACCCCTGGCTGGTGACTCTGGGAGAGCAGAGACAGACTCACAGTGTCATTCAAGCTCTTCCAAGCCATATGAAGTCAATGCCAAAGTCTACAAACAAAGGAGGGATTTTTCTTTTCTTCCTGTTCTTTGGCTCTGAGTTGAATACTCTTGGTTACAAATGGACATGGGCAGATTTAGCAACAATCCACAGACACTAGCATTTTTCTCCACTTCTCTTCTTAAAAGTGTAAGCCTAGACTATTTCCAGGCACAGAGATGTTAGAAACTGTCACAGGTCAAAACTTAGAATAAAGAAGGAACAAGAGGAAGGTCAAATAGGGAAGTCCTAAAAGCCAATCCTCTCTGACTTAAACATGGTATTACTGAAGAATACCATGGGCTTTTCATTGCCATTTGGAGAGCATTTTTGGTACAACTAAACAACAAATAAGCAAAACCTCAAAAACTGAGAGGGACAAAGGAAAGGACTTTAGTTTGCTTCCTTTCAATTTTAACATCATCTGACCCTATTGTTTGGTGTATTGTTTGGCTTTGTTGGCGTGTTTTACTTTGTGAAAAGATCCCTATATTTCCTGACAAAACAGTCCTCTCAAAGAACCATCTCTCAACCTCATTTTGGTAAAAGAAATGCTAAGACAGAAGGCTTTATTTGGCTACAGCCATAAGCCAAAGACTGGCCAAAACATGACCTCAATGCATAAATAACTGTTCTGATCAACTAAATCTCGTTACTGAAGAAGAGGTTCTGGGGCCGCTTGGGTTTTCCATTGTGACATATGGTATTTTGATCACTTCTTTCTTTCATCATCAAGGCTGGAATGTTTTGAGGCACACCTCAAACTGAAATTCTGAAATCCTCTGTACTCCTGGATAGGTTAAAACCTACCAGGTCATTTTCCAGGCAGAAAGCAGAGGGCATGGAACTTTCTGGTCAGACTCTATCCCTACTGGCTCTGTCCTTTGGTTTCATGGGCTCTGCATGGCCTCTGCTTAAAACAAGCTACCACCTTCTGAGGGCTGCTTGTGAAGCTAAGAGCCAGCTGTGGTTTATGACTCTTTGGGGGTTAATACCTTTGTTCCAGTGCTTGTAGCTCTTCTATATCCCTTTTTAATTTTTTCAGAGTCATTTCAATTTAGGATAACATCTACCGTTTTAGAATTTCCAGCTCAGAGGATCTATCTTGCAGTGTCACAGCTGTACTGGAACAGCAGCCACAATGCAGATGGCTGGCACTGGTGACCTGTCCCACCATTTCATTTACTACTAGTGACCCTGCACAAGATGCCAGAAGTGTTGCTCATGCCAGTCCTAACAGACTTACTAGGCTCCCTATGACCACCTCTCTGCAGGTCTTGATGTAACCAACTTCTCCTTTAAGGACCATTACACTCTCCCAAAATACAGGATTTTCTCCTGACCAAGGTGTTACCTCAATGAACTGCTAAGACAGAGGAATTTAGAAATAGTTTTTGTTGGCCAGGAGCGGTGGCTCATGCCTGTAATCCCAGCATTTTGGGAAGCCGAGGCATGTGGATCATGAGGTCAGGAGTTCGAGACCAGCCTGGCCAACATAGTGAAACCCTGTCTCTACTAAAAATACAAAAATTATCAGGGTATGGTGGCACACACCCTGTACTCCCATCTACTTGTGAGGCTGAGGTGGGAGAATCGCTTGAACTTGGGAGGCGAAGATTGCAGTGAGTCAAGACCATGCCATTGCACTCCAGCCTGGCGACAGAGTAAGACTCTGTCTCAAAAAAAAAAAAAGAAAAAAAAAAAGAAAAGAAAAGAAATAGTTTTCTCAATCTCTGCTCAGTTAGAAACACTGGGTGGATATTCTAGATGTAAAACAATTAACACCCTTGATCTTCTTTGGGCTCATTTCAAACTTTAATGCTTAACAAACTTAGCAAAGTAGAGTTTTGCATTACTACTTTCAGAGAGTCCATGCACAGGTCCTGGGAAGATGAAACCCATCAAGCATATCTCCAAAAATTGTTATTAATTCAATCCATCTGGTAGACTTCAGGTGGCAGTTCTCTCAAACTCTGTCTGACAGAACATTAGATCAAGTAGAGGACTCTGCCACTTCCAATCCAACTCCTTCATTTTCAGGAGGATGAAAATGAAGCCTGACATTCCAGGGCTTCTCCAACCCCAGGGCACCCCACAATTTGCAAGTAATCGCTTCCACAGTAATTAAATCTCTATCCTGCCCCAAACCCAAGATCAAGGAGGAATCCTAACAATCATTTTTTTTTTAAGTTGCTGTTTTTCATATAAGGAAATTGAGGCCCACAGAACCTGAGTGATTACCCCAGGTAACCTGCCTAGTGACTCTGGGAGAGCAGAGACAGACCCACAGTCTGCCTGCTCCTGTAAGCCATATGAAATCAATGCCAACTGCTTAGTAAATGGGTACTTCTGAAAAATCATCCCGGGAAAACTGGGTGACTTTTTTTTTCTCCTTAGTGCTGGATAACAGTTAGCTTAAAAAATACTTACTGATTGACCTCTCCTCTCATAAAAAACTGTTTTCTATATCTGGTTCTTTATACAGGTCATTTTAATTCAATAGTAGATAACTGGACCTCGATTCCCCGGGTAACAGAAATGGCTAGAACTAGGTACCCCTAATTCCAGCGAGGCTGATCACATAGAACTTGAGTACCATAGGGATCTTCTCTAAGCCTCCAAATGCAGACACTCACTGACAGAATCTAGGCTCATTGATGCCTGCCATTATAACAATATTTATTAAAAAAGAAAACTATATAACTTAACCTTTTACAAGATCCATGTATGAAAATTTGGAATGTTGCTTCTATGTTTTCCCTACACTTATATTTCCAAAATTAGTGGGATCCTCCATAAAACCTTACTGAATAAATGATATAATCACATCACCAAGATCAGGACTGTTGTACTGAATGGCAACCTAATTTGATATTACAACACAGAAGCAAACTGACAATATTGATTCAAGAATTATTCTAAAGGATCTGGTTATTATTTTCCCCATTACACAGACCAGTGATCACTTCTCTTCTTAATGATGATGGTAGGATTTAAGGTTTTAGCAAATGCCCTCAGAATGTCCTCATATTGAGGACATTTATAAATCTTTTTTAGACAAATAATCAGGCCTGAAAATTGTGTCTTTTTTGTTAGTTTGCTCGGCTTTGTGGTAGAAACTGATGTTTATTTACTTAATGTCCAACAGAACTATGTGGCTTTTTGCTTTGTTTCAAGGTGGCAATGTGCCCCATTAAAAACACACCTTCCATACCAGCTTCCACTACTATTACAGGCTGTTCATGAAACATACCTCTGGACAATGAGATATAGGTGGAAGTTCATGCAAAGAGATTCTCTGACATCCCTCCACTCCCCAGAAAAGACAGTCTTAGAAAAAGACTTTTGCCCTTCACTCTGGGCTCTTGCTTCTTGGCTGTCTAGAGGTACCACAGGTCTCTTTCAATTACGAAGATGAAAGCCATTGATAAGGGTGGGGGAGCAGAAAATTAAATGGTGGGCCCTCACCGTCTCCTTCAAACAACTATACCAGCCTTATATTGCCTATTTCTGAATTCTTTATTATGGGAGAAAAACAGATCCATAATTCTCTGTGGTTAAGCTGAACATAATTCCAACAGATAAAGACAAAGTGTATAAATAGTTTCATCCAATTTTGCCACTTTATCTCCATTATGCAAAAATCAGAATTTGTTAAAAATATATTAAGGAGACAATACAAAGTTAAAACAATAGCTTGTATTTATGGAGGATTGACCATTGCATTAGTCACTACATGATGCATTTTACACATATACTAATATTCAACCTTATAGCAGCGCTATGTGTTAGACACTATTATTACCATTCCTCTTTTACAAAACAAAGCAAAACAAAACACAAAAACCGTGTCAGGCTCAGGGTGGTTGAAGTCAAGGTCACCTAGCAGGAAAGTGATAGCCTTTCCCAAACCTAAAGCTATCTGACTACAAAGCCCATACTCTCAACCATTTATTACATTACACTACGAGACCATAGAGGAAAATCTAATGGTTCTAATTTATTCCACCAGAGACAGATCTTCTGTCTGTTACAATCTTGATTTTTTCCGCTGTAAATTCACCAACCATAAAGAAGAAGCATCCACGATCACATAAATCTAAAGAGAGCTTTATTGAGGCAACCCAAATGCTTCCCCCAGGGCCTGCCTGGAGACAGGATGGTGGAATTTGGAGGCTCTGCCTCATTTCCATTACCCAACTCCTCTTTGGCCTCTTCCTGTGTCTTTACATCTGGTGAGCTGCTGGGTATGAAAAATCTGAGCACCAATTATGTAAATTTTAATTACAAAACTTACTTCAGGTAGCTTTCACTTGCTCCAAAATGAGACCTTTAGAGTCTTTTCTTTCAATTTTTCCCAGAGAAGAAAAAAAACAGGCATTCGAGTGCAGAGCTGCCTGAAGACTGTATTAGGTGACAGTAAATCTTTAAGTCCCAAAGTTATCTTCTATAATTTACTATAAAGTATGGGCACATATGAGAACACCTTGAGGAAAAACATTATCATTGTTTGGGCAAATAAAATAATATCCTCTTTTCCCTTGTTTGTTGTTGAATTAGGTTCTAAATATATATTAATATTTACTTAGTAAGTGAGGAAAAAGGATAAACTAAATGAAAAGAGTGGACCACTATAATTAAAAATTTAATGATCCTAAAATACTCTAATATTCTAGAAATACTCTGAATTTAGAAAGTAAATCCAGACTTTCTAAAATACTAAAATATTAATGTTGATTTACTCCTGAAATTATGCAATGTGCTAACAGAGTCATACCTATAGAGTCTTTAAAATATTGAATATATTTCTTCTTAAAATTCAAGTCACAGTCATTTCCAAATATTATTCAAGTAAGCCTCTAGGGATTCTGCAGTTCTCTTCACTAAGATTGGAATCCACTGGTATTCTCAATTATTCCAGTCTTCTTTTCTTATGGACAAGCCTTGATCGTATCAACCATTCCTTCAAAGATTTCTAAATTTCCTTAAAGCCCTTATCAGCTCGCAGACACTGCAATATTCTTGTGTGACTACATCCAGTTTCAAATTTTCAGTCTTCCTCTTTCTCTTCTGCTAACCTATTGAATTCTGTATTAATAGAAAATAGAGTTGTTCTGCTTTGCCTTTCTCCTGACCTTGGGTTTTAGCACATTATAACATTTTTGTTAGTTAATGACAGATTTAAAGTTTTAAGGCAACAGTGGTCACATATAATTTTTCTCCTTGATCCAGAAATTCTACCTATTTGACTAGGAAGGGTTATATGTTTTTATATGGTGAGGGTTTCTGTTTGTTAGTTTATGTAATCATTTTTCCTCCGGTGGGGAATCACAGACATAGGATTGGGAAATGCTTTGTGTCTTAGTTCAGTCTGCTATATAACAAAACACTGGGTGACTTATAAACCACACAAATGTTTTTCTCACAGTTCTGGAGGCTGAGAGGTCCAAGATGAAGGCACTGGCAGATTCAGTGTCTGGGGAGGCCCTGCTTTCTCATAGGCAGCTGTCTTCCCACTCTACCCTCAGATGGCAGAAGAGGCAAGAGGTCTTTAATAAGAGCCTCCTTTATAGGGGCTACTAATCCTAGTCATGAGGGCTCTACTCCCAAGATCTAAGCCCTTCCCAAAGGCTCCACCTCCTAAATAGCATCACTTTAGGGGTGAGGATTTTAATGTATAAATTGAAATGGTCAGACATAAACATTTAGAACATATTACTTACTTTAGAACATATTAGCTAGGAGAGGAGGAAAAAGGTTATTAGTATTTTCCTATGAACGTATGCCATAATGATTGGCAGCTCTGAAAATTAGTTACCAGTAATAATAAATAGCACAGTTGGCAAATATTTTATTTTTTAGATAAGTGAAATAGGCCATCTCTATTGTATCATTCTCAATAATTTGAATAGATGCATACTTAAATAATTGAGAAAACTTTGTATTTAGGTGTAGCTGAAAGAGGAAATATATATATGAACAGCTAAGATTTATTTAGCACTTATTTTACTCTGGGCACTGTGCTAAGGCTACAGGTTTTACTTACATAATTTCATTTAATCTTTTTAACAAAAGATGAAGGTTGGTCTCATTATTACCCTCATTTTATAGATGAGACAAATCAAGGCTCAGAATTGATTAAGAAATCATCTTTTTCTTACATAGCTGGTAAGAGTGAGAGCCAGGATTAAACCTGGAATGCCCAACTAGGAAGCATATGTACTCTACAGCTTTCCTTATACTGCACAAAACTCTAGCCGTGTCCACGGGGTGTGTCATTCCTCTTGGCAAAAACCTCTACTTTCTGTGACAAAGTAGAAAAAGGACCAGGCGCGGTGGCTCACGCCTGTAATCCCAGCACTTTGGGAGGCCAAGGCGGGCGGATCATGAGGTCAAGAGATCAAGACCATCCTGGCCAACATGGTGAAACCCCATCTCTACTAAAAATACAAAAAAATTAGCTGGACATGGTGGCACATGCCTGTAGTCCTAGCTACTTGGGAGGCTGAGGCAGAAGAATTGCTTGAACCTGGGAGGCAGAGGTTGCAGTGAGCTGAGGTCACGCCAGTGCACTCCAGCCTGGCTCCTGGTGACCGAGTGAGACTCTGTCTCAAAGAAAAAAAAGTAGAAAAAGGCTGAGAGTCTTGAGGCTGAGCCTCTGGTCTCAAAGTTTCTATGAGATGGTGACCTCATTTTGGACCTGGTGCTAAGAAGGCCAATACCATATGTAAAATGTTTCTCTTTCCTAGGTGGCAAGTGCCACTGTATTTCATGGTCTCAGATCAAAATACAACTTCATTAGCTTCTTTGAACAAAATGCTCCTGTTGAAGAATGGAATGGAGTTAACAGTGTAAAGGGTCTGATGCAAATTTACTCCTACTCCAAATGCATACCCTATTGACAAACAGTTTGAACTACTGAATTTGTATATGAAACTTAGGGCATCCTTTTGCTTTTAGTTGTCATAAGAAAAAAATAAAAGGGCATTACTGCTGTCAATATAAATAAATGAAAAATCTGAACCACTTCTATTTATCATTTCAGAATTGAGAAAGAGTAAGAAATGAACTTTTGGCCCACAAACCAGAAATATATATATTCAACAGCCTAGGAATATATACACACACACACACACACACACACACACACACACACACACACACACACACAGTTTTTTTACGTTTTACTTTTTAAGACAGAGTCTCACTTTGTCACCCAGGCTGGAGTGCAGTGGCATGGTCATAGCTCACTGCCATCTTGAACTCCTGGGTTCAAGCAATCTATCTGTCTTGGCCTCCCCACAGTGCTGGGATTACAGGCCTAAGCCACTGCGCCTGGCTTGGGATATTTTTAAGTAACAGATAATATTCAATGATTCAACTCCAAAGTAGTTGAGCAAGAGAAGTACATATATTTAAAAAGATATCTTCCTTCCGTTTCAATGTTCAAATTGAAAAGGAATTCAAATAAATTCAATAAAAAATTCAATGTAAAATTTCAACTACAAATAAAACTAGAGAAAGATCAAATAATAAACTGGAAAATACGGCAGGACCACCTTACTCCTGAGTGGAAATGCAATACATTCTAGTTATGTGCCCTGTATTACTCTAGGTTGTTTGTGTTGATTTTTCTCATGGATTATGACTCGAACATCTTTGAAAGCATCTCTTCCTACCCTCTCTCTTTACATAGATCTTAAATATAATAGCCAATAAATATTTGTGGATTTGATTAAAATTTCACAAGCTATAGGCAAGAGAAAACATGCATCGATGTATGATGACATATGTAATTTAATGTCAATAACGTCCACATAGACAAGACTGAGAAGCCCCTGCCTGTGCATGCTGTATCCTTACTGTATTAGCCAGGGTTTCCTAGAGGGACAAAATTAAGAGGAGTTTATTAAGTATTAACTTACATTATCACAAGGTCCCAAAATAGGCTGTCTGCAAGCTTGAGGAGCAAAGAGAGCCAGTCCGAGTCTCAAAACTGAAGAACCTGGAGTCTGACGTTCAAAGGCAGGAAGCAACCAGCACGGGAGAAAGATGTAGGCTGGGAGGCAAGGCCTGTCTCCTTTTCACATTTTTTCTTGCCTGCTTTATATTAACTGACAGCTGATTAGATGGTGCCCACCAGATTTAAGGATGAGCCTGTGTTCCCCAGCCTACTGACTCAAATGCTAATTTCCTTTGGCAACACCCTCACAGACATACCCAGGATCAATACTTTGCATCTTTCAATCCAATCAGGCTGACAGGATTAACTATCACACTTTCTTCCTCCTGACAGAAAGCCGCTTCCTCTAACTTTGATGGTAAAAGTTCAACCTCAGAAGGTCTTTGGAGACCTTCCCTCAGCAGAATCTTTGCCTCATCTTTGGTGAATCAGGGAGAACTGCAAGAATACATAATATTCCTTCTAGTTCATGGAGAACTTGAGATGTGGATAAGCTAATTGCTTGCCTAAGGTCCTCCAGTGAAATTCTAACTGGGAGGAAGTCAGTCTCAGCTCAGCTCCCTCTTCACCTCACCCCGCTTCGTCCCCACATGCTGACGTTCAGGTTCTTAATCACACTACATACCAAAGGCTTTGCAGAACTAATCGGTCTTCAACCATACGCTGTGTTACTGAACATGTCCTAGAGTGGAGACCAGATGTCACCATGAGAATCTTATTTTCTGCTATTTCCCGATTTTGGCATGTGAACATTTGTAACCTTAATGTTGCATGAATGAAGACTTTTGCATGTCGTATTAATAATGGGAACTCACAAATGCTCCTTCTCCAGTTGGAATGCTGCCACATTCTGATTTCAACAGTGTACGGCTGCTTTTTCAACGTGTGAATTTGCCTAAAGGTCCTGTTGGTGTCTTCTGAGCTGAAAATGTGGTCATTTCTAGTTTTACAGATAATGTCAGGTAAACATTTAGAGATATTTACATTTCTCACTTTCAGAGCACCCATAGCCTGTAATCGTAGCATTCTGGGAGGCCAAGGTGGGAGGATTGCTTGAGCCTAGGGGTTGGAGACTGGCCTGGGCAACATGGTAAAACACTGTCTCTACAAAAAGTACAAAAATTAGCCAGGTGTGGTGGTGTGTGCCGGTAGTCCCAACTACTCAGAAGGCTGAGCCATGGCAGGGTGGGGATGGGATGGGAACTGCTCGAGCCCAGGAGGATGAGGCTACCGCATTCCAGCCTGGGCGATGGGGCGAGACACTGTCCAGAAAAAAAAAAAAAGAAAAAAAAAAGCATATACATACCTAACACCAGCAAAGGCCGATGGAAAAGCCTTTTACTTGTCAAGACCCAATTCACAGAGCTATTTCTACTGTTAAGGAAACCAGTAACATCCACAGCAGAACAAAATACCACATAACACCATATCCCAAATATTGGTTTGCCAAGTAACCATGGGTTAAAAAGCGAGTTTTCAAAGGGAGGGCTTTCAAGTGGACTGGCACCTTTATTTTCTCTTCCAAAGTGAAGGTTTAAAAAAAATGGCAACCTCTGTTGTCTAGCCAAGGCTGCTGAACCACGTATACCTGCCAAACCACCCAAGAATCAGCAGCTGGTCTATAGTGGCTGAATCTGCTTCTTCCCTCAAGATGCATGTACTGGGGATGTCCTCACAGAGTCATGCCAAGTCAGAGGCAGGATGTTATGTTTCGTTTTGGTTTTCTTTTGTTGTTTTTGTTTGTTTGTTTGTTTTCAAGACTGAGTCTCGCTCTATTGCCTGGGCTGGAGTGCAGTGGCGTGATCTCGGCTCACTGTAATCTCTGCCTCCTGGGTTCAAGCGATTTTCATGCCTCAGCCTTCTGAGCAGCTGAGATTACAAAGCACCCCCTACCTTGCCTGGCTAATTTTTGTATTTTTAGTAGAGACGGGGTTTTACCATATTGACCAGGCTGGTCTTGAACTCCTGACCTCAAGTGATCCATCCGCCTCGACCTCCCAAAGTGCTGGTATTACAGGTGTGGGCCACCGTGCCTGGCTGGCATTATGTTTTATAAAGAAGTTTGGTCTCTTAGAGCCCTGGCTCTGAGTTACACAATTCTGGGACCACATGTGCAATAATTATGAAGCAGTGGCATTCTAACATAATCTAATATCCCCAAACAAAAATCAGAGGTCAGATCCTATCAGGTTCAAATCGGAACCTGAGTTCCTCCATGTTGGATCCCACCGCATGAATTAGGCAACATGATAATGAGAAGTATTTCCTTTTGAGCCAATCATTTTGCCCTAAACAGAACGTGGAAGAGCTAAATCCCTACATTAGATTCACACGTGTGAGGTAACGTTTAAAAGGAAAGTAGAAGCAGTTGTACTATCTCTGAAAACTTTTGCCTCATCTGCCCACCCAGAGTAGGGTATCTATCTCATCAGTGGCTCCTCAGCTAAGCCTTCTAATTCCTTTTGAATTTAATTTGGAGCCAGTCCGTTGATAAATCATATAAAATATGCAAAAGAGAAACAGCTGTTGATTCTGGGCACGCATATATTTGGCCCATATAGTTAAACGATAGTTTCTCGACAGTGAGATAAAACGGCCTATCAGAAGCAGTAATAAACTCCAGGTGACTCCACGGAGCCATTCTTTCAGGCTTCAGTGTCTACCCTACCTAAAGGGTGCTAATGTCCTTCATATTCTGTTAACTTGGGAAAGATGTAACCACTTGATTCTACAGGGTGAAAAACTTGCCATTTGGAACCATGGAGGGAAGAAACTTTTACTTTATTTTCCCATTTCAATTATCAACTTGAAAGGAGGTTCTTTACTCTTTCAGGTAGAGAGCTGCTTAAGAATAATTGTTCTTAAAACAAACACACATAGACATGTTTCCATTTGTTTGTGCGTAAAATATCTCTGGAAAACGGTACACGAAACAGTGAACACTGGGAAGGGTGAGGGTGAGGGGGTGGAGAGCAATGAGGTTAGCAGAGCAAGGAGCAGTGAACTGTTGGTGGGGAAAGAGGGTGGGAGGGAGATCTTCTCTGGTTACCTGCAAATCAAATTTCTAACAAATTTTGAAAATTTGGTGTCACCTCTCTTTTATCTATCTTCTTAACACCTGTGCAGGAAACATGGCAACAACAATGATGATACAATTTACTGAGAGCTAATGATGAGTCAAGCACTCTGCTAAGAACCTGACATAGGCCGGGCGTGGTGGCTCAAGCCTGTAATCCCAGCACTTTGGGAGGCCGAGGCGGGTGGATCACAAGGTCAAGAGATCGAGACCATCCTGGTCAACATGGTGAAACCCTGTCTCTACTAAAAATACAAAAAATAAGCTGGGCATGGTGGCGCGTGCCTGTAATCCCAGCTACTCAGGAGGCTGAGGCAGGAGAATTGCTAGAACCCAGGAGGCGGAGGTTGCCGAGATCGCGCCATTGCACTCCAGCCTGGGTAACAAGAGTGAAACTCCGTCTAAAAAAAAAAAAAAAAAAAAAGAACCTGACATAAATTATATCATTTGTTCCTTTTCTTTTTTTTTTTTGAGATAGAGTTTTGCTCTTTGCTGCCCAGGCTGGAGTGTAGTGGCACAATCTTGACTCACTGCAACCTCTGCCTCCCAGGTTCAAGAGATTCTCCTGCCTCAACCTCCCTAGTACGTGGGATTATAGTCACCCATGACCATGCCCAGCTAATTTTTATATTTTTAGTGGAGATGGGTTTCACAATGCTGGCCAGGCTGGTCTCGAACTCCTGACCTCTCAGGTGATCCACCCGCCATGGCCTCCCAAAGTGCTGGAATTATAGGTGTGAGCCACCACGTTCAGCCTCATTTGTTTCTCCTAACAACCCATGTGGTAGGTACTATCTTCATTTCACAGATACCGAAGTGAACCACTTACACTGACTGACGAGAGATGCATGTACTGGGTGTCCTCCTGGGGTCACGCCAAGCCAGGTGCAAGGTGTTATGTTTTATAAAGAATTTTGGTGTCTTAGAGCCAGTGGCTCTGAGTTACACAATTCTGGGACTACATCTTCTGTAATTATGAATCAATAGTGTTCTAGCATAATCTAATATCCCAAAACAAAAATTAGAGGTCAGATCCCATCAGACTCGAATCCAAGCCTGAGTTTCTCTGTGTAGGATAGAAGAGACTAGAGAGCAAAGTTAAGTTCAGATCGTGCTGTTCAAGGTAAACTCTTTGCCTTTAGGAAAAATTATTTTAGGAAGCTTCACATTGACCTTTACAGACACTCCCTCTACTGCTCTTATATAACAAATAGAGAGGATTATCTTCCTATCAAGTTACAACTGTTCACCTGGTCACTTACATGAGTCTTACGCCAAGGACAGGATTTGTGAAATCTCGCCTACTCACAAAGACTGCCTGACAGGAAAAGGACTGGACCTTCTTCTCGGGAGCTTGCTCACCAGCGTAAGGTGATCAGTCCTCATTCCCGTCTGCTCCTTCTCTGCCTTTCTAGTTCCTGAATTCCCTTATTTTAAAAAGAAAGACGGTATGACTAGAATCCTTGTTTTTCTTGTTGGAGGAACCAACATGCTACGGCTTGTTTCGTCAAGTCCTTGAATAGTTTTGAAGCATTATACTACAATACATTGAGTTTTAAAAGACGAAAGCTTCTGTGGTATAAACGGAAATAATTTATTCTAGAAATTCCCATTGTATTGTTGCTAAACCCTCACTCCCTCTAACTACTTACATTTTTAGCCAGCCTAGAAAATATTTTGATCCAAGCCAGTCTAAATAATGTTCATTTCCATATGACTATATGCAATCGTTTTATCATTTTCTGTTGATAAAATAGTATGAATTGCCAAATGAGTCACCATCATTTTCCCTCACCGAATTTAAGATTAAATGTATATAGAATCATCCTACTAAATTCCATGTTGTGAGAACCAAAGGTTCTTTGAGAAACTTTTTCTGAAGAAAAGGAAGACAGAGGTTTGCATACTGGAGTGTGGTTTTCTCTGCGGACTTCACATTCACATGAGGGTAGGTTATAACCTATAGAAGAGACAGCCTGCTCCTTTCAAGCAATATATATGGTTTATATTTCTGTCACTTCACATGCAAGTAAAATATTGCCTTGCTTTCAAAATTTATGCTGGTAAAATAAGTATGAAATGACCTAACAGTGAATATGTGTGCTTTAGGGGCCAAGCTATCCTAATATCAATATAGGATTGTCTCTACATATATATGCATGCTTACAAATTTAAAGATGTTCTGGCTGGATGCAGTGGATCATGCCTATAATCCCAGCATTTTGGGAGGCTGAGGCAGGCAGATCACCTGAGGTCAGGAGTTCGAGACCAGCCTGGCCAACGTTGTGAAACCTCTTCTCTACTAAAAACACAAAAGTGAGCTAGGTGTGGTGGCATGCACCTGTAGTCCCAGTGACTCAGGAGGCTGAGGCAGGAGAATTGCTTGAATACGGGAGGCGGAGGTTGCAGTGAGCTGAGATTGCGCCATTGCACTCCAGCCTGGGTGACAAGAACAAGACTTGACTTAAAAATAACAATAATTTAAAAAAAGATGTTCTAACCTTATTTTAGCCATGTTACCTATTAGAACTGATGAGGCAGAATTTCAGGGAGGGTTATCTGCTACATGATGCTGAAATCTAAAATAATGTAAAAGGTAAGACAGCCACTGTCATTTGTAAATCTGAGTTGTGCCTCTTCGACTGTGAGTTTCTAAATGTCTTTACTGAGGATAAAGAAAGAATTTTCACAAATTTAATGATCCTTGTGGGATCAAACCAGAAATCTCTGACATTGTTGAGAAACATGAATGCAAGTCAATATTATCTAAAGTTGACAAAGCAGCTGGAGCATCAGTTGCCCACACATAATTTCTAGCTTGGCCATCAATGTTCGGACATAGGAAGCTGGCAGTCTGCTGATTCGTGATCGGCTTGAGCCCACAGCAATTCCAATTTAGCATTATCTTCATATTCAAAGCAGATGTCCCGTTTTGATACTTTACTGGGGTTAGGAGGTTGTGGCTACAACTCCAAATTAGATCAAAGCAACAAATACTGGGATTTACAAACCAAATGAAATTAACAGACATTTATGTGCTTAATAAGTTAAGGCTTAAATCAGCTAGTCGGACACAGCAATCACCCGTAACAATAACATGTATAGCTCTTAGTGGAGCTCACTATGTGTTCTGAGTGTTTTAAGTGTTTTGTTCTGAGTGTTTTATATATATGACATCATTAATCCTCATCATAAACCTATGAGTTAGGTATTAATGGCAATTTACAAATGAGGAAGTCTGGCATAGAAGGTTGACTGTTCAGAATTAATGTAATAGAGTGAAATAACAGGCCATCGCAGACACTGTCACAGTTTGTGAACTCTATCCTGACCAAAGGCCATTTGGAATTATTAACCAGTATTCGGGTTAGCCTAAAAGAATTAACCTAAAACCAGACATCTGAGCAGAGACTGCTAGCTGTCCTCCAACATCCATACTTTTCTCCTTCCTTTAATAAAGGAACCCCTGAGTTTTAGCTGGGCACGTGGCTGCCCAACAAAACACCGTCTATCTCTTTACCAGTTAGGGATGGCCATGTGACCAAGTTTCAGACAACAGGGTGACCAGAAGTGATGCATTACATGCCCTTAAAAGGAGGGCCCGGCCAGGCGTGGTGGCTCATGCCTATAATCCCAGCACTTTGGGAGGCCGAGAAGGGTGGATCACAAGGTCAAGAGATCGAGGCCATCCTGGTCAACATGGTAAAACCCCGTCTCTACTGAAAATACAAAAATTAACTAGGCATGGTGGCGCACGCTTGTAGCCCCAGCTACTCGAGAGGCTGAGGCAGGAGAATTGCTTGAACCCAGGAGGCGGAGGTAGCGGTGAGCCGAGATCACACCATTGCACTCCAGCCTGGGTAACAAGAGCAAAACTCCATCTTAAAAAGAAAAAAAAAAAAAAAAAGGAGGGCTATGCCCTTGACTTCCTTCCTGCTGTTTAGGATGTGGATATGATGGTGTGAGCAGTGGCAGCCACAGTAGACCATAAGATGAAAGATGCATGCCAAGAATGGCAGGATAACAAGAGAGAAGGAGCCTGAGTGCCTGGAGCTGCCACGTCAGCTCTGGACTGCTTATACTCTGGCTGTTACATAAAAAGAGAAATCAGCTTCGACCTCATTTAAGCCACTACAGCCATCAAAATTTTATCATGACTAATGTATACAAGAGTTTTTTCATTTAAAGTATGCTTAGTTTATAGAGAGTAGGACCCCTGCTCGATAATGCATATGTTCTGTTTCTTGAAATTTTAATAATTCATGAGGAAGATTCCATCATATTTGATGCTTATTTTCCAGGCCACTGTTACAATGAAATTGCATGTCACAATTGTCCAGCTGTCTTTTATGAAACAAGCACCAGTATTAATAGAGCTATTAAATCACCAAACTGTAAGTTAGAAACTTGGAAAGTTTCCAGAAATACATGTATAAACAGTGAAGGAATATCATTTCATCTATTTCATCTGGATAGATGGTCTTTTTTTCTTTTTTTTTTTTTGAGACAGAATCTTGCTCTGCCATCCAGGCTGGAGTGCAGTGGTGTGATCTAGGCTCACTGCAACCTCTACCTCCTGGGCTCAAGCAAGCCTCCCACCTTAGCCTCCCAAGTAGCTGAGACTACAGACCCCAGAGCTGAAGCGATCCGCCTGTCTCAGTCTCCCAAGGTGTTGGGATTATAGGCGTGAGTCACTGCACCCAGCCTGTACAGCTGGTCACTGAATCTTAGTTTTAACACGCCCTTTATGTACACATCTGCCAACACGATTTGGTGTTTCTCAACCTCAGCACTACTGACATTTTTGACTGATAATTCCTTGCTGTAGGGCCTGTGCTGTGCATTGTAGGATGTTTAATAGCATCGTCAGCTTCTACTTACAAGATGCCAGCAGTACTTCCCCCAGTCAAGACAATGAAAAATATCACCAGACACTGCCAAATGTCCCCTTGGGGGCAAAATACCTCCTAGTTAAGAATCGTACATCTAATGTATCCTGGGTTACAGATTTTGAGAAAGCAGAGACTGAGTATTTAAATTCCAGTAGGGATACAGACAGGTAGGTCCTTAATGTACTTTGAATGATAGTGGTGCCCTGGTGATTACCAAGGGCAAGGAGCATGAGCTAATTCTTATTTTTTAAATTAAAAAGTTCACTGAGCTTTCAATAAGAAAATTCACAAGGTAGTAAAAAAGTCATAGGCATAATTCCAAGCACATTTAACTATTAGTTCAACTTCCTCTATCCAAGGTTAAGATGGAAATAATTGCCTATGTGAAGTTAAAAAAAAAAAAAAAATCTATGTATGAATAGGATTCTTTTAGAGAATCTCTAATGGTAGTAGAGAATTTGACCCTTTCAGAATCGAGACCATTGCCCCATTAAATTTCCAGTTCCTTTAGCAATTGTATGCTGCTAGCAGTGTACTTGCAGATGTTCAGATATTATATATGTATAATAAGAGAAAATCATTTGCAGACATTTTCAAATATGTGATCTTTAAAAGCTCCATTATCAAGTTCTTCTACCTTAATACCCCTCACAGACAGTACTGAATCTGTTTTGATGGAAACCTTTCCACATTCCATGGGATCAGCTAATTCAAAGCAAATAAAATCTTCAAAATCTCTTTCCTGTTAGAGAGAGTGGAGAAGAAGTATACTCTAAAAAAGATACATCAGGGCCGGGTGCGATGGCTCAAGCCTGTAATCCCAGCACTTTGGGAGGCCGAGGCGGGTGGATCACAAGGTCGAGAGATCGAGACCATCCTGGTCAACATGGTGAAACGCCATCTCTACTAAAAATACAAAAAATTAGCTGGGCATGGTGGCACGTGCCTGTAATCCCAGCTACTCAGGAGGCTGAGGCAGGAGAATTGCCTGAACCCAGGAAGGGGAGGTTGCGGTGAGCCGAGATCGCGCCATTGCACTCCAGCCTGGGTAACAAGAGCGAAACTCCGTCTCAAAAAAAAAAAAAAAAAAAAAAAAAAAAAAGATACATCAGGCCCGTCACCTGTCCTGAGATGGGACTCCAGAGTGAGGAAGAAGCTGCCAACTTGTGTTTCTTTCAAATCACTACACTCATCCCTAGCACCTTTGACATAATTAATGATTGTCAGGGCGTGGGAAGCCGATCAATTTGATGTTCATTTTCATCAACATTAGCAGAAGTAATGCCCCAAGGGTGGGATGGAAATTACATTGTTTTAATTGAGAGAATTTTCTCTTTGCTGTTTCTGGAGTGGGTGGAATCCAAGACATAGCTTCTTTTCCCTTTCAATACATATGCTTTTAAAAGCTTAGCTGATTGCTGCCAGCAACCAAAAGCTCTATTATTTCAATGTGAGCATTCTATCACTCATGGCAGGGAGGGTGGGGAGGGCAGGAAGGTGGGTCTGCTATTCAGAGGAAAAGATCATTTTAGAAAATGGAAATCAAAGGCAACATACTGGAGAGAGAGGGTCATTTGTCCCTTATCTAATACCCTGAATAAGAATGAAGGCTGGCATTGTCATAGTTACCTATATCCGTGAAAGTGCATAACCAAAGACTTGTTTCAGATACCAAGAACTCTAAGAGTTCAATTAAATGGCTAAACGCAGAATTTAAAAAATTGCTTCTCTTTCTTCCCACTTAAATTCACTTTATCATTACTTTAAGATTCTGAAAAGCATTTCAGAGACACTGTTCTTGAATGAGATTCACTCAAATGTAAAACACCATTACTTTCTCTTTCCACTCAGATACAAAGCAGAGTATCACCAGACTACACTGGGAAAGGCTTGGTTCCTTTTGTTTTGTTTGTTTTCACTCCTGTTGGGCACAGCTTCAAAGGTCTGGTTCGAGAATAATCCAATCAACTCAATAAGGATGGAAGTTTGGATCCACAAGGTGTTTGGCACAAACCAGCCTGTTCGGTCAAAACCAAAGGTGGGAGCATGAGGGAGTTCTCAGGTCCTTCTGAGGGAACTCAGAGGTTGGGACTCCAGGCTTTCTTACTGGTTAGCCCAGTGATCTTCAAATTTCTGGTTGTGACCTACCAGCAGATCATGAAATTAATTCAGTGGATCTCAACAAACATTTTTTTAAAAGGGTGAAATAGGTTGGCCATGGTGGCTCACGCCTGTAATCCCAGCACCCTGGGAGGCCGAGGTGGGAAAATAGCTTGAGCCCAAGAGTTAATGGTGAACCCTTGTCTCTACCAAAAAAATAAATAAATAAATAAAAATAAAAAGTTAACCAGACAAGGTGGTATGCATCTGCAGCCCCAGCTACTCAGAAGGCTGAGGCAGGAGGATCACTTGAGCCTTGGAGACTAAGGTTGCAGTGAGCTGAGATTATGCCACTTTCCTCCAGCCTGGGTGACACAGTGAGACCCTGTCTATAAAAGTAAATACAAAAGAAAAGAGTGAAATAAAATCGGATAGATTTTAAAATTGCAGACTTGACACATGTGTGAGGACTGTTTCAGTTACCTGCAACTATCTATCTTCCCTTTTTCCTTCCTTCCTCTCTCTCTCCCTCCTTCCTCCCCTCCTATCTATAATCACCTATCTGTTTTATGGACCAACCTCTCTCTCTATATTTTACATTGTCATTTAACACAAACATATGCATACACATATATAAACAGGTAAAACTGTATCTGAGTTTTTTTCAAAAAAGTTTGAAAGCCACCAATTCAGTACATCATTTCATCTACTTTGTTATGAGACAAAGGATCCTAAGAGTTGAAGTCTATTAAAACCAAAACAAAACAATGACAAATATCCTTTTCCAAGTGCAGATTTAAAATTCCTTCTTTAGAAATCTCTGTAATCCCATTAAACTCAGCAATTTGAAAAAAAAAAAAAAAAAAAAAAAAAATGAGCTCAAGCTGGTTACCACCATCAAGAGGGTAAGAAAATCACTTCTTTGCTAGCAAACAGTGTATCAGGATCACTCTTACTTCTTCAATTGCACAAATAAAAGCAGTCATGTTGGAATCTAGCTGTTTGCAAAAGGATTTAGAAACTGTCATGATATAGTCTGAGAGGCGCAGAGCTATTATCATCATTTTGAGAACATCAACCACACAATCTGACCAGGGAGACATCTTTTATTCCTCCGTCGTAAGCAGAGAGGAGTTTTTCCAATTGATCAAAGGATTCCTTACAAATCGGTGTATATGACTCTCCAACGCTCTAGAACTTAATAGAACCAGCAATATTCCTTAGCTTGAGCCAGTAATGATTTCCCAAAGGCCAAACTCCAACTTTATCCCAGTTTTCCAATCAAATGAAAATGGACTTAAATGCATTCAGAGTGTGTGCTAAGCACACAAGATCCTCCTGGTTGGGTGATTTATGCATATGAAAAGAACTCAGTTTCTCAAAACGGATGCAGTTTACCCTACCTTCATTTCCTTTTTGTTATAACTTGTTCTGCTACATGCTTGTGCAACCCAGAAGAGGGGCCACCATTGCCAGATAGCAATCTGTTCATTTCAGTAAACCAATAATTTTTTTTTAACTCTAAAGTCTCTTCAGTGGAAATTTCTATCAAAAATAGCCAAACCCTTTTAGTAATCTTGACTAGTTTACTCTTACATGCCAAAAGGAAATGAAGGCGTACACATACGCGTGTGTACACACGTAAGTGAAAATCGATGTAATCTAGTCACTTGTAAAGGGTTCTCCTCTCTCCACCCTCTACACCTCACTCCAGTGAATTTTGAAGCTTGCATCATTCCAGAGGAGACTGTAGTTTGAACTCACTCTCTGGCTCAGGCGTTAAGTAATCAACCTCACAGCCTGCCAGTAAGGAGTGGACTGCCTATGTTATCACTGAAATATATTATCTCACTCCCTATCTCAGCAAACTGCCTCTGAACAGCTTGGCTGAAGAATGGTACAAGAACAGGTCTAGACTGGATAATCACCTACTCTGTTCTAGTGGCTAAAAAACACTTAAAACAAACATCTAGCTCAACAATGGGTTTATGTAATCCAAGTCTTGAAAAGTCCATGGAGAATCTACATTTCCTCAGATATTATGAATAACAAAGGAAAGTGTTTTTAAAAAGTGATTTTGACATCTGAAGATTACTGAAGGTGGTGGGAAGTGGTATATTTAGCTGAAAACTTGTCTTGAACCTGAACGCTTCAGTGGCTGTGGTCATTTTACTTAGTAACTAGGTTTTTGATGGCATAATATTTAGTAGTGTTTCTAAGTATGTGAGGCAAATAAATTTCTTATTAGGTACTATTGCCATGAGTGGGGGCAAGGCAAATCCCTCCCTCCAAAAGATGCCTATTACGTACTAGCAAACACGAGCTTGTTTGACTGTCAGTATTACATTCACAAAACAAATATTTAAGAATTCCATTCTAAGTAATGGATGTTACTGTCTTACACAATATAATTTGGTATAACATTTAGAAAATGCCACCATTGGTGGTTTTAGGACTGTAAATCACCTTTTCAATGGCAGTACTGGCAAAGCAGAAATACACAACAGCCTCTAGGCATGTTTTGTTCGTGTCTGTTAGAGTAATTTGCAGTTTTACTGGAGAATGCATAGTTCCCTGACACTGGCTCTTTATAAATAATACTGGAGCAATTCTTGTGTGAACTGAAATTCACCTTTCTGATGAAGGCATTCTCTCTTCTAGAAGAAATTCTAAATAACGAATTTGTCTCTTTTAAAAATTTTCCTGGTTTCAAGTTCTTGAACTTTCTGAGCCTTTCTTTTTGTTATTAGAACATATTTTGTAGACTTTTCCCCTTAAGTAATCAGTTAGAGATCTAGATAGTCGTTTTTAACTGATTAGAAAAAAAAAATCCCCAAATTTCAACCAAACATAACAAAATATAATCCCTCGTTGGTAACTTAATAAGAAAAATTCAGTGAAATAAATACTGGGCAACACTCACCATCAATAATTAACTAATTGTTAAAGGGACATGCACAGATTCCATCCACTATAACAATTCTGTTCAGCAAATTACTTTTCTTTGCCTCTTTTATCTCTACGCAGGGCCTCTCTGTTCCCATTAGGCCTTTCAGGGGACATTATTTGGGCTTTAAAGACTAAACAGGAAAGAGTTAAACGGAAGTAAGATCATGTCACTTTTCTGCTCAAAGCATTCCAGTGGTTCCTGGCATGCTTGCAAAAGAGCCCAAGTCCATGCTATTTCAGATAACCTGGGAGCAGGCTCCTTCCCTCCCCTCCAGCCTGACCTCCCTTCCTGCTGTCACTTGTCCAACCAAGCTCACCCTCATGTCAGGGCCTTGTTGCTCCCTTTACATGAACTCTTTAACCCACGAGGCAATACAGGACTTGCTCCCACCCTTGCTTCAGAGAGCTGCTTGAATTTCACCTTCTGGGGAGTCTTTTCCTGACCATCCTACCTTATGTGACCCTTTCCCAAACCCCCTCTTTCCCTTGCTTATCATTTTTCATGCTGTTATATATAACTATACTTATTGTCTGCCTCCGCCCCTAGGGTGTACACCTCACAAGGACAGGGGCTTTGTTTTATTCACTGCTATTCCCCAGGACCTAAGAAGTCACTGGCATAGAAAAGCTGCTCAGTAAGTATGTTGAATGAATGAACATTTTTTTTTTTTTTTTTTTGAGATGGAGTTTCGCTCTTGTTACCCAGGTTGGAGTGCAATGGCGCGATCTCGGCTCACCGCAACCTCCGCCTCCTGGGTTCAGGCAGGAGTAGCTGGGATTACAGGCATGCGCCACCACGCCCAGCTAATTTTTTGTATTTTTTAGTAGAGACGGGGTTTCACCATGTTGACCAGGATGGTCTCGATCTCTCGACCTCGTGATCCACCCGCCTCGGCCTCCCAAAAGTGCTGGGATTACAGGCTTGAGCCACCGCGCCCGGCCACAACATTTTTTTTTTTAAATAGGGTCTGTCTCTGTTGCACTGGCTGGAGTGCAATGGTGCTACCTGGACTCACTACAATCTCTGCCTCCTGGGCTCAAACCATCCTCTCACCTCAGCTACCCAAGTAACTGGGACCACAGGCACATGCCAGCAGGCCTAGCTAATTTTTTTGTATTTTTGGTAGAGATGGGGTTGCCCAGGCTGGTGTTGAACTCCTGAGCTCAAGCAATCCTCCTTCCTTGTCTCCCAGGGTGCTGGGATTACAGGTGTGAGCCATTGTGTTGGGCCATGAATGAATGAACTTTCTTTTCACCCCAGTGATACGCAAACCTCGCGGTCTTCTCATACTGCTCATCAAATGTTTAATGATACTCAGATCCTTTTTTAATTTAATCCTCATTTTGCAACATCTCAGTATTCTTTGACACTGGCAGAGAAGAATTAAAATAACCTAAGGGGAAAGTCAATGATAGGTTTGTCAGGAGACACTGATATCCTTTTTCTAACTGACCTTCTTTGTTAGGAAATTAAACAGATGTAAGAGAAATTAGAGTGCTTATACGTTTTGATATAACTACTGAAAATACCCTCCCACGGCAGCTATTATTTTATTAATTATACCTAAGTCACTGATACTTATGAGACCAATGATGCAATGAGACAGTACAACAGACTTTCCCATTGAACACTCTATTTTCAGCAACCAAGAGAGAGAAAATGGCGTGCAGTTCTTCTATCACACCTGGTGCCCTAAGAGTAATTTAATTCATGAATCTCCCTTGCAAGGTTAAAATAAGTAACCACCCTCAAACTTCAATCATTCCTTGAGTAAGCTTCGTGAACCTCCAAATGGAAATGACTGTGATCATAGTCATATTTCATACAAAGATTTCATAGCTCTTTATTAATAACTTACAGGATGTGTAACTTTAAAGTTGCGGAAATGACTCTGCCAAAATTTGTTCATTGTTACACAAGATGTTTAGCAGCCTCTGACAAAGACCTATCCTGTGTACAATCGTGATAATTACTAAGCTTATGACCTATTAACTCAAAGCACCATGAGTCTTATCTTTGTTATTTAACATCTTACTCCCTCTAATCATTTAATTTTTCTTTATAGAAGTGTTTTGTGCTCATTATGGAAAACAAGAAGAATAGAGACAAGGTGGGGGGAAAAAACCCCCAAAACCAAAACCCACAGTCAGACTTTCTATCATCACTCAAAGATAACTTCCATGAACATTTTGGTCAACTTTCATTTTTCTTTATCGTGTCCCAATGCTTTTTTTTTTTTTTTTTTTTTTTTTTTTTTTTGAGACAAAGCCTTGCTCTGTTGCCCAGGCTGGAGTGCAGTGGTGTGACCTCGGCTCACTGCAACCTCCACCTCCCTGGTTCAAGCAATTCTTTGCCTTAGCCTACTGAGTAGCTGGACTTATAGATGCCTGCTACTATGCCCGGTTAATTTTTATATTTTTAGTAGAGACGGGGTTTCACCATCTTAGCTGGGCTGATCTTGAACGGCTGACTTTGTGTTCCACCCACCTCATCCTCCCAAAGTGTTGGGATTACAGGCGTGAGCCACCGTGCCTGTGCCTGGCCGCTTTTTTAAAAAAAAAAAAACAAAAAAACAAAAAAAACAAAAAAACCACGTTAATTACTATGAAAGGCATGGCAAGTCTTAGTATGACACCAGTGATGATATTTTTAAAATACCACATTTTCGAGTGATAAAAGTAACAGTTGGGAGATAGACCAGAGTGCTTTAAAAATTAACATTTTCATAAAAATGAAAAACAATTTGACCAAAAATAGTGTCAGAAATAACTTTCACATACCGAAAGCATGCCTACATGTTAAAAGCATTTGCAAGAGTACACATTTTTTTTCCTGAGTAAACTTTCCCCTGTTTTTCTGTGGGTGCAAGTGCCTATACAGTACATAGAAAATTAGTGAGCAAAAAAATAATTGGGATGAGTCATCTTACCTTTTAAATCATCTTGTCACACAAAACGGTTACCTAAAATCCACCTAGCCAATTAATTCCTGCCTTGTACTCTAACAAAGACAGCCAGAATTTGGATTTAATCTTTTTTGTGAATCATTCTACCTCCAGGCTATCCCACTCCCTCATTATCCTGTTTCCTGGCCTCTTTCCCATTCCTATAATACAGCTGATTTCCCTGATAACCTCGGCAGAGGCCCCTTTCCCAGGACCCTCCCCCATCATGAATCTTTCAAGCCTAATTCCACTGAACCTAGAAAAGAAGCAACTCATTTAAGTGACTCATTCCTAGATACATAGGGCGGAGAAACTAGATTCTGCAGCTGGATGAGTCATTTTGACTGGAAAGCCCCAATGGGAAAGAGGTTCTGTAGGGTGCAGAGGATGAGGAAATCATAAAGATAGTAGGTACTGATGAACTCAGAACATTCAAACAGTGTTCCTTAGTCTGAAGCACGCTGATGCCTTAAAGAGGAGTTCTACTTTGCAAATATCCCTTTACGAGATTTTTTTCCCCAACATTTTCATCTCTTGCAGTTGAAAATATCTCCATTCACTTTTGTTGCTTTTAGGTCTACCATTTTTCTGGAGGCATATTTATTTGTTTGTTTTCTGATTTTATTTTTTTAGAGGCGGTGTCTCTCTGTCACCCAGGCTGGAGTGCAGTGGCTCAATCTTATTAATAGTTCACTGCAGCCTTGAACTCCTGGCCTCAAGTGATCCTCTTGCCTCAGTCTCCCAAATAGCTGGGACTACAGGTGTATACAACCACACCTAGCTAACTTAATTGTTTGTAGAGACAAGGTCTTGCTATGCTGCCTGGGCTGGTCTTGAACTCCTGGCCTTGAACGATCCTCCTGCTTTGGCTTCCCAAAGCATTGGGATTATAGGTGTGAGCCACTGTGCCCATCCTGGAGTCATATTTAAATGTGGTTCTGCCAAAGTGGATTTTATCCAAAACTCCAGGAATATCCTCATGATAGAAACTTCCAGAAAGAGCTGGTGTCGAGCACTCAGTATGAAAATGTACAATATAGTTTTTCCTTTGATCAAAGTGAAAATAATTTAATTGATTTTTTTTTTTTTTTTTTTTTTTTGAGAGGGAGTTTCGCTTTTGTTACCCAGGCTGGAGTGCAATGGCGCGATCTCGGCTCACCGCAACCTCCACCTCCTGGGTTCAAGCAATTCTCCTGCCTCAGCCTCCTGAGTAGCTGGGATTACAGGCATGCGCCACCATGCCCAGCTAATTTTTTGTACTTTTAGTAGAGACGGGGTTTCACCATGTTGACCAGGATGGTCTCGATCTCTTGACCTCATGATCCACCCGTCTTGGCCTCCCAAAGTGCTGGGATTACAGGCGTGAGCCACTGCGCCCAGCCTAATTGATGTTTTTTAATTGAAACCACCTTTGCAAAGATCATGACAGTGAGAGAAGTCTAGCATGGCTGACTCCATCTTGCTTCTAGCCTCACATACTGGCTGCCTTTGCTTATTCCTGGGCACAGGCCAGGCTAACCATGGGGAGAATTTAGTTTATAATTTAACTTTGAAGCAAGGATGATAAGAGTCCCTCCCAAAAACGAATGCCCTCTTGGCTCAGGGACTGAAAACTAATAAAAGGCCATAAGGCTAGGATTATGCGAGGGGTCTGAATTCTAAAATGTAGGTGTAGTTTCTATAATCCTGTATTGCTCGGGAGTCATGTGGCCAGAGGTCACAAGATTTGTGACTTCTCCAATTGCTTCTATAGATAATGTCACTATTAGAACCTAAGATTGGTCTTTCGAGATGTTTTTCAGACAGCATTCTGACAACTGACAGACCCCATCCAGACCCATGACTCAACTCAACCATTCCTGTGGCCCCCATCCAGAGGTGGACTCAGCACATGAGGACCATCTTCTATACCCCTATGATTTCCTCTCCAACCAATCAGCAGCACCCATTCCCTAACCCTCTGCCCACCAAATTATCCATAAAAACCCTGGGCTCTGAGTTCCTGGGGAGACTGATCTGAGTGATAACTCTAGTCCTCCTGCTATGCTGCCCTGCATTAACTGAACTCTTTCTTTATGCAATAAGAGGGTCTCAGTGAATTGGTCTGTGCAGCAGGCAGGAAGGACCCATCAGGCAATTACATGATTATGAAAATAACATATACTTCTTATTAAATGGAAGTTCATAAAATAGAAGCATAAATACTTGACATGCCAACTAAACTGAGGAAAAGCTAACATTTCTAGATTTATTCTTTCTGATCTTTTTTTCCTATATGGCCATAGTTTTAGAAATTATGGTTAGCATACCATTCATGTGGCTTTGTAACCTGCTCTGTAGTCTCACAAACTGTATGGAAAATCTCATTTAACTCTGGCTTCTGGTTGCGGGAGTTCAATGAAGGAAGAAGGCTAGGAATTATTGCTTTATATTTTTAGCAGTTTACGTGATCTAGAGATTATTCACTATGGCTCCAAGTTATTATATGAGTAAAGACCAATTCTTAAAAAAATAAATAAATAAAATGACAACACAATGTCTTCCCACTTCACTTTTTTAACTTTTAGAAATTATAAAAGTAATGTAAATTGATGAAAAAAATAGAACAAAGGATATAAACTCAAAAATAAAAGAATACCTCTCACTACTTCCCCTTTTCCCAATCCCTGTCAGTGGTAATCACTATTGACAGTTTAAGAAATTATCCATGCATATACAACCTGTTGTGTACACATAAATGTACTGCCTCTGTTTTAAAACATAAATGGGATCATGTCACACATGTTTGTCAGTAGCCAGTTTCCTTTTTTTTTATTTAATCTAACAATATGTCTTAGGTATTTTTTCAAAGAGATTCCTACAGATCTTCATTCTTTTTTAATGGTTACAGAGTTTCCCGCTGAATATTCATGGTTTATTCAAATAGTTTCCTACCTATGCGCATTTAGTTTGTTTTCTGGTCTTTATGCTGCAAAGTGGTATTTTTGCCCATATCCCTTAAAGTGACTTGCTCAAGTCTATTTGTAGATTAAATTCCTAGAACAAGACATTGACATTGACGTCTAGCTCTGTTATTTTGTTCTCTGTAACTAAGAGAATTCATTTCTTTTCCTTCCTTTTTTTTTTTTTTTGTTTTTGAGACAGAGTTTTGCTCTTGTTACCCAGGCTGGAGTGCAATGGCGCGATCTCGGCTCACTGCAACCTCCGCCTCCTGGGTTCAGGCAATTCTCCTGCCTCAGCCTCCTGAGTAGCTGGGATTACAGGCACGTGCCACCATGCCCAGCTAATTTTTTATATTTTTAGTAGAGACGGGGTTTCACTATGTTGACCGGGATGGTCTCTATCTCTTGACCTCGTGATCCACCCGCCTCGGCCTCCCAAAGTGCTGGGATTACAGGCTTGAGCCACCGCGCCCAGCTTTTTTTTTTTTTTTTTTTCTGGAGTCAGGGTCTCATGCTACGGCCCAGCCTGGAGTGCAGTGGTGTAATCCCGGCTCACTGCAACCTCCACCTCCTGGGTTCAAGTGATTCTCTTACTTCAGCCTCCTGAGTAGCTGGGATTGCAGATGTGCACTACCATGCCTGGCTAATTTTCATTTGTTTTGTAGAGACAGGGTTTCGCCATGTTGGCCAAGCTAGTCTCAAACTCCTGGCCTCAAACGACTGGCTCGCCTGAGCCTCCCAAAGTGCTAGGATCATAGGCAAGCCACTGCATCTGGCCTCCCTCTCACTTCTTGTTTATATTTTTAATAGGGTATTTCATGTAGGTATTGCATTATGTAAGCCTCACCATGGCTCACAGTAGACACAGAGAAGGAAAAGACTGGGAGGAGATGAAACACAAAGCACTTGAGAGTGTAGGAAGCTAAGGACAGAAATGGCTGTGTACCTGTGGCAATTTCCAAATCTAGTAGGTTCTGTCTCTGCTGTTTCTTGTAGAGGTGAGGAGGTCTAAGACTAGGGAGGTGTGCAGCTTGACAACTGTAGAAAGTTCTTTCTTCATGTGCAAGAAACATCCTTGGAAGTACTGGAAGATTTGTGGGACATGTTTCCCAAGCAAGATGGAAAAACCACACACAATTTTTTAATAATTTAAAAGAAATACAGATTTATCTTTTTTCATGGGAGGCCCAAATTCCGTAGTGATTTAGGCCTGAATTTAAATTTGTCTCACACAAAATTTACCATAAGTATTGATGAGAGACTCCAATGTGAACTTTTGCCTTATGGGGATCAAAATATCAAACTGGCCATCACTAAAATAATTTATATTAAAAAAGTAGCAATTTGATAAAAAGCTTCTATAAAACATGTGTTAGCCCAGAGATGGGAAAAAAATTCTACCTGAAGTAACTCCGACCTTTTTTTTTTGAGATGGACTCTTGTTCTGTCCCCCCGGCTGGAGTGTAGTGGCATGATCTCAGCTCACTGTAACCTCCACCTCCAGGGTTCAAGCAATTCTCCTGCCTCAGCCTCCCAGGTAGCTGGGACTACAGGCGTGCACCACTGCACCTGGCTAATTTTTGCATTTTTTTTTTTTTTAGGTAGAGACAGGGTCTTACCATGTTGGTCAGGCTGGTCTTGAATTCCTGACCTCAGGTGATCCACCTGCCTTGGCCTCCCAAAGTGCTGGGATTACAGGTGGGAGCCACCACACCCAGCCAACTCCAAGCTTTTTAATGTGAGGATAAGGACAGAGGGAATTTTTATGACTGGGAGATTTATTATTACATGTGAAAATCAGTATTCAGTTTTCATATTAAGTATTGGACTCTCACATCAAACCATCTAAAGTCTTCTTGTGCCTCCATCTCCCACTCTCTGCTTCCAGAAATGCCCTAGAGCTTCTTTAGTGGTTGGCAATCAGCTTTGCATCTAAGGTGAAAAAACAAATATAGCCCTGCAATCTTTCTCCCATCAAGGTAAGCCATTTTATTCTTTTTATTTATTTACTTATTTGTTTATTTTTGAGACAGTGTCTCGCTCTGTCACCCAGGCTGGAGTGCAGTGGTGCGATCTAGGCTCACTACAACCTCTGCCTCCAGGTTTTAAGCAATTTTTCTGTCTCAGCCTCCAGATAGCTGGGACTAAAGGCGCAAGCCACCACAACTGGCTATAATTTTTCTATTTTTAGTAGAGATGGGGTTTCACCATATTGGTCAGGCTAGTCACAAACTCCTGAAGTGAGGTGATCCACTCCCCTCAGCCTCCCAAAGTGCTGGGATTACAGGCGTGAGCCACTGCGCCCAGCCTAAACCATTTCATTCTAAAAGGAGAGTTACTTAATGGGACAGTCATCCCTTCCTCTGTGGGTTTGCTTTCTAAGGTTTCAGTTATCCACGGTCAACTGTGTTCTGAAAATATTAAATGGAAAATTCCACAAATAAACATTTCGTAAGTTAAGAAAAATTGCATGTTGTTCTGAGTTAATGAAATCTCCTGCCATCCACTCTGTCCTACCTGGGACATGAGTCATCCCTTTTTCTGGCATTCCATGCTGTATACACTAAACACCCGTTAGTCATTGACATCCTCTGTTCCTGACATCTAACCGTCAACATCGTCATGGCTCCATGATCCATGATCACCAAAAGCAGATGATCCTCCTTCTGACATAGTGTCAGAAGGTCAGCAGCAGCCTCACACTATGTCACTGCGGCTGTCATTCACCTCACTTCATCTCATCATGTAGACATTTCATCATCTCACATCAGCACAGGAAGCGTGAGTATAGTGCAAGAAGATCTTTTGCGAGAAGGACCACATTCCCATAACTTTTGTTACAGTATGTTGTTATTAAATTGTTCTATTTCATTATTATTGTTAATCTCTTGCCATGCCTAATTTATAAATTAAACTTCATCACAGGTATGTGTGTATAGGAAAAAAACATAGTATTTATAGGGTTTGGTACTACCCGAGGTTTCAGGCTTCCACTAGGGGGCTGGGAATGCATCCCCTGAGGGTGAGTGGGGACTAATTCAGTGTGAACACCTGCATTACGTAGAAACCAATTACATTTATAAGAGGCTTTATGGTACGTTTTTTTTTTCATAAATGGATCCATTCTAACCTGTGGCAAAACCAGGCCCATATCACAATCAGTCTTATGAGTACATGTGCATCAGTCAAAGTTTAGATTTTATCCTGATGACAATGGAAAGCCCCGCCCTGGCTGGCAGCGGCCTGATGAGACCTGCCGTCTAGAAAGATAGTTGGACTACAGGATAAGAGCAGGGATTGGAGGGGGTGACACTGGAGACAGGGGGACCAGCCAGAGGCCAGTGTAATCCAGAGAAGTAGTGATGAAGACTTGAAAGTTACTGCAGTTAGGATGAGGCGAGATCTAGGAGGAGGGATCCCCGTAGGACATGGTAACTGAATGGAAGTGGAGGGTGAGGAAGAGGCAATAATGAAAGATGGTGCAGCAGCGTTGTTCCTCGTGTCCCTCCCCAATTACGGGTTAAGCTTCCCAAATCCCAAAATCCCAAGTCTGAAATGCTCAGAATGCGAAGTTTTCGAGCACCAGCATGACGCTCAAAGGAAATGCTCCTCAGAGTTTTGAATTTGGGATGCTCATCCAGTATCATAAAAATACAAAAATAAAAAAATCTCAAATCTGAAATACTTTTCTGGTTCCACGCATTCCGGATAAGTGTTACACAACGTGTATCACCTCTCCTTCACGGCTTCAGTGCCTCACTTCGCACCGCCAGTGCTGCATGTATTTCCTGTGGGCTTTCCGTGGCCACTGAAACCTCGTTGGCCCACCAGATTGGGGGAACTAACTCTCCTGGGTGCAGCATTTAACTGATGACTGCTTGCATAAATATCCCAGCTGTCTCACCCTTCAGGTAGGAAACTCTGAAGTGTATATCCTACATTGTGTCCCAGAGGTCCCCAGGGAAATTAATCTCCAGCTGGCCACATTGGTAACCTGTTTGGCTGCTTTCCTTTGCTTGGCTCACTCTTGCATCCTGCTACCAGTGTGCTTCCTGGTCTCACCTCCAAAAAAAACCACAAAAAACCAAAAAACTAGGCTGGGCATGGTAGCTCATGCCTGTAATTACAGCACTTTGGGAGGCAGAGGTAGATAGATCACCTAAAGTCAGGAGTTTGGGACCAGCCTGGCCAACATAGGGAAACCTCGTCTCTACTAAAAATAAAAAATATATATAAAAAAACCATTAGCTGGACATGGTGACATGTGCCTGTAACCCCAACTACTCAGGAGGCTGACGCAGGAGAATTGCTTGAAACTGGGAGGCAGAGCTTACAGTAAGCCAAGATGGCACTAGTGCACTCCAGCCTGAGTGACAGAGCAAGACTCTGTCTCAAACAAAAAAACAAAACAAAACAAAAACTGCACCCAAATTTGTCTCGCAATCTGCTTCTGGGGGAATACAAACAAATGGTATCTAAACTTATGGTGTGTGCCATGGCAGGTAGTGATTATGATGCTAACTATTAAGACAGAAAAACAGGAGAGGAGGGTTTTAATTCATTGACCAATGTTTTTGGAGGAGTGGTATGAAGAAAGTGGGAGGCAGGGAAAATGCCATCTTCAGTTTGAAGACCTTTGAATTTAAAGAGCTCCGGGGACCTTGACGTGAATGTCTGAACGGAAGATCTGGGATGGCGTGGTGAACCTTGCATTATGAGAATGCAAAGACGGGCCACACTTCTGCACTTCTAGTGAACATCTCTTGTTTCTGAATGATAAAGTGAGAACAGAAAAGCTAAGTAACTTGCTAAAAGAGACACACTGAATGAGGGAGAATAGCAGAGAAGAAAAAATGAATTATTGGACCATCATTCCTATCACTACATCAGGAGACAGCCATGGTGTGCTGTAGGAGTGTCTTTCTTACCACAGAGAGGCACTCATCTGGCCTGTGTAGGAGAATACAGAATGGATTTGTTTGAATGAAAATAGATGGTCTAGTTTATGAGCGGAATTACTTTTCTTTTTTTCTATCCTGGTTACCAGAGGGCAGTTGCTGCCCTGAAAAGGAATAAACACAAAGAAGAAATTGCATGAAATGAGAATATGTATTTTTGATAGCAAAGGAATGGAATAACATATTGTATATAGAGAAAAGGCCTTGTAGATTGAATTAGCCAGCCCCAAACTGAAGCCAGGGTCACTGCATTGCAATTTTCAAACAAATACTCTCCATTATCCATTACACATACTCAAGAATTTGGCCTTTTATAGCACTATTCATTCTTGAGGCATCTAAATAGTTTTTGCAAAAGTAAAAACGCAACCACAGGCACAGCTGAGGCCTTATAAAGGGTGTTTGGAATATTTTATGTGAGCACATAGAAATTTGCTCTGTTCAGAGGAAGAAACCAGGCCACGGCCAAAGTGACCACAGCCCTGGGGGTAACCCATCCTTGAGAAACAAAGTTCTTAAACGGGATTTGGGTTTTTTCTGAGATGGGGTCTTGCTATGTTGCCCAGGCTGGTCTCAAACTCCTGGACTCAAGTTATCCTTCCACCCCAGCCTCCTGAGTAGCTGGTATCACAGATGCATGCCACCACAAACCTGACTTGAATCTGGGTTTTAGAAAAGCTTCCGAATGTTAGCATTTCCCACAAAACACAAACATGAAAGTGTTGATAATTATGTTTAATACCAAGTGACTCAACCCATCTGGGGAGACTCAAACCATATGGGCAGAGATAAAGAGGCTTGGCCACACAATCACATTTTTTTCCCTTAACCTTTGTGCCTTTCTACAGATACTTCAGGTGAGGCATCTAAATCGGATACACATTTCTCCTCTGGAAAGGTTGTCACCCTTTAAAAAAGTATACCTGTGCTTTAGTGCGTGAACCTATAAATGCTGGTCTGTAGGGGCTGACAACTTAATTTAATTAGTTAATTACTGAGAAGAGCTAGCTCAGACAGATAGCTGACAGTGCCTAATGAAATATCTTTCTCTACAACTAGTTTCTAATGGAGTCAACAGCTCCCCTTTGGAATACACCTATACTCTAAGACTAAATGAGGCTGGTAGGGACAGACGAGGCTAGCAAGGAGCGCACAGCGCTTGGCCTCAAATAACATTGTCTGGATCAAGAAAATCCATAACCAGGAAACTTTCTCCCTCTAGTAAACAGCAGCCCAGGCTATAGCTTATCTCCTGCCATACATCAAAGAAATGCCATAAGCAGTGTGGAAGAGTTTTTGGCTTTGAAAAGTAACAGGAAGAAGATATATCAACCTACATGTCATTAGTTCAGGGCAACCAGTTCATGTTACAAATAGAAATGTTCCTGCAAACTAAGTGGCATAATTGAAAAACTATTGTCGTCATTATCACTGTCATAGTCTGAAGCAAATGTGCCCTCTATAACGGCCTTAAGGTGTCCACTTGGCATCTAGATTCACCTATGTGTAAAAAAGCCAATTAGCCTTGATAAATGCAGAAATACTATTATAAGAATGCAGCTTGATGAATTTTTACAAAATTGCCTACGTATGTAATCAGTAACCAGATAAAGAAATAGAACGCCCCAGCTTCCTAGAAGCCCTTCTCATGCCCATCCCAGTCACTACCTCTCCTCAATACTGCGTCTTTCAAGAACTAATTATGGTGACTTTTCCCTTTCCCAGCTTTCACTGTGGGTGGCAGAATTTTAGCATTAAAGCCCTAAACTAGACTGATTTTCTCCCGTGCTAGCATATAGTCTTGACCCTAAAAAGAAAAGAAAGGAGCCTGGGCTAAACTTACAATGCTGTAACAGATGTGTATTAGTCTATTTTCACACTGCTATAAAAATATTACCAGAGACCAGACAATTTGTAAAGAAAAGAGGTTTAATTGACTCACATTTCTGCATGGCTTGGGAGGCCTCAAGAAACATAATCATGGTGGAAGGGGAAGCAGGTACATCTTACATGGCAGCAGACAAGAGTGAGTGAATGAAGGAGGAACTGCCAAACACTTTTAAAACCATCAGCTCTCGTGAGAACTCACTATCACGAGAACAGCATGGGAGAAACTGTCACCATGATCCAAACATGTGGGGATTACAATTTGAGATGAGATCTGGGTGGGGACACAGAGCTAAACCATATCAAGATGGCAGAACTTTTAATACAGGGCGTGTACAAGGAGCTTGTGCACCTTCTCATCTCTTTCCACAGGAAATTGGGCTAGGACCAAACCCAAGTTCTCCTGAATCCCAGTCTAGAAATTTTTCTTCTGTTCTGCTTACCAGATCATCACTAAATTTGGCATTACATGTTTTACCTAACTGAAAGTTTTAACACAGCTTCATAAAACCACTTCTATGAACCAGATGACCCATTAAAAACTACTGACATCTTAACAGAAAGAAATGTTCAAAGGAACTATGACATTACTGATTTTCTCCTGTGCTAGCATATAGTTTTGGCCCTAAAAAGAAAAGAAAGGAGCCTGGGCTAAAGTTATTAACGCATTAAAGGAAGAGAGAAAAGACAGAAATAGAAGAGTATAAAATTAGAATTCTGTTAATCAACAGTAAGTACTTATAAATTATTTCAAGTATCTTACTTAACGAACTCATTTTTATTTCTAACTGAAAGAAGGCAGTGCATCAGTAATACTTAAAATGCCAATAGCTGGGGTCAATGTGGGCAACACTGGGAAGTGTGCTCCTTTTGGTCAGGGTCTGGTGACATCATCTGGCTAGCAGGCAGCAAGATAAGGCAAAAAGAGAGAAAATGTGCTGTGCAATTCTAAGTCTGAATTCCTGTGCTGCCCCTCCCCAACTGCATGACTTTGAACAAGTTATTAAATCTCTCTACACCTCCAGGTAGTCATTTGTAAATTGCAGATAATTCCTATGTCTCAATGAGTTGTTTCCAGAATTAAAAATGAGATGACATATGTCCTGTGCCTGACAATTTAATAGACCCTTGAAAACTGCTAGCTTCCTTCTCTGTACAAAATGAATTTGTCTCATCAAAAAAAAAAGCTCAAGTTACAAAACGATACACACCAACACTCTATGTTCTATTGTTTATCTATGACTTTGTCTAAATTGAAAAAGAATCTGCTGTGTTTGAGAATGGATTGAAGAAAATAGTTTGCTATAATATAATACAAGATAGCTTTATATGTGTGTGTCTCTCTCTTGAGGCATGAGTTGGGAAGTCTTAACACAAAGGAAGGTGACACGCACACATCGAGACATGTCTTTTTAAACCAACTGTTTTAAGGAGGTCACTCTGATCAGGAGTGTGTCAGGCTGAGAGCTAGTTGCAGGTGGCACTCTAATGCAAGGCGTCATTTATTTAGATTTCAGGAAAGTATATGACATAGTATATTAGATTGATAGGCAGACCAGAGAGGGGAAAATGGATCAAGAACAAGCCTTGGGGACAAGGCAGACAATTCCAAACCAGCCTTTTGATTGAACATCAAATTCTGATTGGCAGAGCAAGTCCTAAAGAAACTAAAACTTCCCCCTGCCTACCAATAAAAGCTTGTTTTGCTGAGGGGTGCTGATGTTTATCTTTTCTGGTTTGTACGTTATAAACAAAACCAACAAAGAGAGATTTTTTAAAACGCAAGTGAGGAAATAATGAGGGAAGGAATTGACGGATCTCATTGCAGATGTGCTTTCCATCGTCTCACTCCCGGCTCCATCTGAAATAACACACAGAAGCACGGGGGACTCCAAACACTCGGAGAGAACTCCATGCAGACCCACATTTTCCTTCACACCCGCTCTGGTTGTGTTTTTGTTTTTTGGCTGAATACAGAGCAAACATACTGCGACTTCAAAATCATAATAACACAGAATGGAAGCTCCACATTGTTTAAAAGCAGTACTGGGATATAAATTCTTCTCTTAACAGCCTTTGATTACAGCAAGATGATGGAAAACAGGAACAGCTGCAGGTACGATGGCAATGGGTCTGCTCTTAATACAGACTCACCCGCCCTGAAAATCACCCAATCTCGGAATCTTTCTTCTATTGATGTAAATCTGGCACAAAGTGAGGCAACTATAAATTAAATAAAGTACGTTAAATTACACATTGTCTGTAATTTCTATCTCCTCCATGATAGGAAAGCTCTTCTATGTCTTTTGTAAAGTCACCAGCAGCAATACCACCACCCAGGGTATATGCCGTAATCTATCTATGGCTCTAAGGATATTTTGTCCCCACATCCCACCCGCAGAAGTTGACAGCAGTTTTTAACTCATCGTTTTATTAATGATTCCTGATGCTACCTCTGCCTAAGACATTCGCAGCAAGCGAAAATGTTAGGTCTTGGCTAACATGAGCATTCTTTAGTTCTCAGGAAAGTCAGTCTAGAAATACTGGCAACAACCGCGGCCAGGACACCGTGAAGCTCTGTGTTTATTCTGTTTCTCTGGGACGGTGGCAGCTGTGAGTTTCAGATACCATCTGCCGAAGGCAAATGCCTAGTTAACTGTGCTATTCTCGATCTCTTCACAGTCCACAGTTCTACCAACCTCTCCCTACTTTGCAATCCCACTCACTGCTGGCTTCCTTCTCCAACAGGCCTGAAACACAAGCACAACACAGTGAGGCTACCATGGATTCCCTTGGCCCAGCAGCTGCTACGCACTCAATGATATTCTTATCTGGCACCTCAACTGCCCTGTGGTTTTAATCTGAAGGCATCTGGACTCTTCATCCTGTTGGTAGAAGGTACATAACTATAGACCAATACTGTATATATTGTTGAAATGATGCTACGTATTTTCAGCATTTGCAAGGGAAATGGAACTAGGCACATTATATCTCATTAATTATGGTCTCTGCTAATAGGGAATCTGACAGAAATCTCTGGGCTGACATTTATTTTTGCATTATCTGCTGAAAGAAGAGGTTTGTTAAGTAAAGAAAGGGTAGAAATAGTTTCCTAATGGTAACGTTTAAACCACCTAAGAGAAGATGTCCAAGGATTCTGAGGCTTTCATTTGTATACTAACAACAAATTATTTTCTACCTAGTCACGAAAGCCAGCTGTCTCCTTTCTGGCTTCCCCATTTCTTCACAGCCACTATCATTTCCTAATTCAACCTGCTTATTAGCAAAGCTAGCCAGTCTCCCAACCAGCCAACCCCTCCTCTGTCTGCTTCTCCCACCCCACTCCTCTTTTTTTCTCTAACTCAGGACCTTATTAATAAAGCCGCCCTGGAACCAGAGGATCCCGGCTGGTCTCCTGTCCTTTGGCCCCAGTCCTCTCCAATGATTCAGCAATCTGCTGCTGGATTGGTCATCTAAAAATTTCTTTTCATTTTTTTCCTTTCACGCCCCAATCTTACTATCCCAGATGAAATGTTCTATAAGAACCCATGACTCTTATACTGTAGCTTCACTGTCCTTGCTCCCAGCACTGCATGCAGCAGATCACCAAAATAAATGTGGATCCACAATATCTATCTGAAACCCCTGGGGCCACATGTAATTTGGGATTCATACTTCCTCCTGATTTTAGGATGACAATACGATGCATAAAACACACTTTACGTAACATCCCAGTGGACCTGGAGCAACACTTCATGGTCAAGTACACTGATATTTCTGCAGCAAAATGTGTAAATTTCACCCTTGTAATAAATAAAGACTATAAACAGCTTCCCATTAGGTTTTGCCACAAAATATGTATACCAAAAATTTTGGTTGGGAAGGTTTTTTTAGATTTGAGAATTGTGATTAAGGGACTCAGGATGTATACTCATTCATGGCCGTTTATCATTGAAGTAAGTTTTCTTCAAAAGTCTCCACACTGCTAACTTTGATTAATTCAGACTGGTCTTCTCCACAATTGGTCCAAATTATTGAGACCTTCCTTACAAAACTGTCTTCAGATTATGAGACCTTTGTGATCACAAGGTTGTCCTTATCATTTAATTTTTTTTTCAAATTTCAACTCCATTCCCAAAGCATTTTCACCTTGCTTATTTTTTTTTTAAAAGTCTTTTTTTAGCTGCTTATTTTAACAAAATGTAAATGAAGTCATTTTGCTTTTCTCTACCTGAAGGAAGGCTTTGGTGAAGTATTAGATTGATTATGTTTAAGCAGGGTAGATTTACATTTTAAAAATCCCAGTTATGCTGACTTTCTCCCCCAAATAAGAGTTAAGCCTTTAAGATGTGAGTTCATCTAATGTCTAACGTAAGTTTACCAAGCAAATCACAGAAAACCTCCTATGTACAGTTAAACATATACTGAAATCACTCTTTAGGTCAAGTTTTAACCTGACCAATAAACCCTGCTTTAAATACAGCCAAGCCAAACATTAAGCCAGCAGTGCAGGGTTTGTATATACATCATGGGATGCTGGCCGTATGGGTCACAGCATTCTGACAGGCAATTCCTAGTCAGTTATTTTGACATTAGAAAGTCACAATCCATCAACTTAACAGCAGGGCAATAATTTTGGGACCAGGGAGACGGCTATTCAAAATGACACTGTGGGAAGTAAACAGTAGTTCCAAGAGCCCCTGTTGGAGTACGAAGACATAAACTAAGCAGAATTTCTTTCCACCTCTAGAACCAGCTATTATGTAACGTGGTTATGTGTAAGCACGTTATTTCTGGTGTTTGAATAGAAAAGTCCTGCCTGCAAAGCTAGAAAGCATGCAGGTATCTGGATTCTTTGACTGGATGTGTGGCGATGAGAAGAGATGGAACTGCCCTTATGAAACTCAAGAATGCCAAAAGAGTTGCCTTCCCCACTCCCGACCTCCACTCCCGGTTTGTCACAAACTGTTTCCAATGACCTGTGATACCCGATGCCAACATTTCAGATGTTACTGGATTCTTTCTGCATTGCAAATTAATGAGTTCTCCAGCGTCCTGTGAAACAGGGCTCTTTGAGTATGTGGAGGAGACTTGGACTTTATTCTTGAAGGGGCTGTGGGGCCAATAACCCTGCTGTGAGCCCTGCACATACCCGGCCTCAATCTCCTGGACAAATGAATGCAGATGGAGGCTACTGAGCACCGCTGAGATCCTCTCCACAGCTGGGAAGGAAGGTAGCAACTGGCAGAAGTTTTTTGGCTGTTGGATGGGTGGTAGGTGGGGTGGGTATAGGTAGGAAGTATGAATTAGAGTGCAGTGGTTCTCAGATTTTTCTCATTTCACAGTAACTCTGAGAACACACGTGTAAGCCCTCCAGGATGGCCATGCTTCGGATAAGAAGCAGCAAGCACATCCTTCCTTCTACCCTGAAAAGAAGAAGTAAAAAAAGGTAGAATGGATAAAAAATGATGTACTGATGGCTGAGATGGCAAACCGGGGCACTGGATGGATATATTTAGATACTATGGCCAAGAAGAGAGACAAAATCTGGGTGGCATGGTTTTCTCAATGAGCTGTCTTGTTTCCATGGAAACTGAGGTGGTCTTTGTGGCGGCCCACACCCCTTGGGGTCACGACCTGCCCTACTGGGAACTAGCACTCTAGCCACTGCCCTCCCCTATATTCCTGGCTGCCAGCCTGAAATACAACGTGTAAAGCAAATTATTGTCAGGATATACTTCATTATTTTAAAGAAAAAAATTCATTATGCGGGCAAAGTATCAGCAGGTAAAGAACAATAAGCTCCTAAAGTGAAGATGAAGAGGCTTATTACCATAAACATTTTATTTTAATAAACTTTTCTAGCTTAAATTGAGTTTCTCCTTCTTTTCTAAAACCTAACCGTATATGAATGACTCCATCTGTAAGCTGAAAGTATCTGAAAATTCACGTATTTCAGAAAAGTAATTCTTAAACAACCAACAATAGAAGCAAAGCCAACAATGTTTCCATACCTGGAGCTGATATTCTTCCGTGCAGCACAGATTCACTGGGCAGCAGTTCTTTTGAATTGGAGGTGAATGGTGATTGTCTAAATGTGTCTTCTGAAAAGAAAGGGCTGGGGTGGGGGAGGGGGAGTGAGGTTTAGTAAATGAAAGTTATTTAAGACACCCAGAACATCTGGCCCCAAATACATACACACGGAGTATCGGATAAGGTGTTGTTTTCAATGGTGTTTAAGAATATAATTAAGTGGATATAAGAAGCTTGTGCTTAGAATGGAGAAAAAGAAAAGTCATCACGTCAGACAAGTGCCAGCTGTACCTTCTGCCTATGGGTTTTATATTTGGGGGAATATACGAAACATCATCTTTGAAACACTGTTTTAAATCCGTAGAAAAAGACAGCTGAGCAGTATGTTTTCCTCTTGCTCTGCTCGTTCTGCGTGTGTGTTGTGCCCTGCCTAGGTCAGAATCAGAAAGGGCCTGTCCTTGCTTTTCCCAGGGTAGAGATGGAATTGCCCTGACTTACCCATGTTCTGTCACCTGATCCCTCAGGGACCCACTGCATACATCAAGACAGATGGCTGGGGCCAGGGACAAATACGCTGAAGGAAACATGTCACTCGTCCCCACAGAAACGAAAACTGCAACTTGAAATTGTGTTGGTTCTGAAGGAGTTAAAGTCAGAAAATAGGGTTCCCAGAATGGACCCCAGGGAGCTCCCTCATTTAACATGAAGGAGAGATCTTGACCTAAGTGACCCTAAGTGACCCTGAGCTCCCCTAGTGACTCAGCTAGAACTACAACCAGTGCCACCAGACATCCTGCCAGGTTCCCCCTAAAACCAGGGCCACAGTGAATATAAAGGATTAAATGTTTTTAAGGGCCAGGTGCAGTGGCCTATGCTGTAATCTCAGCACTTGGGGGGGTCGAGGTGGGCAGATCACGAGGTCAAGAGATCAAGACCATACTGGCCAACATGGTGAAACCCCGTCTCTACTAAAAAGACAAAAATTAGCTGGGTGTGGTGGCGCGTGCCTATAGTCCCAGCTACTCGGGAGGCTGAGGCAGGAGAATCACTTGAACCTGGGAGGTCGAGGTTGCAGTGAGCCGAGATTGCACCACTGCACTTCAGCCTGGGTGACAGAGTAAGACTCTGTCTTAGAATAAATAAATAAATAAACGTTTTAAATTAGAGGATCGTAACTCGGTCACAGGGTCCATCTTCCATGCCTCTAAAAGCAAATGTGAATAAGTACTGCGATCACATATGAGAATACTGGAGTATCCTTCAGAGTCCAACATAAATGGAAAGCTCTATCTACTTAAAACAGAGGAAATTCAACCACAGGAACTGAGTACCCAGGTGGTGGAAGGTCCATGGGGCAGTAACACCGCCCAGAGACAGGCAGGGCAGGAAGCCATGGTCACCCTGAGGCTGGAGGGACAAAAGCAGGAGATAAATGGAGCCCAGGTCACGGGAGCCGGAGCACTAGAGGAGATGAAGCTGCCGTGGGAGACAGAGAGGGAACGGGAGAATACCCAGGTTCTTCCCTAAGCCCCACCCTCCGTCCCACCAGTGCCTCTGATTGGCAGAATCTTCCCAGAAGGTGGGGAAAGGCAGCCAGGAGGGATCACTGCCCGCCCCGCCCCCCGACCACCACTCCCCTGGGCAAAACAGCAGATCTGGAGCAGAACAACAGACCAAGCCGAGGACTCCCAGGACTGGTGCTGCTTTGCTAAACATGCCACAAAGCTACGGTTGCTACTATTAAATTGTAAAAAAGGAATGTTAAGATGAAAATGAAAGCCACTTTTTAAAAGATAAAACATACATTGGTAGATAATACAGTTTTACAGGACTATGTGAGGCTAGATTTAACGCAACTTTGTATGCCATGGCTTTTCTTTGTATCTTAAACACAAACCAATTTAAATAGGCTTAAAAAGTGAACACTGGCTATAGGCTAGTAGGAGGCAGGAAATGGGGAGAAGGGAAGGGGCAGATATGTCGCCTCTTACCAAACATCTCATAACTTGCAAGTGACTGACTTCTTTAGAGGACAAGGCAGTGTAGCGTGGTGGCTAAGTGCACGCACTCCAGAGTAAGCTGTTATGGGTTCAAATCGCAGCCCCTCAACTTAGCAGCTGTGCGACTTTGCACATATCATTTCCCTTCTCCAAGCTTTCATTTCTTGTCTATAAAATGGGCTAACAGTATCCACCCGTCACAGAGGAGCTATGAGGATTTACTCAGATAGTCTCTGGAATGTTCTCTGCCATAGTGCCTGTCACACAGTAAGTACTCAATAAATGAACTATTTTTTACTTGTATCTGTCTAGTGCAAAGGACAGCATAAATTAGTCAACTTATCTGCACAAGTTGACACAATGTGTAGAGTATCCTTGATATAAAAGGCGTTACAAAATGAAGAAAAGGACCCTCTGAATTGGAAAGGCGAGTTAGCTGCAGGGGTTAGGCTGATTTTCAACCCTTCCATAAATAAAACTATGAAAGATCAAATAACTCTCAGGGAGGTAGAGACCTTGGCGGACTGCTGGTCAAACCCAGAGTGTAAGATTTTCACAAAGAGCTGGAACTCTGAAGCTTATACATAGGTGACAGCGACACTCTCGCATCTGAGTGGACAATCCACATGGGAAACACTGTGGGTTGGGGGGCGCTCATGGGCACAGGGTAAAGGTCAGGTAAAAGGCCTTGGCGTTTCTATGACTCTGGCTATAGAAATTACCTTGAAATCTGAGAGTTCAGGGGATTGTTGGAAATGTTTGGACTGAAATGTAGAGAGTTCAATTTGGGGACTACAGGAGTCCCAAGAGGGGTCTCCTAAAGGGTGCAAAATTTCACTGCCATAGAGAAACTGTGTACTACCTTCATTCTCTGAGTTTTATGGCAATTATTATTATTTTTGAGACAGAGTCTTGCTCTGTTGCCAGACTGGAGTGCAGTGGTGCAATGTCGGCTCACTGCAACCTCTGCTTCCCGCGTTCAAGTGATTCTCTTGCCTCAGCCTCTCGAGTAGCTGGGATTACAGGCATGTGCCGCCAGGCCCAGCTAATTTTGTATTTTTAGTAGAGATGGGGTTTCAACATGTTGGCCAGGTTGGTCTTGATCTCTTGACTTCACGATCCACCTGCCTCGGCCTCCCAAAGTGCTGGGATTACAGGTGTGAGTCACCACGCCTTTTACGGTAATTATTTGGTGGGCGCCCATGATATAATGTTCACTCAGGCACTGGGAACATCACGGTGAGCAACACCAGCTATGGTTGTGAATCTCAGGGAGTGTGCATTTACCTAACAACTATGTACATAAATGGTAACTGCAAGGGAAGCTAAGGCCGTGGAGGATGGGACACAGTGTGACCAGGCCAGGGAGCCCAGGAAGGGCCTTCCTGCAAAAGCCACCATAAGCTGAACAGAGAGTAGGGTCATTAGCATTTTAAGGAGCTGGGGAAGGTGGCCCCAGCACTGCGAGAGAACACAGCCAGTCTGCAGAGCTGCAGGAAGGCCATGGTGGAGAATAAAGAGGCTGGATGCTGTGTGCAGGGATCATGGCTTTGTCCCAACAGTAGTGAGGGCACTGCAGTGTTTTAAGTAAGCAAGTCAGGGAACCACACTGCAGTTTCAGAAAGCTCCATGTGGCTGCAGCAGACAGTGAGGCCTGGGGGGCATGCAGAAGACAAGGCACGTGGCCAGTGCAGCAGACCAGATGGGACATGGTGATGCTGGTGGCCAATGTTCCCAGCCAGCAGCAACACTTCCAGGTTGAAGAGGAGTTTAAAAGAGAGGGCTGATCAGGTACATTTAAGAATGACCTTCACCTAGCTTTCTAGGTGAAGCAGGCAGAGGATGCCATGCTATGTGCTGGCAGTAGTCTCCTGGGTCTTGCTAAGTAGTGGCAATGGGCTAGTGCTGTGTCTTCGCATGCTCTCTTCAAAAGTGCAGATTCCTGCTGATGTGAGGAGCGGAGCCCTATTATCACTGAGCCGCTCCAAAGAAAGAGAGACAAACACTGAGGGAAACAACATTCAGAATAATTTTCTACCCTGGATGCCAGCTTTATCCTGTATAGAAAAGAAAAGATTTCTTTTGAGGGAGCAGAGAAGTAGAAGGGAGTCCTGCTGGATACTAAAAATGCACAAAAGAGCTGCCAATGTTTCTGTGGGGGCAAATAATCAATGGAGAAACTTTCAGAAGGCAAGGCAGCTTAAGGCTGGCGTAAGTCTTACCTACAAAGAGAAGGTATTAGGTAAACAGAGAATCGGTCTCAGGCCAAACACGCAGCTGCCATGCTCTGCATTCAGATCTGTTCATGCCAGAAGCTGGGGAGTGTAGTGATTTTGCAGAGAGTTTGGAATCAGAAAAACCGAAGTCTGAATTCCATATTGGTCACTTCATAGTTAAGGGACCTTTGTCCAATCAATAACCCCTCTAGCCCCAGTTTCATCACTGAAAAACAGTTTTAACAATGCCATCTTTTAGTGGGGTGCTGTAAGGGTTCAAATGAGATACTTAATGTTAAAGGTCTCAGTACATAGTACATGCTCAATAAAAAGCAGCAGCACACACTAAGTATCTGGCACGGATTTAAAGTGCTTTGTGTGTATTAACTTCACTTGGTCTTCATAAGAACTCCATGAGAGTAGATACCGTTATTATAATAGTCCCCCTTATCCACAGTGTGACTTTGTGTGATTTCAGTTATCCACAGTACAGTACAATAAAATGTTTTGGGAGAGATAGCATATTTGCATAAGTCTTGTTACAGAATAAGAATATTGTTATACAGAATATTGTTATAGTAGTCCTAGTTTATTAGTTATTGTTGTTAATCTCTTACTATGCCTAATTTATAAATTAAACTTTATCATATATATGCATAGGAAAAAGCATTGTGTATACAGGGTTTAGTACTATCTGTGGCTTATGGCAACCACTGTGGGTCTTTTTTTCTTTTTTGAGACAGAATTTCGCTCGTCGCCCAGGCTGTAGTGCAATGGCATGATTTAGGCTCACTGGAACATCTGCCTCCTCCGTTCAAGCGATTCTCCAGCCTCAGCTTCCAGAGTAGCTGGGATTACAGGGGTGTGCCACCACGCCCGGCTAATTTTTGTATTTTTAGTAGAGACGGGGTTTTGCCGTATTGGCCAGGCTGGTCTCGAACTCCTGACCTCAGGTGATCTGCCTGCCTTGGCCTTCCAAAGTGCTGGGATTATAGGTATGAACCACCATGCCCGGCTAACCACTGTGGACCTTGAAACATATTCCCTGTGGGTAAGAAGGGGCTACTGCATTATCCCTATTTTACAGATGTAGAGACAGGCACACAGAAGTTATACAGTGGCCCATGCCCATGAGTCGAGCATGTTGGCTTCCCCATCTGCACTCTTTCCTGCTCAGCTACACGGCCTTTCGTTGGTCTCTTAACACCTAAGGAATTTATGGACAATAGAGAGCCATGAATCCTTGGAACAGATGGAGAAAAGGAAGAGACAGAGAAAGGGGAGCTGGAGGGGAGTAGAGAGCAGCCATTTCAGCATAAAGGTATTGAAGGAAGCTGAACGGCTTTTCTATTGAGAAACAGAGCAAGTAAAAATAATTTTTGTTATTTTCCCATAAAAGTTAAGATATGCCCGATTTTCTAAAACTTCTGCCACTCATGGGCCTGGTCACTTTGCAACTCTTAAACATTCTCCACTGCTTCTGAGAGCAAGCCTGTCTCTGCTATTAACTCTAAATGAAGAAGGAAGGTAACGAGGTCGTTAGCTGTTTGTAAGCTTCAATTTCGCCAAAGCTGTAAAGCGCATGGTGACACTGTGATTACATACACATTTATGTATTAATCCCTCTGCTGTCCAGATTAACATCAGACTTCAGGAGGAGCAAAAACTAAACTTGGAGCATGCCCTATAGTCCAGAGCTTGCTTCATGGGATTAGAGTTCCAGTAACACTCACTGGTTATCCTGAACTCTCTGCCCAAGGTACTAAGAAAACAGAAGACACTCCACGTGTAACTTTGTGCCATCAAAGTTCATTTTAGAATGCCAAGATCGTATTCTATAAGTTCCTTTTCTTCACCTATGCCTCACGGTGACCATAAGGTACAGAAGCACATACGTTCTCAGGTGATGCCCAGCTTTGTGGTGGACAAAGCACTTCCGTAAGGGGTGGTAAGGCTGACACCTCATTCATGCTGTTCAGTGACTGTCACCGTCAGCGGTGGGCCGTGGAGAGCCAAGTTCCAGGAGGTACCGGACACAGGATCAAGGGGGCTGCATCTTCCCAGGGAGGAGAACAATCCATGAAACGCATCAGACTTTACGGCGTGTGCCAAGCGTGTTTGTACTGTCCTCCGGCTGGTGACTTCAGCCAGTTCCCAGAAAAGGAGCCAGTTCGTGAACACCACATAGCCCTTGCTTCTGAATCTCCAGCTGCCTAAACTTTAGTCATTTTATTATAAAAAAGCCCCTCCATCCAGAAAGTAAGCCAAGGAAGCAGAAAAAAGAAAAAAAAAAAAGAGATTTATTTCTGGTTAATATTTTTGGTAAAAAGTTGATAGAGGAGGAGGCAGAATAGCTAATAGGGAGGGGATTGTCACTTATTTTCACTCAACAAAATCATCATCTACCTCAACATATTCTCTTTGGCCTGGGTCAAAGACAGGGTCCTGGAAGACTTACATAATTCATATAAATATTCAGCAACTATTCAGTAGCAGCATCTGGAAGTTGATGGTATGGACTTAAACAGCTCAATCCCCCTGCTACTTTCCCTGAGTTTTACTATTTAGAAAATACAATCTTAGAAAACTTTTATCTCTTTGAGTTTCTTCTTCTAGATATAAGTGAATGGCTGTGGAAAGCATGTTTTGATTTTTCTCCTGTAGAAAATCTCTAAGGGCTAAGATATGAAGGGTCAGGGCTGTCACAGTGAGTGGACAGTTCCAGGCCAGGCATGGGCTGTGGGGTCAGCAGCACAGGGCTGAGAAAGGAAAAGATTTACAATAAATAATAAAACAGTCCATAAAAGATTATGGCTCTAAATAGCGATACATTTTGCTAAGGGCCTGTTGTGGCACCGGTATTTCCACCTTTAACACCTGCGGGCCAATAGGGAGTTTTGCTTCATGCAGAAGAGAAGGCCCATCTACTTAAAACCAACCCTCCCCACGTGCCACCACTAAAACCAAACGTTACAGGGATTCTCCTTTTGACAGCAAAAACAAAATCTAAAGAGAAACGAAAAGGTGAGTACAGACTGTGAGAGAAAGTTCAGAGAAAGTTTTTTCTGAAACTTTAAAACTATTGTGTCATTACCTTGGTTTGGTAATGACACAATAGTTTTAAAGGAGGAATAGAGAAGAAACAGATTTTTTTTTTTCCTAAGAGACAGTTACTTTCAAGACTAAACTTGGAAATGACAAATAGAAAAGAAAAAGATTAAAAAAGATTAAACAAAGAAAAAAAGACTGCACTGTAATGTGTTTTTACTTAGAACTCAGAAGGGCCTTAGATAGATCAGGGTGGCATGAAATTCTATTAAATGTAAGAGTTTCTGGCAAATCATCCTAAAGTGATAGTCTGACTTCTATCTGTGCAGAGATGAATTACTTCAGTAATTTTTTCTAAATAGTGAATCTTAAAAAAAAATTCTTCAGTGAGTTAATCAAGTAAAAGTGTTCGATTATCTATTCAGCCATATATCATGCGACCTAACAGGGTTTACAGATTTCTTTTGAGAGCTGAGTGAAGCATGTCTAAAAGAATCTGGGGCAATTTTTATTTGCTTTTGTGTTACTTTAAGGAAATTTTAAAAACAAGTTATCTAAGTAGATCTATGTCTGAGAAACTATACTACAAAAAGGGAGCTGGAAGTCCCCGTGTCGGGTAGGACAGTTCTCTGGGAGCTAACCTGTTCTTCCTCTAACTGCTACCTGCTCCCCAGCAGATCTCAGCCCCTGGGCCCCTCAGCTGGTGGCTTTTCTATCCTTCCTGGTAACAGCGTCTTCCTCCTCTCTACTCAGACCCAGTTATTAAGCCACCGCAATACTGGTTTTCCATGTTGATATATCATGCTACTTTTTTAAGAACTAAAATACCATAGATGTGTCCATAATCGCTGAACCAGTATTTTTAAAACTCTGACCTCTGAATCACTTAGACCTTGAGAAACCCTCCAGGAGTTAAACACGGCATTAACATTTTGAAGTGAAAGGAAGCAGTAGTTGAGAAATCAGTATTCCATGTCTCCAAAAGCCACAAGAAAAGCCAGGCAACAGACCCAAGTTATCTCAAGAATTAATTTGACTTTAGTTCAAAAATCTTTTGACTACGTGGAATATGCATGTTACGGAATTAAAATGGATACAGGTAACTTGCATATGGAATCTCCAAGTCTATGTTTTATATGATGACACTAAAGGAAATGAGAACAAACCGGAAATGTCTCTTTGAGCAACACTAGAGCTTGCTAATAATAACAGATTACAGGCCTTGCCAAAGGAGAAAAAAGGTGTTTTTTTTTTTTTAAATGATTCTCAAACATATCAACTAAGAAAGGTGGGATTATTCAAAGATAAGGAAAAAAGAAAATATTTTAATTAGTTATGACTATCTCCTCAGCATTTCCTCAAGTACTTTAAGGTCAGAAGACACTCTTGGAGAAGCTGGAATAGCTTACATAAAAATAAGCTCACACTCAAAAACACTTTATTTTTAGATATTCCACTTTTTAAAAAGATCTAATAACAGTATTTCATTTTCAACTTAATTGTCATGATTAACGCAGTTTTCTTCACTTCTAATGATTTTGTTTTTCTCAAATATTACTTCCTTTTATTAATTTATTTGCTAATAACAGAATAATAGATGTTTAATATTTCTTTTTATACATTTATATGTGTACATGTTGTGTAACCTATTTATAAGTGGTTGTATTTGAAATATATTAGATACTTAGTTCTACATATTTTTATAAAAGATTTTCAAACACTTTAATAAACAAAATACAAACACTCTACACAGGTACGTCAGTATCATGTGAAATATACAAGGAAACTCTGATACAGTCCTTCTGTTCCATGGTAGCAATCAGTCTCTGTGGCCTAGGACCATATGTGGTCTTCCTAACTTCCTCATTTTCATTTTGAATAAGAAGTTATGTCACTGAGGCTTCTGAAATATGCCCAGATATTAACATGTTACGTACAAGAATCAGGGCCAGTTGTCTTACTTTCTTGCAGTCAATTAAAAAGGTAATCTATAATGAAAGAAAATAATTTTAATGGTACGCATGAACACTGCTCTTCTCTTTTAAATACCACAGAAATGAGGACCCCTGTTCCTAAAGGATTTTATTTATTGTAATGAAAAGAACCCCGGGTGGCAGGTTAGGGAATGTGGGGGTGGACAAGAGTGCTCCAGATTAAAAATGACTGTGAGTCTCTGCCCTGAAGACAACCCTGACCATCTGAAAGAGAAAATGCCTTATTTGACCATACAAGGGACACAACAGAGACCTCCTGTGACCCCAGTCGGTTAGGCCTGAAAACTCAGTCATTGATCGTGTTGGGCTCACACATTTTCAAAGAAAGAGGGGCTATTGTGAATAAAACTTGGATTAATCCCTATACGTTGGCAAGCTTCAGCTGGGGCATTTATCTAAAAATTGAGTCTGGCATTGCAGATTCAGTGGGTTTCTAAATGGGGCTGTGGCAGAGGGGACTCAAGGGTCCCCATCACTCTACTAGCATCTAGGCAGCAGACTTTCTTCTTTAATTTTTGGAGATGACAAGGAAGCTAAGATGGGTTTTCTCTCCTCCGATTCACTGACGTGGCTGCGCACTTGGCTGGGGCCAATCAAACAGAAACTTTGCAGCAATTAAAAACTAAAGGTGTTGTTAATTTTGTAAGATGTGAAATAGTATTACAGAAAATCTCCTTACTGTTTAGAGATATATACCAAAGAATCCGGGAATGAATGTTTGGTATCTGGGATGTGATTTAGAATATAGGAAGAAAAGAACTGGTAAACCAAGTGTGGCAAAATGTTGACACTTGTTCAATACGGGTGATGGGAATATAGTGATTTATTACTTTATTCTTTATTTTTATAATAATAAAAAAACCAGTAGCAACAACTAAACAAAAAATCCGACTCAAACAAGCCACCAAACAGAATAAGAAATGACTGTAAAAGAAAATACAAAGGCCATGCGTGATGGCTATGCCTGTAATCCCAGCACTTGGGGAGGCTAAGGTAGGAGGATCGCTTGAGCCCAGGAGTTCGAGAACAGCCTGGGCAACAACATGGCAGAAACCCAGTCTCTACAAAAAATACAAAAATTAGCCAAGGGTGGTGGTGCATGCCTGTAGTCCCAGCTACTTGGGAGGATGACGTGGGAGGATCACTTGGGTCCAGGAGGTAGAGGCCGCAGTAGGCTGAGATTGTGCCACTGTATTCTAGCCTGGGCAACAGGGCAAGACCCTGTCTCAAAAACAAACAAACAAAAAACACAAAAGAGCAGATACAAATGTCTACCCATGAACAAAATGCTTAAAAGCACTAGAAATCAATAAATGAAAAAATTTTAAATGGAAGATATAATTTTTCACCCTTCAATTTCTAAAAAAAATTTAATAATAAGCACAGAGTTGGTCAAGCCTTTGAAACATTCTCTCAGTCTCTGTCTCTCATGAAAACTGTTAGCATTGCAGATTCAATCTTTTTTTAAAAGTAATTTTGACAATTCGTACCAAAAGCCTGAAAAATATGACTGCTGTTTTGAGTCATTTTATCCCAGCATTATTTATATTAATGATTTTTTTGGGGGGGAGACACTTGAAATCCAATAACAAGGGACCGATTAAGTAAATTGCAACACAGGCAAATACTGAATACTATGCAAATGTTAAAATAATAATAGAATGTCTATGGAAAAATGGACAATCTTATATATTGCTAGATGAAAACAGATTATAAAACTATATGTATTTGGATTCAATTACACATATATAAATATAGACTTATAAATATAAATGTATACATATATAAATGGAACAAAATCCACCGCTAAGTTGGTGATGTGTATCTTTATACACCAACTCAGCGGTGGCTGACTCTCGAGCTAGTAGGACTAAAAGTATGTTTTCTTCTTTATGTGCTCCTACATTATCTGGAAACAAGTTACTTTTAAAAGTTAAAAATAACTATTAAATTTTACTGTTTAGGGTCCTTTACTTTTGAAAAGACTCGGTCTTTTAAAGAGAAAGCTCTGAGGGACAGCTGTAAAAGACACAGGCAGAAACAAGTGCATCTCAGTTATGACCCTCAGTATTGGTCTGCTTCAGTTTCAGAAGTCTGAAAGCTGTGGAAGGACGAGGTTGTATGTAATACTGTAAAAATAGAGCATCTCAGGAAAATATACGTATTGTTGCTTTGTATTTTCCTCTTTGAAAAGGATAAATGCCTCTTATTTCAGACTGTCTTAAAGGTGGGCCAATATGTACAACCTAACACTGAGTTTTCAAGGAACAAGTTCCTGTTGCTGCTGCTCTAGCATTCAGGCACTGTGGAGCCAGGAAACTTCTCGGGACACGGAGCACAATGCCAGGCCTTGTGGAGGGCCGCTGCAGTGCAGAGGCCAGACCGGGGGAGCCAGAGCCAACCGCAGACCAGGGAAGTGAACCCTGCAAGTCCGGATACTCGAAATGTCAGCTTGTGGACGATCTCCCACAGGAATCTGACTTTATACACAAACAAAGACAATGAGCTTTCTGCTGAGGTGAGCTGAGAACGGATGAAGTTAGTCTTCTCTGCAGTGAGGCAAGGCTCTGTCATGAAGTTACAGATGTTCCTAGTGAAACAATGTGGATGGCTTCCTGGCCCACCTCATCATGCAAGAGGGCTGCTTCACAGAGGTCAACCCTTGAAAGCCTGATACATTTCTAGTAACAACCACGAAGATACTCTTGAGAGAAAAGTCCAGATAAGAACACCACTTAAGCCACATATCTTTTTTGGTTATATCTTTCTTGCATAACCTGCCAAAGGTAGCCAGAGAGGAATACAGTCTCTGGATGTCTACTGACAGAGACTTACCAATTCACACTTCATTCCTGACTATTAGGAGTTATAAAAACAAGATAATAGTATTGCAAGCTAGTAGAAATAAAGATAAGAGTGCCTATGGAAAAGGAAAAGAAAGGCACAGCCCTCTTCAGATACTGAAAAGGAGATTTAAATTGGCCACTTAAGAGGAACACAGCACTGAACCATTCTGGAAGCATGTTGTTCAACAGAACAATTCAATATCGATGTCACAAATGGGAGGAAAAATGGTAGAGGGGAAAATGGTAGATATTTATCTACAGGACAATGGAGCACAGGAATAGGAAAAAGTACTGAGAAAGGGCTTGGTGAAATGGGAAGGAAAAACAAATCCAAATGGCAACAATGCACCAAGTAGTTTCAGGCTGTGTGTGTGTGTGTGTGTGTGTGTGTGTGTGTGTGTGTGTATGTGTGTGTGTGTGTCTCCATTGTTTTCAAGGATCGGTTTTAATTTCTCTGAAAAACAGAAACTCAAAGATACATTGCAAAGAATGGATTGCCAATGAAAAGACTCTCAAGTCGGCACGTGTGTCAGGGCAACTGCAGACAGTGGTGTAGGCTGTGAACTGCACAAAAGCACCACATCTAGAGGGGCATGAGTAACCTCACAGACATCAGATTTACTGCGACACTATTCCAGTAGATGGCAGTGTGCTAAGGGAGGGATTCTTTAAAATGTACGATGGCACCATGTGGCCCCAAAACAGCCTTGAGTTCACCAAAAAGAAATGAATGTCCTAACTGAAGGGACACCATGAAATTAGTAGCAATTTCCATTCTTTGGAAAGAGAATGCTCATTGCATTTAATTTTAAAGTCACAAAATGCAAAGGGTAAAGAGAATATATGGAGACCTCCTCAAATATCAATTTCATTTGCTCTGTTTTTGGTTGCTTTTCTTAATTGCTTCTGTCTAATTCAGTGTTCTCTGAAAGTAGTATTTTACTTTTTAAGGTAATACAGCATTATATTCTCTTATTCCTTCTGAAGAAATGAAAAGGGAAAATTGTGCGAACTGAGGCGGCACATCATGCTTTTACAAATTTGTGCAATTTCTATTACTGAATCATAAATATTTAAGGACACGTATCCAAACCATCACAAAGGAAAATTCTACATTAGACAATTCCAAGTGAATATGTCTTTTAGTAAGCACTATGTGCCATTATCTAAATCACAGAAAAATAGCCTGCATTTCAAATTCTGAAAATTGGGCAAATTAAATATTGGTCTGCACAGCATGATATGAGTCTATCTTTCTCTGATTCCCCACTTCTGCCTTTTGTCTAGTAATGGAGAAAAGAACAATTCAGACGAACTCTTCTTTGCTTCTGGAAGAAAGCAAGCCATGTGTGAGAAGTATTTCTTAGAGGCCTGAAATCTTACACCACCACGGACACTGAATCATTAATGGGAAAAAGAGAGAACAAATAACCAAGAGAGGGTTCTTGGCAGCCCTTGTTTGACGTTCATGGTGTTACACAACATTGAGCATGTCCAATTCACCTGCCAGGAGCTATCTGATTCTTACTCTAGGGTTCCATTTTCCTATTTCGATCTTATCCAGCATCTGGTGGGGTGATGGTCCATGCCAAAGGATGCAGATCTTCTTTTTATTCCATTAAACTTTGAGATCTGATTATGATATCATGCCTCATGTATTTTCATCTACCAAATGATCATAATAGCCAGTTATCTGCTCCCTCCAGAACCTAGGCTTGTGCTGGGAAAAGAAATAGAAAAATCAGGATTTTATTAGTCTCAAATTTTCGGTCCTTCTGTTCTCATGGGTCTGGCCGGGACTATCTCCTCATCTCATTTGTTGGATAGAATGGCATTAGGAACACTCAGTCCACACAGTATCTCAAAGGAGACCCACAGCCTTCTTTACACTTGGATTGAATTTTCTAGACTCTGAGGTTAAACAGGAAAAAGGACTGCTGTTTTAGCATTTACAGCGAAGTTCCATCTAAAGGACTGATTCAATGGGAAGTGCCCCGATGAGGACACAAACAAGGGTGGAGGGAAAAGGTCAAGGCATTGGTGAGCAGGACCACATGATTCAATCATTCCAGCTGCTAAGTGGATTGATTTTTCTGCCTGGCTACATGGTGTGGTTTGGTGGATTGTTTTTCTCCTTTACTTTTGGGAAGATTATCCTAATTTAAGCAGCTGAGTCTCAGTTCTTAGGATAAACAAAAAAGAGCATTCTCAAACCAGTTCTTAAAATGATGTCTGGGATTTGCTTCAAAATAATCTACAGGGAGGGGGAAGTTGAGGAGGGAGAGAGATAAAACATCATAAATCATTACTTGATAATTGTTTAAACTGGATGACAGATGCTTCTGTATATCTTTGAAATTTTCCATTATAAGAGTTTTAAAAAATGTGGTAGAAAACCAGTGATCCAGAAACTTGATAGTTACTAGTTTGAACCTTTAACTTCACCTAAACCCCTTAAAAAAATCACTAACAAAGAACGCTGTTTCTCATCATTTTCACACTCCTTATCTACCCATTGTATAACAGAGGTATTAACAAGGAGCAGAGTTGCCACTGGACAGGTGTGAGGACGGAGGATTTGATGATGAGGAAAGTGCAGTCAGCAGCGCTTATGCGATAAAGAATTAACAGCACACATCCGTGGACTTTGTGTTTTCTTGGTGCAGGACACGGGCATCAGCACACGTATTGGAATGCCAGGCTACAGAGTGTTTCCTCTCGGGTTGCTACACTTTTCATTAGTTCTTGTGGTTGAAATGAGCATCAAGATCAATAATGATAAACAATTGTGAGGGAAGCTGTGGGTTTATAAAAGGCAGGGATAGAGTCAGCTCCTTTCTTCAATTTTGTGTCTCTTCTCTCCACCTCATGTCCTTGGATATCCAGACCTTAGGATGAGGAGATGGCAAGGAGTGGAGGAGCATGGGCATCCACCAGCATGAGAAAGGCAAGGCAAGGCTCAATCTCAGCGCTGCGCTGGGGCCAGCATACCAGGCCTACCCTTTACAAATTAAACTATCAAAAATACACCTAGCTACTCTCAAAGAGCGAAACATTCTGAATTTGATTCCAATCATAAACCACCCTTCTGAATAGTCAGTTTCTTCTAAGAAATCAAACACAGAGGATATGATTACTGAATAAACATTCCATTAAGTACTTAAAAATCTGAAGATACAGAAATTCAGAGGTTTGATGTAAATCTTTTTGAAATGTATCACAAATCACACCATAAGGCATAATCCACACACTGATCTTATACATGCAAAGTGAGAGTTCCTTCTAAAACAGGAGTCAGAAAAGAAGAAAGAAAGTTGGCTTTTTTTTTTTTTTTCTGTTCTTGATATCAGTTAATTCAGGTTAGAGAGAATTTCTTGGCATAAAAAAATGTGATTCTATTCCACCTAAAGTAATTAAACAAGAGGTAAAAAAGAGATCTATTTGTGGGTAGGCTAATTGAGCAAGTTGCCTCTACTCAGAAAAAAAAACACACACACACCAAGGACTTTGTAGAACTATAAGCCAAGAATTCCTTAACACTGATTTCTATACACCATATCATGCCAAGGGCTCACAGGAAGAACCTCTTCCTTTGCTTTGGGCAAAAGATCTAATTCGGATTTCCTCTTACTCATAATCTCCCAGCAAGAGGAAAATTTAAGGATTGCATCATTTTTGCCAAATGGTTAAAAAAATTTTTTTTTCCTCTTCTATCCTATAATCATGCTTCAGCTCCAGCCAAGGCAGTTTAGACTTGAGGCACATTAAAATCCTTGTATGGGGCCAATTTGAGGCCTCCTCTTACGTCTTCCCAGAGAACACCTGAAAAGCATAAAATAATACGGTCTTGCAGCACATCTTTTTGTTGTAGAAATGTTATGTAAGCTTAAAGGGCCAGCAGAAACCTCCACAGATCATGCTATTGGGGTCCTGCCCAGATCCTCCTTCCGGCAGTTGTGTACCCACCCCCGAGTTGCTGTAAGTGTTGCCTAATAACTATAAGTGAGAACCACTGTCCCCACTGGAACCCAATCACACAGGAAGTTATACATGCCCTGCAGGGGATGAGCTGCAGCTAGTGAACCTCCCTGGGGGATGGAGATGAAGTTAGAAACCAGCTGAAACCACATCCTTGCTCGCAGCTCCTTCTCCTTCTCCTTTCCTCTTCTGCCCCCATCACCTCCCTGCAGGTTCCTCTGGGAGTATTCCCTCAATAAAGCACTTCCATGAGAATCTCCATCGCTAGGGGACTTAACCTATGACAAGAATCCTATGGCAGCAAATAAAAATGAATATTTATTATTTTTAGTCTGCTGTCTTTCAAGGACTGCTAATCTGGCCAATTTTATCAATGTTTAGATCCACAGACACAAGCAGATACACTAAATAGCCTTAAGATTAGATGTAGGAGGAGGCAGGATGGACTGTATGGGAGCTCACATCTCCTATTTAACATACAAAATAGTCTTTCCATCTCCCCAAAGCCATTTCCCAATACAATCTGCAGTCCATCTTCCTCGTCTCACTTTCTATCTGTGTACTTACATACAGACACAAGACTTAAGACTAAGAGTGGTAAGACATACCACTTTTCTGTTCTATTAGAACGAGGTTCCTTTCCCTAATCTATATAAACCTAATGTGAACCAATCACTATGGCTCACCCTGGAAATCCCAGCACTTTGGAAGGCTGCGGCAGGCAGATTGCTTGAGCTCAGGAGTTTGAGACCTGCCTGAGCAACCTGGCAAAACCCCGTCTTTACAAAAAAAATACAAAAATTAGCAGAGGATGGTGGCACATGCCTGTAGTGTTAGCTACTCGGGAGGCCGAGGTGGGAGGATGGCTTGAGCCTGGAAAGCAGAGGCTGCAGTGAGCCAAAACAGGCCTACTGCACTCCAGCCTGGGAAACAGAGTGAGACTGTCTCAAAAATAATAATAATAAAATAAAATAAATAAATAAACCCATTGTGAGGCAAGCTGGCTCTGTTTTAATTACTGTTTGAAATTTGATATTCCTAAACTCCAATCAATGGAATTTTTATTTTAAAACCTCAGGTTAAAGTTTAAAGAGTACTGTCCACAGGCCTGATGATGCCCTGAGGTCAGTTAATAACACATCAAAAAGAAAAATATCGTTTCCCTTTTGTTGCAATCATTAGAAACACAAAACCCAGCAACTGTTCCCATCAGGAAAAATCTTTCTCTATTTGCTCAGGAAAGCAAAGTTCCTTAATTTAAAGACTCCTTGGTAGCTACCAGCTAGTTCCCACTGTTCCTAGTTATTCATCCTAAAAACTCATATTGCTCTTGATCATCCTGTAAAGCTCGTATCTTGGGCTAACTCAGAAGCTAGAGGGAGGTTTGAAGGTGGAGAATGGTCCTTCAAAGGTGGAGAATGCGTTTCCCCTGAGCTCCTTTTCTGCAGTAGTGGGGTTTTCACCTGCTGGCTCTTGCCTACAATGTTTCAGGTTTCGGTGGACTTCAAGGCTCCATGGGAGCAGCAGCACTGGCCTTTCCTCCTCTTCTCACAGTGGCAGATGGATGGTGGGCGGTCCACACTGGCTGACCTCCTCAGACTGCCTTTGGCAAGTGGAAAACTCCCTTGCCCACAGGTGAATAATATAAATTTTCTCGCAATTTTAAAAAATATACTTTAAGTTCTGGCGTACATGTGCAGAACGTGCAGGTTTGTTACATAGGTATACATGCACCATGGTGGTTTGCTGCATCCATCAACCCGTCATTTACATCAGGTATTTCTTCTAATGTTATCCCTCCCCTAACCCCCCACCCCCTGACAGGCCCTGGTGTGTGATGTTCCCCTCCCTGTGTCCATGTGTTCTCACTGTTCAACTCCCACCTATGAGCAACAGCATGTGGTGTTTGGTTTTCTGTTCTTGTGTTAGTTTGCTGAGAATGACGGTTTCCAGCTTCATCCATGTCCCTGCAAAGGACATGAACTCATCCTTTTTTATGGCTGCATAGTATTCCATGGTATATATGTGGTACATTTTCTTTTCCAGTCTAAGATTGATGGGTTGGTTCCAAGTCTTTGCTATTGTGAATAGCACTGCAACAAACATACATGTGCATATGTCTTTGTAATAGAATGATTTATAATCCTTTGGGTACAATATAGCCAGTAATGGGATTGCTGGGTCAAATGGTATTTCTGGTTCTAGATCCTTGAGGAACTGCCACACCGTTTTCCACAATGGTAGAATTAACGTACACTCCCACCAATAGTGTAAAATCATTCTTATTTCTCCACATCCTCTCCAGCATCTGTTGTTTCCTGACTTTTTAATGATCGCCATTCTAACCGGTGTTAGATGGTATCTCACTGTGGTTTTGATTTGCATTTCTCTAATGACCAGTGATAGTAAGCTTTATCCTCATACGCTTGTTGGCCACATAAATGTCTTCTTTTGAGAAGTGTCTGTTCATATACTTTGCTCACTTTTTGATGGGGTTGTTTTTTTCTTGCCAATTTGTTTTAAGTTCTTTGTAGATTCTGGATATTAGCCCTTTGTTAGATGGATAGACTGCAAAAATTTTCTCCCATTCTGTAGGTTGCCTGTTCACTCTGATGATAGCTTCTTTTGCTGTGGAGAAGCTCTTTAGTTTAATTAGATCCCATTTGTCAATATTGGCTTTTGTTGCCATTGCTTTTGGAGTTTCGGTCATGAAGTCTTTGCTCATGCCTATGTCCTGAATGGTAATGCCTAGGTGTTCTTTAAAATCCTTGCCTTCCAAATAATGCTGGGAGGCTAAAAAAAAAGTTGGGATATCCTTGATGACAAATTATCAGCCTACAGTCACAGAGGCAATTAGGAGCAGGGTTGCAATAAGACAGAAGGAGGCCTTTATGAGATACAGACCCAGCCTCCAGTCCCAGTTGAGCCACTCAGCTCAACTCTCAGGCCAGGAGACTTCTACATAGAGGATGATAATCTACTTCACAAAATTACTATCAGGAATACAAAACAATAATATATGGAAAATTCCCCAGCAAGGTGCATCTATTAGATGTTTAGTAAGTATTAGTGGTCTTCCTCCTTTATTTCTGTATTGTTTCTACCATCTGAGATATCCTGGTAGAAAATGGTGTAAAGGGTGTGACTCCTTTGAACCCAGTGGGAGAAGGCAGTTTGGGGACAACATTCAACATGTGTTACAGGTGGTGGCCCACACTGAGTGTTCTGGAGGAACCCCACACAAAGTGGCCTACCTGGTGGTCGTCCGGATGGTGTTTTCTTTTGTATGATTGTGCTCTTTGCTCACTTTTTCTGTAAGGAGAAAGAATGAAACATACACCTCTTAGGTTGTCCTCACTCAACTTGCATCTCTTAGCCTTAAACAGAAAACCCTCAACATCTCTCTTTTTCTTTGTGGTTTTCTTTTGGTTTTTTAAACATCCAGATCCTCCTCAACTTACTGGAAAAGACAATCATTGAAAGCATGTCAATACTATCCACAAAAATATTTTATTAGAAACCAATCAGGATGGGCATTGTGGCTCACGCCTGTAATCCCAGCACTTTAGGAGGCCGAGGCAGGCAAATCACTTGACGTCAGGAGTTCAAGACCAGCAAGCCAACGTGATGAAACCCCATCTCTACTAAAAATACAAAAATTAGTCAGGTGTGATGGCGCATGCCCACAGTTCCAGCTACTCGGGAGACTGAGGCAGGAGAATTGCTTGAACCTAAGAGATGGAGGTTCCAGTGAGCCAAGATTTTGCCACTGCACTCTAGCCTGGGCAACAGAGTGAAACTCCATCTCAAAAAAAAGAAAAAACAATCAAAGAGAAACAGTTAATAACAAATATCAAGTGTGTGGTCTGATCTGAATGAGGCCTTAGTAAGTACACACACACAGACAGATACACACACACACACACACACACACACACACACACACACAGACACACAGGGCAGAGACAGTTATTTCCACTGTATCTTTCCTCAGCTGAAAATTTCTGCTTTCCTCTGATTCAGCATGAAAACTGCAGTTGTTGCAACTGTTCCGCCTCTGACTTTGATGACAACCTTTAAGCATTCTGTATTGTGAGGCCCCTTTGTGAGAGGGGATATAAAAACAGCCTAAGACCTCTTGGTGCTGCAGTCATTCAGCGTTTATTCTGATAAATGTCATAAGGGACAAAAAAATATCATTTAGACAAGAAGAGGTAAACCCTCCCTTACTGTGGCTTGAGTTCTATATCTATCAGCTGCCAGAAATTATTTAATGAGCTTTCAAGAACACGAAAGTTGAATTCTGGCCTTCCCAATCCAGTTCAAATGTGAGGACCCTACCCTGACGGTCACAACCGTCAATGGCTTCTTTTAATATCCAGAAAAAACCCGGCCAACTCTATAAGAGTTTCAGACTTAAGTAGCAGGGCAAGTGAAAAACTCTTAATCTTGTGAATTTTTGGAAAATTTTAAACAAAGATTTGCAACACCTGTCTCGCACTTTGTACTACTAGTCTGAAGCTACTGCGTGTGTGTGTGCACAGACAATTCCTTTCTGTCCACTCAACAATGACAACGAGTGGGAATTTGGATTCACAGCCAGTACTCTTTCAGAGAGCAGGAAATCGGGGCTAAATGACTTGTCTGAGGTCACCCAGGCAGTGACAGCGCCAGGGTGAGAATGCTCAGACACGAAGTTTTTAGCTGATAGGAGACTGCGACAGCATATGGTTTAGAGACAGACTTTCTGAAAAGAACCACGCAGGTCTCACTTTTGCAAATTTTAACCCCTCAATCATTATTAAAGTTATATTGTTTTTAAATAGGCTTCATCCTTCAAAAAAGAAAAACTAGCATGTTTTGGAGCTTGCAAAGATCTGTGGGTCCTACTAAGTTTACAGAATTGGTGATTTCAGCTACTGCAGAGATCTGCACAAACACAGTCCCTGTTTGAAGACCTGGAGGCCACTGTTTTCAGCACCATCTGATTATTACACAGCTATGGGCTATGTTGCCAGGTCAATGAGAAGGGGAACTATTATGGTGACAGACTGTTTTTAGCTTTTTTCCCCCCTCTTTCCTGGTATCTTCCTTAAGAGAGAATTTATGGATGCTTTATATTTGGTATCCATAAGAAAACAGAGTTTGTTGAGCATTAGTAACAGACTTTCTTGATGCATAAACCTTAATATTTAGGCCAGTGCTTGACTTTGGACAAGGTATTTGCATGTATTTCTATCTGCATCTTATGTATGTATATACCATCAACCTCAATCACGTGCAAAAAATAGAAGCATATTAAATTTGTTAGGGACAAGTGGTGTGTGGTTTGAAAGCTATGACAAAAGGAACAACTTAGGTACTGTGATCTTTAACTATTTCATCTCGACACTTCACTGAGCTGGTAATTACTGCACTTTTCAATTGTAAGTTTGTGCAGTACGAAAAGTTGTTTTACAAAAACTGTCCTTCTAAGGCTGTAGCTGGAAATAGTTCTCATACTTTCATCTTTTGCTTTTTCGTCCTTTGCTTTTGTTTTGGCAAGATACAATAAAACCTCATTAATTCAGACCACACTAATTTGGAAGTCATCGTAATTCAGTCACTGTTGGAATACATTGAAATTTATCTTTCACATATTAAGAAAAAACAAAAACAGAAACGTTGCTAATCAGATCAACTCCCTCAACAAAGTTAGAGGTGAGGTGTTTAGCCCAGTCAACAGGAATCATTTGCGCAGAATTGAATAGAGTTTTAATTTCAAGTGATTCTTAACCATTTATTAGGGAAAGTTTGGCAGGAATTCTACTTGGCAACACTTTATTAACTGTTAGTTTGGGTGGCATGTACATGTGTTAAAGCAATAAAATTGATTTCTGTCTAAAAAATTCTGTAATTCAGGTTGTTTTTTTTTTTTTTTTTTTAAAAAAAAAAACTGTGTTAGAAGGGTTTTACTTTAATGATTTCCAATTATTGACATTTTTTTGTACATAAACATACCCGACAGTTGAAAGAGGAGCTCGGAAGCCATCTTCACAGAGATATCCTGACTGAAGAGGTTTCTCTCTGGGGGTACTCTGCCCTCTGGCATCTTCTGTAAGGGTTCGGTTTTCTCTCGCCCGATTAAAGTGCTGTAGCCAACATTCCGGTTGGGTGATATTGAGACATGGGAGTCCTGGATGTCCACCTCCATGGGTTCCTCTTTAATCTTCACCATCTGTGTTTCCTTGTAGCTTTCCGCTGCAAGTAGGTGAATGAAGAGAAACAAAAACACCACCATTTCTTAATTCCAAGCCAGATCCAGTTTCTAATCACAGAGAAAAACCATGAAGATTCTGTCTGGGAAGAGAAGAGCGTGTGTGCATGGCACATCGGACCATAGTTTGAAAACTATTGGTTAAACCATCTGATAACTGAAACAGTAGGAGACTTCGTTTTTTTTTTTTTTAGCCCAGATTCAGGGGCTTGTTCAAGGTCACGCAGATGGCAGCAGGGCCAGGCCTTGGCCTGCAAGCTGGAGCCTAGGTTTCTGGACCAAGGTCTCTCACCACCCACATGTGCCCTTCCTTTCTACCAAGCTCTCTCACCACCCACATGTGCCCTTCCTTTCTACCAAGCTGTTTCCAGAACTCAGAGAGGACATGGTAAATGTCTGTTCTTGCTCTGTAACTTACTCAATTCAGCGAATCAAATAAGAACAAACATCTGAATATTACGGTTTTCTCCCTTTTTTTGAGATGTAGTTTCACTCTTGTTGCCCAGGCTAGAGTGCAGTGGCACAATGTGGGCTCACTGCAATCTCCATCTCCTGGGTCCGAGCGATTCTTCTGCCTCAGCCTCCCAAGTAGTTGGGACTACAGGCACTGACACAATACCCAGCTAATTTTTGTATTTTTAGTAGAGATGGGGTTTTGCCATGTTAAATCAGGCTGGTCTTGAACTCCTGACCTCAGGTGATGTACCGGCCTTAGCCTCTCAAAGTGCTGGGATTACAGCCGTGAGCCACCGTGCCTGGCTTCTCCCTCCATTTGTAAAGCTCTGACCAATTGCTTTTCTCTCTTCTAAGACACATACATTAATCAAGGATAAATATGGTCAATTCAATGGAGACATTTGCATCTTGCTGGAGGTGTAGGGAAGACCACACAGGAAGTTAACTGTAGCCCAAGGAGCAACACCCAGAAAAACAGGCATCTTACAAGTTATAACAATGGTATAATTTACTGTTTGTCATTTGGGTGTGACTATTAGATGTTGGGTCTTTTGTCTGAAACACATATGCTTTGTAAGGGTGGAGTGTCTATGTCCATGTATTGCTCAGAGTTAATGATAAAACATCTTTGAAACAAGTTGGGACAATTAGCCCAGAAAATAAATTGCATCACTTTAAAATAAGGCCACATTTTCAAATTAATAATAATAATGATTAGTGACTACTGCGTACTCAGCACTCTGGAAAACAAAAAACAAAGAGGATTTTGAGAGTTGAACAGATAGACGATGGACAGACAGAGTAGTGGGTTGAATGGTGGTCCCCTAAAAGAAACATTTAAATCGTAACCACAAAAACTTGCGAATGTGAATGTGACCTTATTTGGGAAACAAAAGGTCTTTGCAGATGTGATTAAGTCAACGCTCTCAAGATGAAATCATCCTGGATCATCTAGGTGGGTCCCAAATCCAGTGACAAGTGTCCTAATAAGACACAGAAGAGGACGAGACAGAGCAACAGTGGAAAAGGCCATGTGAAAACAGAGACAGAGGCTGGAGTCATGCAGCCACAAACCAAGGAGTCCCTGGAGCCACCAGAAGCTGCAAGAGGCACAGAAGGATTTTCCCCTAGAGCCTCTGGAAGGAGCACAGCCAGACCAACATTTTGATTTCAGACTTCTGGAAGTCAGAACCATGAGAGAATAAATATCTGTTGTTTTAAGCTTCCAACTTTGTGGCAGCTTGTTACAGCAGATGTAGGAAACTTTAGATAGATAGATAGATAGATGATAGATAGGCAGGCAGGCGAACAGATACACAGACCTGCAGACAGAACAGTAAGAATCAGTGTAAAGGAAGTGCTGATCTGTGGGACAGTCAGGAGATGTCATCAAGGAAACCTCATTGTTAGAAGCTGGGAGGTCCAAGAAACTATGCTTTCCTTGGAAAGCGTGACGTGGGTCAGGGGTCCCCAAACTATGGCCCATGGGCAGCATGCGTCCCCCTGAGGCCATTTATCCAGCCCCCGCCGCACTTCAGGAATGGGCACCTCTTTCATTGGTGGTCAGTGAGAGGAGCACAGGATGCAGCTCCTGGAGCACTGTATGTGGCGGTGCAGCAAAGTACAGCGTCACTCACGTACAGTACTACTTCCGGTGATGCGGGAAGCACGCGTCACGGCTTCGGAAGCACGTCATATGACACACATTCGGTCTGCGGCTGCGGGGCCCCACGTCACCAGAAGCAGTGTGAAATAACAGCAGAAGTAGGAAGAAAGGCAAAGCACTATAACCATTACTACACAGTACAATGGCCCCCATACTCCCCCAAATGTACAACAACATAATGGCCCCTATAACCTCCCTTTGCCCAAAAGTCTCCCCCCACATTACTACACACCGTGTTTTCCCTATTATAAGACCCTGTCTTATATTAATTTTACCCCCAAAAGACAGGGGCTGTCTTATTTTTAGGAGGTGTCTTATAATAGGGGAAACATGCAGCGGTGGGCTTCCCACAGAAGAGGCCCACCGCTGCTGCAGATGTCCAGGATGCTGTATACACAGCGTCACAGGCTGATCACCGCCATCCCTGTATACAGCACTGGAGGCGGTGCTGGGCCTGTGACACTGTATACTGCTGTCTGGGATAGCTGGCTGTAAAGGGTGTCACACCTTGCATAGTTCAGCCCTCCAATGGTCTGAGGGACAGTGAACTGGCTCCCTGTGTAAAAAGTTTGGGGACCCCTGACATGGGTGAACATCAAATGCACAGTTTATTGACTAGTAGTTAAAAAAAAAAAAGAGCATTTTAACCCAAATGATTAAAATTAATACAGTGCTATCAATAAGATCTTATGTAAGAAGAGTGCTAATTGCTCTTTTTTCTTCCTGACATATTACACATGCTTCTCAGGGAAAACTGTTTGTTTTTTGTCAACAACTAAACTGCAGGCAAGGGTGGTATTTACTTTAGATCCCTTCCTGTTTTCCCTACTCCTGCCAAGCTATTTTTTTCTCTGCATGTCTGTGAAGCAGCTCATAAAAATCGAGTTCACTAATTCAGTCAGTCATGATAAAAAATATTTAAAAAGAAAGAAAGAGAAGAAGAAAAAAGCTGTCCAAGATACATGCTTAGCTTCTCTGCCTTTACTTCCAGTCCATCTGATTCTTCACGGAGGACTGATCTTCCTCCCTCAAGCCCCTTAGGGGATCTGGTGACCTCACAGCCATCCTGACCTCCAGCCAGATCACCCACCCTCATGGGCAGTCACAACACAGCTTCCCTCGTCATGCTCCCCTAAAGTACCTAATATTTGGAAAATAAACAGTGGGGTCAGTGTCATAGGTACATAATGATGCCTTTGAATTTGGCACTGGTAAGTCATTCTAAGGCCTGGGGACAAACACAAAAGAATACTAGGACAAATACAAAGGGATTCACTTCGTTTAAAAAAATCTTGACACTATAAAAAGCAAAGCCAGAAAGAAGCTCTGTTAGTTATCTTCTCTTCACACCTCACACCACCCTGACTCATTTCCCTAGCTTTGACCATGGAATTAAAAAAAACTCACCTGGCTATTTGCACCACTAAATTTAATGAAATTAGTTTTTAAAACTTCCTGGGGTCACATAAAAAAAAAAAGTGTGATTTACATGAAGTGCTTTCTGCTCTTTCTTATGACAACCCTTGCCCTTTCAAGAATGCACAAAAACACTGATTACTGATAAAAACCCTTTGGCCTTCTTAATCTACTTGACAGATTCCAGACTCACAGAGAGGAGTTTTCAAACTAACATCTCAACGGGCAAGTGAAACAATGGACAAGTAATACAGTAAATACCATACTCCCTTCTCTTCCATGCAATAGCATTATTCCCAAGTGTTTTCTTGCCTTTTCCTTTCAAGCAGGGTTTCTCAACTTTGGTACTAATGACATTTGGGGCTGGGTAATCTTTGTAGAAGGGGACTGAATTGTGCATTGTAGGGTGTTTAGCAACATCCTTGGTCTCTCTACCCACTAGATATCAGTAGCACTATCCTCTAGTTTTTTTTTTGTAGTTTGTTGTTGTTTTTTTAAGAGATGGAGGTCTCACTGTGTTGCCCAGGCTGGAGTGCAGTGGCTATTCACAGGTGTGGCCATAGCACACTTCATCCTCGAACTCCTGGCCTCAAGCAACTGCCCTGCCTCAGCCTCCTGAGAAGCTGGGACTACCTGCACAGGCCACCACACTGGGCTCCATCCTCTAGTTTTAACAACCAAACACGACTGCAGATGTTGCCAAATTTTCTTGGGGGCTGGGAGTAGCTAAATCACCCTGGTCGAAAACCACAGCTCTGTTTTTTGCCACTCTAGTTTTTGCTCCAAAAAAAGTTCAAACGCAAGACAAAGAAGAAAGAAAAAGCTCCTTTCATTTCTAGCCTCGGCCTGGTATCAATCACCATCTCAGCCAGGTTCCTGGACAGGCTGACCTGGGAACACAGGTTTCTGTTACCTACCTCACTTGGTCTCCAGGTCAGCTCTCTTCTTTTTGCCTGGGGTGTTCTAACATAACAATGGTTGAATTAATCATTTCTACTCACACTTAGCTTTGTCTCCCAGACCCAGGGACATGTCTACGCATCCAGGATTTTACTCTTTCCTGTACACATACAATGTGAATCCTTTCAGAGTCTTCCCAAAATAATAGGCCAAATAGTCATTTTATCCCAAGTGGTCTATATACTGTTGCTGCTGGTGTGGTGGTGTGCCTGTAGTCTCAGCCACTCAGGAGGCTGAGGTGGGAGGATCTATTGAACCAGGGAGTTCAAGGCTGCAATGAGCTATGATTGTGCTACCGCACTCCAGTCTGGGCAACAGAGGGAGACTCTGTCTCAAAAACAAACAAACAAACAAAAAAAAAAAAACCCCACAAAAACAAAAAACTCACAAGATATTTCAAAGGTTGAACAGGTAGGACCTGGTGGCTGACTGGAGTCTGAATTAAGAATGAAAAGACAGGCTGGCTCTGTGTACTTCGGGAGGCTGAGGTGTATGAATTGCTTGAACCCAGGAGTTCGAGACTAGCCTGGGCAACATGGCAAAACCCTGTCTCATAAAAAAGTACAAAATTAGCTACATGTGGTGGCACACGCCTGTAGTCCCAGCTACTTGGGAGGATAAAATGGGGGGATCATCTGAGCCTGGGAGGTCAAGGCTGCAGTGAATCCTGATTGTACCACTATACTTCAGCCTGGGCAACAGAGCAAGACCCTATCTCAATTAAAAAAAAAAAAAGAATGAAGAAACAAATGTGAGAGAAATTATGGATGAAACTTGTACAGGAATTGGATGAGCGGCAGGTAAGATGAAAACAAAGTCCTGTGAATTGTAAGCTGCTAAGGTTTGCAAGATAATATCAATAGGAATAATGAAAGCAGAAAAGTTGGGCCAGGGAGAAATCCAGGAGAAGAAGTTCTGTGTTGCCTAAGTATTTATGTTTCCCACAGGAAGTGGAGGTTGTGATGGCTTATAGGCGGAAGGGAAGGGCATTTGTGATACAGAGATGGGAAGTCATCTGATTTCCTGGGACTGAGTGAGGTCTGCAAAAGACAGCGAGCAGTGGATGGGGTGGAACTGTTGTTACCTATCCTTAAAGAGAAGGAGGAAGAAAATAGCAAGGAAAAGAGATGGAGAGGGAATAGTCCCACTTCTCCCATGGAAGCCGGGAGAGAAGCAAGAGGCTCCGCAGGAGCTACGTCAGCTTCCTGCTCTCTGCATTCTTGCCCTTGAATTCCTGCATCTGCTCGACGATTCCTTCTCTGTCCCATAGAAATCCTCAGCCCCGCCCTCCCTGCCTCATCTCTGAGCACTCCTCCATGTGACTTTATGCTCCTGTAATACTGAAATCTTCCAGTTGCCTGAACAGGCCATGCTTCCCCTTGCCTTATCTTTTTGATGTGCCCTCTCCTTCCAAAATATCCTAATAAAACCCTATTCAGATGTCCCCTCTGTGAGCAGCCGTCCTGTATCTTCCTCAGGTGGCACTCTCTCCCTCATCTTTTCTGTATCTAGATTGTTCGTACCTTGCAAATATTGTGATGTCTTACACAACAATTCTTTCGTACAGATTCATTTCCCCCTCTGGACTGAGCTCTCAGGGGAGTGCTTGGTTCTTGTTCATCTTTCATCCCCAAGACAGCACCGGGCATGGCGCATTGAGCAAGTTTAATGCTATGTTTGCCATATTATTACCTGAGGTGTGGCGCTCAGTGGTGTGTAATGTTATCCTCCCTTTCCTGGGCCTTCAGTCAGCCACAAATACTCATACATGCTACAGATTACAACAAAATATGAAAGGGTGGGAAATTGGAAATGGCACTGAAATAAACAATATCAGTTGGTCATTCCGTCTAGACTGCATGCTATCATGATTTGGAACTAGTATTGTAGAACAAGAAGCTTAAAAGAGCAACTGGAAGCACTGCCAACTATGCTACACTGACACCATTCCCTTTCTAGAGTGACAGGCTTTTCAATGTATAAATTAAAAAGCTTTCATATCCAACTTACCAGGCTCAAAGATACCAAGGTCTTGGTTGGGCAAATACCCTCCACATATGAAATTTGATTCCTGCTGGTCTTGGGTTTGATCATTACTCAAAACTTTGTGAAAAAGAATGCAGACTAAAAGGACAAATGAAGTGAAACAAATGATCAGGACCCAGAAATGAGAACCCATGGTAACATCTTCATCTGGGGCCTGGCACCTGCTGGCATCTGATAAAGGCAAGATGCCTGCTCAGTTTGCCTTCTCCTTTTGCCTTTCCAAACCCACAGTGGAATGAAGAGTTGGGCTGGGTTGTCTCGGCTGCTCAGAGAATGGTTAAGCCCCAGAGCTACTGGAGTGGAGGCCAAGGATGAAGGCAGAAAAGGAAATGTTTATTCCACAGAAGTCTGATACTACATATTTGGCTCTTCCTTTTTAGAGAGAAGCAGTGTGGAAGTGAAGCAGCCTCAGGCTCTAAAGCCATTCCTTCACCCTACGGCTGGAGCTAGACACCCAGTGCAATGGAGACACCTTGTATCACCAACCTTGTTATGAGAATTAAGAACCCAGTGCTGGGCTGGGTGCAGTGGCTCATGCCTGTAATCCCAGCACTTTGGAAGGCCGAGGCGGGTGGATCACGAGGTCAAAAGATCGAGACCATCCTGGTCAACAAGGTGAAACCCTGTCTCTACTAAAAATACAAAAAATTAGCTGGGCATGGTGGCACGTGCCTGTAATCCCAGCTACTCAGGAGGCTGAGGCAGGAGAATTGCCTGAACTCAGGAGGCGGAGGTTGCGGTGAGCCGAGATCGTGACATTGCACTCCAGCCTGGGTAACAAGAGCGAAACTCCGTCTCAAAAAAAAAAAAAAAGAAAGAAAGAACCCAGTGCTTAGATGCCGAACGTTATTCTCCCTTTTGGCTTTTTTTTACCCTACACTGTGTCTCCCTCTGTATCACAGAACAGAAGCAGAAGTCTACCAAGACAAGTTTTATGTTCTATAAAGGATTAGCTTATTATTTGCTTCTTCTCCATGGAAAGTTACATATTAAATTTCATATTTCTCTACCATGTGGATCTTAGTGGGAAAAAGCTCCCCATTCCTGCTCTGAGGAGTGAATTCCAATACTGGGGCTTGCCCATGGGTGCTGCCACACCCTAGAGAGAGGCAATGCAAGCCCTGCTCCCATGCCTGCTCTCCCTCCTGGATGCACTGGCCATCTGTTCCTGGGGAAAAAGAGAGGACAGTCTCTCCATAAAATAAAACAGTAGTGGGGCACATTTTCCTTTAGTTCTCAATATACAAGAAACTTCAAGGTGGGTAGCTTTCAACAGAAAATCCATACAATGACTTCCAGTACACACACACACACACGCACGCACGCACGCGCCCACGCACACACACACATTCACTCAGAATAGTACAGGAAAAACTGGAAAAACTGAGCAAACTATGAGACCAATCAAATGGTTATGATGAAGATGATAAGAAAACTGTCAAATTAAGTATTTAATTCATTCATTCATTAATTGAATTAAATACTCTTAAATACTCTTTTCTGGGTGGTGACACCAATCTTTACAGTAACCTAAACATTAGAATAATTTTTGTTAAAATGATAAAACTAAGTTTTTCTGTATGCCTCCTCTTTCACACACACACACACACACGCACACACACATTTATTCCTAAAACAATTTTAAAGGTATTTTATCAGAATTGACTTCTTGAATTTGATCATCAAGATCATAAAGTAACCAACAGTAAGGAAAATTAACAAATGTCTGAAGAATTAGTTATGTACATTAGAATTCATAATTAAGTACACAGAGGTGAGCAGGAGATCAACTTAAGAGTCAGTTTTAGAAAAACTCCCTAGAAGCACCAGGTATCCTACTTTACTAATTGTTTTGAATCTGCAAAGAACAAATATGCCTTAAAAATGCTGACCTCCAACTTTACAGGTAAAAAAGAATTAGTGAGAGTTGGAATTTCTTTCTAGGGTACATGAAAGATATCATTTTCTACAAGATCAAAGCACTTGTTGCTTTACTTTTATGTAGACTTTAAAATCAGTCTCGTGTCTTCTATACCAGTTATCAGTGCAACAGGTCCTTGACTGAGATAACTCAATTGGATATCTGCAAATGTTTTCAGACTGGCCATAGCACTAAGCCCACACTTGCAGTATAAGTTTTCAACTTTACTCTGGTGACCAGATATCAGAATATGTCCATCAAATATAACGAATTCTGCACTCAATTTCACTTTTGTCCAAATCCAAATCCAAATTAAAATCTTTCAGTCACTGGGGGCTCAGGGACATTAGCTTTGCCAGCCCAGCAGATGATGTGGGGTGGCTCAGTCATTATCTGTTGAACTTTGAGTGTCCTGGTGTTAAATGTAAAACCTCTCCCGATCATCTTGTTTTCTTTTCATTTAATGATTTCACTAGAAATTAGCTAAAGAGGCGCATTTGAACTGTATATATGCCATTTGGTAACATTCCAAATGATCTCATTTTAAAAAAATTAACCTATTTTTCATCTAATGTCCAGAATATACTTTGCTTGTCTCATGTTAAAAAGCCAGAAAAAGAAAAAAGCGCAAAGGGTCGACTAAAGTATCTGATCTAACCTTAAAGCTATTTAACATTATTATCCTTTGCCATTCCATAAATCTAAGCCCTGTCCATCCTTATCTGTTGTGATTAATAGGCCTTTATATATCCTTCCAGGAACCAGAGTGCTGGTGTGTGTGCATGTGTGAGTGTGTAAGTGTGTGTATGTGTGAGTGTGTGTGTGTGCGTGTGCGTGTGTGTGTGCGTGCATGCGTGTGGCTTCTAAACAGGATTCCTGGCAATGGTTCATGCCTATAATCCCCGCACTTTAAGAGGCTGGAGCAGGAGGATCACTTTTAATAAAGATGATTTTCAAAATGAGACGGTACATGGAAATCAGTCTAGAAATCCCCTCTAAAACACAAAATTCTAAAATATATAAATTCTGGCCAGGCACAGTAGTCACACCTATAATCCCAGTACTTTTGGAGGCCAAGGTGGGAGGACTGCTTGAGGCCAGAAATTCAAGAACAGCCTCGGTAACATAGTAGAATCAGTCTCTATAAAAGATAAAAATCAAAAAGTTAGTTGTGCATGGTGGCACATGCCTGAAGTCCCAGCGACTTGGGAGGCTGAGAAGGAAGGACAGCTTGAAGCCAGAAGTTTGTGGCTGCAGTGAGCTATAATCATGCCACTATATTCCAGCCTGAGGGACAGAGAGAGACCCTGTCTCAAAAAGAGAGAGAGAGAGAGAGAGAGAGAGAGAGAGAGAGAGAGAGAGAGAGAGAAATGATGAAAAATAAATAATTCCTGAAAGATTCAGTAGTATTCCTGCTGCCATAAAAAAAATTACCAAAAAGCAAACAAAGGCTGTCTCTGTCAATTGATGAGTTGGCCATTATGCACAAAGAGTTGGAGGACAGAGGGATTCCTTAATGCCCAAGGAGGGAAAGGAGAAAAATAAATTTTATTTTAATAACTGAGAGTTTGTCAATTTTTCAAGTATTTTCCACTTCCAGAGGGTCAAAGGGCTTCAGTATATGCAGACAAGTTTCACATGCTTTTCTTACGTGGTGTTACATATTACTAATATGTACTAGAATATAAATGCTAATATATACTAGTAATATTGATCTACTAATATTGCTATTGTAAATGATAATGAATGTGTAGCAAGGATATTTCTGCTGAGAAGCTGTGACTACTTCACTCCTGCTGATCAATGTTCCCAGCAGGCAGGGAAGAGCTGGTAAACATGCAGAGAGTGGAGCATCAGATAACAACAGAGACCAGAATGCAGGCAATACCAGGAACAAGACATGGTAGCAACAGATGGGGTGGGAAGGGAATGCAGGCTCCATGCAGGTGAAGGCCTTATTCCCTTTTGTATCCTTCATGCCCAAATAGGGCTTGAAAAACAGCAGCAGCTCAATAAAGACCTGCTGAATGAATGAATAAGTGAAATAAAACAAAAAGGAAGGAGGTCACTAAGAAGAAATGGAAAGACAGGATGAGAAATACAGGATTCATTTAAATCGCAAGAAATCTTCACAATAGCCAATAATAAGTGAGTCTGTGTTTTTGATAGGACACTGTCCCTAGTCCCATGCCTGTGGGAGTCGCTGGACTATGGGGTGGGAGCTCCCGCTGGTGGATGATGTTCCCTCTGAGCTCTCACTTCCCCATAGCTTCTGGAGATACAGAGTGCATGGATATTCGCTTGATGTATTTTGGCTGTATTTCAACCTTCTTTTCCAAATGCTTGTTAAATCAAAGCTACTTACAAGTAGTGTATGCAACTCATTTTAACTTCCCTTCCTCTCTCTGGTTCCCATGTCCTCTCTAGTGCAGGTGATGAAGAGCCAGTCAACCAGACAGTAGAGGGAAGAGAAGGTAACCCTTACGCTGGTTACCAAGGTCCTGATCACTGAACACTCAGAGTTACACACAGGATTGATACTCCAGCCCTGGGTGTCTCTAGGAGAGCTCAGTGTCAGGTAGGAAGAGCTTTCTAGTATGAACAACGTTTTAGAAGAAAATATTTTAAACTGTATAATAGGATAAACACGGTCCAAAATGTAGTTGGGGCTAGCAGAAGTAATTGAAAGGGTTTGTCTTAATTAAAGGTGTAACTCTGTCCCGATTAAACTATCTTCCTAGTCCCCAGCTTTCTTCTTTCATCTTCACAGCTCTTCGGAAAAAAAGTTCTAAAAAAAGTATCACTTAACTATTTCCCAATATGTTGGCTAAACAAACATGGCTGATTTCCAAGTGGAGGTTCTTACTAATATTTGAATGTGCAGAAGCAAGAGATCCTGCTCACGTAATCAGGTCCACAATACAGGGCAATTTCACCTCTTGCTCTCATTCATCCTTGGTTCTGCTGAGGGCCTCCTTCCCTCTTGAGTTGAGGGACTATTAGTGTACCGTTGGCAGCATGCATGTGGATCACAGGAAGCTCTGTAAGGTTGTCCCCATAAATGCCCTCTACCTCAAAATAGCAGGAAGAATCTCTGGTAGCAAAAACAGGGGAAGTATATGCACATGTTTAGGACACGGGTAGGTTTATGGGGAAAAGGATGGTAGTAGACGGATGTGAAGAACAAGTTCATAATTTATTCTTTAAACAGTGACCTTTGCCATCTGATTTTGTACCTAAGATAAAATGTGATGGGTCATGCATAAATTCTATCACCTCCCCTCTCCAGCTGTGGAGATAAGTGATACAAGCATATGGCAAGCCACAGGAAACCAGGAAATGTGCTTGAATCCAGTTGCTATCCCGTTGTTAGAAAAAAGGAAGTAAATTAACTCACAGCACAAACCCAGGATGACTTAAAATGGGAAAAATACATACACGAGTGGAGTAAAGAGAAGAATTATTAGAAGGGAGGACAAAGATCTCTTCAGAAAGAATACTACAGGTCCTTACAACTTGATAGCGAGAAAACACTTTTAAATCATTTGACTTTCTGTAAGAATCATAAAAGCCGTAAGAGAAAAATCATTCTCTTTGTGAAAGTTTCCACTATTGGGCTAATATGGACACTCCCCTGCCCAATGGAAAGGGTCCCATCCCTCCCAGACCATGTGCATTTTCCAGCACAGTGTGCACATGCACTGAGTAGCCCCTGCTCCAGTACGCAGCAGAGCCCCTGCCCAGTGGATGACCCGGCCACTTGGCAGCAGACAGGCTACTTAGCAATGAGGATTCCCTTCTCTAGGGGTAGGTCCGTGAGACCAGCATGTACCCAGATGGGCACGGTATCCATGGGGTTTAATTATGCATGTGAACATTCCCCTTCTTTGACATGAATAAGTTAAAGGCGAAAGGTTAATATGGTGATGAGAAGAAAAACCACTGTGGAATGAGAATGCTTTCAGTATCCCTTTGAGGAAAATAACAATTACGTTCTCCCTCACAAGACTACAACTGTATTAACATATAGCCAAAAGGGCTGCTGGGAGGAACCTCAAAAACCTAGAATGGTGCAAGGTACACAGCTTCTATCCATCAGGGAAACTTGTCCATTGAGTGAAAAACTGAGCAGATTGTTTGACTGGTCACTCAAGTATTTGCAACCACACTGTGGCTGGATCTCTCCGAAAATAAAGCTGCTTCTCAGAGTTGTCGTCATCAAATTGTATTTACTAGCGGCTTCTCCATTTGTGCCCCAGTATGTGTTGCAGACAAGATAACATCTGTAGTCATTTATACGAGAAACAGAAAGTGATGCAAGAATCCAAGAGAAAGGCCTAGACGTCATTCTTAATTCTTTTGCCCCTTCACCACGCCCCCACCCCAGATGCACCACCTGCAGCCCTACCCACTCCCTCCCTGCTGTGCACAGAGCCCTCCCTGCCCTCGTCCTGAAGCAGCCCAACAGAAAAAGGAATCTACGATGAAGGTGGAGCACATGAAATTGTTTTCAGCGTTCCTGCCTTGTTTCTGGGAACACCAGACAATACAACTTTTCGTGGCTATATTAACATACGCAGCTATGGGACGGGGAGATGAAAATAAAACAAGAGCCCGTTTGAGTCTGGTCTTTCGAATGCCAGGCCTTGGAGAAAGCAGGGTAGAAAAAGCAAGAAGAGTAGCCTGAAGCTTGAGGGCTAAAAAGGGAGGTGCAGAGGCCCTGGCCTTGAACAGCTCCTATACGGGGTGGGGAAAAGCAGCAACAGCCATTCAGGTGTATGGGTTCCAGGATCTGTAAAGGGCATGGGGAATTACAAAATAAACAGATGGGGGCTCACTGGCCAGAGCAAGTGTAACACCAGGTATGGTCAGACAGCCTGTTAGAATAAGTTCCTCTTCGTAGCTGAGAAAGAATCGATTTCCAGGGTTGTTTGCATCCAGCTGCTTCTGAGTCTGTCCTGCTGAAATGGTCAGGTTAACAATACTGCTGTCTAGCCTCTGAGCTTAACGAGATCCAGACCTTCAAGAGAAGATTTCTCTGGGTATAGAAACATGTCAAATTTTTACCTTATTAAAGTGATCTATTCCTTGTTTGTATAGGATGTAGTTTTGGTACTCCCAATATCTACAGTTCTCATTGAGTTTTCAAGGGCTAAAAAAAAAGTCTAATTCCTCATTTATAAGTCACTGTCCCCCAGCCATGGGTTTTATATAGATATGTAATTGCTCATGGTATATATGGCAATGAGGAAAGTAGTCCAGCTATTAGTTGTAGGCCTATTGCTGGTCATGTTCATTATAAGTAATTTTAAAAGTTGACATATAAATATTCTTTGCCATTAGACATATAAAGAATGCTACAGCAAATACAGAAGTCAGAGGGGTCCACTCCACTGAGGTGTTATTCAATAAATTCGGTTTCACAGGCTTTATATCTCTGAAAATTAAATAGCACTATGTGAATATAAGACAGACTTTCCTTTTAATATGAAATGTCTGGATTTTTTGCTTAATTTTTGGATTTATGGAAAATGCGATAGGGCTCATAAGCAACAAAAGAAAAACTGAGATAAACAGGACCATTTCAAAATTTAAAATGTTTATGTTGCAAAATAATACCATTAAGAAAATGAAGGACAACTGGACAGAGCTGGGAGAAAATATTTGCAAATCCTGTATCTGAGAAGAGACTTATGTCCAGAATACATAAGGAACTTTTAACACTCAAGAATAGAAACAAATAACCCAATTTAAAAAGTAAGAAAATAACTTGATAACTTGAATAGACACTTCTCCAAAGAAGATCTACAGATGGCCACTAAGCACATGAAAATATGCCCAACATCATTAGTCATCAGGGAAACGCAAATCCAAACTACAATGAAACACTAGTTCACATTCTTCAGATGGTTATAATAAAAAAGACAGCAAAACCAAGTTTTTGCAAGGACGTGGAGAAATTGAGAGCCTCATCCACTGCTGGCGGGGATGTAAAATGGTGCAGCTACTTTGGAAAATCACTTGTCGGTTCCTTAAAATGTTAAACACAGAGTTAGCATTTGACTCAGCAATTCTATTCCCAGGTATACGCCCAAGAGAATTAAAGACCTAAGTACACACAAAAACTTGCACATGAATGTTCATAGTAGCAAAGTTGGCAAACAATCCAAATGTCTTCATCAGTGGATGAATAGATCAAGAAAATGTGGTATATCCATACAATGAAGTGTCATAAAATGAAAATGAATAAAGCCATAAAAATGAAGTACTGATTTATGTTACAACATAGATGAACCTTGAAAACATTATACTAAGTGAGAAAAGCCAGATGCAAAAGACTACATATTGTATGATTTCATTCACATAAAATGTCCAGAATAAGTAAACGTACCGAAATAGTGGATTTGTGGTTACCTGGGTAGGGGGTGTGGGGGTGGGGATAGAGAGTGATTGCTCATGGGCTTGACATTTTTGGGGGCAATGAAAATTTTCTGGAATTTGATGTGATGATGGTTGTACAACTCTGGGGAATACACTAAAAATCATTGAATTGTATACTCTGAATGGGTAAATTCTATGGCATGTGAATTATATTTTAATAAAGATGGGCTGGGTGCAGTGACTCAGCCTGTAATCCTAGCACTTTGGGAGGAAGCGGCAGGTGGAGATAGCCTGAGCTCAGGAGTTGAAGACCAGTCTGGCCAACATGGTGAGACCCCATCTCTACTAAAACACAAAAAATCAGCCAGGTGCTATGGCAGGTGCCTGTAATCCCAGCTACTCAGGTGGCTGAAGTATGAGAATTGCTTGAACCCAGGACCCCCCACTGCACTCCAGACTGGGTGACAGAATAAAACTCTGTCTCAAAAAAAAAAAAAAAAAAGTTGTTTTTTAAAATGAGATGGTACATTAAAATCAGTCTAGCAATGCCCTCTAAAACATAAAATATATAAATTCTGGCCAGGTACAGTAGCTCACACCTGTAATCCCAGTATTTTGGGAGGCCAAGTTGGGAAGACTGCTTGAGGCCAGGAGTTCAAGACCAGCCTGGGCAACATAGCAAGACCTTGCCTCTACAAAAACAAAAAGCAAAAAACATAACAAAACAAAAACACTGAATGTGATGATGCACGTCTGTAGTCCTAGCTACTCAAGAGCCTGAAGTGGGAGGACTGATTGACCCTAGGAGTTGAAGGTTACAGTGAGCTATGATCACACCACTGCACTCCAGCCTGGGTGACAGAGCGAGGACCTTGTCTCTAAAAATATATTAAATATATGAATTCGAGAAAAGCAGAATACTGGATTCAATAAATTTCTCCAGGGGCTCAAAAAAAGTTTAAATGAAAAAATGAATTTTTTAATTTTTGGACTGATTGACTGATTAGATCTACCTATTCACTTTACAAGTGAGCTCCACATTTAGCCTTTTATGCCAGCAGGTAAAATCATAAGGAATAAGTACAAACACGCCTCACATCATCTCTACCACCTAACTAGATAACTTCCAAGTCTGAAGGAGGCAAATGTGAGAAGGCAGTGACACAAAAATACATATATTTTCCATCCTTATAGATTACTAAAGTCACACTGCTTAGAAAGCTTACTAGACTATAATTTTCAAAGGGAAAATACCAAATAGGACAGTGAATAGTTTTTGCCCTGAGAAATTATTAAGCTAAAAATCTGTAATTAATCTCAAAGAATTATTTAGAAGAGTCTCCAACATGGTCTTAGATTATGTTGAGGGGAGGTAGGGAAAGGTTTTTCTCCAAAAAGAATGCCAACATTGCTCAGGAGTAATCATGAAATTTAACAGCAAAGAACACTGAAAAAAGTAGTGTTATCTGAGGCTCACAGCCAACACTATCTTGATTTATTAGGTACATGAGCCCTTCTAAAAAAAGGTTCCCAGATACCATTATTTCATAATAAATTAAAAAGAATCTCCACTGAAGAGAGATGGTTCCTTTTAAAAAGTAAAATGTACATTTAATAGGGCTTTGTTCTCTGTCAGCTTCAACCTAAAGCATTCTTCTCAGATGGATAAAACTTATTTTTCCAATTAACCATTTCCTCAGCACAGTGCTTCTCAAGCCTTAGCTGTCAGAATCGCTAGGAGGGCTTGTGAAAACACAAGACAGCAGGACTCCCACCCCCAGAGTTTCAACTACGTCCAGGGTAAGGCTCAAGAATTGACATTTCCCCTGGCATGGTGGCTCACGCCTGTAATCCCAGCACTTGGGGAGGCCAAGGAGGGCGGATCACCTGAGGTTAGGAGTTCAAGACGAGCTTGGCCAACATGCTGAAACCCCGTCTCTACAAAAATACAAAAATCAGCTGGGCAGGATGGCAGGTGCCTGTAATCCCAGCTACGTAGGAGGCTGAGGCAGAAGAATCACTTGAACCCCAGAGGCAGAGGTAGCAGTGAGCCGAGATCATGCCACTGCACTCTAGCCTAGGCAACAGAGCAAGACTCCGTCTCAAAAAAAAAAAAAAAAAAAAAGAATTGACATTTCTAATACTTCCTTACCCCCACAAATTTCATGATGATTCTGCTGGTCCAGGGACCACACTTTAAGAAGCACTGCCTTAGCAAATTAGAGAGGTTTTTCTCTCAGACCCTTTCAGGAAGGAAAGATAAACAGCACCCAAAAGTCCAAACACATTTCCCCTCAATACCGAAATGACAGCAATCACCATAATTGTCTCTGGACCTTTTGTGGTTCATACATATTGTTCTATCTTCCTGTTTCGCACCTCACCCTCCAGCCCTCCCTCCCAGCAATCCCACATCGCTAACGGCAGCAGTCACATCTACCCAGCATGCCCTCATCCCTAAATAGAGAAGTTTCCACTCTTGAGTCCCAGTTGAAGCTAAGGCACTCAGTTGGGATTTAGGACTGGGATGAAGACATTTCTGTCTGGCTACTCTTTTAAGCAAGACAGACACTCAGAAGCTGCTGGCAATTCCCCCTTTCCATCATGTGGACTGAGAAACAGAAGTCCATCTGTCAGTGCAGAGAAAAGCAGAAATGAGGTGGGGGAGGGGGTGGTTCCTGGGTTCCATATGGTCCTTCAGCCTCTGGCTGCAGTGGAAGACGGAGGCCCCACTGCGTCTCTGCCCTTAGGATGCATAAGCCAATCTCAAACCCACATCTTATACTAAATTCTTCCATTCTGCCAAAACTATCTGAAGAGGATTTCTGTTATTTATAACCAAAGGGGCCCTAATTACAACTGCTAATAAAGTGAGTTCTTTTCTTTTCTGCTTCAGTTCACCTCAGAGATTAAATTCATCTTAAAATGTCATCCTACTCAAGTTGACCTGTTCCTAAATATTGCCTAGCTGAAGCACCATCTCATTTAGGTGATACCCTAAACCAAACATCACTATGTATTTCAAATCTATGGCCTGCTTAGATTCCTACACAAGAGGCAATTATAATTTATATGCTTCTTCAGGACTAGGCAGGAATAAATGAATATAAACCAGAAATGAATATAAATCCACTGGGTGAGCACAGAAATCTAAAAAACCAATAAATTTGTTTCAAATTAAGGTCTAATATGAAGTTTTATTTACCATGTAGAGAAATGTAAATGTTTAATTTTTCATTAATGTTTCTGCATAACTCCAGCTTTCCAGCTATGTACCTTTTGTGTATGGAATTCATATTTTTAAATGGCATTCTTATCTACTACTTCTAGGCTCACCCAACCATGCATGAGACATTTTATATATGCATTCCCATGGAAACATGTAACTTCCCAAAGAAAGAAGAGGGCATTTATCTTTCTTTATCACTTTGCATCTAGCTACTTCTCTTATAGCAGAACAGAGACAAAGCAGACAAAATTTTGTGTCGCTTTCACCCTTATATCATATCCATGATTTAAGACAGCTGTCCCATAAGTTTGCAAGGTGACCAGACATTGCAAAACCAGAGTTTAAAGAAGACTTTGAATATCTTACACTACCTAATGTTATATATCCTCTATGTTGAACATCAAGATTTTGGTCTCCTTGAATGAAGACTTCTGGGAATTATCTTTGGCAACCATATGCTTAGCAAAAAAGTCTGATTATTTTGGCTGCCTTGTGTCACATAACAACAAGTAGTCGCAGACTTCCAGTTCTTTCCTCAGAGTGTGTTGCTTTCTTTATGGCAATCAATTTACTTGGCCCAGCTGTCAGGCGTTCAACTTCCCAATTAACAGCTGGAAATAGAACTTGAACCACAGGAAGGAAGAAAGCTCAGATTTTCCCAAACGCACACTTAATGAAACATTGAGCCTACTCTCTAGCTCATCTGCGTTTTTCCCGTAAAACACAAATGTCAATTTGGAAAACAATATACCTACAGAGGTTTCTCCACATGGAAAAGTCCCGCATGATATATGACTGGGCCAGGTGCCAAGTCTCCATCCTTAAGGAGTTAACATAAATTAATTTAAAACTGAAATGAAGCAGCCAAAATTCTGGACTAGTTTCTTCTTATTAATTCAGTGAGAAGACTGAAAGGGTCTAAACTATAGGTCATCACTTCTAATCTCAAAGAAATAAGTAACGGGGAAAACTTTTATTCCACATCTTAGAACTACTCCTTGGGTCAAAAGTGAAACAAGGAAAAGCATGCCTGATGCATCATCCTTGCATAACTAATTATCCTCACCCAACTCTTCTTGACCAAGAGGATTTCCCCCAGCATAACAGAAGACTATAAATGAAAACAAGCAAGGCAGGAAGCAATAGGAACGCCTGTTCACAAGAACAGCTACAAGAAAGCTTTGGGGGTATCAGCCGACGTGAACTGGTGATGCAGCCCTGACCACTTACACAGACGCTTCGGGAAATGAGTTATTACTCTTGTCTAGAGAAGAACAGAAATGGTCATGGAAAAGGGTGTCTGAAAACATTCAAAGTCCTTTACTTGGATGTCTTTCAGGGCACGAACAGTGAAATTGTTAAAATCACAATTTGAGGAAAGACCACACAAAGTTTTTTCCTAACCTAACTAAGGATGAGTCCTCTTTACCTTATGGCTTAGGAATGAAAAGGTATTTGCTTTTAAGTCACATGCCTATTTTTATGACAAAAAGCTTCTTCCCAGTTTACCTGACCCTGGCCACTAGAGTATGGCAGTACTAAGTTCCAAGTGCAAATCACCTGAATCGATTTCACTGCCCTGGATTACTTCTGACTAGACCACAGCATCTAAGGGTCAGGACTGTGATGCATATCTCTTTGATCTAAGAGATATGCACATAGAATGCTGAGATTTTTTTTTTTTTCAGGGCAAGAAAAAAAAAATAGTCTTTAGTCTTCAAACAAGTTTTCATTTCAACATCATGAAGCAGGGGTAGATGCCCTTTGGAAATGGGACCATGTCATCCAGTCAGCTATTGCTGAACCCCATTACACAGGTACTCAACCAAAGTCAACATACACATTTAGAAGGATCCCTGCCGTCCACAAATATCTTTCAATGTTCATGGCTGATAGACATATTCTCGTGGAAGGATATCATTATTATCTACAAAATGATTCCATATTGTGTCTCAAATCTCATCATGCAAAAGAATTAAGATAAAATATTTTCCCTTAAAGAACATCTCTCCTGAAATCTCATTTTTTGCATATTATCTTTTGGTGCTACCCAAGTCTCTCCTGCTCACAACACTTGCTTCACAGCAAACTCTGCGCTAGAAATATTATATTCTAGAATCTGACCATAAGGAGGGAGGCAGGGGTCACTGTTGGATAAGACTTCAAGTCACTGGAATGTGAAAGTGTATTCTATGGGGGAACAATCAGAGCTATGTGGCTTCTTTGAATTTATCAGAAAAACAACAAATGGATTACTCTACATCATTTGACATAGGAAGCAGAGTTCAAATATACAAAAAAAAAAAACATGTGTTCACTTGACCATCCTTCATAAAAGCGTTCAGCTTTTATAACAGCAAATAGCACAATCTTACTAGACCTCTCATCTGCTTAGGAGATACTGCACTATCTCTGCAACGTTTAGGAAAATGGGGCTATGATAAGGATATAATAATTGCATTATGCTTTATTTATAACAAATCATGTTACCTTGAACTTCCAATGCGCTTGAATTAACATCAAAGAAAAGAATTCTTAACCCCACCAACTGGTAAGTATAGGAATTTCAACTGTTCTGGTATAATGACTAAGTAAATCACTATTAATTTCTGGCTTTCCAACCCACTAGTCAACTAGAAACACAGTCAGAGCTGCTGATGAAATTACAGGTTTAAAGGAGTCTCTCGAATGCATTTCTTGCTTTCATCCTTCAAGCACAGCACGTTCCAAACTAAAAACGGCTTTTGATTCATATTAGCATTTTAAATATAGTTTCTCAAAATTACCCTTGAGAGGTAATGAACTAAGGATGGGATATGACTTGACAAGTATTATTATTGATATAACTTTTCTTTCCATGTTCTGAAAGTCCTATCTTTGAATTTAAAAGACACTATGTTTTTACCTGTTTCAAAGGGACAGGGAGGATAAGAGATAACATGGGAAAAAACCCAAACTATACACATTTCAAATTATAAGCTATTTTTCCTAAATTTAATAAGCTGAGATTACATTTAGATACTAGTAAAGAATGATTCATTAATCTTAAGAACAGATTAATTATTGTAATACTCCATTATAAAATTCTCTATCCATAAAATCTCTTATTGCCACTCTATTGGTAATTACTTCAAGTGCCATCTCAAATGCTTATGAAGTTAAGAAAAATGTTTTTAATGGTGCTTAAAGAGTATAGTATAAATACACACAAAATGCCAGGTCCTCTATTAGGAAAGAATAGATATTTTGATCAATTAGCAGAAGAGCTTTGAACATCATTAGCACCCATTTAAAATTATGGCCTATATCACCTTGGAAAGCAACAGTGGTTTCCAACAATTTGCCATGATAGTCAGGAAAAGGTTGTATTTAATAAGATAGGTACACAGCTAATGTACACAAACAAACTCACATACAACACAGTAATTTCAGCCAAGTAATCTGATCATTCCTTGAATTCACAGCAATAATGTGATATTGCCGCCATCGGGTTAATTATAACCCATGCAGGAAGCTGTCCAGTTGGCCTGCAAGCGAAATTATCAGAATGTGAATAGTTCAGAATAAATCAAGTACCTGAGAGTTTCATGAGAAGTTCAGAGGCTGCTTTGACTGACACATCCCGCCTCAGCACATTTCCCTTCCCTTCCTGGGGCTTTAGTGTGTCCTCAGAGGCTCCTGGGGCTGACACTTCAGATTCGGGGCTGAACACATAGCTGGACCGAGGCAAAGTCGCACTCAGGGACTCCCCTTCCTTAGGTTCCTCTTTCACTTTAAAATTTAGATTCATGGGCTCCTTCTGATTTGCAGCTGTCAAAAGAAAAATGGGATTATATATACAAAAAAGGCCACTCCCCCACTTAGCCGCCCTGGTACTTAACGAAGTATGGAATGCACAATCACACTGCGCTAACACCGGAGGGATCACAACCTCATCAGAACAGGCTGGGCCCTAGGCAAAACCATACAATACACTCCATGGGCCTACGACTCTGAAGAGTGTGGGTTTCCGAATCTTTTGAACCTAGAATATTTTAAGAAGTGCTAAATCTACAAAGTCTCTGGGCATTTTCTCTTTGGTTTCTCTAAACTTTCTTTCCTGTGTATGCCACTGCCTCCCTGACTTATTAGCACTCTCCCCACCTAATCCTATTATGAAATAATGCTTTCAGGCAATTATTCTGCCATAAGATAATGAATACAAACATGAATCAGAGGCAATATCCAAAGCAAAAACCTGGGGTGTGATGGTAAGGTAAGGATGGAGAATTTGCCAAAGAGATAAGTTTGGACTAGAGCTAGACCACTGTTGCCTTATTATAAGACGATGCTACTGATCCATAAACAGTGGGACATGTACTTGGCACTGTTCTTCCGATTATGGTGAATAAATCCATGTCTGTAGCCCAAGTCACCATCGAGTCCAAAATGGCCTTTATTTTTTTTTTAATAACATTTTTTTTTTTTTTTTTGAGACGGAGTTTCGCTCTTGTTACCCAGGCTGGAGTGCAATGGCATGATCTCGGCTCACCAAAACCTCCGCCTCCTGGGTTCAGGCAATTCTCCTGCCTCAGCCTCCTGAGTAGCTGGGATTATAGGCATGCACCACCATGCCCAGCTAATTTTTTGTATTTTTAGTAGAGACGGGGTTTCACCATGTTGACCAGGATGGTCTCTATCTCTTGACCTCGTGATCCACCCGCCTCGGCCTCCCAAAGTGCTGGGATTACAGGCTTGAGCCACTGCGCCCGGCTAAAATAACACTTTTTATTTTGGAATAATTTTAGATTCACAGAGAAATTGGAAAGATGGTTCCAAGAATTCCCATATATTCCTCACCCAGTATTCCCTAAGGTTAACATCTTACCTAACCATGGTACATTTGTCAGAACTAAGAAACTCACATTATGATGATCTAAACTCTAGATTTTATTCAGATTTCACCAGTTTTTCCACTAATGTCCTTTTTCCATTTTTAGCACGGTTGGTTGCTGTGGAGTGTGTGGTCAGGGTAGAGCTAACTGACCTATTATGGGATGGATTCTGTGGCGTAGCCACACTGTACCACGCCTCCCCCACTGGGCTACCTACTACCCAGGAAAGACCAAGCAGGAAGAGACAAGCACCCTCTTCCCACCACTTTTCACTTCCACAGGCATCTCACTCCCTTTAACAGTCCACGAGGTGGGAACTCATGATTGGTTACATTGGATGTGTTCATCTTTTGAGAAAGAGGATCTCATCCTAATACAGGATTCTTAGAAACACTTATTAGAATGAGCCATTCCATTTTAACAAACAAAAAGATGAAAATAAATCCTTAAAGCAAACATCTATCACCCCTTGCCCACAACCTACTCCAAGCCGATACTCAAGCACGAAGTCTGTTTTCCACCTCATAACCCTCTAAGAATATGTATTCTAGAATCGTAAGTTCACACAGACCAGCTTATTTGGAAACTGAACCCCAGAAGTCCAAAGTACTATTTGGAAGTTTCACTACCAGAAAGATGCAAAGCTGGGACCAGAACGTAGGTCCATGGGCTTCCCACTCCATGTCCCTTACCTGCCTCCACCACACCACCTCCACTTCTGGACTCTTGTGTTACAATAAATCTTGAAAATACTTCATCTTCCAATTTGCTCAAATACCACCTGCTCGGTGAGGTCTACTCTGATCATCCCCTTCAGAACTGCAACCACCACCTTCACCATACTCCCAACCTCTCTTACCCTGATCTAACTTTCTTTTTTCCCTCCAAATTCTTATCATCTAATAACCTGTTATGAACTCAGCTGTGTCCCTTCAAAATTCGTATGTTGAAACTCTAACCTGCCAGTGTGGAATATACTTGGAGTTAGTACCTTTAAGGAGGTAATTAAGGTTAAATGTGGTCATAAGAGTTGAGCCCTAATCCAATGTGACTGGTTGCACTGAAGAACCAGAATAAGAAGAAAGAGACACCAGGGATGCAGGCACACAGAGGAAAGTCTGCACAACGACACAATGAGAAGGAGGCCGTCTGCAAGCCAAGGAGAGAGGCCTCAGGAGAAACCAAATCTGTTGACACCTTGATCTTAGGCTTCCAGCCTCCAGAACAGAGAAATAAATGTTACTTAAGTCATCCCCTTTGTGATAGTTTGTTACGTGGTATTTAGTTTAACAGACTAATCACATGCTATATAGTTTTGTTTTTTTTTTTTTTTTTTTTTAGACGGAGTTTCACTCTTGTTACCCAGGCTGGAGTGCAATGGCGCGATCTCGGTGCACCGCAACCTCTGCCTCCTGGGGTCAGGCAATTCTCCTGCCTCAGCCTCCTGAGTAGCTAGGATTACAGGCACGCGCCACCATGCCCAGCTAATTTTTTGCACTTTTAGTAGAGACGGGGTTTCACCATGTTGACCAGGATGGTCTCGATCTCTCGACCTCGTGATCCACCCGCCTCGGCCTCCCAAAGTGCTGGGATTACAGGCTTGAGCCACCGCGCCCGGCCGCTATATAGTTTTTAAATGTTATTATGTTAACAATTTATGGCCGGACGTTGTGACTTACGCCTGTAATCCTAGCACTTTGGGAGGCCGAAGTGGGTGGATCACTTGGGGTCAGGAGTTCAAGACCAACCTGGCCTCGTGATCTGCTTGCCTTGGCCTCCCAAAGTACTGGGATTACAGGTGTGAGCCACTGAGCCCAGCCCAACAATTTTCATTTTAACACTGATGTGTCTCAAGGGCCTAGAAGAGTACCTGGCCCATAGTTGGTGTTCAATATATATATTTGTTGAATGAATAAAATGTGTTGTTCCAAATTAGTGGCATCTAATAATGGTGTTCCAATATTATCTGAGGTTAACAAAAACTAAGACCTCCAAAATATTGCACCAAAAGCAAGCAGAAGTGTTTTCTCTGGATTTAATAATTGAACAAGAGATAAGACCTTTGAAATAAAGTTAAAGACCTTTCTACCTAGACCACAGCATGGTCTAGGTAGAAATAGCTAATCATCACTTGAACTCTAGCATTACTAAAGGAGAAGTCAAGAAAAATGCTTAAAAGCTAACCCTTTGGGGACAATGCCATAGGAATCTGAATCAAAGGGAGCAATGATGGTTTACAGAGCAATCCTCAAATATGTACTTCCGACTTCTAACAGGAAGGTTGCTCCTAAGAGGACTTGGTTTATTCTACCCTTTGCACCTTTCCCTCACTTCTTGGGGGATTTTGCTGGTCACCTTCTAAAGCTTGCTCTCTCCCAACACCATTATCCCAGAACTCTTTATAAAGACCTTTTCCAAGGGCACCCTAGTTCATCATGACAGAGTAATTAAGTAGGGTGTTTATTAAGTCTGTGTCTTCAATTCTTTGAAAAGGAACAATTTAAAGTGAATGATTAAGTATGTTTAAAATGTTTCATTGCTGTATCTTTTATTTAAAAACATTTTAAAATTTGGCTGGGTGCGGTGGCTCATGCCTGTAAGTCCATCACTTTGGGAGGTCGAGGTGGGTGGATCACGAGGTCAAGAGTTAAGAGACCAGCCTGCCCAACATGGTGAAACTCCGTCTCTACTAAAAATACAAAAATCAGCCGGATGTGGTGGCACATGCCTATAATCCCAGCTACTCAGGAAGGTGAGTCAGGAAAATCCCTTGAACCTGGGAGGCGGAGGTTGCAGTGAGCTGAGATCACACCACTGCACTCCAGCCTGGGTGACAGAGCGAGACTCCATCTCACACACACACACACAAATTAAATTCTAAGATGAGGCTAAGAATTCATCTCAGAGTTCTTAAAACTACTGAGGTCCCAGAAGCAAATCCCAACTTCTAGAGATTGTTAAGCAGATGCTTTCTGCAGATGTAAGTGGTTTATAGAAGCATTAGTCAGAGTATATGCTACGAGAGACTTAGGGAAAAAAGTAAAGATATTCAGCATTATTAGCACAACCTGGATTTAACAGAACTTCAAAAAGACACTTTAAAAGGCAATAGGCAAGCTGTATATTGCTGGATTGGATATTTACAAGGCACTACATACCTGGTTTTCATTCTGACAATACAGGGAATGACAGAAAATTGTAATGTAAATATTGCTAATGACATGCCAGAAAAGCACCACGTGGAAATCACTCATTTGCCCAAGTTTTAATTTTTCAAACATTTTGAGTCTCAATAGAAGATGTAAAAATAGAAACGTGAAGGCTAACCTGCTTTGTTCAATGACCAAAAATATTTACATTAAGAACAATACACAAAGCCTATATTTTAACATTGATATGACTTAATAATTACCATCTTTTACGTTATCCCACTTTACAAAAAACCCACACGTGCAGTGAGAAGTGGAATTCAAGATGTTTTCTTTTTCTTTGGGGAAATTGCTAAGAGAAAAGCAACCATTTATGACTCATGACGTAGTTTTTACTTCATTCTTACTACTAACACAGAAAGATTTGTGCACATGTGGAATCAAGGACTTACCCAGCACCTGCCTTGACTTCTGTTTAGGTACTTGAAAGTTTCCGGATACTGCTCTTTTGATGTGGCGAGGAAGCCCCCGCGAATCAAGTGGCCCCTTCTCTCACTGTTTGTTCCCAGCATCCTAGGACCTGGGTCACTCTGATGATCAATTACACATACCCCTCAGTTTATGTACTTGATGGAGTTTATGTACTTGAAGGAAACAAATCAGCTTTTTTGAGGATTTATGAAGGATTCAAGATAAACGCAAACGTGGGAAAGGAATGGGAAAGCTGCTGGGATAAGATGATTCCAATTTTCCAACTCTAGGTAATGACTATATAACTAGAAAACACTATATATTATATATATATTTATATTTGTATATACTATGTTATTTTTTATATTACTATATAACTAGAAAATATATAGTATGATTACTATATTATACTATATATATATATATATATATATATATATATATATATAAAATACATAGTATTTTCTAGTTATATAGTAATTGAGAAAATACTATACAACTTCCTTCTAAAGACCACCATTTGTTTTAAGGATGCATACAACTAGCACTTGAGTGATGACTCAGGAATCTTGCCTTCCATCAACCACAGGAGATAGATGTTATTACTATCTTCATTTCACAGGTGAGGAAACTAAGGTCCCAAAAGGTTAAGAAACTGATGCCCCAAATCACAGATCGAATTCACAGAGAAACTAGGCTCAGAGGTTCTCACTGGAAATGCATCCAAACCCTTTCCTTTCTCTCCAAGACACCCAGGTACTTTAAAGAGGGACACTATCCTCAGCAGGTGAACCGTGACTTTGGAAAATAAATGATGCGAGTGGATTAAGCATTTTTCATTAGAAAGGGAAGGGTGGGTTTCGCCTGAAGGAAAGGGACATTTTCTGGTAGGAAGAAATCTTGTGAAGATTTGACTGAGAGGATGAAAGAGAAGGAATCGACTGCAAAATGAATGCCTCTGTTCTGTTGGTTCCCTCTGGTGAAGGAAAATGACACCTTTTCTTGAGCTTAATAAGACAGAACTCTCTTTCAGTTCAGAGTATGGCAATTTTGTAAATGCTGAACTGCTCTGTGAAAAAGCAAGGCCACTGAGAATTTTATTTACGACCTCACCCTAAACCAGAGCCAAAGACTCGGGCCTGGAAGGGACTACAGAGCAATGGTTTTCAAATAGTGCTCTAAGGAACCCTCGGATATGCTTTAGGAGTTGTAACAAATGTTTGTTTCTTTAGGTTTTTAAAAATTGTTTGAAAATTAAGTTAAAATTTAAGTTCAAAGTATGCATCATCCACTGCATTATATATAAAACATCAGCATACTGGAGACTGCTAATGTGTCAACTTGTGTTGACAAGTTAATTCAGTTTTGTGTAGTGCCCTGGTAAGGCAGTTTCTCCCGCTCTCACAGGAGTGCTGCAGTTGCAGTAACATGTCATCAATAATGAAGTGGCTGCCTTGGCACTGGTTTTTCATAAAGTTCAGGCCTATGCATGTGTGTCCATATATAATTATAGTAGTACTAGAGCCTGTATACATACTTTAAATTAGTGTCTATCAACCTCAACACCACTGGATAATCTGCTGGGAGGAGTTGGGGTAGGGGACTGTCTTGTACACTGTAAGATGTTTAACAGCATCCCTGGCCTCTCTACGCACTAGTAGGCAGGACTACTTCCCAGCTGTGAAAAAAGAAAAATTTCTGTAGACATGGCCAGCTGCCCTTAAATTAAATGAAAGGGTAGGTTCAAGTGTATCAAGTTTATCTGCTTGGTGCAGCTTCTGACCATAGCTAATAGACAGACATATGTAGATAGACAGATAGGTAGATAGATAGATAGATAGATAGATAGATAGAATAGATATAGATATAGGTAGATCTATCATTGATTGAGCACATAACATGAGCCAGGTGATACACTAAGTATCTACATATTAAGTTATCTGATCCTCACCATCACCCTTTGAGGTAGGCACTAATATTATCCCCATTTTGCAGATGAGAAATCTCAGACCTAGAGCGATTAAATACATTTCCCAAATAATAGTTAAGTAAGTAATAACCAAGTAGTTGACACAGAATTATGGATGGCTTTAGGGCATATTGTGAGTTTTGGATACTGCTTATCTCTCATTTATTATAAGGAATGAGGGCAGTTGCTAAATGCTGTCGACTTTGAAGCAAACACTTGTACTCTTCTTTAATTGAGGAGATCCTGAAATTACAAGACAAGTTGTTAAAAATCTGTTCCCATTTGCCACTATGTGAAACTGTACTTGTATTTTTTCAAACTGAGATCAGCAAAACAAATTTAGAAATATACAAGATGATCACATTGCTTTAGACTCTGCTCCCTCATAGCACTGCAGTATCAAATTTTCTGCTCACCAAACAGCAACTTGTTTTACCCCGAATTGTTTGGTTTTTTAAACAGGTAAATGTAATAAATGTGAACTTCTGAAACAAAATGAAAGCCATTACTGTTTTCTACTCCCTTATTTTACAATAAGAAAACACAGGCTTAGAGGATGATATGATCTTTTGAAAATCACACAGCTCATTAATGATAGAACCAGAATCAGAGCTTAACTCTCCAGACGACAAGCTGATATTGTTCTGTCTCACCAAGTTCCCTTGTTAGCAGTGTGTATGTATGTATGTATGTATGTACGCATGTATGTATGAATGAACAGGCTGGGGATCTGGGATTTTTCAGCACTGTCATGTGCTTTGGGTGAGAAATTGCCTTCTGAAATCATAAGAAAAGCCAAGATTTAATTAAATAATAATTAATAACTTTTAAATATGACTGTTATATGTTAAGTGTATTATATTCAAATGGAATGTTTAGAACATTCGCTAAATATTTTTAAATCTTGCTCTTTAATTTCCCTTTAATTATATAAATTAAAAATAATTTATATAAATCATTTTATAATTAGTGTTTAGTGAAATTTAGCCACCTCATATTTCTCATTAATCCCCACCTGAGCTAATCCTTGGCCACACTTCAGGGCCTATGTATCCAAACCAAGACTGTAAAGGTCCCTATGATAGCGACAGCCAAAGGGGCAAAACAGCCTCTGGAGAAGGGTCAAAGGTAGCCGTGAGCAGTGCCTCAAGAACTTTAAAATAAATAAAGTTTTTCTGTAAAAACTAAACTACTAAAACCAACCCGCAAAGGACAAAGGTAGCCATTTGCAGTAATCCACTTAACAGACAGGATATATCCCTTGTCAAAAGCAGGAAGAGCAAGTCCTGGAAAACCAATCAAGCCCTGAGTAAATTCCTACTACTAACATGGCCAAAGCATGAAATGTATGAACAACAATGGAGTGGTTTGCCTGGAGATTACAAGAAAGAAAACCTGAAGATTGGATAATAGATTCCCAACCTTTTCCAGGAAAGTCAGTATCCACCTGCCCCAAATGACATCTCCTCTTGACTGCCATACCTGTCATTTTAAATTAATATGCTGACATTCTGGTTTACAGGTCAGTTTTTAAATGATTTTTGTCACTGTGGATCACTCAGAGAAAATCTGAAGAACTCTGGACTATGGCAGACCACAAAAATGGCTACGATTCCCCTCTCCAAAGGCCCACCTCTTTACACTGTGACTTTGTAGTTCCCCTCAAGAGGAAGGTACACATAATTCCATGGTTGCAATGATCAAACCCCAAGAACAACATGAATAAAGGTAGTAAAATGGAAATGAGAGGGGTATGTTCATGAGTTGGTAAAGACTATTAACAGTTTTCTTGAGAGGAGTGGGGAGATGATTACTCAGGAGAAAAGAGCCCAGGCTGAGCATGCTGGCCTTGGCCTGAGCCTGTAACTGCAGCTACTTGGGAGGCTGAGGTGGGAGGACTGCTTGAGGTCAGGAGTTCAAGATCAGCTTGAGTGACAGAGTAAGACTCCATCTCAAAAGAAAAAAAGGATAAGACAAGACAAGGAAAGGAAAAACAGAGAGAGAAAGGAAGAAAGGAATGGAGGAAGGGAGGAAGGAAGGAATGAAGGGAGGGAGAGAGGGAAGGAGGCAGGGAGGGAGGGAGGGAAGATGGGAAGGAAAGAAAAGAGCTAGATAGACAGGAGTATGATCGGATGCAAGAGGTACTGGAAGAAGAGTCCATCAGAAATGCTGGGTGGATGGGTGAGGACGGTGCTAAGGTGCAAAAAGGCACCGGGGGGAGCCGGAGGGGCAACTTCAAGGCGTAAGGAGGAGGCTGCACGTGAAGGGATGGAGTGTAGATAAAAATGTCAGTACAATTTTGAAGACATAAAAAATTTAACCAGATTAGTGACTGAAAGTGCATGCATTAGAAATGATGCCATGGTTTGAAGCCAAGGAAAATAAACAGTGAAGCAGACGGAGGTCAAAAGACAGTTTGCTCAACTGAGAAAAAAAAATAGGTAATAGCTAATTAAGTGGTCAAGAGCCAAGCTTTTGCTGCTACCCAGAGCTGTATCCTTGCTCTGTCCCTTGCAGCCAAAACCTTTAAGTCTCAGCCTCCTCATCTATAACCTAGATTTACTATTACAGACCCTACAGCGCTGTGGTGAAGGTTAAATGAGAAAGTACATGATATGGCTGGCACAGTGCCCAGCTCACTGTAAGCACCTTTGATTAATTATAGTTCTTAAAATAATAATAATAGTAGAAGCAGCAACAATAATAACAGCGGTAGTAAAAAGAGTGAACTTCAAGGAGAATGACACTTTGCTTTGGTTTTACAGATCCAACAGACTTTGGTAAAATATCCAAGGGGTCTATCAAGACAAAAAATCACTCTCATGGCAATTCTAGAACTAGGTACACTCTATCCAGCACAGTGAGGAAAGAAAGATCTGGATTCCAGTCATGACTCTTCTACAACTATTTACCCCAAATCTTAGTTTTCTCATCTACCTACTCGTTATGAAATGATATATTTAGAAATACACGATACACTATGAAGCTCTACAGAAATACCAGTTGGCCCTACTCTTACTGCTCTATTTGCACTAAATAATTCCTGAGATGCCTAAAACTATTAACACAAATTCTGAAGTTGTCTGACATAACAGTATCCAGAACATGCTGAAATTCTGGCTAATTCCACAACACACAAGAAGGGCAGAGAACAGAGCCATTTTTGCCATTCCCTGTTTTTGCTGCTTCTTTCTGTAATTTGGGGGTATAGACAGACTGGGGAAGGGAAACCTGGAGCCAAGCTGCCTGGATTAGAATCCCACTTCCACCACCTATTCATTGTGCTAACCTGAGCAAGACTCCTAACCTCTCCACTTGTCAGTTTCCTTATCTGTAAAATGGGCATACTAATACTTACGGCATTGCTACAAGGTTCAAAAAAGTTAAAGGGCACAGAGTACACATTAAATAAAGTAAAAATAATAAGCAGTGAGCAACTAGCATAAGAACTCAACCTGTGTATGTAAGCAATCCAGGCCCCACTCATAATCCTCTAGGCCCCACTTACCTATAATAATCCCATCTGCCCCTTTCTTAACTCAGGTCAGTGCTTGTCTCATGAGTGGCAAGTCACTGAAAAATAGGAAAGAATCACACGCTCTCTCTCATATGAATCACCAAGTTCAATAAAGTCAAAGATTTCAAAAGGGCATTCAAGCTACTTTCACATATAAGGCCCCTAAACGCAGCTGCTCACATGAGGAATTTTAGTCACATGATCAGTGAGTGCCCATCGCAAGGAAAACAAGGCAGGGTTTAAAAAAAAAAAAAAGGCCAAACTGGAAATGCAAAGGGAAGCTGTCAAAAATCACCTGACCGGGACAGGCGTGTCCAGGCGTGGACAGTGGAAGGGCCCCCTGGCTGCTGGCCCTGCAGTCGCAGGGTGTGAGTAACACAAGGATGGCGTTTACTTGGAAGAAGGCTCATTTGTTGAGATGATCGCCTTTACAGAAGGGCAATCAGAGCCACTGGGCAATGAAGATGACTTGGTTCAATGGGCATCTCCCATCCCTCTTTCTCCAGCAGCACACACGAAGGTAACGCAAGATTGGGAGCCGCCATTTGTACAAAAACTGTATTGTACCTACAGAGGCTTAAAATCCTGTGAAATAGATGGAAGTTGTAGAACAAAGGCCGATGGAAAACCACAGTATATGACACCAACACATTAACCTACACCCTACATTTATACGTGAACACCTTTGCTGTTTAATGGCTGAGCTACTAAGAAGTCAGAAACGGTTAGCTTCTAACCATTTGTTCACAGACTGTCTCTGTGAGGCTAAAAGTAAGTTGCTGCTTTAAAGAAGTCCATGTCTCCTAGTTAAAATTATTTTGGTCTCAATTTTACGAAATTAATATAATGTGGGAGACAGCACAACAATTTTTGCTGGCTTCCAAATTAAAAATAGTTGAAATGACATATCTTTTATTTTGGAAAACCAGGGACAAAAAGATATTCCCAGCCAACAAGTGAAGTGCCAAGTTTCTGTCAACTGCTTGGTTATAATTTGGAGAGTTAGAATTAAATTTTATATCTTTAAAAGTGTAGTTTTCAGAAAAAGAAATGATGTAAGGCCGCTGTTGCAGGCAACTTTTAATCAGGCTTCTAATAACGATGACCCTCCCAGTTCCTTGATGCTCTGCAAGGAGTCTTGAGACTTTTTGACTGGAGAAAATCCCCCGTCAGGAGGCCCTGCAAGGAACTACCTGGAGATCCCTGAGAACGGCTCACCCAGACCTCTCCTTCATGACAATCTTAACCTATGATGAAAGCCACAGACCCATCTCATACCACCATGCCCTGTTTCATGGTCTAGGGTGGAGACCACAGGAACAAAACTGCACCGATGAAAACCACAGCTGTCCCAAAAAATACAGTACCAGGTATCAAGTTTATATCTACATCAGTGGTCCTCAGCCCTGGCTGCACATTAAAATCATTCTGCACATTAAAATCGTTTGAGGATATTAAAGAAAACACCAATGTCTAGGGCCTATCCCAGTGAATCATAATTTCTGGACCCTGGCATTTTGTGAAAAACTCCCCAGGCAAGGCTAATGTGCAGCTGAGGTTAAGAACTGCTGCTGGCTACGGGCGACAAGGCACAGAATCAGCAAGAACTCAGCTCTCTACAGTCGGGTGAGCACCTATACCCTGAACACCCCTAGCCACAAGACCACTGGCTCACCTGCCCTGACATGCAATGATTTGCAAATGCCTTCCAGCTTCCAGGAAAGAGCAACTGGAACATACAGTCCTGGAGCCCTCTCAGGCCTGCCTCAATCTAAACCATGAGCGAAATTTATAACATTCATTTTTCTGTCTGCCCAGAAAGCTACCCATACTCTTCTTCCCTGAATTCACTGCGATGCCGGGCCTGGAAGCCTCGGTTTTGGAAGCAGCATTGTTCTTGAAGGACCTAGCAATGTTCAGTGTGGGGTCAGTCAGAAGAATAGCTGATGGTTGGGAGACAGGGTTTTATTTCACAATCATGCACATTAAGAAACCTCTAACAGGAGTGGGGGTGGGGGGCTTTGAGAGTCCATTTAAAACAGCATTCTATCCACTGACTTTTAATCCCATTGGGTTCCATTCAGTCATCTTTATGCTTAGTTTTAGTCGAAGGAGCAAGAAAGACTCCTCTTAATAACCAGGCAAGAAAGCATCAAGTGTTTTCTCTCTTTTGGAAACAAGTAGGTGTCTACACGCTTGAATTTGTCACTGTGCTCCAGTTTTGCAGACAGTGATCTGGCTGGCACAAAGATTCACAGACTCAGTGCCCACAAACAGCTGCACCCTACAGTACCAGCAGGTGCACGGACAGAGCCCAGGGAAAAAATTCAGTGCGAGAACAATGGCGCCGTTATAACGCCAAGGGACAAGGCCCGAGACTAGCCACTACTTCACTACATTTGATTATGGGGAGAGCTAGAAACTCAGCCGCAGCTCCCTGGGATTTAGCCTTTCTGTCCCTAAATCATATCCACAGACACAGCCAGGCAGGGCACCACAGTGAAAGCAGCTATCAAATGTATGGCGAGACCAACCAGAGAGTAAGAAAAATTAAAAAAAAAAAAATTATTCAGAAAATGTATTCCTTTCCTTTCAACACATCTTCTCCTCTCCTGAGCTGCACCGCCACAGTCACCAAGTTTACATTTACATCCAAATATGCACACACAAAAAAATTAAGGATGCATCTCTTTCCCCGGTGACTTTATAACAGGTTGCTAGGTAACAGTGCATACAAGTCAGGTTTCAGGACCTCTAGTAAGCCACCATAAAATAGCTGCATGGGCCTTTTGCATAAATAGTGTGTGCATTTGTTATCTGTTTTCTTACGCCAATTGATCAGTCAGTAAATATTCTGACTGCCAAACCATAAACAACTCCCCATCAATAGCTAACTGAAAACACAGACCACAGTGTAAGGCTTTGATGTGCAGTTCTTCACCCCAACCTATCAACTGGTTTCTCCCCTCGTGTCTCTGCTGCTTGCAGTGCCAGCGCTAAGCAGCCCTATCTTATGCTCCCTGAGATTGGGTCTGGAGCTAATTAGAGCCTAATGTGGGCACTCAGAGCTGAGCCCAGCAGGAGCCACACATCATACACAAGTGTTTTATCCAAAGACCAAACCTTCCCTGCTCCCGCTCACCTTCCTCCAGATTTTAAAATGTCCCTGGAGTCATGGAGTAAAGGGAGTCACACCTTACACAGAGTCATTCACTTCCGCTCAGATTGCCCCTGTCTATTAGGTAAAGAAATGTCCCCTTTCTAAGCTATGCTATGTGAATATGTCATTTGTATTCCTTCTCTGGGGATTGCACTATAAGGGCCCATAAAAGAAGCCCCCTTTGCTATCATGTTGACAGGCAAGACAATTAAGGAAAAACTAGAGTTCCCTTGGAGGTGAAATCCTGAAGGATCAGGACAGCAAACATGGAATGCATGAAAACATGTGTTTTCCCCACAGCTTCAAAAATTTTTAAATTTGAAACTCAAAGTCTTTAAAAATCACACTTTCCCCTACGTTAGAATAGAAGAGGGAGAAGTAGGGGAAGAGGGGTGATGAGAAGCAGAGAAGCCAGCATTCTTCAGGGCCACCGTCGGAAGCATTTTAATCCTGTGACTTGGCCAATTTCAGCACAGGATCCCCATACTCTCACTGCAGGTCAGTGCGCTTCACTGTCACATTCCCTGCTCTTTGCCGACTTGGTTCATTTCTGGGACACCTAACTTTCCATCCCCTACCTTTCCTCATTTCTTCCAACTAGTGTCTCCACTCCTAAGGAGCAAAGGTCTGGGATGAGGGCGACATTCCAAAAGACCCGACTGAAGTGTCGCTGAGCAAAGGGACTTCGGAGTGGAGCTGAACCTCTAATTCACCTGGCAATGACATTTAGTGAAATGCGACTCACAGTCCATTTAAAGGAAGGCGGTGACCAATTATTCTCCATTTAAAAGGGTATTGTCAATCTCCAAAGAGCTGAAATGGCATTTGGAAATCATCGTGGGGACTGCCATCTTCACTGAAAGACAGAACCGATTCTCCATCGACCTTTCCCCACCCCTACATCTCTTTTAAAATTTAAAATCATACTTTTAAAAACGTAATGAGTAGCCGCACAATCCTGCAACACACCTTATTCCAAAAGAGAATGATAGGAAAAACAGAGTGCCCTAACACCTTGATGCTCCTGTTCAACACCACAACCTAAATCAAATACGTGGGGAAAAAAAGGAAAAAAAAACGAGAAACATCACGTACGATTTGATGGTGATGGAAAGTAATGACAACTAATAAGAACACATCTTTATCATTTATACACCATCTTTTTTTCCCAAACGGATCAGGTAGTTTTTTTTAAAAAAAAGATTATTTTTTAATGTGTTTTTAAATTCCGCTTTACATGAGATCCCTAGAGTAGTCAAATTCAGAGACATAAAGCAGTGGTCTCCAGGGCCTGGCGGGGGGAGAGGTGAATTGAGAGTTGTTTAATGACTTTCAGTTAGAGAGAACGAAAAGGTTCTTGAGATGGATGGTGGTAATGGTTTGCACAACAATGTGAATGTACTTAATGTCACTGAATCATACACGTAAAATGGTTAAAATGGTAAATTTTATGTTAAATATATTTTGCCATAATAAAAAAAATTCCCATTAAAAAAACCTGAAAAGCTTATTAAAGATAGTTATCATTTGCTCAAATTTTGGAAGTCTGTAATTCCTAATCGTAGCCTTTGTATATATGTCCTTTAAAAATCGTATAAATTAAGACAGTAAAGAACTTGAATAATGCCAACATGAGGTATTCCATGCAAGTCCAGTGCAGAAGAGACATGTTAAACAGGGCCCAAGGTCACACAAGCAACTGACACAAACCTGGCTTACCATGCGACCTTTCCCCGCTACAATAAGAACTCACCGAGGGGAAAAAAAACAGAAGGAAATCAACAATCCCTACTGTTTTGAGACCCAAGCCAAAGCAATACTACTTCCAAAGGATTACACACACACAGTCAAGGAGAAAATGTACAAAAGTGCAGACTATCCAAATTTAAAGGGACCCTGAAATCATCTAGTTCTACCAGCTTATTTTGCAGATGAGAATACTGACAGAGAGAGAAAGAGAGAGAGAGAGAGGGAGAATACAACCCTATTCAAGTACCTGACAGCTTCATGAGAAAATCAGACGCCATCTTAACAGAGATGTCCTGGCTGAACAATGCTGACGCACTGTTGGCCACATACTCGGAGGGGTCTTTCAGCTTTGTGTGGTTGGTGGGCCTGTCGGCAGCATTCAAAGTAAAGGAGGTGGGCAGGCCGTTATCTTCCTTGGGTTCCTCCTTCACCAGCAAAGGCGAGACGCCAGCCCCTCCCTGGCTAGTCCTCTCTGGAGTGTTAGACGTCATCATGGTCCCCACTAGCTCTGTCCCTCCTCCTTCCCTTTGCTGCCCCAGGCAGGCACTGTCACTGAGGTGGGGAGATCCCTTGACATCTGGGTCTGGGATCTCCTCCTTCACCTTGGCTTCTGTCCTCAGGAAGTGCTGATGGCAACGCATGTGGAGTTTCAGGCTGAAGTGGCGTGAGGAAGTAAAAGGGCACAGCTGGCACTGAAAGGTCTCTCCCCGATCCTGGTGCTGATGAACCTGACGGAGAAGCAAGAAGAATGAGCTAGCCACCGTGCATTTATGGAAAATGCCTTGCTGTAGATCCAAACTATTCATCAATCATTTCCTCACCGTGCGAAGGGCTGGCCTTTGTACTGCAGAGCATTTCATTACTGGGCTCCAGGTAATGAGGCCAATCCCTAAACATAAAGTGGGTCCACACAGGTTAAGAGTCCATTACTGGGGCCACGTTCACCACTGAGGATGCAGTCAGCCAGTGGATGCTATTTTGTGTAGCATCCCAATATTCTAGTCATCTGATCTCAGCTGATATCTTCGGAGAAACTATTATAAACCCAGCACAATTCAAACTTACATAATTACTAGTTGGGGGTCACAGAAGTAACCTGTCAAGTAATTCCTCTCACAGTAATGATAGTTTGCATGTACCCAATTATTGTCACCCAGAGAATTAGCTATGTTTTGCAAACATAATTTCAATTTTCAAAATGCTGCTCTTAGGTAATTAAGAATGTAGAAAATAATGTCTCCAGGGTATTCCCGTTTCAAAGACAGAGAAATTGAGGCCCCAGAATAAATGGATTGAGCGAAATTACAGACAGAAAAAGCAAAGTAGGAGAAAAACCAAGGTCTGACCCTCACCAAGTATTCTGAGCAAGAGGAAACCAATTTTTCCAAACGTGGCTATAATATCATGCTCCGGATTCTGACGTCTGCAATGAAAGAATGCAGACTTTTAAATCCAGTTCCAGTCTTGCGTGCACACGATACCTGTAAAAATTGGGAGAAACTTTTTTCTTCCTGTCACTACCAAATTTAGTGCTTAAAAAAGTGAAGAAATCATTGCACTGGCTGGAGCCAGGCTTTGAGCTGGCAGGTGCTCATAAGCTTGTAACTCCCCCATTCATCTCTGCCAATGTACTTTAGTGCTGACCTGCTACACTCTGCTATTTCAGGACTGGCCCTCCCTTAAGTAGAAATTGCCAATGGTGTAGATGTGGGCCAAATGATTTGGGGAGCTATGTGATCTGAACAAACAAGTAAGCGATTGGAATCCAAAAGCAAAACAAAACTGACACTTGCTCTTTCAGGGGTGACCTAGGCAGGACTCGAACCCAGGTCTCACCAAGGTTAAAGGCTCATGAGTTAATCCGCTGCACCACCTGGCCCCTCTGGATAGGTTTTCTTTCCAAGAGAGTGAGTTTTACAACAGCTGTTTATGCATTCTGAATGCAATCCAAAAGCATTATTCACCAGCCAAAACATACTTTTAAATAATGTTAAGTGACCAACAAAAGCAAAGAAATTAAAAGTTAATGGTGAGATCCTGTCGCTACAGCACCCCACTGTGGCTTTTTGAAAAAAACAACCGAAGAGATTCTGGGTCCCCCAAGGCATGAGTTTCTCAACAGAAATAACCATACACACTTAAACCCAGTTAGGCAAAGTCCTGCTTATGAAAAGGCTTTCCCTCTGCCCGGGCGGAGTGCTGGGGGTGGGGAAACACACCGATTGTCTCCCGATGTTAACATCACCTTTCTGTTCTTTCACAACAAAGGGATTTCACTGGATGCTGATCATTTCATTTGCTTTCTCACAGAATCCCCACCATCTCCTCCAACCGATCTACGCAGAAGCAGGCACCTTGGGGACTTGGGTTCACAGTCCCACGGGACCCTGACCGGAGCTGCCAAAAGCATGCCCTAGAACCAAGTGGTAAAGGTCAGGAGGCAGAGAGCTTCCATTTCATTTGCTTCCTCACTGAATCCCCACCATCTCCTCCAGCCAATTCATGCAGAAGCAGGCACCTTGGGGACCTCAGGTCACAGTCCCACGGGACCCTGGCCAGTGCTACCAAAAGCTTGCCCCGGAACCAGGTGGTAAAGGTCACGAGGCAGAAAGCTTCCATCATCCCTGAGAACAATGCAGTGGGGCAGATGCCATTTCAGAAGTGTCCTTACATCTACCGACCCAAGAGAGGACAGGAGCTAATCCAGAACAGAAGCTCCGGAAGCAGCTTCTGGAAGAAGAAGAAGGACAGAGCGCAAGCCCAAGTTCTAAAATCAAAAGGGAGCCCTGGATTAAAAACAGTCTGTGTGCAAGTATTTTATGTGGCTTCTTTTCTACCAGATCCTGGTCTTGTTATATTTAGTTATGGACAAATTAGTGAAGCTTTAAAGGAAAAACAGTGGGTATTTTGTTGACTTTTGCGCTTAACAATTTTATTTGAGCTATACTTCCCAAAGGGACTATATATCATATTTGGCCTTTGAGAGAAGTATTAGCTCTATCCTCTGAATGTAGTTTTATCCCCTTCTCTCCTGACATTGGAGTATTTTTCTAATCATAATTTTTATTCTGTTTAGCTTGACATTTGCTTTAAAGACCCTCTTAGTCTACTAAAACGAAGAAATGCTTGTCTAAAGCATGTCACTCTCTCCAGGCCATGTTTAGGGGCTCACTTACCCCCTGGTCATTTCACACAGACAACCCATATCAGGTGCCGTGACAGCATTAGGGCTATCTCTTCACCATTAGGGCTATTTCTTGGTAGCAGTTGGATGCTTGGGTCGTAGTACTTCAAAGCTTCAGGAAATTTTGGGAACCCTCTACTCCATCCCCCACTAGGGGGACAGGCGAGAGCTTTAATAAGAAGTTACAGCTCCTTAAACGGCAGAACTGAGACTACTAGAACTCACTCTTGGTAAGTTTCTTGCTAATATTTCACCAGTGTTCTTTATCTTAGCAGTCCTTCTCACCTTTTCCGTTCAATTTTAGCTTATGAATTCATGTTTAATTCCTGTAATGTTCATTCATCCAGGAAAAATTTTAAAGGACTTAATGGAAATCTGAGATAACCCCGAGGAAGCTGGAGGCCTTTATAAGCTCCTTCCACACTATTTAACTTCAAAAAAATATTTGCACAATATATTATGAGGGAAAGGTGAACTAAAAACATGTACAGTGCCTAGAACACAATAGGATAGAGTAAGTACTGTAATACAAATACAGTAAGTACTATATTTGTTGAACAAAGAAAGTAGAATCCCATTTTTCTTAAAAATATTGATAACAATCAATAAAGAAGAATATACATCAAAATGATAATGGTTATTTATCATTCTGGGTGATGGGATTAGGGAAAAATTTTATATATATTTTTTACCAGTTTTTCTAAGTTCTCAGCATTAAGGCAGATTACAAAAAGAGAAAGGCAATACCATTTATTTTAGAGTAATTTTTTATACCATTTCATTGATTATTTCTAAATGTAAATAAACACTAACGTATATTCAGATGGCTTTCAGATAATGATTACTGAATGTTGTTTCTCCGGGCTTGGCACTGTATTAAATGCCTTCTGTGCGTTATCTCATTTAACTCTAACAACCCCATGAGATAGCCTGTGTGATTGTTATCTGCATTAGTGGAAGCAGAGGTTTGGAAAGTTAAATGATTCTTCCAAAGTCTCACAGCTCCTAAGGTGAAACTCAGATTCTAACTAAGGTTTTCCTGAACATACAGTTTGAGATCCGTTTGAGATCTTAATCTCTGGCTATACTCGCCCAACTTTTTCTTTTTTTTTGAGACAAAGTCTGTCACCCAGGCTTAAGTGCAATGGAGTGATCTTGGCTCACTGCAACCTCCGCCTCCTGGGTTCAAGGGAGTCTCCTGCCTCAGCCTCCAGAGTAGCTGGGATTACAGGCACGCACCACCACGCCCAGCTAATTTTTTTGTATTTTTTTTTTTTTTTTTTAGTAGAGATTAGGATTTCACCATGTTAGCCACGCTGCTCTCAAACACCTGACCTCAGGCAATCTGCCCACCTTGGCCTCCAAAAGTGCTGGGATTATAGGCATGAGCCACCTCGCCCAGCCTATTGCCCCCACTTCTTAGGCAGAATTCATTTTAGAAAATCTGTCCATGGCTGGGCGAGGTGGCTCATGCCTGTAATCCCAACACTTTAGGAGGCTGAGGCCAGCAGATTGCCTGAGGTCAGGAGTTCGAGACCAGCATGGCTAACATGGTGAAATCCTATCTCTACTAAAAGTGCAAAAATTAGCCAGGTGTGATAGCGCATACCTATAGTCACAGCTACTTGGGAAGCTGAGGGAGCAGAATTGCTTAAACCCAGGAGATGGAGGTTGCAGTGAGCTGAGATCGTGCCATTGCACTCAGCCTGGATGACAGAGCAAGACTCAGTCTCGAAGAAAAAATTGTAGTCTCTGGTGGATGTAGCAGACGATATCTGTGCATAAGACTACAACCATTATATTTCCAGGTAGATTGGGTTTGCAAAATGTAGCAAAATTAAAGTATGCTTAACTAAATAAAATCATGAATGCTTTAATTAAAAAAAGAGCAGCCAATAAGTGAGGTGGAAAGCAGGAACAAGAAAGAATACACCATTTGACAAAATTAAACTTGCATGAGCTCTTCTCACACTTCCCGTATCAAAAGCTCAAGTCATAGCTCAACAGGTTAGGACACCATGAGTTTGAATAAAGTAGTAATTTCACACAACTGCTTTATCGTACTGGTTATTGATTTGTTCTGAAAGCATTCTAGGACCCCACGACCCGCAAAGCCCTTGCAGCTCTCATCTGTGACACTGCCATGACCGGCCGTCTGTGTCATCAAGGCACCCAACTCATCTCCCTGTAGTTTCAGGGTCAGTAGTTCTTGCTATTGAAAACTCTGCTTTTTTTCCATGGGTTTATAAATAGGTTGTTTTAAGTGACCCTGAGATGAAACCAAGCTTCCAAGGTGTCAGGCTAGATGCAAGTTTTCTGTTCGCTGAAGCTTTAAATTTGCCAGAGCTGATTTCGAAACACAGCTTAGGAAATAGTAACTAAAACAAATTTTCATTTTAAAGGCATTTCTTTTGAAGTCTCATCCTGCTAATGAAATTCAACTCTGCAGGTTTAAAATGTAGGTTTTTACTTTGGGAAGACGTGACAGAGGATGAGGAGGGTTAAAGTAAAAATTAAGTCGGCTGAGTAAAATTCAGCCAACCAGAACTCCTGGTTAAATGGATTCTGAAGATGAAGGGCATGCTACTCCCAGGAGACAAAGGCAAATGATAGAAAACAAATTACATCATGGATTTAAATTTTTTTAATCTTCCAAGCTATTTCCTAAAGTCAGTAGAGGTTCTATCTGGTCACACTTTTTTAGAGCTGCAGTTCTGAAGAGTGATTACTGATCTATTCAGAAGGATTAGATGGTAATATTTACAAATAAGCAAATATCTTAATTATGTCCATACATTATACTTCTTATTGTTGGAAAGTAAACACTTTATAAATAACATCCACAGCCAAATCATATTGAAATATCAGTGAAGATATGATTGCTATTAAGATGCTCAGTGATAGTTACTAGAATTAAATAACTTCCATTGAAAATTCCTGTGTCAAACATTTTGCTAATATTCTCTTCTTAAGTACTAATGACAACTCTTCCAGACCAACATTATCATTCCCATTTAACAGATGAGAAAATTCAGAGTCTAAAGGTTAACTTGCTCAGGCCACTTAGCTAATAAGTTGCATAAAAAGATTTCAATTCAGGTCTACCAAATTCAAAAGCCCAAACTCAAGGAGGATCCCATGAGTTTCCTCCTTGATTTTGAGACAAAACCCTTCGTATTAATAGGGTCAGCTAAAAAGATTTCCATCTAACTAAGTTTCCCCCCAGCTCACAACAGAGGGACCCATGGATTCTAGTCAATTCTGTACATGCTTAGCTTAGGTATGAGTTCCCTGTTGTTTTTAATAGGACATTGAAAATGATGTCCCTGAATGTTTGGTAAACGTAATCCTGGGAATTATGACAACTCAAACACTGACAGCCTCAAGGACTTTAGTCTTGTTAGAAAGGGGCCCCAAGCTTCCCAAAGGGCTAAGTAAAGTTAAAGGCCAGCTGCCTTCCAATGTCTTCATGCTTCCTACATGGTGTCTGTGGGTTTCTCTGGGTTTGCAAGCTTGAGGGTAAAGCCGTAACAGCCGACAGCAGTCTCTCCAGGAAGGGGAGCAGGTCCAGGAGCCCTCTCTTTGGTGCTCAGTCCAGCAGCTCTTCCTGAACTTGGCTTTCCTTGCTTCTTGCTGTTCCCCTGCCTCTGAGTGCCCCAAGAAATGCGTCAGCACACAGGCCAGGCAGGCTGTTGCTCCCCTAGAGAGGAGAGGACCACCCTCCAGTAAATACGTTATTTGGATATTGAAGGTTCTCTCTGCCTTTAAGCTCTTGGCTGCAAAGTGGACATTAACACATTTATGTTGAATTCTACCTTGCTACAAGGAGTACTGTCATCTACATGCTCCATCAGTGGCTCCCTCCCTTGGCCAAGAAGCCTCCTGCACCAGACCACGTACAGGAGCCCCAGCTTTGCCTGCCTTTCCAAGAGGTCCGTAGGTGGCTTACCTTCATGTGGGATTTGAGATTGTCCTTGCGAGCACACCGGAATGGACAGAGCGGACACTGATGACTTTTTAAACCTGTGTGAATCACCATGTGCCGCTTCCAGTAACTCTTCCTTTTTATAACCAAACCACATATTGGACACTGGAAAGGCTTTCCACTTTCCTCTTCTGAGGCTTGGAAGAAGGAGAAAGAAAGGAACATTAAGGAAAACAACCAGGCACATTGCATCTGGCACTAATTCACATACATTGCCATATGAAAAAGCACTAAAAATGATTTGGGGTTTTTTCTTTACAATTCCAAGATTTTATCCATAAGAAAGTTTTAGTACTGCTTTTCTTCAGGTAGGAACCCATATTCATCTAGTTACTTCCATCTGGGCTCCATTTTCTGAAATCTGATCATCCTGCCCTGTGAAATTCTTACTTCCAAAGGCCATCAAACACTAAGGAAGACATCTGCAAAGGGGCTTCGCCCGGCCTGTCCTAACTCAGGGCCCAAGGGCACTGAGCACAGTCACAGAAGCCTGAATGCAGGGGCTTTGTTTCCTGAAGGAAACTGTCAGACTCGAGTCCGTGTCTGAATTCCTGAACTTGGAAAACAGTGAGAAATAAAAACAAATCCCATGGGACAGAGAATAATGCATTGCTCCACACTGAAAACCAAACAGCTATCATAAACCTCAGTCTCTGAGCTCCAGTGGAGACAAATTTTTGGATCCCTGTTGCTGACTTGTTTAGCTGCGGTTTGAGCAGATGCTGCTGCCAATTTAGCCATCAGGGGGTCTTAAGGTCGGGGTTTTTGACCCTTTTATTTCTGTCCCTCTGGTCACCACTAACAATATGTGCTGCCTTCGTCTGCACGGTGACTGGGCCTCGCTGCCCACTTTGGGAAGAGCTGCAATGAGGCCAGCACAAATCCTCCGATTTTTCAAGAAATTAGACAAACCAACTACCTCCTCCAAATAAAGCTAAGATTGCTCTCAAAGTGAAGCGTCTCTGTTGTGACACGACTGCTAAAACGTAAGTCTACCGACTTCCGTTGCTCAGTGCCACACTAGCCTCAGCAATTTGAGGATACAGGGAGTATAAAGAAGCAGAGTCAAGAGCTTGGACATTTCTTACTTAATCATAAGGAATCAGAAATATTTCCAAACTGGCTAAGTAACTTGGCATATGCTCACACAATAAAATATAGAAAGCACTTTTAAAAATGAGCTAGATCTAGAGACGATGATATAAAAACATGTCCAGGATATTAGCATTGGTGGATAAAGCAATATACAAAACCATATATCCAGGATGATTCTATTTTTGTTTTTGAAAAAATGAGAATCAATCTCAGCTAAAACCATTGAGTGAAATATTAGCAGCGAGCTTTATAAAGAATGGATCAAGTTGACAACACGTAAAACCACTAATTAATCTCAACATTACTAAAAATGGAACAGATACTGTGTGTCATAACAGATACTTCTGATATGCCATCTGTGAAATGTCCTTATAAAAAATTAAACAATCCTCTATATAACTAGCCCTTTATTGGAAATATAATTGATTTTTTTAAAAGTGTTAAACACACCAACGGGATGAAATCAGCCAAATCCATAATGTATGAATTCCTCAGGACAAACGACCCAGTTTCTTCAACATGTAAATGACATTTTTAAAAAAGAAGCGGCCATGGAAAAATAAGACTTAAGAGATACATACAAAAAACCACAAGGTGTTAAGCTTGTTCAGATTCTGTTTAAATAAAACAATTGTAAAAGAACATTTCTCAGATAATTGAGGAAATACTGATTATAGCTTGGGTATTCCATAATCTCATTTAACAATTGTTGCTCCTGTTAGATGTGATAGTGGAATTTGGGTCATTTTTTTTAAAGTTCTTATCTGTTGAAGATATATACATGGAAGTATTTACCAGCAAGCGGATATGGTGTCTGGGATTTGCTTTAAAATACTTGAGAAAAAATAAAGGGAGGGAGTGGGAAGAATGTCATGAATAAATGAAACAAACAAAAAATGGTATCTTCTTATTTGCATGAAAACTTTCTGGAAGCATACTCAGGAAACCACTAAGCAGTTACCACTGAAGGACTGTGAATTAAAAGGAATCGGGGAGGGAAACTTGTGTTTTCATTTCATATCCTTCTGTACTATTTGAATTTTTAAATGTACACGTTACTCCTCTAATTTTAAAAGAAAATATTCCCAAGAGGATGCTTTAAAATAATCCCATTATTATTTATTGAATCAATTGAGTCTCTACACACAAAGGAGCACTTGAAAAGGATGGTACCAGAAGGTTCTGGAATAAAGTCAGGGCGTTCCAAAAATGCAGTTTTACTAATACAGGTCTAAGCAATATTGGTTAGCTCAACCATGCAACTTGAAAAAAAATCATGTCTGGAAATTCTACTTGTGATGTGTTCTACCACATGTATTTCCTTTTTTTAATTGGGGGGGTGGGTAAGAGGAAGTGAGGGTTTCCTTTTACCCTAGGAAGAGCACACCTTGTAGATACATATAAACAAGCATTTTTATTAACCCTCTGTAGCTTTTCTGCTGTCTGTTTTTGTAGATTGCCTCTGCTGACCTGGACCCTATCTGCAATTACATCTCTCGTCTTCTGCCCTTCCTTGTCATTTCCTCCACCCTGATATTCTGATCATGAAGACTACATGATGAACAACAGACTGGAGAGAAAGGACTGAATCAGGCCTCTAGGCGAAATTATTGTCATACACTACAGGGAAAAAATCATAACAATGTCTATTTGGGGTTGTAAGAACACCAAAATAATAGGAAAGAGATAAACAAACAGGCTGCCATTGATCCCCATCTTCAAGAAGTATGTCCCACTATCAAATCCCTAAACTGCCTAATTTTACTGAGCTGTCTGGAAGAGGAGAGAAAAACTGAGATGTTTTCCACTGACCTGAGATTTCATGGCACACCACAGGAAGGTAATAAAAAGGCATTTGCTGAAAAAATGAATATTGCCAGCTTCCCCTAGTTTCTTGCCTTGCCTAATGTGACCAATGTGTGTCCTGTTCTTTCTGAGACTCCCCCAACCTTCACCCTCATCAACGATTCTTTATTTCAAATGTATCACAGAGTACATTACATTTAACCCCGCATATTATTATTTCGTATAAATCCATTTAGCTATGCTTCCTTAGTTTTAATTAACACCAAAATACATGAGTTGGGCACAAATTAGGGTGCACTTGGACTGACAGAAAAAATTTAGAACACACAATGAAGAGAAACTAACTGCAAGAAATGTGGTCAAATAGGTACACTACTACAACTTTTGAAATTTTTAACTGATCACAGCAGGACACGAAGACGACAGAAACCAAATGATAAAAGTAACCTGAGCATCATGATTGATTTTCACCTTTGGCCAGTAACATCTCCCCTGGTAACATCTACATTTTTATTTATGCAAGAAAGAAATTTCGCATTTTAGCAGGACGCTCTCCAAGTGTCTATGATGTTGTCAACCACTTCAAAGAAGGGAGGAAGTAAGGTTGTATTCTATTGCGTACACCAAACTATTTTCAGGGAACTGACAGCTGTAAATTTCACTCAAATTTAGAACCTAAGGAAATATGACCACTTCCTCAGAATGAACCATACACTCTCGAGGCAATGGGATTGAAATGTTCACGATTTGACGTAGTTTGCAATTGCCTAGTAAATAACTTTCCCCAAGTGTCTCACTAGCTAGTTAGTATTACCGCAAACAAAACTAAACTCCACCAAATGCTAAGAGAACCAGTGGGATGAACAGCTGCTAATTTGCTCCTCTGGAGAAAACATATTCTCTTTATAGGCAGTAATATTATTGGAATAAACGAAATACTGAATGTACATAAGACACCTGTCACATAGAAAATAGAAGCTACTTGTAGTAGTTGTCGTAGTAGGAGTAGTGACAGTAAACAAACTCTAGACATGCTCTGCCAAGCTGAAAACTCACCATCAGAGCAGATGTAAATTTAAACAACTCACATCACATAATAAATACACGGCTCAGGGCTTGGCCCAACATGGTAGTTTGTCACTGGAGCCAATATGAAACAAAGAAGCAGGAGTGCATAGTGTGGCTCAGGTGCGGTCCGGCTCAGCCTAGACAAAATACTGATGGGCGATTCCAGATCAGCAGAGAAAAAAAAGAGACATGGAAAAGACAGAAGAAGAGAGTAGGGGAAGAACTGGCTGCAATAGGGCCTGGAAGGCCTTACCTTTGTGTCTCCCACCCCCAAACAATGCCAGGTACAACATATAATTCAGTAAGTGTGCGTTAGACAGTAAGGAGAAAAAGTGATAAAGGTTGGGTTAAGGGAATAGAGAAAAGTGAAATCAGGGCTAGAAAGACGCAGGAGGCTGCTAGTAAGTTTCAATGGAACTTGTGTTAGCCCAAGAGTGTATGTATGCTTCCACATAGTGCGCCAATACACATCCTAAATGAATGGATGGTAAGCAGATAAATGTTCATGTACTTAGACCTCAGCTATTTCCAAAAATGAACGTGGAGCAGCTTACATTAAAAACGCATATGGTTTGACTACATCATTAATAAAGTACAGTGATATATGTTGAACTATTTATAACAAACAAGAGCTGCCCAAAGCAGAGATGATCTTGTGGGAGATTTGATAGTGAATTTTAAGAAGCCACATATTAAACTCAAAAATTGGAAAAAAAAAAAAGTTTGTTTTGAGTTAATAGACAGAGTTTTAAAACACTGAGCAGTAAGTATAAGCAAGGAATTCTAAAACAGGAAAGAATCTTGGAGATCATTCCAAACCAGCTTTGTTTACAGATGAGGACACTCAATTGAGGTGGTATGCTGCAAGTCTCTCTACTAGTTAGTGGCAGGACTGGGATTTCAGCTCATCTCTTCATTTCTTCATTTCTACCCTATTGTCTATGCATAAATCCACAAACAACAGAGAGAGCATGGGGAGAAATGCCAGATACAGGTGAAGGGGAGGAAGGCAGCAAATCACATTGCCATGTGTGTACCTATGCAACAATCTTGCATGCTCTTCACATGTACCCCAAAACATAAAATGCAATAAAAAAAAATAATAATAATAATTTTAAAATCCACAAATAATAACAAAACTTCATTGGGCTAGATTTTTTTTTTTAAGTCACAAAGGGTTGTAGTAGCTTAACTGCTTTAACACAAAGGTATTTTAAAAACAAATGAACAGTTTTGTAGCCTTTGAAATCAAGCGTCCTGTTGTTCAGTCCTATGTGGTGATTTGCAGCAGGTTAAGATAACTTGTAACTGGGTAGTTTCTGCTTACAGACCTAACTTACTCCACACACAGGAGTTCAAGATGCCTGGGGACCCTGTGCTTCATCACAGTCTCCATTCTGGACCTACCAACACTACCGATGCACATCTGTGTAGGAGGTCGACCATCTTCCTTCGTAACAATACACAAGGCTTTTAAATCTTTTAACAGAATTTCTTTGTCATGTGTCTCAAATGCTATTTCATGGCAACAAAAACAACCTACGTTAGCAATGGATGTCCCTGAGTTTATCTGTTATTATGGATGCTGTCTTTATTAATGCCTATTTTAACTAGTAAGTATTCAGAGAAGACTGATACCTATAGCTATACTATGTTTAAATCACTGGGAAAATATAATTGAGATTAATGACAGACAGTTCCAAAAATCTTGGTAAAAAAGCAAATTTTCTAAACAAGTTCATGTATGAGATCATTCTCAGATTAAGGCTTATTAAGACTTATGGCTGGGCCCGGTGGTTCATGCCTGTTATCCCAGCACTTTGGGGGACCAAGGCAGGCAGATCACGTGAGGCCAGAAATTCAAGACCAGCTTGACTAACATGGCGAAACCCCATCTCTACCAAATATACAAAAATTAGATGGGCCTGGTGGTGCCTGCCTAGTCCCAGCTTCTCAGGAGGCTGAGGCACAAGAATTGCTTGAACCTGAGAGGCGGAGGCTGCAGTGAGCCGAGATCGTGCCACTGCACTTCAGCCTGGGCTACAAAGCGAGACTCTGTCACAAACAAACCAACAAAAGACTTATTATAATAACCATGGGCCTAATCGGACTATCAGGAGAGGCGATCTCCTCCCTGGACTTCGTATGCTTTGCAATAATTTTAATAATATCACATAAATGTGAAAGAAAACAGCAGCCAGAAACCCCCTATGCATTGATCCACAGGAAATATTCTTAGTTCTCAACTGTACGAGACCAGGTTGCTTCTAAGAATATTTACATTTTATTCAGTTCAATAAGATGTTTTGGAGATCCTCTCTCTGAAACGCTCCCTGTTATTTCTTTTAACTCGGAGTCTGGCATCCTGGGAATCTTGTTGGCCTTCTACAAGAAACTTTGTCTTTAAAATCAAAACTATTTGTTTTATTCTTAGCTGCAACAGAACAGTAGCTTCAAAGAGAATTCAGTCAATGTGTGACATTTATCTTTATAGCAAACGGACATAATCTTCCCTCTATCGTGTCCCCTTTCAGAGGAGCCGTGTAGCATGTGCTGGGGGCACAGGGTCACATGAAAGAAACCTCCCCCTCAAGTGTCACATCTCTCTTGCAGGGCGAAAAGGCTATCGAGTGGTGGACTCTTGAAGGAATTAAATACACCATGACCTGGCAACCACTGAATCCTGTTCAAAAAAGAAGAATAAGGCCAAACCTAAAAGACAATTTTTTTTTCATGGTTTGGACTTCCCTTGACCTAAAGAAGGTCAAAGAAATGCTGGTGTCTAAATTACTCAAGGCAGGATCAGCTTTTCTAGCATATATCTCTTTGTAACTTAAGAATCAACTTCATATACCCTGTTTTTGGCAACATTTTGAGAAATCGCTTTTTAAAAATGCAATCCCTGCATCAGGATGGGGTGTAGTTTATTTCTGTGGCTTTTTGTTGTTGTTGTTGAGGTGGTTATTATTTGTTTACTTAAGTTATTAGGCAACAGAAACTCTTTTCCCTGCTGTGAGAGGCCAGTTCACCTATGTATTTTGAATCAAACTAAGATTTCCTTCTAAGGGAGAGGAAAAAACAATCAAGACGAAACAGGGGTGATGGCTCCCACATTTCCATAACGCTTCTTACATAAATTAAAGGTATATCCCAGTCCGGCCTCAGGTGGCCCTCAAACCAACAGTATAATGTGTGGAAGGTGGGGGATCGAGGGGGAGGAAAGGAAAAGGAGTCAGGGAGGGTGGAGGAGACAGATGGAGATGACCCACCTTTCCTTCCACCCCTCAGTGATCCCCAGTAACACCAAATCATGTACTCATGATACAAAGACAAATAACAAAAGCAGATACTCTATGAAGTCCTTATGAACCCATAATCTAGCTAGGCTGCTGGGAAGTAATGATATTCACTTTAACTGAAAAGAATATCAGTGGGCATCCCCTTTTCTGTTTCCAATCCATGCAATAACAAACAGAACTTGAAGGTAGGATGCGTCTACGTGGACGTATGGAATATTTTTTGAGTAACAATTTCAAGGGTCCTCATTGTCTTGGCAGTAATCTTTCCTCATGCATGAGTTTTACAAAATGAAAGATTTTTAAAATAAAATTACTCTGCTGATGAAACTGCTTCTCCAAGTCTTGGACTGTGAACAGAGGTACGTTGAAATGGGGGAGTGGGGGTGGGGAGGCCTTAGGTACAAGTCAATCAGCAGGGGGTTCTGCAACCCAAAGCTGAGACTTTTCCTCCTCTTTCAGTCTGAACATTCTGAACATCCATTGATTAAAATATTAAGTGTTTCAGCAATAGAATAAATTTAGTAAAAAGCAAAGTAAGAAACGATTTCTTGTAGATCTCCTATATTAAATTCTTCTGAGAAGCCCACTGAGTCGCTGGCATAGATTAAATGCATTTAAACCAAAAAAGGAACACAGCTTTTCCCTCGGGTGTATTTCCTACAACAAAACAAACAAAAAGTCTACCATTCACTGGAAGCTCATGACCTCTTTCTCATCTTTATACGCATCTAGTTGTTTCAGGGAAAAAAATTATAATCACAACCATTGTTGGTTATACCCAAGACTACTTTAATATAACAAAGCCGCTACAGTTTGGCCTTCAGGAGACATGGTTTTATCAGCCACTTCTTTCCAAGTCTTCAGTCAACTAAAGTTTAATATTAATTTTGTATAAGCTATTCCAAGTAACTAATGTCCAGATGAATTTGTAATAGAAACACCATTCACACATTTATTCAATAACTAGATGTGCAGAATACATATATATATATATAATTATTATTTTCATTTTTTCATTTTTTATTTTTTTGAGACAGAGTCTCACCCAGGCTGGAGTGCAGTGGCACGATCTCAGCTCACTGCAACTTCCGCCTCTCAGGTTCAGGCAATTCTCTTGCCTCAGCCTCCCGAGTAGCTCGGATTACAGGTATACACCACCATGCCTGGCTAATTTTTGTATTTTTAGTAGAGACATGGTTTCACCGTATTGGCCAGGCTAGTCTCAACTCCCTGATCTCAGGGGACCCACCTGCCTTGATCTCTCAAAGTGCTGGGATTACAGGCGTGAGCCACTGTGCCCAACCTAAAATTATATATCGTATATAGCCATACCTTTCTTTCTACCACTATCCCTAAATGAAATTTCTATAAGTCAGGGGTGATTTTTTTCCGTGTAAAATTACCCCAGCCTCCTTTGCTTTTCTCCTTGTTTACTAATTTTACCCATTTCTCTCCTTATTTCACCAGATGGCAGGCGAGAAGAGAGGAGAAATGAAATTGATAAACCTTCTAGGATTTTATTGACATTTCAGAAACTCTGGAGTGAATAGTTTGGATCACTGAGAGCCATAAAAGTCCCAGATACACATTTTCCTCATTGTCTTCTGCTGTTGACTCAAGTTTTGAAGTAATTATAATTAGCACATATAGCTCACTCAGCAATTTAAATGGAAATTTGTCATAAATGCATCAAATTGACGTTAACTGTGATCGTTCAGTCAATTATTTGCCATTCCAAACCCTCTTCATCATTGTTGCTGCAAATAATCAAAAATTGGCTAGACACACACAATGGCAGTGTTTGTACCAATGAGGACACACATAAGCTACTTCCTGCTCCAGTCTGGCAGGATATCCTTAAGAGACATCTGAAACCCCAACATGCATCCCCAGGAACATGTATTTATCATGCACACGATTTAAAAGCAAACCAGAACAAGAAATGATGTTTTCTCTGTGAGAATTCAAGTGACTAAATTTCTCCCTCAGATGAATAATTGTGAATACCAATGTCCTATATGACAGCGATTTCTCCTTCGGAAAGACTGCCTCCACTAGAAAAACCTTAGGATTCAAATTTTCCACATGCATATTCCTTCAGAATTGGATTGGATTTGACTTAAATAAAGCATTCGCAGGAAATGTGTTGATTACGTTTGATTGACAATCTTTTTTAGAGTTCTTACAGGACAAGAAACTGTAGAAGAATAGGATACGTGAAAAGGGCTTAAATTCCATAAAAAAGTAATAAAAATGCTAACATAAAAGTATATGCTGTGATAAATTAGGGCAGAGTAGTTCCTGATTGTACAAAAGTCCATTTGTGATGGAGGCAGCAGGAGTGTGGGCTCTCCGTTGTCCACTATTTCAAAAGCAGTGGGCTTTTCCCCCCCATGTTCAGTGATGCCATGCACTCCATGACAAAGATGCTTTGATCTTCCCCCATTAAATATATCTTGTATAGACCTAGCCTGAACTTAGTAAGAAAAAAAAAAAATCATTTGTATGAAAGGGAGAAAGTGCTGTATGTCTCTAAGATTATTCATTACCTTTCAAAAGTGAAGCTATTTGTGAAGTCTTTGTGTAATACGTAGATGAAAGACTACTAGGCTGCTTACTTAAAGTATTTTTGTTGTGCTCTTTTTTATTCTTGCCTCAGATCAGATGGGGAACCCAACTGAAAAAGGCAGCGAGTAAGAAGACATGGCCGCTGATAGTCAAAAGGACTTACAGGATGATTGAAAGAAAAGATGCCATACCTGAATTGGAGGGTTTAGAAACTCTTCCCTTAGGAACTGGGAGTAATAATAATTCCAGAGATTGTGGTGGTGGTGGCGGAGGTGGTGGAGGTGGCGGTGGAGGAGGCGGAGTGACTTTTTCTGGTTTCTTCTCCGAAGGCGGGGGCGGTAGAGGGTCCTCAGGCAGCAGCGATGATTTCTCAGCCAGAAGACTGCCAGCTGCCCTTGCGGCCACCTCCTTCAGAAGGGCCGCGGAGGAGGTCATAGAAGCCAGGGAAAGGAAGGAGCTGGCGGGAGGAGGGTGCTCCTGACCGGGAGTCAAACTTCTCTCACTGACCTTCTTGGACAAAGCGGCCAAGGTAGAACTGGCAGACTGGGAGCTAAAAGGGGAGGAGAAGGACTCGAACCGCATGGTCTCCTCAGTCCTGGTGAGAGATTTGTCCTGCAGAACGGCGTTGGCTGCTGCTTTCAGTTTTAGGATGGCTGAATCCGGAGACAAGCCGCAGGCGGTGGTTGAGTTTGGCAACCACTTACCTTGATTCCATAGAAAACGGTTACTTGGAGTGTATTGGTCATTCTGTTCCTGCTTCTCGGCCAACTTCCTGGCCAGAACACTGAGCTGCTGGGCGTGGTGGGAAGGCGGGGAAAAGGAGAGGTTCGAGCCCACGTTTACGGGGGACTCCACTCTGCCATTGGCCGTGGCTGCGGCATCGAGTTTGAGGGAACCAGCCTCCAGCAGCCGCCTCAAGTTGCTGCTCAGGGGCTTGTTGGAGCCTGGGTCATCTTCACACAAAGAAGACACTCCCGGGGAGAGGTGATCTTGACACTGCAGTGAGTCTCGCAGGACCTCACCGTCCAGTGCCACCAGCTCCAACGTGTGGCTGCTGGGAGTCGCGCTTCCCAAGGAGGTGTCGGGGGACGTGGACTGCTCCTGGATCCGGTCCTCCAGCGACAGCTTATAGTTCTCCTGGACTTCCCCATAGGATGCTTCTGACGGAGTCTCTGAAGAGTTTCCATACCAGTGTTCTCCTTCACTGAGCTCTCCCTCCGCCTCTTCCTGCCTACTAACATCTGGGGAGAATTAAGAAGATCAGGTTTACTCCCAAAGTGAGCAATAAGTCAGTCTCAAGACATTCAAATGGAATTGATGACATGCTTTCTCTTCCCTTTCACCCAAGAACCAAATGAAAGGTGGCAACAGCCTTAATGTCAGATGCTGTATCAGACAGACTTGGCAGAAGCCTTGAAAAAAGTAAAAAAATGCTAACCAGGCAAAGGTGAAAACACACCCACGTAGTCCAGGTAAGTTGAAATGGAAAAGAAGGAAAAAAAAAATGAATCTGGTAAAGAGGTATCTGGAAGAAGAAACTGCTATTTTCAGTGAATGGGGGGAAATGGAAAGCCTATATCCTTGTGAAAAACCAGCACTGTATGTTCAGCACTGTGACAGAGTGAGGGGGGCAGGTTGGCATAGTGGGACACAGAGAGTGGGAAGTGCTTCCCTACTTTCTACCTGGGTGACTCTAGGCAAGTCATTTAGCTGGTCTGAGAATTCACTTCCTCCAATATAAGATGCAATTCTTTTTTTCAAAAAGCTTATCAAAAATGTAAATAATATCTGTTTAACTCACTTCACCAGTTGTTATGGAGCTTAAATCATAATAACCATCTGATCGTGTTTTGAAAACAAGTACTGTATAAAATCGGATCGCATTAGCAAACACTACTCACATTTCTGACTTCTGACTGTGACAATACTCCCATGTTATGCATGCTACCTATTTGAGGGACCTCAACTTCAGTCACCAACATGCTTGCCACCTTATCACAGGCAGCGATTAGGAATCTGTTCCCTCCTTCCACTAAGAGTCCCTTTTCGTTATTTTCTATGTATCGATCCACCACTACCACTCCCATGTGCCAGTTAGGCAGGCTCCTTGCATTCATAAGCCCTGCCACTTTTCTGCCTTTGCTCACAATATTCCTTCTATCTGAAATGTCTTTCCCCAGAAAAGCTGACTGTCCAATTCTACTTACCCTTCAACATCTGGCTCAAAGGTTTCTTCCTTTTGATTCTCCCTGGAACTCTCAGTTAGAATGAATTTCTCCTTTTTATTCCCTCGTTTAACAGATAAATACAACTGTATACTCCATGCCAAGCATGGTTCTAGATTGCTTAGGTTGTTCTAGATTGAGTAACGTTGAACAAAACTAAGATGCTGCCTTCTTGGAGCTTACATTCCAGTGAGGGAAGATATGTGTCAAAAAATTAATAAATGAGTAAATCACATAGTATCCCAGAGGGTGATAAGTCCTATGGAAAACCACATAGGGCAGGACATGGAGAATGGGGAGTAATGGGTGGGAAGACAGCTGCAATGTTAAACAATGGTCAAGATAGAGCTTCACTGATGTGGTGACATTTGAGCGAAGATTTGAAGGAAGTAAGAAACTGACCACGCAGAGGGAGAATCACTGTGAAGGCCCTGCTGTGGGAACATGCCTGGCACATCCGTGGAACAGCACTGAAGCTATTGTGCGTGGAGTGCAGGGAGTGAGGTCACAGCAGTGACATACAAGGTCAGAGAATACAATGAGTGTGTGTGAGCATGTGTGTGGCAGTGTATGTGTGTACATGCACTGTGGTGCAGGAATGAGGTCACGCAAATCCACAGGACACTGAACTGCAGAATTTTCTGCATTTGGCAAAATTGGGGACCACCGAAGGGTTTGTGGCAAGGGAGTGTCATGACATGACTTATGTTGTCAAACCTTTGTTCTGGCTGCTGTGTGGGAAACACGACTCCAGGTACAAGGAAGAGCACAAGGAGGCCCGCTAGGAGGCCAGAATCCAGGTGGGGATTATGAAGGCTCAGCTCAGGATTGCAAGGGTTGAGAAGTGACCCAATTTTAGATGCATATTTTGATTGCAGAGCCAACATTCTCATATTTTGTTCATATTGACTTTATATTACTCTAAATTATCTGTCTGCTGTTGGCTTACCTTCTAAAGTGGTGCTCCTAGAGGGCAGGAATTGTATTTTGTTATCTACATATTCCACACTTGTGCCTAGCACAATGTCTGGTCCCTAGCAGAGTTCCATGTATCTGTAGGAATTGAGCCAAAATCCCTCCTTGTGCCAAGTTTTGTCATATAACATGCTGTTTCTTTTTGACAAAGAAATAACTAGAACTAGTAATGCATGAACTACACACTAATACATGGATCTTCCCATGCTATTTAGAGAAGAAATGTCACAAATGACAAATTTTCTTTCACAAAGCTAAAATTCTGCAACTCCTTCCTGAGATTCTTTATTAAGTTATCAAGAAAATGTAAAATATCAAATGGAATTTGCTGGGAAAAAAAAGCAGATAAAATTGAATTTTCTCTGTTAAAAACAGCCTAGTTCTTTGTGATCTGCCACATTTCCTTCTTCCCACTTGATTTCAACATTTTTCATCTTTCCTAAAATAGGCGGAGACCCTAAACTCATCATTTTCCCAGTGGCTTCTTGGAGGGGTGCTTTTTACCAAACACCAGGCAGTCAACACCAATTTCAACAATAGAGCTATTTTTTGTTTCTTTGGCAAACCACCTTTCTTGATTGCAGATTAAACATCTCATCCTTCAGTAGAATCACATAAGAAGTATTCTACGAATAGTAAGTCAAAAGTTTAAAAGCCCCTACAGTAAGAATTTGTTGAGTATCTGCTCAAAGAATCTTTTCTTTAATCTTTATTATTAAATGAAGTACACTCACTAAGTGAAGTAAAGGAAAACATATTATTCACATTTAAATACTTTTAGGTCATATGTGTGTCATGCCAGAGTAGCTCTAGATGTCAAGAATGGTCACAAACTAATGCAGTAGGGTCACCTAACAACATACATAAAATCTAGGTTTTGAGAACCACAAAAAAGTTGCAACCACACATCCAATCTTGTCACTTTACTCAGACTATTAAATATGTTTAATTCAAGGTTACTGGCTGAATCAAAGACACACGACCATGTAGAGCTAATGCAGAAACCAAGAACCGCAAATCTCTCAGTGACTCAGGGCTTCTCTGCAAGGCTCCACTGCACAATCTGCACACAGAACCTCTGAATGGCAACTTCTAGAGAGCTCTGGGCAGCTGCTCATCCCCTTTCCATCCCCCACCCTTCCTGCCAGCCTCTTGAATCAGAAATCAGCAGGAGATTCTCTTAGATAAGGACAGTATTCACTCTTTATCTTGAGCTAAATCATTAAGAGGTGAGTACTCATTATTTCTGTACTCTAATTTCTTTATTCCTATTCTGGTTCTTTGTTGCAGTCCAAAAGGAGATTCAAATGCCTAAAGAATTTAGCACTTCTACTTGCAAAGTGCCAAAAGCAAAGCTTAATTTCCTAACCCCCTCCACACTCTCAGTGAGCAAGAATATTCGCCCTCCAAACGTGCTGAAACAGGTGAATGTGCAAACAGGTAAGTGTGCCAAAGGCTAAAGAAACAGTCAATTCAGGCTCTAATCCTACCAGACAGTGATAAAGATGTCTGAACATTTTTGAAAGATACAACCACTAATATCTACATTTAAGGCAACTTTCCTATCCTTGCCAAAACGCAAATTCAAAACAAACAACTGAGTAAACAAAGCATTTCTTAAACAGAACTGTTTATAGCTCCTAAAATGCCTGGATAATTTCTTAGCCATCCATCCCTCTGTTGTTTGCAGATTCCATCACTGATATACACACACCTCTGGACTGCAAGAAAATTTGGATGCCTAAAGACTATCTCTTGGCTGGGCGTGGTGGCTCACATTTGTAATCCAGCACTTTAGTAAACTGAGGAGGATGGACCATGAATGAGGTCAAGAGTTCGAGACCAGCCTGACCAACATGGAGAAACCCTGTATCTACTAAAAATACAAAAAGTTAGCCAGGCATGGTGGCACACACCTGTAGTCCCAGCTATTCAGGAGGCTGAGGCAAAAGAATCCCTGGAACCTGGGAGGCAGAGGTTGCAGTGAGCAGAGATCACGCCACTGCATTCCAGCCTGGGTGACACAGAGAGACTCTGTCTCAAAAAATAAATAAATAAATAAATAAATAAATAAATAAATAAAAAGAATATCTCTTAAACTCATAATACTCTATTAATCGCTTTTCTGAAGATGTCGCTACTGAAATTGAGGTTATTCATGAAATAAGTTACCACATAATTTTAAGGCATGGCCTAGAAAGAGAAAGAGCAGGAACTTGAAGAGAAACATCTGAAATTATTCTGGCAATACCTGTGGTCAAATAAATGGTGGGGGTAGCTTTTGGAGAAATGAACGCAAGATAAATGAGGATGTACAGACGGTGGGGAAAAATCTTAAGAAGCTCAAACAAATATGTCTGTGTTCACAAAACAGCAAGGATTTTCTCCCACTTTTTTTTTCTTTTTCACCTGCTGGGCTCCTCTATTTTCCTGTTCAATCTCATCAGGAAGGAGTTCTTGAAGGCTGCAGTGGTCCAGCTATGGTGAGCTCTCCTTCTACAGAGTCTATAGGACAACCTGCACCTTTTCTAGTTTGGAATTTCCTTTCACACTACATTGTAAGAAAAGATTCTCTCATTGGGAAGCTCAAAACAAAGCATGCCTGAAATCCAGAGGATGAATTTGCTGGACACAACAAACTTGAGAATATGCAAGCCTTGAATTTTGTGTCTCTCTTTCACAATCTGAGAAGTTTCAGACAGCAAGACATCTCCATTTTCCAGTCTGCCAACCAGCTCAGACTCCTCGCACAGAATCTCGGAGCAGCACCACATAAGCCGGGGTCCTGGAAATGCCTCCTGCAGTACAGTGACCATGGATTTCACAGCTTTCTTAACTAAGGCTTCCCGGGGAAGCCTCTGAATGGCCAAAGTAAATAACTTCTTTGTAAATACATTATTTTTAACCTCCAGAGAAGAAAGCTATTTTCATTGCTAATTTTACAACAACCTCTGTCTCTGTCAGGTTCACACTCATTCTTGTCAATTTTACACAACAGTCTGTTTTTGTGTGTATGTTTCCCTCAAAATCAGAAACACAAAGAATTAAGAATAGCAATGGTGCAATTACAGAATGAAAATATGCTGAATAAATTTTGTTTCCATGTGGCGAATATTCCTCCTTTGGGGAAAACAAAACAAAATTCCACTACCTAACACATTTATTTATAATTCAGTTCTCAAGCAGCAACTCAGTAACTTGATATCTACAACTCTTGCTGCATTCTCAGTAGAGAATGTCTTTCCAACTCAATTCCTTTTTGGCTTGACAGTTTTAATCAGATGCATTTAATTGGACCAATATACAACTCAGAGCATCCTCGTTCAGAAAGATTGGGAATGCAGAGTGAAAAAATATATAAGAAAGTGACACCTATTAATTTTCATGCTTTTTGGTTGAAGCAAGTGGGGAAGGAAGCCTAAATGTCCCATTTCTAAATCTACTCACAAACTATTCCCACCGGTCACCCACATCAATAGTCAGTCCACATGAATCTAGCCAGCAGGTGTTAATAAGAACAGGACTCAAATTCTTAGGACTCACCTGGTCAATTCTGTAACAATCAGTGTCTCCAGCACTCTCTTCTTGTGAACACAAGTATGTTCACCTGGTACCTACCAACCAACCCTCTGGCTTATTTTTATGTAAAAATCTTTTAAGTTTTCCCTTTTGTACTTATACACCGCGAAACCTAAATATCTATGCCATTTAAGATGGTAAATTAGCATTATCAGTTATACCCATAAGTACTACAAATCATACAACCAACCTTTACATGCAGTTTACCATAAAAGTAGTTTGTAAAGTTTAATACAAAAGTTATTAGCAAAACCAGTGCTAATAATCGACTTATTTCAACAAGCATTTACTGATCACCTACTATGTTCAGGGACTGTTCCCCACAAAGGGAAACTCAGAGGCACAACAGTCTCTGGCATAAAAGTTTACGATCAACAGACGAATGAGGGTTTCACAGCATTCAAAGCATAATGACTGGTGCCACCATACAAAAACAGCAAGGGTTGTGTGAGCACAAAAGAGGGAATAATTAACTCCAGCAATGCAGGTGGCTTTGAAAATGGATCTTAAACAATGAAGGCTATTTTAATGGTAGACAGAAATTCATTTACAAGTAGCCTTGCTCCTCTGCAAACTATCAAAAAGGAAATATGCCAATCATGGAGCTGGCTAATATTCAAGTGATACATGTTGGATAAATTAACCCAATGAAAACATATTATATTCTTATAAAATACACTATCTTCACATCTTAAAAATATACTATGTATTGATTTGTCAAAGGTAGACCTTACCAACTATTTCATCATACTAGTTTTGAAATCAAACTATACATTATAAATACCTGGAGGAAGGGCTATGAGTTGGTCATTTTTGTGTTCCTTCTAGATGCCCTGCTCATAGTAGGGGTATCTGAGCTCCTGTGGTTGTAAATGACAGAAAACCAGCAGGACCGCATGAAGCAGTAAGGGAATTTTCTCAGTTCCTGTACCAAACAATAAAAGGGGCACAATGGAGCCAGCATCAGATAGGATGTCGAAAGCACCATCAGGGCTCTCTCTCATTCGCCTCTAGTCTCTTCCTCTCTGGCCACTTTTCCCAGGAGGCTGAAAACCTGGCTGCAACCGGTTCTGGGTTTTCATTCTCAATGACTTCCCACTAGAGAAAGGTCTTTCTGCCTCTGATTGGCCTGTTGGAGGTCATGTTCCCCTTTCTGGGCCTATCACTGAAGCCAGGGGGCGGGTTCTACAATGGGCTCAATGTGGGTCACAGAAGAAAGGAGAGGGAAGAGGTATCAGGAAGACAAAGGCGATGACCTCTATAACGTTTAATAAAGGCTTCTTCTGCCGCATATCAGCCTGTTCTGAACCAATTTTATGATGCTAAGCATAAAACACATCCGCATTTAGGCCGGTTTTACTTGCCAAGTTTTAAATGATCCCTTTGTAGCCTGAAAGCCTTAGCACATCCCCCACACCAGGTCTGCCTGAAACTAAGAGACCTCTGGCGTCTTCAGGGCTCCAAGTCCACAGTCGGAGGTGAACGCACGGCCGGCAATCGGCTCCACAGGACAGAGACTTAGAGATTACAGTTATCAAAGCATGGATGCCCAGGACGCCCAACCGCTGTCAGCGTGGCCAGGAAGAAAATGTAAGAACTGCTAGTTATTTAAAACTGCCAGGGTGAAGAAGACAACCAGATTCCTGTCACCAGTCCAGCTAAGGAAAAGGTGCCGCAAAGGCATGAGGAAATGAGAGGAAGTCTGGAGAGCAGAAGAGTCCACAGACAGAGAGCCGGGGGCTCCTGGGTCAAGACGAGCATTTGGCACACAGCAGAATTGTCAAATCATGCTCCTAAATGACCGTGAGTAAAATAAAGGTAACACAAATGAACACATCATTCCTCTGCGGAGTGAGTTCCAAATAGTAGTTAAGTCAGTTTCAGTATTCTCATATAAGGTACTTAGATCTAACATGGCCGAGGAGCTGCCCGAGCTCCTCTCTCAAGCTGCCCAACTCAGCAGGAATGGCAACTCCCCCATTCTTCCAATTGCTTAGACCCAAATCAGTGCCACCTCCCTGGACTCTCCTCTTTCTCTCAAACCTATCCAGTTCGTTCTCAGATTCTGTTGGTTCTACCTTCAATAGAGGTACCAAATCTGGCCACTTGGCACCATTTCCACCACTGCCAACCTGGTGCCCAGTGCTACCATCCCCACCCGTACTAAGGCTGTAGCCTTCCAACTGGTCTCCTTACTTACCAGTCTTGCTCCATCATTCTCAATCAGCAGTCAGAGTACGTTCTCAAAAATAGTATATCAAATTCCGTTACTCCCATCCCCAAAGCCTCCACAATGGTTTCCCACGGTTCTCAGAATAAAACACAAAACTCTTACCTGGACCTCAAAGCATCCCTAATCCATCTTCTGGTGACCTCCTTTCCTAACACTCTCCCTTACTAGGAAAATAAGCTCCTGCCTCAGGGCCTTTGCAATTGCTCTTCCTTTGCCTGAAATCCCTCTTGCCACACAACAGCCACATGCCTGAGTCCCCTGATTCCTTAGTCTGCCCTCAAGCCTCACTGTTTTTTAGAATACAAGCTGTGAGAGAGGGCTTTGTTTTGGTTGCTGCTGCATCCTCAGCATTTAGGATGGTACTGAACACAGAGCAGGCACTCAATTATTATTTGTCCAGTGCATAAATGAAATGGAAGAATAGGCTGAACAATCATAAAGGTAACACCTGTCAGTAATGGATATGACAACTATTTTCAAAATTATAAATTATATTGCTATTTTTCTCGTGTGAGTCAAACACGGAACAGGGAAAAAGCCTGTTTTGCAAACTTCTACCAGTTTCCCCAATGGCCAAGAAAGAACAGCAGTGCAGGGGAACTCGGGACTAAAGTTGTGGCCCCCTCTAAGAAGCCCCCACTTTCTTTCAGTTTTAGCTTAATATTTCAAGTGAATTCTGCATTCTACTCTATACATAGCTGTGCCATCAAGGAAACTTTATTCTCTAGAAAGATGCAATCTGCTTCTCCAGGTACCCACCTGCTTTGGAGAAACATATACCTTATTTGTAGAAGCAAGAATGTATAAAAATACCTAGCACAATGCCAAGAGCTCAATAACGGGTGACTATCATTATAACTGCTATTACTAACCAGAAAACAGTGCTAGACCTATTATCCCCACTTTCAAAGACAAAAGGAAGGTTCAGAGGATAAAGTAACTTGCCAGTATGATACAATTAATCTGTAAGATATCGGAAACTATTTATTGTATTTCAATTTTGTTATATGAATTATTTTAGAGATGAAAAAGCCTTGGAAATCTAGTCTATATGGCTAGTTTCTAGTTAGAGGCCTAGAGAGGGCCAGAGATTTGCCCAAGGTCCCACAGATGATTTCCAAACGTAGGCAGTGCTAGAGCTCAGATGTCCCAATATTACTAAACCATGGTACCTTTCAATCAATATTAAGTGAATTAATGAATGAATTCTAGAACAAGCCCTGGCATACAGCAGGCTCCCAATAAACATTTGTTGAATGAATGTACAATCACGAAAATACATCTGGAGCTATGATAGATGTTTTCATATTCATCAGCAAATTTCATCCTCACAGTAATTTTATATGGGAAACCAAACTCTTCATTTTACAGACCAGAAAACCAAAGTTCCAAAAAGTTAATGGTTTACACAATATGCATGCTTATTGAGGGAGAAAGCCAAGTTGAAACTCAAATATTCAGAACATCTGACAGTATGTGAACAGCTTGACAAAAAGTAATTTTTCAGGTAACCAAAAATTACCAAAGTAGCATCAAGTACTCAAGATTTTTAAAATTTTATTTTGGTGGGACTAAAAGTGCAAACACATTCAAACATAGTATGTTGGTGCTGTTATGTCTGTTATACATAAATGTGTTTCAGGAGCTACTGGAACTTTCAGCGGTTTGTCCCTACATTAAATGGCCCCAAGCAACTATGTATTTTAAGTTCTTATTCCTACTTTAATAGTCTTTTTGAATACTTTTGCTCTCCACGATACCCTCAGCAGAGACCCTTTCTCCTACATTTATAATTCTGTCTGCATAAATTGAGATGAAAATCACCAGGCTTATTAAAACTATGTGCACACTTGGAATGAATACCTAGTATCATGGGTTGAATTGTGTTTCCTCAAAAGATATCGAAGTTCTGACCTCCAGTACATGTGACTGTGACCTTATTTGGAAATAGGCATCTACAGGTAATCAAACTGGGATGAGGTCATTAAGGTGGACTTGAATCTAGTAGGATTGGTGTCCTTATAAAAGAGGGGAATTTGGATGCAGAGACCCACATGCACACAGGAAAAACACCGTGAGATGAGTTATGTTTTCATAAGCCTAGAAACTACCAGAAGCTGGGCGAGAGGCCTGGAACAGACCCTTCCCTACCGCCTTCAGAGGCAGTATGGCCTTGTGGACACCTTGAGCTCAGACTTTTAGCCTCCAGAATAGTGAGACAATATATTTCTGTTGTTTAAGCACTGGTTTGTGATACTTTGTTACAGCAACCCAAGAAAGCTAATATAAGTATATTTGGATGAAGGCCTGAGGCTTTTTTCCTGGATTTTTTCCCCTCTGGATTCTCAATCATAGCCTCAGTTTGTAATCTTGCTTTTGTAATAAGCTAGGTATTATTACGTAACACTGATCACACTGCTGATCAGTGTTAAGTCTTGTGAGGCTGGAAGGACTATGAGTGGACTAATATTATTTTTGTCTCTCAATTTTAGTCAAATTTCTTTCAAATGAAAGATTAAAAAAAAACAGGCCGAGCACGGAGGCTCACACCTATAATCCCAGCAGTTTTGGAGGCCAAGGCTAGCAGATCCCTTGAGCTCTGGAGTTCAAGACGAGCCTGGGTAATATGGCGAAACCACATCTCTACCAAAAATACAAAAATTAGCCGGGTGTGGTGGTACATGTCTGTGGTCCCAGCTACTAGGGAGGCTGAGGCAGGAGGATCACTTGAGCCCGGGAAGCGGAGGTTGCAGTGAGTCATGATTGTACCACTGCATTCCAGCCTAGGCAGCAGAGTGAGACCCTGTCTCAAAAGAAAAAAAAAAAAAAAAAAAATTAACAAGACAGGCCTTCTATTACTATGACTACTTAGAAATCTCCAAACAAAAAGACATACTTATCCTTACATCCTTATTCATGTTTCAGCAAATTGCTAAGGAAGGGATAGTTGAAAAGATAGCTTGAATTCACTCGCCAAAAGGCCAATAAGACCAAAATGGAACTGATTAGTACATGGATTGATTACTTGCTCTCTCACTGTTTCATGCCTCGCCATATTACAAAAGGCACATAGAATCTGTCCCCTCAAGCAATCAGAAGTAAATTTACCATGGCTACCACATCATTATCAGAAAAATTGTCTGCTAAGGCTGATAAATCGGTTGATTATCTGCTTCCTTGACTTTTATTTCTTTTTGTATAAATGTTTTCATTTTAACATTACTAATACTTGTTAGAAGATGAGTAATAAATTACCAAACTACTGAAATCACCAGGAAATCCTTACTAGAGCAAAGAACCCAACCAAAAAAACAAACCCCCTCAAAAGCCCTAATCATATAGCAATGTACTCTGCAGTCTAAGAAATAGCATTCTATGGATAAATAGTTACTTATCAAAATCTTAGCTTATACATAAAATGACACATTTCTTTGTAGATACACACAGACACACATACACATATATACACCAAGAGCACTGGCATCATGTACTTTGTAATGAAACATACTATAGTCATAATCATTCTGTCTGCCAAAAGAAAACTTCATACAGTAAGTCCTTTATTTACTAAAAATATACATATATCCAGAAAGAAAAGGGCCGTGGGAGACAAGAGACTTAGAAAGGGAAAAGACACAAAATAGCTTTTTATTTAGTGCTTAAATACGCATAAAACACAAGCTGCAAGGAAGCAGCTTCCCCCAGTGTGCACCCCCCAACCCACCGCCAACACATTCACAAAACGATATTGGTGCAATTGATTGTATGAGAATGTTTTTTACCCATTATGCACAAGTATCCACGACAGCAAAGGACAACCGATTTCAAGGACAGCCCTAACTCAAAGTTAACTTTAAACACTGATTTAGGCCAACAGTTTTAACCTTTATTCCTACTAGGCTTTGTGCCAGGGCTGCTATCAAGTGGTCAAATGTATTCTTATTCTTTGTCTCCTTTTATTTTCCCTGCCCATCTTCTGGCACACACAGAAGAAGTCAACAATAGAGAGCAAAATAAATAAATAAATAAAAATTTTTAAAAAACAATAACAAAAGCTGCAATCGAACAACAAGCTAAGGTAAACTGAAGGGCCAGGATACCCCACAGCTAAATTAACATTCCCTTAACAATTCAAGTCCAGTGGTTTTATCCATTTAATTCTCTCTGAAGAATCCTAAAGATACCTTCCTTTCTTCTTGGGCATTCTTCAGGCATGCCACTTGGAGTTTTCACTAAGAGGGCTATTCTAGATATTTCACCTAAAAGAAACTCAGCACTGAGCGCTAGGACTTTGTCCCTAGCAGTGATGCTCCAAAGAGCCATTCATTCGGTACCCAACAAAACTCCGATGCTTCTTGTCTTAGTTGATTTCATGTTGCTAAAACAGAATACTTAAGACCAGGTAATTTATAAGGAACAGAAATTTACTAGCTCATGATTCTGAAGCCCTGGGGACCACATGTAGTGAGGGCCTTCTTGCTGAATCACGACAACAGAAGGCATCCTGTGCCAAGAGGGAGCTAGAGCAACAGATGGCCAAATTCACTTTTATAAAAACTCACTCTCCCAATAACCAACACACTCCCGAGATAAGGATATTAGTCCCTTCAAAGGGCAGAGCTTTCCTGACCTAATCACCTCTTAAAGGTTCCACTTCTCAACACTGTTGCATTGAAGATTAAGTTTCCAACATATGAACTCTGGGGGACACATTCAAACCACAGCATTCCAAACTTGGCTCCAAAAATTCATGTCCTTCTCACACACAAAATATATTCATTCCATCCCAAGCACCTCAAAAGGCTTAACTTCTTTTATCATCAACTCAATAATCCAAAATTCCAGGTCTAATCTAAATTAGATACAGGTGAGACTCAAGGTGCAATTCATCCTGAGGCAAATTTCCCTCCAGCTGTAAGACTGTAAAATTCCTGTAAAATTAAACAAGTTTTCTACTTCCAAAATACAATGGTACGACAGGCAAGGAATAGACATTCTCATTCCAAAGGGAGAAATAGGCTAGAGAATGAGGTAAATGATCCAGAGTAGTCCAAAACCTGACAGGGAAAACAATATTAAACTTTAAGATGACAGAATAATCTCATTTGACTCCATGTCCCCACTCCCCTGAACACTGGGGTGGGGATTGGCCCGCCAAGGCCTCAGGGAGCCCCACCCCAATGGCTTTGCTGGATTCAGTTCATGCAGGAGCTCTCAAGGGTTGGTCTTAGGCCTGCAGCTTCCCCAGGCTGGAGCTGCAGGCTGCCCCATTCCCACAGTTCCACTAGGCATCGCCCTAATTAGGGCTCCCTGCCATAGCTCTGCTCCTGCAGAAAGTCTCTGGTTGGGCCCCCAGGCTGTTGTAAAATCTAGATCGCAGGAAGTCATGTCCACACCACTCTTGAATTCTGAGCACCTGCACACTTCTACCACATGGACATAGCCAAGATTTGCTGCTTACACCTTCCAAAGCTGTGACACCTGGGGTGACCTGGGAGCACTACCTGCACTGGAATCTGGGGAGCAAAGACTTACAGCGAGCCTAGTGTCCCAACAGCACCTGAGGCCTCTCTTTGGACATTTCCTTTCCCAGGCCTTAGCACTCTGGCCCGTGATGGAAGAGGAGCACTGATCATCTCCAAAGTAACTCTGGGGTCATTCTCTCATTGTCCTCTGGTTTCCTTCTATCCATGTTAACCTCCTTATCAATCAGTTGCTTAGCCACACCTATGGTTTCCTCTCCTGAAAATGTTCTTTCATTCTCTACTACAAGGCCAGGCCAAGAATCCTTCAAATTTCTCAGTTCTGTTTCCCTTTTAATTATAAATTCCATCTTTAAATCATTTCTCTCTTCTCTCATTTTACTGTATGAAGTTAATAGAAGCCAAGTAGCTCCTTCGACATTTTGCTTAGAAATTTCTCTCAAGAGATATCCTAGTTGATGGCTCTTAAATTCTGCCGTCCTAAAAGCCCAAGGGTATGGACACAATTCAGCCAAGTTCTTTGCTACATCATAACAAGGATGGCCTTTACTCCAGTTTCCAATAATTCCTTTTCTACCTGAGATCTCATCAGAATAGCCTTTATTGTCCATATTTCTACCAACATTCCAATCACAACCACTTAATCTCTAAGAAGTTTCTTGGTTTATCTCTAGCCCTCTTCTTCTAAGCCCTCACCATAATTGCCCTTCATGCTCTGTTTATGGCAATCTAGGCTTTTTCTAACCTGCTCCTCCAAATTCTTCTAGCCTCTATCCATTATCCAGTTCCGCAGCCACTCCCATATTTTCAGGTATTTGTTACAGCAATAGCCCCACTTCTTAGGACCAATTTTCTGTCTCAGGCCATTGTATGTTGCTATAACAAAACACCCAAGCCTGGGTAATTTATAAAGAACAGAAATGTACTGGGTGCACAGTTCTGGAGGCTGGGAAGTCCAAGATGGAGGGGCTACATCTTGTGAGGGCATTCTCGCTGCATCGTAACATAGTGGAAGGCATCACTTGGAGGCAGAGTGAGTCAGAGAGAGCCAAACTGGTTTTTGTAACAATCTCACTCCCATGATAACAAGATTAATCCAGCTATGAAGCCAGAGCCTCTTAAGGTCCCTCCTGATTACCTCGTAAAGTCCCCACCTCTCCACACTGTTGCACTGGCAATTGTTTCACACACAAGAACTCTGGGGAACACACTCAGATCACAGTACTTTGGGAAGTGCAGCAAGTGGTAAGACTGAAGTTCAGAAACATGCTCTGCTGCTACTTTGGATAAGGCTCAACTCCAAGGTAGCTGGTTCGAAGAACAAAAAATGGCATTCATATGCCATTTCCTGGGCGTGACCACTTATATTATTCCTACATCAGTTCCTCTGGTTCTTGACCTTTTGGGTGTCTATAAAGTGCCATGATTTTGTATTTGAAGAAACACACCACCTCTTTTTCATCTAAGAACTGTCTCCAGTTCTGTAGCTGCAACACTCCTTCATATTATAAGAATTTCGTTAACCAGCTTAACCTCCACGGAAAACTGGCATTTGAAAAGGAGAGTAAAAATGTACTGGGCAATTTAAAGAAGTTATTTGAGAAAAAGAAGTTTGAAAAGCTTTTGATATATTAGGTTGGTGCAAAAAGTAATCACGGTTTTGCCATTACTTTTAATAGCAAAAACCTCAATTGCTTTTGCACCAACCTAATAAATTTGTTCAACTAATCAGGGTTTGTTTTAAATCTCTGTTTCGAAGTTACTTAGAGAAAACCTAATGTAAGAAAAAGTTCCACATTAATATCAGCAGTAGTAAATCTGACTTTATGTTTGTGAGCCACATAGGGTCTCTGTCCTTATATTTTGTTGTTATTGCTGTTGTTTTAATCAACCCTTTAAGAACCTAAAATCTATTCTTAGCTCAAGGCAAAAAAACAGGATACAGTTTGCAGACTTCTGCTCTAAAATAGCAGCAAGCTAAGATTGCACCACTGCCCTCCAGCCAGGGCAAAGAAGTAAGACCCGGTCTCAAAAAGAAAAAAAAAAAAAAATTCTGATATATGGCAACAAGTTTCATCATCTTTTAAATCTAGCCACTTGTGTGAGTTCATTGAGCACCTTTGTGCCTCAGTATCTTCATCCATAAAATGGGAGGTTAGGATGGATCAGTGGTATCCAAATCACACATAGAGGAAGCCTGGGGCTATCGGACAGGGCTGGCCTCTATGGACACACCCCCAGCTCTCGCCCCAGCACATACCAGCCAGCACAGCCCCTGTTTTGGCTTTGATCTTTTCTACATAGTGGAGCTCTCCATAAAGACAAGGAAGGGTTCCATCAATTTTGTTTTTTGTTTTGAAAGCCACTGTTTTAGATGACCTCAGGGATCCTCCCCGTGCAAATCCTCTATGAATCCACTTTAGATCACAATCATTATCCAATCATCTTATTGGGGACTAAACGTCAGGTAAATGAAAATGATTAAAAATCCTATCTTGAGCCAGGCACAGTGGCTCACACCTATAATCCAAGCACTTTAGGAGGCTGAGGTGGAGTATCACTTGAGGTCACCCTGGGCAACATACCAAGACTCCCATCTCTACAAAAAGCGTAAAAATTACCCAGGCCTAGTGGCGTGTGCCTGTAGTCCCAGCTACTTGGGAGACTAAAATGAGAGGATCACTTGAGACCAATAAGTGGAGGCTGCAGTTAGCTGTGACCGCACCATGGCACTCCAGCCCGGATGACAAGAGTAAGACCCTGTCTCAAAAACAAAAATAAAAATAAAAGTATATTCCCGTATTGGGTATTTAAAAGAGGAGAAGAAAAAACAAGAAAGATCTTATTCTAAGGGACCACCTGTACTTGTTCAGATCTGTGGAAGTCCACCGGATAGCCAAATCAAGAGCATTCCCAAGTCCACACATCCCCATGAAAGGGAGAACTCATTCCCGCATCTCTCTGCTTAGAGCACTGGGAAGAGCAGAACGCTTTAGCAAAGGAAGGACCAGTGAGCTGAGACTCAGAGACCTGGTTCCACTTTGAATTTGGAATTTACCACTTATGTAACTTCTGATGTTTATCTAACAAAAATTGAAGAGCCTACTATATACCAACCCTTAGACATGGTATTAGGAATACAGCGATGAACCAGAAGGATGAGGAACGCTCTATCTTCCATTACTCAAATCCATCAACCATAAAGAAGGGTAACAATACTGCTCTCTCTCCTATACATGGTAGTCCTGCAGAGATGGCCAAGTACATGTAAACTCCAAAGCATGGATAACATTAAACCAGAAACCTGTAGAGTCTCCTCCTTTTCAGTAAATAAAATATATTCAACTTCAAGCATTCACTAATATTTGTGAAATAAGGCCACAATAAGTTTTGTAAAGCAAAAAATCTATTTATACAGCATGAAACAGCATGGCAAAATAGAAAGGGCATAATCTTTGAAACCAGACACTCCCACTCGAATCCTACGCTGCGATGCACTAGGCCCACCTGAAGTCTACAAACACCTTTCCTGTTTAGAGTATAAGATACTAATATCTGCAATTGTACAGGGTTGTTGTAAAGGTAAATTAGCATTATGTAAGTAGAGCACCTGGCAAAGAGTTGGCACTTAGTGAATACTAGCTTTCCTTTCCCTTTCTCCCAGGCACCTAGAAATCTCAGAGGAGAAAACATTGTTTTAAAAAGTTGGGCTTACCTCACAACTGTTGATTCTGTAACCCAGCTCTATATCATAATCACCCCAACCAAAGAAGACAGGAAACTTCTGGTTGTTATGACCATGGAATCCAGATGCAGAATATGCCCAGTCATCAGGAAAATCTGACAGTCTTGGCACAGTTTGAGGACAGAAAGAGAGCAACAGCCAATAGCTGAGGGGAGACTCTACAGTCTGGAATGTGCCACAGACTTCCAACCACAAAAGTTCTCCCTTGCACTTAGACGGTGGTATCCCCTGCAGCGTAGGCCACGCCCTCTGCTCTTCTGGGCAAGTCTCCTCGGGAAGGGAGGAGAAGCACGTGACTCCCTCCAGGCTACATTCACGTGAATGTCCAGGGCACTATTCATCACCTCCTACCCAGCCTGGATGCACAATTTAGGTAAATCGTTTTCTCATTTTTGAAGGAGGAAGACAGCAGGAGACAGACTCCAAAGTCTTTTCCACCTCTAAAACCCTTTGATTCTGTGACCCAGGTTTAACTTGTTTGTTTCTTCCTTCAGCAGTGTTTATGAAACACCTCCTATGGGATCCCCCTTCTTATCTTCATTCATTTGTTCATTCAACAATATTAATAGAACATCTCCTATTTCTTGGCTTCTGTGACCAGTTCTTTGCTTCTCCCTTCATTCATTTGTTCAGCAATATTTATTGATCACCTACTATAATCAGTTACTGTTATGTGCAAGAATGTACAAAAATGAGTAAGAAATAGTTCATGCCCTTTAAAAGCTCACAGTCGATAAGAACATCAACAAGTAAGCAAGTATAACACGCCTAGGAGGTTATGATGACAGAGCTATGGGAATCAGAGGACGGGATGCCTGATTCTGCCCAGGAGGTGGGATGATGGAGGAGGGGAAGCAGCAAAGGCTTCTCAGAGAACTGAGTGTTGGAGGCTAAGTAGGAGGTTATCAGGCACGTAGATGAGTTGAAGTTATTTCAGAAACAGGGAAAAGAATATGCTAAGGAAAGGAGGCATTAGTATGGTTTGCAGAACAGATAGTTCAGTACGAATGAAACAAGGAGTACACAAGATGGCAGAGGAAAGGGGCTCAGATGACGAAGCATCTTCTAGACTTTGCTTTTTGGCAAAGTCTAGAAGTCCAAACTTTATCCTTTTAGAAAATGCCTAAAGGATCTTAAATAGGATTATCTGGATTACATGAGTGTTTTAGAAAGTCTGCCATGGTGGCAGTGTGAAGACTGGATTATAGAGGCAGGGATGGGGGAAGGGAGAGGTGAGTCTCAGGCAAAAAAAAAAAAAAAAAGTAAGAGGCCGGTTGGCAACCATTTCAATTATCTCTGAGAAAAAATAAGAGTGTAAACCAAAGCAGTGGCAGGGGGTGGGCATGCTTTATTCTAGAGATATCTGGAAGGTAGAATCAACAAAGACTGAGTGGGGAAGAAACTCAATAGGGTAAGGAAAAGGAGAAGGTGGCATTTGAATTCCACTCAGGTTTCTGTCTCAGATGAGTGGGTTCATGGATGATGAGGACAGCAACTCAGAAAAAGGAGACATGAAGACCAGAAATACTCCTAGTTCCTCAGGACTGGAAATGTTAGTCATCTCCTCTTTGCTACCATGCAGTCTCCAAGATAAATCATGCTGGACCAAGGTACTCACTGGAGTTCTCCTCCAACAGGGGTTCCAGGAAATCATAGGGGTACCAGGAGAAACACGGAGCATCTTCACAGACCAGCACTGTTGCATACATATTTACAAGAAACAATATTAGTTTCTTGTAATTTGATGAGTTACTGAAAACATTACTTTTAGTTTAAATCAGCAGACATACACGGTATAATGTATATTTTAAGATAATTCAAAGGAACATCAAAGAAATCTCACAGAAGCTCTGAGAACCCTTGTGAGTTTAGGATTCCCCGTCTTCAGGATTCTTTGCCTTTTGGGGGTCTTGGGTGAAAATATTCCAAGTGCTACATTATAGCAGTACGTAGTAAAGCAGAAGAAGCACATGAACAAAGACACGGCAATTCCATTACTGTGTAGATACCTTAGAGTAGTGGTTCTCAAAGTGTGGTGCATGGACCCCTATGTGTCTCTGAGACCCTTCCAGCGATCCTCAAGATCAAAACTGTTTTTATAATAATACTAAGCTATCATTTGCCCTTACCACTCCGTTGACATCTGTAATGATGATACGAAAGCAATGACGGGTAAAACTATTGAGACCTTAGTTCAAATCACGGCAATAGCAATAAATCCTACTACTAATCATTGCATTCTTCACTGCTGCACATATTTAAAAACTAATACACAAACATAAAAGCAAAACAAGGAGAAAGGCCCTGCCAGTTTCATTTAGCAATGTCTTTGATGAAGCAGTAAAAATTACTTTCATTGAAGACTGACCCTTGAATAAACATCTTTTTAATAATACATGTAACAAAATATATGCATAAAACGCTTCTGCCATCACTGAAGCACAGTGGCTGTCTCAAGAAAAAGGACATGTGTGACTGAGTTAGGAGCTGAACTAGACACTTTTTTCATTGAACATTACTATTATTATTATTTTTTTTTTTTTGAGACAGAGTCTTACTCTGTCGCCAGGCTGGAGTGCAATGGCACAATCTCAGCTCACTGCAACCTCCACTTCCTGGGTTCTAGCGATTCTTCCGCCTTAGCCTCCCGAGTAGCTGGGACCATAGGCATGTGCCATCACACCCGGCTAATTTTTGTATTTTTAGTAGAGACGGCGTTTCACCTTGTTCGCCAGGATGGTCTCGATCTCTTGACCTCGTAATCTGCACACCTAAGCCTCCCAAAGTGCTGGGATTACAGGTGTGAGCCACTGCGCCTGGCCTGAACATTACTTTTAATTGAAAGAATAACTGACTATGGTCATTCAAGTGTGGGTATTTGGCAGACTCTTCATTGGAAATGAATAAAAGTAAGACTGATACTTCAAGGAAAAACTGACAGTATTTGTTGCCAACGATAAAAATCAAGCTTTCAAGTAAGAATTAAAATTTTGGAAAACATGTATCTTACACTGTGAATTTGACAGCTTCCCAATACAGTCCTTAAAGACTTTTCAGATAACATCAGTGTTGATATTAATAAATTTTTTTGTATTGTATAACAAAATGTGTCAACATTTGGTAGATCTATGTAACTGAGTGAACCAATATTTTCCAAATGTCCAACGCAAGATGTTCTATGCACATTGATCCATTCAAAGCACAAGAAAGACCGGTAGATTTTAATGCAACAAAATATGAAAAGTTTATTGAAATGTTTTGATTCATCATTGCAACTAACCTTTTTAAGAAGCTACCTCTTTTTGAGTCTTGGTGTATTATCAATGAATATTCACAATTACCTGAAAAGACTATTACATATTGATGTGAAGTCAGATTTTCTTCAGAAATGCCATCCAAAACATGTCAAAAGATTGAATGCAGGCCAGGTTCCGTGGCTCATGCCTGTAATTCCAGCACTTTGGGAGGCCAAGGCAGGCAGATCACTTGAGGCCAGGAGTTCAAGACCAGCCTGGCCAACATGAGGAGAACCCGTCTCCACTAAAAATGTGAAAAAAAAAAAAAAAAATTAGCCAGGCTCAGTGGTAGGCACCTGTAATATCAGCTACCTGGGAGGCTGAGGCAGAAGAATCGCTTGAACCCAAGAGGCACAGGTTGCAGTGAGCTGAGATGGTGCCACTGCACTCCAGCCTGGGCAACAGAGGAAAATCTGTCTCACAATCAATCAATCAATCAATAAATAAAAAGATTGAATGCAGTAGCAGATAGGAGACTCTCGCTATCTTCTGTTAACTCAGGCAGTAGAGATTTGCAAAAATATAAAACAACAGCACTCTTCTCACTAAATCTATTTTGGAAAATATATTTTTATTAAAATATGCCTATTTATAATGAACATGTAATGGGTTAGAATCAGTATTTTTAATAACGTATTTAATTTCTACTATGATATAGATAAACAGATACGAGGCATGTACACAAAAGGTTTTCGGAGTTCAGGGGGCCTGGTAAAAAGGGCCTAAACCCAAAATGTTTGATAACCAGTATCTTAGAGAAATTCACACTCAGGCTAAGCTGATATGTACATGCATGTTCACAGCAGCACTGTTCAGAACAGCAAAAAGAAGTGGAAACAAAAGCAAACATCCTTTGTGGTATGTTTCTGCAGTAAAATACTGGAGAGAAGTGAAAACGAATGTGCCAGAGCTACATGCATCAACATGGAGAAATCCCGGAAAGGTAACCATTGAATGAAACACCAAGGTGCAGACCACACAACACACACTGTACACTAGCACTGTTACACATCTCAAAGACAAGCAAAACTAAGCAATACGGCAAAGTCCACAGGAAAAAAAAAAAACAAAGAAAACAATAAACAGAGCATTTAGGGTAATGGGAACTCTTAGGAGACAGGGAGCAGGAGAAGAATACACGAATAGGTTTGATAGCATTAAAACTAGTTAAACTGGGTGGTAGGTTTACAGATGTTTGTTTTGTCATTACGCTTTTCATTACACATGTCTGGATGTTAGATATACAATGTTTTGTTAAAAGCACATACTCTATGATTCTCTAAGGGAGACACAGCATTAGAACTCTCCTTGCTGATTATTGAGGAACCAAAGAGGTAAGGAAAAAGTTAAGAAGGGATGGCAAATGCTGGCTGAGTGTCTGCAGCACTGGCCCTGAAAAGCCGGTTTGAGGCAGAGCTCACCCCACAGCCCCTTCAGGGGTCACATCCAGTGCCATCCGCCTGAGTTTGGTTTTTCAACAGCCCTCCCTACTTGAAAAGGCCACTTCATCATTTAGGCCATCGCCCTCCATCTCCATTTTTATAACCGTGGCAGAAACTACCACACTTCACAGTTGATTTTTGAGATGTAATCAAACCACTGAATTTAGCAATCATAATCTCTTATCTGGGCCAGCTCCTTCCATATTTTTCCTGCTTCTTATCTTTATATCACCAATATGGCCCCTCTGGTTCAATGAACTCCCTTATCTTAGGGTCTCTCACATAAATGAACTTTTGGTTTATTTTGCCCTCTTTTGGTTAATGTATTAGTCTGTTATCACATTGCTAATAAAGATGAGACTGGATAATTTATAAAGGAAAGAGGTTTTATTGACTCACAGTTCCACATGGCTAGGGAGGCTTCACAATCACAGTGGAAGGCAAAGGAGGAGCAGAGTCACATTTTACATAGCAGCAGGTAAGAGACTGTGTGCAGGAGAACTCTCCTTTATAAAACCATCAGATCTCATGAGATTTATTCACTATCACAAGAACAGCATGGGAAAGACCCACCCCCATGATTCAATTACCTCTCACCAAGTCCCTCTCATGACATGTGGGAATTATACAAGCTACAATTCAAGGTGAGAGTTGGGTGGGGACACAGCAAAACCATATCAGCTAATGACATTTCTTCTTGGAATGTTCTCTACTCTCGGCTCAGGATCTAAGTCCGTGGCTTCCTTCAGGACACTTTCTATATCATTCCTCTTTGAGAATCTTTTACCCATCACACTTGCTCTGTGTTTCCTCAAACATTTACACATCTAACTGATGGTGTATCATCTTGCACTTATTAGCATATTGATTTGTACTTACCCTCTGTGATTATTTTGTGTCAACATTCGTAAGAACTGTCAGCAGAAGTTGCATCCTACAGAACTTCTGTGAACAAGGTAAATGCTCAAAACTTTTCCTTAATGAATGAGCACCACGTGGGAGTTACAATTCTCAGCCAGTCAAATCGTCACTGCTCCAACATGACACCATGTGTGTCGCCATACACCTTTACTCCCAAAAGGCCCTCAATTCAGTATAGTGAAAGATGTGTTCCCCTGCTGTGGGAACAGATTTCCAACTTTAAATAGAAACCAAGCACAGCAGCACTTTATAGAATCGTTTCCTGAAATATTAAATGATTTTAGAGTTCAACACTTCTCATCCCACCCCACATTACTTGAAGTCCTTAGCAAATCACCCTCAATGGGTGGTTGAACCAGCTTCTTCATAAACACAAATATCTGCTGTTTCACTTTTGGATAGTTTTATTTTTATTACGTTGTTTTTTTTTTTAAGACAAAGTCTCACTCTGTCACCCAGGCTGGAGTGCAATGACGCAATCTCAGCTCACTGCAACCTCCACCTCCCAGGTTCAAGCGACCTGCCTCAAGCTCCCGAGTAGCTAGGACTACAGGTGCATGCCACCACACCCAGCTAATTTTTGTATTTTTTAAATAGAGACAGGGTTTCACCATGTTGGCCAGGCTGGTCTTGAACTCCTGACATCAGGTGATCCACCCACCTCGGCCTCCCAAAGTGCTGGGATTACAGGCTTGAGCCACCATGCCCAGCAGGATAGTTTTATTTATTCAACAAATCTTACTGAATCAAATGTATCTTCCTTCTAACTTCTACAGTATTGGTCTTACTCTCTGTTTTCTGACCAGCACTTTCATAAATTAATGAAAATACTTTTCAAGCTGAATTTTAATTATTTTTTTCCATCTCTTTCTCTGCTCATTTGTCTCTGACCTCCTTGAGAGCAGGAACCATGCTCTATTCAGCTCCACAAATTCCCAATCCCTGACACACATGTGCTCAGTTAGTGCTGGTGAAATAAATGAATGAGCAAATGAATTATCAGTTATCACACACCAGCTGAGAATTTAGGATGAATAACAATTTACTCCCTTTCTCACTTGACAGAACTTCACATATTTGAATATAGCTACCATGCATAATTTTTACACCCCCACTCCTAAATGAAGTATTCCCAGTTGCCTCAACAACTAATTTTTCATATGATGATTTCAGGAATATACAACATTCTAGTTGCCTCCCTTTTTGTGAGCACTTTATCAATTTTCCTCTTTAAATCTGTTTAATCAATCTGGGATTCAATACTACAGATGAGTCGAATTAGTTTCTAAGAGCAATGTTGCCACCCTTGTTCTGAATTCCGCACTTAAATTCTTTCAGCCAACTCTGCTGAAATGTATCCATTTTTCAAAGAAAGGCTGAGTTTTAAATATTAGTTGTTGATTAACAGTGGTTATCGCTGGGGGTGGAAGTTGGGATGAGGGAACTTTCATACATAAACATTATTGCATGGGTTTAATTATTTATACTATGCATGTACTACTTTTGTCATTAAAAGCCAACATCGATTTTTAAAAATAAATTATTAAAGAGTTAATATTTATGATTTCTATGGTTCCAGCCTGATGGAGTATGTCCAAGTCATATTTAAGCTTCTCGTACTTTTTCTCTTCTTCTACACGTATGTTTTCACCTATCAACAAGTATTTGAGTAGCCATTTGTACACAGCACTTCTCTCTAACTACAATCTAGAAGCCAACCCAAACCCTACTTCTAGATTGTGAAATTTCCCTCTTTCTATAAATGTCACAAAGCAGCTCACTGTAATTTGATTTCTAACTTTTTAAGGTCAGATTAAAACCCAACGAGTTATTATTTGACGTTTGCCTTCCCCTAGAAGGGAGAAATCATATCGCACATTTCAGTAACGTTTGCTGGAGCGTAGGGTCTCCCACACTTTGTTTCCTCCCAAATACAGCTGTGTTTCATGCTCTAGAGAGGACTGTTGGGTTAACAAGCAGGGCCAAACAAGTGCAGATTAGAAAACACCGCCTAATTCTAGGCCATTACGCAAGGCAGTACACTCCATATGGAGTACCTAATTCAGGACTCAAGACAGTGTCACTGCATGTGACTCCATTCTACTACCCTCTGCTTAGTCTAATATCAAAAACTCAGATCTTGAGTCTTTGAGGAGGGAAATATCATTGACAGCAGAAGTTTTCATGAATCACGAGGCCATCACGTTCCATCAGCACCTAAGGGGTTCTCCTCCTGTAGTGGAGGGTTTCTGAGCAGTTTATAGTGGCCAAAACCATCTCCTTCAGGTTGTGAGATCCCATGTAGATTTCACAGACCTACAGCTGCACTGAGTCTCAAGAGACCATCAAATGGTCCAGCCCTTGGTAGTGCTGACACGGGTGACTACATGCTAGCTTCTTCCTCTATCTGGGTCTGTGTCCACTTCTGTCCAATCCGTGGGAGAAGCAACCCTTCCCTGCCTGCCTCACAGGCAGATGATATCAGTGAAAGTACTTCATGAAGAATAAAGCATAATACAAATAGAAGGTTTGGGTAATGTACTGGGTTTTCCATTTTACACGATGGAGCTACTTAAGCCCATAGATGGTAAGTGACTTGCCCAAGGTCACACAGCCAGTGAGAAACCTTGGTGCTGGGAGAGTCTGAAGGAGAAGACAGGAGTCTGTGTCTCCTGCCTACTGTAGGTTCCTTCCGTGAGTCTCTCTGGTATCCAGCCTCGAACAGTTGCAGTCAATTACTCAAGTCCACGAGCTGAGTTTAGGGTTTTAAGAGCCTAACAAATTACCGTCAATAAGCTGACCAGGCTCAGCATTGCATGTCTTTATTTTTGGCTGAAATGGTAACATCCCAGAGTGGGAGTTCTGGTTAGTTCAGGGGTCCTCAACTTGGGATTAAGCAAATTAATCACATCACCCAGAGAGCTTATAAAAAATGTTCATGCTCAAGCTCCACTCTGGGTCAATTCAATTTAAATCTCCGGGAGTTTGTATTTTTATAAAATCTCCCGGATGATTCAACTATGTAGCCAGAGTTAAGAGCCACTGGGTTGGCTGATGGTGATCAGAAACTGATGGGCAGCAAGAGTTGTCCTTTACTGATTATATAATACAGTTCAAGGAATCCTCAGTTGAAATGAATTCACACCTCAGCTGTGTTAATATGGCCAGCATTTACTGTGCACATACTCTATGCCAGACACCAATCAAAAGTCTCTACATGTACAAGCTGACCTAGTCTCAGAGAACCTGCAATGGCCTCCCACTTAACAGATGAGAAAAACAGGCAGATAACAGCAGTAACTTGCTAGTGTCACGGCTACAATGTGGTGCTGCCAGGATCTTAATCCCTATACGGCTTCTTGCTACTGTCATCAAATGTGCTATACAACACCTGAAACGCAGTGATGAATGGAAAGATCAAAGAATGCTGGGGCATGCAGAACAGTTCCTAATCCAAATGCCTACAGGGACCAGGAGGTAAGACACCTGAGGGAGGCAGGCAGGTGTATATGCATATGGGGACATGGCGGCCGAGTGGCAGGAACTGTGGCAGACTGACGAGCACATGCCTAGGGAATGGAGACAGCCGCCACCGACTACAGCAGATTGCTGCCATGTGGGGAGGTGGGCCCAGTGCGAGTGGCTCTTCCAAGTTTTCAAAGGAAGCTGGAAATTTGGATTTTTACATGAAACCTCCGATTTCCAAAATGTTGTCTCAAGTTTTTAAACAGTATCTGTGTGGGGCAAAACACATTACTATAGCACCAGCTTGTAACCTACGATGTGATCTCTCTCTCTTTCCTGCTATGCACACACCCCCATTCTTCATTTCAGATTCATTTAGTGTATTCTCTTGAATTGGTTCTCTGTGATTAGCAACAGCAGACCCTACCTTTCCTTTTTTCTCTGTAAATGAACTATTACCTATGTAAGATATGGAACACCTAATATAAATTTCCTCTGTGTTATTCTAATCAGTGGGCTCCCTGTTGAACAGAAGAATAAATAAATATTTATGGAATACATATTCTCTAATTTGGGTCTCACTCTAAGTGTCCAAGGAGGATTTAGTATCCCCACTTTATAGTAAAACCTGGTTATAATGCATATGATTATTACACAACTTAGATATAATTCAGGTCAAATCATATAAATAGAGAAACTCATTCCTGTAGTAAAAACCCAATTTAATATTGTTGGCCTATGAAACAAGTATTAGTCAAGCCGTACAATAATAGCCTTGTAAATGAATTTTACCATATCATATTATTATTACTCACCACTCTAATGAGATCTATTGAGAAAAAACCCATAGAAACCACCGAAAAGTTCCAGGTCAGAAATACCTGTAATCTATTCACAATCTAAACAAACTAAAATACATTTCACATACTTAATAATAAGTAATATTTCCTGAGTTCTTTCTATGCAGCAGGCACTAATTAGGCATGATTTTGTGTATATGTATAATATTTACATTTGTATATGTATTCAATTAATCCTTCTAATAGCTCTGTGATACAGAAATTATTATCACTATTCAGTGATGAGGAAAGTGGAGAGCAGGGAAGATAAGTAATTTGCCCAAGGTCACACAGCCAGTCAGTGGCAAAGCTGGGATCTGAACAGCCTGGCCCCGGAGTTAGTACATTTGACTGCTGCCCTACGAACTTCGAAAGCATATCAGTCCTGTTTCTACTTTAGTTGTACCATACACAGTAGACAAAGTTAAAAGAGGGCACAGTCACAGATGATACTTTCTCCCTCTCATTACAAAACAACAACAAAAGCTTTTTAAAATACAGTGCCAGACCACCTAAGATACTAGCACTATGTATACTAGCACTCAGAAATATCTATCACCCTCCACAAGCACAGAAGCTTGTTTCGAAAGCTCAGATAAGTAGAGTGCTACTGATCAATCATGTAAAAGATCATTTTCTCCTGCCCTTCTTCAGTCTCCTTTGAAGGCCAGCTTCTTCAGCACACTCAGAACAATTATCCTGAGATCCACATCTCTCTCTCTCTCACCTCTTTTCTTTTATCCTTCACATCACAGTTCTAATGGGATCGACCCATGTAGAAATGACCAAAGAGAAAGAGATAGAGAGAAAGGTTATTTTAGGGTTTGCTTTTTCAGTCCCCAGTCTCGAAGAAGGTTCATTCATTTCTTCCTTCTTGGTGGAGAAAACTTGGTTGAATTAGGTTTTCTTAAGAACAGAAGCCAAGTGTATCTAAACCCCTGTCACTTAAGAACTCCGGAGACAGAACTTCAGAGGTAAAGGCTGTTTTTTAGTAAGAAGGGAATGGACAGTTGGAAACAATATCCTTTTTAGGCACACTGAATCTGCTGCATTTAATATAACCCCAGGTCAGACTGTGAAAGCAGAGTTGCTAAAGGCCACATTCTGACTTCAGATCGTGGGTGTGTATCACTGTGAATTTTATAAAATTAGCTACAGTGTAGCCTGTGTGTGTGTGTGTGTGTGTGTGTGTGTGTGTGTACAGGGAAGCTAACTTTTATAAAATAAACAGCAACATGTACCCATACCATTTAAGATTAGTATCAAGACAAAGTCTGATTTTAATTTATGAAATTACTTTGTAACTACGATTGTATCCCAAGGTGGGTCCCTGGGGAATGACAGCAGTCATCTGAGAGGCCCTGCCTCAGCACCTAGTCATACACTATTCTCCAATATCATAAAACATAACTTACAGAGAGAGGACAGAAATACAAAATTTGCTCCCAAATAGGAGAAAGCAGCCAGAAACTTCAGCCCATCAAGTACTCTTAGCTATTTCTAAGGTCTCTGCTTCACACATTATTCTCTTATAAAATATGACAGAAGACATTTCGGCTACCATGAACTGTAAAGTGTTTTGTACACTTAGCCCTAGATGGAATGAATTACTGAGCTATACCTAGCAAAGCAGGAGATAGAAAAGAGTATATCAGAAACAGGCACCATCATTTACAATCTATACCTCTAAAATGTGGTTCTAAGAGTACATTAACTAAGCCAATACAGTAATGAAATCTGAAGAAAAGCTCATATTCTACCATAACTAGGCCTGGTCTGGATTTTTTTTCCAATAAGAGAAAACTCAACATCTATGCCTTCACCACAGAGCTCATGGTCTTGTAAAACCTTATGCTGAAAATCCTTAATGCCCCCAAAAGTCCTATTCTGTAAGGTCATACTCTCATTATCTTGTTCTGCGATCAGTCTGATTAAATTATACAAAATTACGAATACATCACTCAGAATGGAGAGATTAGCTCCAGCCTATTCTGTTTTGCCTTCTCCTGTCCTAATACTCCAGTGGAGATTTAAAAATGAAGAATGGAGGACGACATGGCAACCTCAAATGGGGACAAATATATTAACCTAATCTCGGAAATACGCCGCCTTCAGTTTTCACAGATGGCACTGCTGACCAGTCATAGAAACGAGCGTAGCAATGTGGGCTCCACCATATTTCCCTTCCTCACGCCTTGTGCTGTGGTCTGAATGTTGGTGTCCCCCTCAGATTCATGTTGAAAGTTAATCCCCACTGTGATAGTATTAGAGATGGGGCCTTTGGGAGGTAACTTGATGGTGAGGGTGGAGCCCTCAAGAATGGGATTAGTGTGTTTATAAAAGTGGCCCCAGGGAGCTTGTGTGCCCCTTTCACTATATAAAGACACAGCAAAAAGGTACCACCATTGAAGCAGAGACAGAGCCCTCATCAAAAGCTGAATCTGCTGGCGCTTTGATCTTGGACTTCCCAACTTCCAGAACTGTAGGCAGTACATTTCTATTGTTTATAAAATATCCAGTTTAAGATATTTTGTTACAGCAGCCCAAACAGTCTAAGACACTTTGTCATCTTTAAGTCAAAGATAACAATTTGCAGATAAGTGACCAGGGTTAATGATAGTGGATGAGAGTTTTCCCTCTTTTCTAAAACTAACTTGTCCAGACAGGATCTGAACCCAATCTACTGAGATTAATTAAGCAAACTAGTTTACCAACACAGCCAGGCACCATACATTTCCAATCCGGCCTTTTCTACAAGAACATGTTGACATTAATAGAACTCCTTGTATTTTTTTTTTTTTTTTTTTTTGAGACGGAGTTTCGCTCGTTACCCAGGCTGGAGTGCAATGGCGCAATCTCGGCTCACCACAACCTCCGCCTCCTGGGTTCAGGCAATTCTCCTGCCTCAGCCTCCTGAGTAGCTGGGATTACAGGCACGTGCCACCATGCCCAGCTAATTTTTTTTTATTTTTAGTAGAGACGGGGTTTCACCATGTTGACCAGGATGGTCTCAATCTCTTGACCTCGTGATCCACCCGCCTCGGCCTCCCAAAGTGCTGGGATTACAGGCTTGAGCCACCGCGCCCGGCCCAACTCCTTGTATTTTAAAGCAACTTCTGACCGCAGGAGAAGCTTATGTCATCACTCCACGAACACACACTCTCCCTTGGGTGTCCCCATGGTCTTTGTCCCTCTGATTTTACAAGCCTCACAAGACAGAGATTTTCTACACCTCCCTTGGAACTCTCCTAATAGATGCCATTCGACGACTCTAAAATCTCTAATGCACAGCAAGCTCTAACACTGGCTGAAAGCTGTCCAATTTATACTTCTCCAGCATGATTTATTAACACTTTGTGCAGTGAGACTTGTCAACTCACACAAGCTGTGTCATCTCCAGAGTGACATGGCAGCATGCAGGTAGATTAAAAATCAATTTTTTTTATTAGAAACTATTTTGAAGCATGAGAAGAAATGTGACTTTGAGTTTTCTTTCCTATGTTAGCAGGAAAGCTCAGTGATACCCTACTTACTGTATTAGGAATACAGAGATATTCTTTTCAGAGAACAGATAGGCATGATGATCCAGCATCCACCTAGACTGCTTTTGGGTACCTTGGAATCATTAGCTCTGGCTGACAGAATCAGTGAAATATTTTGCTACTTCAGACTCAGATTTTTTCCCACGTGGTCCCTGCCACAGTTAGTCAGAGGTACTGCCTGGTCATTGCAAAAATTAGTAAGAATAAATAGGGAAAAAGAATTAAATCTTTCACCCTTTCTCTTTCATTAGACAGAAAAGTACTTGTAAAATGATAAAAATAAGGAATCCTGTTGCTTTTCAGTCACTTTCTTCCCAATTTTACTAGAAAGCAAGAGAGAATTTTAAAAAGTTTTGTTAATGAAAAACACAATAACCTGATCTGGTCTTGATCCACAACTGAGTAAACAATGAAAATACTGGAATCATAAAACAACTGCTTTATTAACTTTTCCTTTGTGTTCCCACTCGGGAATAGGCATCAGGCAAATTTCCAGTGGTAAATATAATAGGATCTAAACTCACACACGTTTATGTGTAAGTTGAAGCTAATAAGGAAATAAGTGCTGATCACCAATGGTATAAAAGATTTACAGACACAACAAACAGAACAGCCTTCCTTATCCTTTCCCTCTTCAGATTGTGATTCCAAATGTAATAATGCTCATAAAGTGCCTAGTCCCATGCATGATAACAGTCACAGCATCGGTTACCCACACAGTTACTCACTCTTCCTCTTTCTTAGGCTGACAAAGTTTTTAAAGTTATCCAGTACAGGATTCTGCTAAAGACAACCAGGTGCTACAGCTCAAAGGGCCTCTCAGACTTCTTTTTTTTTTTTTAATGTAGTATTGGACCTTGTTAATGGAAAGAACTTTTGTAAAAGAGCCATGAACAACAGCAGAATCATATTTAAATCCCAAAATGATAATTACTGCTCTAGTCCAAAAAAATAAAGGCTGCATCTTGTGTAAAAATTTTTAAAACCACCCCCTCAAAAGTAGTTTAGGTTTAATATCCTTTGCTTAGGGTCACCTGCAAAAGTTAATACAGGACTTCTTTTGATTTGTAGACAGTAAGATCACCATTCAACCCCACAATATAGGCCGTCTTTTTCTGCAAATGTATGAGGCCCATGTAACAAAACAAACACAGATACAAACACACACACTTACTTCAGAGGCCCAGGAGGAAATGGCTGTGTAGAATTTTAAATCAGAAACCTAAGGCTTAGGTTAGTAGTGTCAGGTTAAAGGCTAACCCATCTCCAAAGCTAATTCGGTTCTGAACAGTCCCATGGGTGTCTAGCTGAACAGAAGGAGCTAGGAAACCTTAGCAGGCCGGAGCCCAGACTGGGGAATTGCTGGGACTCCGTGCCAGGGGTTGAGGCTCACCCCAGACTTGGTATCAGATAATACCAAGTGCTAGTCTGGATTTCCAGGACTAATCCACTCCAGGGTGGAACTTCCAGGTTCCCCAGTGTCTGTGCTGTGTAGTGGGAGGACTGTGGGCTTTGTAGATCCAGACTGTGTTTGGCTAGTATTGTACTCAATATCAGAAAATAGATCCAACACAGAAAGAGTCTATAAGAAGCAATGCTTTATGCTGTAGAATCCTTAGAGGGGGTTGCAGGCACAGGGAGAGACCTAAGAGGAAGCGGAAAGCCCTCCAAATTTTCTATAGATACAGGTTTCACAAGTTCCTTTATTTTTGTATTCGAATTTGCCCTTCTTAAATGTCTGTTTACAGGTTCTACAGATTCTTAAAACAATATATCAACAGTGGCTATTAACTACTTTTATATTTACTCAAAAGGGCTCTTTGGCTTGAAAAACAGTTTTCCTCTCTCACTCCTTCAAGATCTCCCTTCTCCTCCTCTGTTACACACATCACTTCTTTCTTTTAGAGTCAACTTTTAAATCTGCCCCTAACTTCTTAAAACCCTGGGATGACTTACAGGAGGAGAAATTTAATCCCCAGACTTCCTATATTTTAAGTTTGATACAAAACAGTATTTGAGGGAAAGAGAAATACTCCTCTCACGGATAAACAAACAAAGTGTTTAACATTAAAACTAGGACTCAGAACTGCCATTATATTCGACATTAAATACAATTTAACACTAATTTTCCCAAAGTCAAATAATCACTACTTCACACCACTTCCAAGTTTCAAGCCTCACTCAGCACTTAGGAAGCCTTGGTGACTGTGACTGAACTGCAAAATACACCATTTGCCCAGAAATTGCAAAGTCGAAACTCAAACTGCTTCAAAAAAAAACAAAACAAAACAAAACAAAACAAAAAACAAACCTGTGTAACCCACACTTAGCACAGGCAACACACATCCACAAAAATCCATTCAATGCAAAGGTAAGTGGAAAAGCTTAGAAAATTAAGCCTTCCCTCTCAAAACTGCAGGAACTTTTACCGTGTTTCCAAAGGTAATTGCTTCTTTACTTCAGTAAAAGTGACTTTATGTGACTGAAAGAGGGAGGTAATTTTTTTTTTAAAGTGAGTGATAACAGGATTCAATCAGACCGCAAAGTAGGAGAGCCCACTCTCAAAATATAACTTCATCACTAGGCACCGACCCGCGGGAGAAGCCCACCAAGCACCCGAGCTAAAATGGAGCCTGAATTTCCTCTCAGGCGGAGAGGGTAGTCGCAGGAGGTCAGGGTCAAGGTCACCAGCAGGGCAGGCTGCAGCTGCCCGACCGCGCTACACACCAGAGGGAAGGCGTTCCATCTCCGTCACAGCCGAAACAGATAAATCCCTTCTCCTCTCCCACCCTCCCTCTAACCCCGCCAACATTTTTTTTTTAAGCAGGGGGAGAAGAGAAGAAAGAGAAAATGACCAAATAACCTCACCGCCCTGTTTTCGCACACAAGCTCATCAGCTCCCAAAGTTGCCATCTAAGGGCAAGTTCGCAGAGAACACTGAAGCCCATTTTGTCCGAGCAGGGCAGACCTCCCCTGACCCCCCGAGGATTCCTGCCTCCTCTCCCTCCCCTCCCCAAGCCCCCGACTGGAGCCGGGCAGCGCGGCGGGCCGGCCATGTGCACGCACACTCTTCCACCAACTGCTGCGAGTTTTCTGTGAATCGCAGCGCGGAGCCTCCCAACTCGCCTTCCCCGACTCCACCGCCTCCTCCTTCCTCGCACAAAATTTCCTTACACACGCAGCCGCCTGCGAGTGATTTTATGTGCATATATATTACATATGTGATATTATCCTCAGAACCTCTAGCGGGCAGGCGAAGAAAGGACTGCACAGGGGCATTTTTTTTTTTTAAAGGAAGGGGAAAAAAGCACAACCCAAGCCCTTTGCGTCGACTCCTGCGTACCGGGAAGGGGAAAGAAAGAGAAATGTTTGCGGAGCGGACTGCTTGCAAGTGCCCTTGCTCGCCACTTCGGCTGCGGCCCGGGTGACACGGAGCCGCGGGGGCGCCCGGCCCGAGCAGCCCACGCCCCCCTCCCTGTCCCCTGGGCAGGCACCGCCGCGGATATTTCGCGAGGGGGAGATCGATCGCGCTGCCTGTCTGCAGCGGAAACGCACACGCTCACACACAACCCGAGCCCGAGACACCATAACCTTAACCCTTCCCCCACCCTCCGTGAACTTCAGGTGACCGACCACGTCGGCCTGACACCCGGGCGGGCGGGCGCTCCGGCTCCACTCCCGCCCCTAGCCCGGGTTTTGCAGGATCGGGCTCCGAGCAGCGCCAAACCGCCGGGAGAGGGGAGTAGTGTGGGGGGAGAGAAGAGAAATTGACCCTCCGTCTCCCCCGACCCCTCCCTCCGGCGCCTCCCGCGTCCCCTCCTCCCCGTCACCCCGCCCCACGCCTTCTCCCCTTCCCCCTCTTCCCTGCATTCAAGGAGCCGGGCGGCCCCGGGGGATATTTTTAGTTGCTTCTTTCTCCTTCACTTTTAGCTTTAGCAGCATCTCGGAACACTCAAAGCGGAGAAAGACTGGGGGGTTGGGGGGAGCTGGAGACGGAGTGGGGGAAAAGTTAAGAGTCGCGCAAAGAAAAGCCGGAGGGAGGGCAGAGAGGGACCGGGGGCGCGGGTGGAGGAGGGGAAGGGGACCGGGCCGTGCCGGCGGGTGTGTGTCTCCAGTTGGCGTGTGTGGCTGCCGCCGGGGAGGGCTGTGATGCACTTTAGTCCTGGACTCTGCTCAGGCTCGCCAGGGAGGGGGTCTGAGAGCCCGAGTCTCGCCTGGCTCCGTCTGCTCCGACTGACCCCGCATTTTATTGCGGCCAGGAGCCCTGCTCCTCCCTCCCCTCGGCTCTGCAGGGACCTCGCGCGCCGCGAGCCGCCCTGCCTCCTGCCTCCGCCTCGGCGCAGCTCCCGCACCCCACATCCGCCCGCCGTTGCCCGGCCTCGCCCCCTGCCCGGCCGCCCCGCGCCCCGGCGCGCCCCCTCGCCCCGGCGCCGCGGGAGCAGCCGCCCGGCGGCGCGTGTGTACCCGTGTGTTTGTGTGCGGTGTCCCTACACCCTCCCCAGCCGCTCCCGCCTCGCCCGCCCCCGACTCCCCTCCTCCGCCGCCGCCTCCTCCACCTCCGCCTCCTCCTGCTCCAGCCGCCGCCGCCGCTGCCGCCGGCGGCTCCAGGGCCGACCAACCCCGGCGCAACCTTTAGCCAGGGACGGACCTCTCCCTGGATCCCGTACCCGGCGGGCTGCCGCGCGCCCTCGCCCCGGCACCCCCAAACGCCATGTCACGGCCCCCAGCCCTCCGCGCGTCCCGACCCCCGCACCCTCGGGCGCTGGAATCCACAAGGAATTTTTTTTTTTAAGATTCCAACCTCTCCCACCTCCCCCCACCAACCCCCCGATAAAAACCCCAGGCATCCACACTACTCCCCTCCTCCCGCCTCTTGCCCCCTCCCCCCAGCAACCCGGGGCGAGGAGGGGGAAGGGGAGGGAAAGGGGGGAAAAAAAAGCCCGATCTCAAGGAAAAAAAGAGGGGGGGTGAGAGAAAGAAAGAAAAAGAGAGAGAGAATAGAAAGGGCACGGGGCTGATCATCACCAACATGGCTGCCTCAGCATAGACCTAAACGAGGAGTAACCCGGGCTGTGTCTTTGTCAGTTTCACCTCTGTAACCCTAAACTAATGCAGAAAACAACGGAGGAGGCTGCGGAGGGGAAAGAGGAGAGGGAGGGCGAGAAAATGGCACGAGAGGAGGTGGAGAAGGGATGACTTACGTGAGGGAAGGCGCTTGGGCTGCTCCTGCTTCCTCCTGGGCATTTTCCCCCTTTTCTCACATTCTCCTCCTTGGTTAATGTGAGATCAAATAAACCCCCGTGGGGGCAGAGAGGCAGACACTGGCAGGAGCGGGGAGGTAGTTGGGGGGCGGGCGGGCGGACAGGGGGAAACCCCTTCTCTCCGGTGTGTGCAATGGGTTGAAGCTTGTTTCCTGGAGCCAGAAGAGGGGTTTTCTTCTTTTCTTTCCTTTCTTTTTTCCTTTTTTTTTTTTTTTTTTTAATTTTTGGTCGTGCACCTGGCTTGTCCCCGAGCGTAATATTCTTCAATGGAAACGGATCTAATAGGTGTGAGTGTGTGTGTGTCCTATGCTCGCGTGTGTGATGGGAGGTATAAATAAATGAGTGCCGGTGCGGCGGTGTCTATGGCCGCGCTCTGTGTCTCCGAGCCCCTAACACTAATGTCGGGATCAAAGGGCAGCGGCGGCGGCAGCACAGCTCACAGCTCGCTCTCTTGCTCTCTCTCTCTCTCTCTTTCTCGCTCTCTCTCCTCTCGCGCTCTCTCTCTCGCTCTCTCTCTCTGTCACACACACACACACACACACACAGGCACAGACTGAGGGAAAGAGCGAGAGCTACACACACACACGCACGCACACACACACGCGCACACACACACACACACAGCAAAGAGGAAGGTGCCCCAAGGCTCCCAGGGCGGACTCAGCCTCGGATTTACAACCGCTCTGTCTGGAAAGAATGGGGGGTGCGCGTGCGGGGGTGGGATGGAGCTCTTCAAATTTATCCCGCTAGTCGCCAATTCTAGGGGGGAAAAGTTTTTCTCACTCTTTAAACAACGATTAGTTCATTATTTTACTGATTTTTAAAAGGAAATAAATTTTTATCTTAACTTTCGTTTGTTTATTAAGCTACATTTTGTTCTGTATGAAATTCTGCAGGCTTTTGTCCCTAAAATAATTACTCTCTCGCCCCATCACCTTAAATCTGGAGGTTATCGTCTCCCACATACTCTCCAAAAACATTCCAATAAAACTAATCAAAAATAAAAAAATAAAAAGACAACATATGGTGAAATCAATAGTTCGGTTGACAGTTGACAGAGTAAGTGCCCAGTTTTGGAGTGTCCAGTGGAGTTAAAACTGAAAAATGCTCCTAAATGAACATTACAGCTACTTGACAAAGAGGAAAATAAGATTAGGTCACCCCTGATGGTTGCTTTAACTGCTACGTGGTACTCCTAGAGTGCACATAGCAATCTTTACTTCGGAAATTTACTTTTTCCCCTGCTGTACACTGCAGGTATATGAAGTTTACCCTGAAGCAATTCCAGTGTGCATTATGAGCCCAATATAGCAGTTTTCATTAACTGATACATACTTTCATTACCTTACAAATCACACATCTTTCTTCAAAGACAGACATAAAGGAGAAAAATAGAAAAGGACGGGTCTCACTCTAGCACAAAAGGTACTTGGTGAAAGAGGACTGTTCTCTTTGTGACTTGCAGTCATTTGGATAAAAGTTCACTCAGAGGTTGTTAATGATTTAAACTCCAAAACCTGCTACTATAATTGAAGTAAAAATGGTCTGAAGAAGAGTTGTTTCATAAAACTCTCTTTGTAAGAGGAAACTTTGAACTTAGCAGAATACATTATATGTCATGAGTCAGATGTAGCTAAAAAAATTAAAAGGTACATTATTTAACTACATCTTCCCTTTTTAGCTTTTTAAAAACTGACTCATCATCTTATTATGTTAAATATTTTCCTACCAATTTTTAAATAGACCTTTTCATCAAAGAAGGTGGAGGCACAGTAAAGATATAGAATATTAAAATGACACTCCATAAGCCTACATGGATAACTCATGCCTCTCTGAGGTTGAATTAATTCTTACAACTTCAGTGGTGTTACAGAGAACCATGGGGGTTAAATTCTGACCTGCCCCTTTAACAATAATAATAAAGCTTTATATTGCAGTTTTATAAGTGAAGCTTAAAGAGTCCTGTATCTCCCAAAAGATGTCTTTTATTGATAGAGAAATCTTAGGTTCAATACCTCCCTGCCAACTCCCACCAAAAGATCTAGCTTCCCAGTAACAAGTAATCCTATTGAAAACAAGGTTTGAAACACCTGTATGAATTCAATCTCAAACCAACACAGAGAGCAGTCAAGTTTAAAATGGAGCATCATCCTTAAACCAGTTCTTCCTCAATGTTGGCTTTAAAAAACTGGTAGTTAAGTTTTCCTGCATTATAATTTGAAATATAACTATCTTTCCACTCAGGTCAAATTCAATTTGCCATAACTTTGACTACTGTCAGTGACATTGGACTTGAAATTAATATATTAATGATAAATCAGAGCCCATCCTTTCCAAGTAGACAATTGCCCTGAGTCTGTAGGATCTTTACACCTAAACAGAATGGTCATCACACTTCACTGCTGCTTTTTCAGAACCTTTGGCTAAGGTGCTCAGGATTATTACTCTGCGTAGACACACCACCACCTTTTCTGAATTGCTGGGACTCTTCATAATGGGTAGTATGCTATAATTGAAAACACACTTTAGGCCTTTCCTCAAAGCAGAGTACATTTCCTACAACCTTTTAAAGGCATGCAGGCAAATGCTGTCAACTTTTAATTATATAGGTGTTCTATCAACAGCCAAAAGCATTTTTAAATTGAATTTATTCATAACTCCACCTCTTTCCAAAAATTATTTGAAGTAGTACACAACAATAGAAAATGGAAATAAGGACAGAACAATTTCCACTTCAATCTCAGGTTGGTATCTCTATGCTACAAAACACTCTTCAAGGTCATTTGCATCTCACCCTCAATTGCTGTATGCTCAGGGAACACAAATTAATTTTAACGTTAGACTAACATAAAACATTAGGAAAATAAATAGTGGGGGGTTACAATAATGGATTTCAAAATCAAAAGCATAAATAATTTTGGAAATGTATGCTTTTGGGATATATACACCCATGAACTGTGAGGCTGTATTATTGTTGGCCATATTCATCATATTGGAATATTCTATTTGATTCACCCCACCCATTGACCAAGCTTTTAAAAGCATATTTTATCTTAATAATTACAGTACTCTCTCCACTCCCATCTCCATTATCTCTCAAATTTTCCCAAAAAATCTATTTTAATTTCACATTTAGAACTGTGCATTCTAAGACGTTTTATAAACACTCTCACAGGAGTGGTAACTATTCAAACTCAAGTATTGCAAAAGGTGGGTAGACAAAGGGAGCACTTACCCTAGAATAGTGTGTGGTCTGCAGGTACAAAACTACTTTCATACTATCCAGGGTCCATGAGGTCAAAACTACTGTCATACTAACACTAAGATGTTATTTGTCCTTTTATCTGCGTTGACATTTGCACTGATGATGTAACAGCAATAGTGGGTAAAAATGCCACAACTTAGCACTAATTAAGGCAGAGCACCAAAATGTAGAATAGTCATCCTATTCTTCACCGTCATGAACACAGAGGAAGGAAAAAGGGAGGTTTGTTTAAGAATGTCCTTGATAGAGCAGTAAAACTTATTAATTTTATTAAATCTCGATCCTTGAGTACAAGACTTTTAAATATTCTTTGTTGACAAAAAGGTAGGTACATATAAAGCACTTCTGCTGCATACTGAAATACATCAGTTGTCTGAGGGAAAATCACTTGTGAGATTGTTTGAAATAGCCGGTTTTTAATGGAATGTTATTTTTACTTGAAAGGACGACTGACTGACAAACTCAGAGGGGTATTTCTCAAAAAAAACAAATGAAGTGAACCTACAATTTCAAGGAAAATAATGCATACTACTTTTTGGCAGTGACAATATTTGCCTTCATAAGTAAAAATTAGAAATGCAGATCACCTGTATCCTTAACCATGAATTTAACAGCTTCCTGATACTTACAGGCCTTTTTGATGAGATGGATGGTAATGTTAATAAATGTGACTTTTTGATATTGTCTCAAGATTTTGGAAGATCTGCCAAGCTCAGTGAACCAATATTTTCCAAATGACCAATGCTTGATGTTACCAAATCATGCTGTAGTACAAGATCCATTCAAAGCACAAGATAGATCAGTGGGTTTTAAGTGGAAAATATGAAAAGTTTATATACAGTTTAGATACAGTTTAGATACAGTTTCAGATTTTATACTGTAAGTAATCCTAAAGAAACTACCACTCATCAAGTTTTGGTGTAGTATCAAAGAAGAATATCCACAATTATCTAAAAAGGCTATTAATCTACTTCACCCTCCTCCAGCTACATATCTGTATGAAACTGCATTTTTTTCATTTACTACTTTAACCAAAGCAACATATCACGATAGATTAAATGCAGAAGCAGATATAACCCAGCTGTCTTCTATTAAGCCAGACATTACAAAGATTTTCAGAAATGCAAAATAGTGCTCCTCTCATGTTCTGTTTTAAAAGTTATTTTTTATAAAAATGTATTAACATATTACATTTCTGACTGTTACATATAAATGAATTAACAAGTATTTTTTAAAAATCTAGTTTCAATGAACAACACGGTCATAATCAATAGCCATAACTGATATAAACAAAAGCTCTTTGGGGCGCTCAAAAACTTGTAAGGGTATTAAGGAATTCTGATTCCAACGAGTTTGAGAACCACTGCCATAAAAGTAAGATGCAGTTAAAAATAACAATGAACATGTATGGAGGTTTTACCAGAGGTGTTGGAATCCAATCGTAAACATGCTTACCCATTTCATAAAATGAAGCTCACTAAGCCCCAGGAGCTGAGGGTCAGTCTATGTGCCCAAGCGTAGCTCCTCTGATGAGATCCCTTATGGGACACAGGAAGTAGAAGATGCTCATCCAGTCCTGTTCAAACAGGTTATCCAGCCACGCAGAGAGGCCAGTTACTCAAGTCTCTCCTAGCCGCACACCCTCTAGGAAAGTAAAACCGGGTCAGGTGGGTGGTTCCACTCTTTTCCCAAGGCAAGAACATCTGCCTCAAGAGTTAAGACGAGACCCCGGCGGCGATCCGTACCGCCGCGGATTTCAGTGGCAGAAACATGGCGGCCGCGGCGTGTCCGGCGACGCCGGAAGCCCCCGCAGAGGTTGGCTTGTGCTAGCGCGCGCGGCCTCAGGCCGTCGTTCCCCGAGGCGTGCCGCCTCCCTGTTCTCAGTCGCAGGCTCAAGCCTTGTCTGCCCTCCTTCTTTTTGGTTTGGTTTTGGAACTGACTCCGAGGGTTGGGAGAGCGTTGGTGGCGATGGCCAAGTCAGATCACTATAAACAAAATGTCCACCAGGGAAAATGTTGAAATAGGAGTTGCGGATACTTTGGATATACCGGATAAAATGCAAGCGGTTAATTTTTGTAACGTGGGGGGAAAGCCCACGTTGCTGGTTACATGTGTAAATCACTGTGTTACTGCTTTAGTCATTGTCTCTATTTAGCAATAACAAGACTGGAAGAAGTAAATACAGAAGTGAATATGGCAAAAAAAAAAAAAAAAAAAAAAGTTAAGACGATACCTTCTTTACCCCAAATGTGCTCTGAGTCTGACATTTTAAATAATGAATGCCTGTCCCAAAGCAGAGACATGGGTCTGGTGTCTCTCCTGGCCTGGACTTCACATGCTATAAGTCAGTATCTGGTGACGATGGCTGGCCATTCTTTACAGAGGGTAGGCTTTTACTCTAACGTGGACTTTCATGGGCCTGGATGGAATTGGCACATTTGGTCACAATTTGGGTAAACCTTGCTTTAAAAAGTAGTGGATGTGTAGGCCCATGGCCCAATATAGTACCTGGCAACAGAAACATTTCTGGGCATTTGGGGTTATCTGTCATCTGACTCAAGGCCTTGGGCCCCTTCCCTAAATATCTTCCCAATAGTTCTTTATCTCCAACACCTGATGTGAATGTTTCAGAGTATAGAGTCATATTCAGATTGGTCAAATTCCAGATCTCTGGTGTGTTTCCCTCACCTGGTCCATCCTGGCAGCTCTGATGTCAGAACCACTCAGTTCTTCCTTGCTTACTCCTAACTTAAACCACAGCTTGAAATAAAACTCTTGTCTACAAACCTTTACATGCCATGATTCTTAGTATCTCTGTTCATTTAGCTTTCTTAGGTCTTTTTCTTAAATCTGCATGGATGGGAACTCCCCTAAGCAGCTGCTCCCCACTTTCATGTATTTTTGAACTGATTTGTCTGATTGTGTAATGTACTTCTTTACTGCCTGACCCAGCCATCCTCCGACCTGCCTCAAATCATACTGCTGCCTCCTTGTGAGTCCCCTCTTACATGTGGCTTCCTTCACAGCCCCCTTCCTGGCAGCTCTGATTCAGCTCCTCTGCAACATCTATCTGTCCCTTTGTACTTCTGCCCCCAAGCCTCTTCCCCCACTATGGTTCACACACCCAGGACATCTTGACAAACTTGTTCACCCAAGGCTCATGTCAAGCAACAGCTTCCTTAGACTACAACATTGTTAGAATAACAAAAGACAAAATTATTACATGCCCAGACTCATGATTTTTAGTGATCAGCAAATACATTGGGAGCAGAAACCAATAAAAAAACTTCCTGTGCGTTTCCCTTATACCTTCTCTTCCATGATTACTTCTCTGCCATTTATGGTCACTCCTCTCTACCTCTGTTTATGGAATTCCATGTTTGCCACTGTCCATTTTTATGCCAACTTTTATGTAGTTGGTTATCTGATGGAAGGTAGGACCAAGTTACCCTGAGCACCATCTGTTTCTTTTTGGTGCTAGAGTTTGGCTATGCCTTTTTGTTGGGCTAGAAGTCCTTTCACATAAAGCAACAAATGGCAATACTGTGAGAGTTAACTATTATACACTCCCTCTTTGCCATCATTTCATTTCCTACTTTAATATTTTTAATAAGGAGGCAAAATTAGAGCTTCAAATTAGAATCACAGAACTTTATGGCCAGAAAGTGCCTTGCAGAGCACTTGGTTTTGCCATGGTATTAACACAAATGAAGAGTCAGAGTAACTAAGACAGAGTAGCAGAATCAGACGCTGCTTGCTGAACTCTGACTAGTGAGCTCTCTGCTATTCCAGAAAATTAGAGCTCAAATGTAGGATAATGTAAAGGCATATTTATGCATCCCAAAGTATTTAAGCAAACCCATTTTGCAAGCCAGAATGTAGAAGAATTTGAAATTGCAACATACAAACTTAAGGAATTGAGTGCTTTTAAATATTGTATGTGGACAATTTGATGTAAGCTTGATATTGTTTTGCTAGCTCCTGGAAGGTTCTTCTTAAATGTGAATGAAGGATAGCTATTGGGATTAGAAAGAAACTTTAAAATTTACCACCCCCCCAAAAAAAACCCAAACCATAGAGATGAACTCTATCTTGAGAATATAGATATTATGATAAAATACAGGAAACCCTTAAAAAAGATGTTACCTTCTCCAAGAAGAAACCTTGTGGACATTTCAAAATAAAATGTTTATACCTTTATGAAAAAAGGTAGCCTAAGTTCAGATCCCATTTCATTGTCTGCCAATGGTACACCTAGTCTTGGCCAATTGTCTTAGGAAGTCTTTCAGTGGAGTTCATAGGTACCCAGTGTCGATGTAGCACTGTAACTCTCTTACTCTTAAAGCACAAACCATGATTTGCTAAACTCAGCCCAGCTCCCTGCTAGCAGGTCCACAAGCCATTTTCATGTTGGAAGGATGGGTGCTCTTACAGGGGCAGCTTCTGAAACCTTATCCTCCTTTACACTGCACTCAGGAATCCATATCTGGGGAACAATGAGAGGAACAGATTTTTTGTGAAGTGTTTGGGGCAAGAGAATGATTTCTACAAATTGCTCAAAATAGCAGGAAGGAACAGGATGGCTAAACCACAGTTCACATCCTTGTCCTGGAGTCTGAAGCACAACTGGTCCAGCAAATGTCCTTGCAGTAAACAGAGTCTGGGGAACGGATTAAGAAGTTAATGTGGAGTTAGGCTGGGACAGAGGAGCTGCGCCATGGAAGTATGAAGTATGCTTGTGTAAAAGCCTCACATACCTAGGCTCTTTTGGCACACATGTTGGGCCCACAGAATACAGAGAACTAGCTCCATATAGTTCCTGTTAATGATGTCCTGAAAAACAGACACCAGGCATTGCAGGAGTTACTTAATCCAAAGACCATGGCTCTAGAAGTTTGTGCCCCAGGAGATTCAAGCTTCATTTGTGCCATATTTTTTCTTGTTTTAGAGGAAAGTTATATTGCTGACTGATCTTTTACATATTCCAGCTTTTTAGAGAGGTTGCTTTTTAGTGTAGTGTCCATGGGAAACTTTGTTATGACTTATGCATAATATAAGTATGTTCACCAGTATTTGTGTTTGAGTGTCAACACAGCTCCCTCTAGGAAAAAAAAGAAAGAAAGAAACATACCATATCAGCAAGGACTACCTAATTCATCTTCACATCAACTCTGTGAACCATTTTTTCCTCACTTTAAGGCTGGGGAAACTGAGGCATGGCCCAGGCAAGAAATTGCTCAAGGGTACATAGTTAGACCACTTGCACTTGAGGGCTATGGACGTCCTAATTACAGCTCCAGTGATCTCCCTACAACAATCAGTCGGAAGCCTGAGGAACAGATGGGCCACGCATCATGTCCTAAATGTCAGGAGACTGTTTTTTGTCTAACAGGGAAAGAGTAGACCCAGGTGCCCCAGTGCTCTCTCTAAGAAATGTTGGTTCCAGTTTCCTGGAAAACAAGTATAAGCTCCTATGTAGATATCAGTTGTTACATTAAAGAGAGCAAAGTAATGTCTAAGAGTAACCAGAGCCTAAATACGCAGAAATGGACATTGAACTACCCGTGTGATAGTGAAGTAGCATTGTGCTGGTTTCGCCACATTTGCCTCCTCCGCTTATTGTTCCTTCTCTACCCCTGTTCTCTTTGCCCCAGAAACTGACCACTAGTGACTGCAGCACCCACGCTCCCTGGCTGGCTTGATATACAGCTGGATTCAGGCAATGGGAAGTAACTGTAAGAGAGACAAGTAGGATGGGAGAAGGGTAGGAATATTTCTTCTCTTCTGTGTCTTTGCTTCCATGCTTTGTGTCTGGCTGTAAGTCTGTCCTTCCATGATTACAGCCTCTAGCATGGCACAGACTTCGCTAGTGTTGGAATACACTTTCCTCTCCTCATCCCTTCAGCCCTAGCACTGGTGGTAGCTCCTGGATGCCTCTCAGCCCTCATTAGTTCCCTTACCCTTACTCACCACTGTAAGGAGTTCCTCATTAAATGCTTTTCATTTGAATCACCTGGGGTAAATCACCGAACCCAGACTGATACAAGCTATTTTCATTCATTCACTAAATATTTAATGAACACCTACTATGTGCCAGGCACTGGCCAAAACCACTGGGAATACCATAGTGAGCACATAGAGATATTATCCCTGATCCTGTAGGGTTTACAGAACTCCATGGCTTATTTGACTCAACTCTTCTTTGTTATTTCCCATAACATTTAGATGATGATGATGATGATTTTGAGACAGAGTCTCTCTCTGTTTCCCAGGCTGGAGGGCAGTGCTGCGATCTCGGCCCTCTGCAGCCTCCACCTTCCACGTTCAAGTGATTCTCTTGCCTCAGCCTCCTGAGTAGCTGGGATTACAGGCACATACCACCTCACCCAGCTATTTTTGTATTTTTAGTAAAGACGGGGTTTCACCATGCTGGTCAGGCTGATCTCCAGCTCCTGACCTTGTGATCTGCCTGTCTTGGCCTCCCAAAGTGCTGGGACTACAGGCATGAGCCACCACACCCAGCCGGATTTTTTTTTTAAAGTACAGAAATACTCCAAGCAAGCCAGGGATTCTGAGAAAAGATAATGAGGCTATGTGAGAGGTAATTTAGGCTTCAGAGAGATTTGAAGTACATCATTAGTAGATGATTATGGCAGGGGGCAGGGCGGGGAAGGGGTGCGGAGAGGGAGAAATGATCAAGCAGAGTGAGTCTCCCAAAGGAAAGCCTTGGTGCCCCAGGATCTAGCACCATCTCGGTTCCATGCTCTGAACAAATTTAACGTGACGTAAGCAACACTGATGAGTGGGCAACACTGATCTACAAGACCCCTTCCTTGATGCTTCCTCCACCCTCTCTCCCGTCTCCACTTCTGGAATGTTTGATGCCATTTGCTCTCTCAGCAGTAGCAGTCCTTTAGCAACCAGAAATACCACTGTGGTGTCCCACTTAAACCTCTCCTGATAGATGGTCCCATAATCTTTCTTTATCCAAAATGTCACTGTTCTTTTTTTTCTTTCCGTTTCCCAAGGCTTCCTCATGCTTTTTTTCCCCCCAAAATGATAGCTAACATGATAATGAGAGTTCATATTTTTCTCTTTTATTTTCTAGGTTTTTAAGAGTGAAACATATATTACTACTATAATTTAAAATTTTTTGAACTGCAACAGTAAGTGAATTAGCTACTCAATGCAAACATCTTCAGCGGTACGAATCACATATCCTGTTTTACCAACAGGGATATCTTTGAAATACCCAGAAAGTAAGAGATGTCATAGAATAAATATGGCCATTTTTCTGGAATGCTCTTTTTGTTGATACATTTGTTGAGGGGGAGTAAAGCAATTTAACTTTGACATAATATAAAACATACTTTTATTAAGATATGTATAGAGATACCATGTACTCTGGTTTTTCTTATTAAAGATGAGGATGACAGTATTGTACTTCCCCTATCTTCTGATATATGAGGTTGCTATGGGATTTAACTGAATCCTTAAGCACAGTAGCTGGGATATGCTGCTGCTCCTGATGGCATGGGATATGCCATGAGGTCCAAACTATGCATGAACTTTAAGTCAAAATGCAGGGTTTCAAAGAAATTTTGCCCAGAGACTTCTCCAGGCTCTGTCCCCAGATTCCCAGGGGAAACATTTTCATTTGCTTTGGCTGCTAGAGGAAAAATCTGAATATATTACCTCTGTTTTTTGGATTCCCCATGCTTTATCCCACAGCAGTAACTTTCACAGCAGGAATTTTAGGCATTGTGGCATTTATTCTGTTATAAATTTCAGTTATAAAACATTTATTGAGGTTTTCGTGATTTGGGTTTTTAAACCAACCTGTTCTCCTTCTCCTTCCCCTATTGTTGTGCCTGAAACAAAATAAATGACCCAGAATTATTTGGCATTCATCTGACATAAATCATAACCCACATCAGATTACGTTCAAGTCTACATTACAGTCCCCTGGAAAAGTATAATTCTGAATGAGGACTACTTCTTCCCTTTCAACACTTCTTTATCACTGCCTGAAACAAACAGGCCAGGAAAACTAAAAAATGAAAGAGAGAAGGAAAGAGAAAGAAGAAAAAAGCAAGCAGGAACTAATAGTATCAAAAACATTTATTTTATAAACTAGGACTTTCTCTGAATTCAGAAAATGATTTTTACACCAAACAAAACAAAACAAAGCCCACATACACAAATTTTGATAATGTTTAACCCAATCTTGGGTTCGAATCTTACCCTTGAAAGAACGAAAGTCACAGAACAAGTCTTGTTGCCTTGATGTGCTTTAATCACACACTATTTTAAGTGCCTGTGTCATCCTGTTACTGAGTTGGATGACTGTTTTTAATTCACCACGAAATACACTCAAAACTTAATAACAACAACAAACCATAATATTATTGTCCTCATAGTAATGGCTAATGTTATCATACAACCTAGGCTTTGAGTATACAGTGTGAGAAAATATCCATGGCCCCTGCTCTCATGGAACAAATATCATAATGCCAAGTGATGACCATTTTTGTAAAAGGCTCTAAGGGTAACAGCTTAGACTTTACTAGTAGTTTTTTGTTTAAGAATTAACAAAATAGGCCGGGTGCGGTGGCTCAAACCTGTAATCCCAGCACTTTGGGAGACTGAAGCATGTGGATCACGAGGTCAAGAGATCGAGACCATCCTGGTCAACATGGTGAAACCCCGTCTCTACTAAAAATACAAAAAATCAGCTGGGCATGGTGGTGCGTGCCTGTAATCCCAGCTACTCGGAAAAGCTGAGGCAGGAGAATTGCCTGAACCCAGGAGGCGGAGATTGCGGTGAGCCGAGACTGCGCCATTGCACTCCAGCCTGGGTAACAAGAGCAAAACTCCATCTCAAAAAAAAAAAAAAAAAAAAAAAAGGAAAGAAAAAAAAAAGAATTAACAAAATAATTGAATATATGAATATTGGAAAAGAATGATAAATGTAATATTCTCCTGTTTCAGATGCTTTGGTCAAAGAGCTGGCATCTTATCGAAAGCTCTTTAGGTTTGTGAGTCACTGACATCTACCACTTGATTATAGTTGGGTAGCTTACCTAAATGAACAACAAGGCTGGGGGCAGCAGATCACACACCACACTGTTCAGCAGGGCAGTGAGGAGGGTACCTCCCTTTTCTCACTCCAGAGATTATGAGACCATTGCTGTGGTGTTTTCCCATCTTATAGGAGAAGTGGGATATCTATATTTTATTGAGAAATCTCCAAGTTCTGGGACAAAGTATATCTGCAGGTCACATCTGTGGATCATCAGTTTGTGATGATTATGTGTTAGATACATGTAACTCCCAACAAACCATTACAATTCATGCATTATTCTTATATGCATCAGACCAGAAAGTAGACAAAATAATAAGGTCCTCAGATCCCATTGTGTCACATATTCACAGACTCTCAGTTTTGGAACTAGACTTATATTTATATAGACTAACTTCCGATTTGATCATACTTAGTAATGAGGCAGACCCTAACTGGACAGATCTCACGGTGAGGTAATTGTTTCTTAGAGTCGGTCCAAATCTAATATTTCCCTTCACACCCATTAGATAGCCATTATTTTAAAAATTAAGAACATAAAATAACAAGTGTTGCTGAAGATGTGGAAAAGTCAGAATCCTTGTGCGTTGCTGTTGGGAATATAAAATGGTTCAGACACTGTGGAAAGTAGTAAAGCAATTTCTTAAAAAATTATATATAGAATGACCATATAATATGCAATTCTACTTCAAAGTATATATCCAAAAGATCTGAAAGCAGGGATTCAAACATATTTGTACATCTATGTTGACAGCAGCATTATTCACAGAATCTAAAAGGTGGAAACAAACCAAATGCCCACTGACCAACAGATACATGAGCAAACAGAATGTGGTGTATACGTACAATGCAATATTATTCAGCCTTAAAAAGGAGGGAAATCCTGTCCCATGCTACAACATGGGTGGACTTTGAAGACATCATGCTAAGTGAAAGAAGCCAGACATAAAATGAGAAATATTGTATGATTCCTCTAATATGAGATACTTAGAGTGGTCAAATTCATAAAGATGGAAAGTAGAATGGTGATTGCCAGGGGCTGGGAAAGGGGGAAAACTGAGAGTTATTTTATTTTTTAGTGGATACAGAGCTTCCATTTGAGGAGATGAAAAAGTTCTGGAGATAGATGGTGTACAACAGTGTGAATGTACTTAATGCCATTGAACTGTGCACCAAAAATGTTTTAAATGGTAAATTGTTAGATTTATTTTACCATAGTTTAGAAAAATGAAAAAAGGCAATCTAGCATTCCCACTGTCTGTGCTTGCTTCTGCCCTCTGAAGCCACAGAGCATAGATTTGCTATTTTACATGACTAACACTGGCAGAGAACAGCCTTCGCACACCTCGGTCTCCCTTCCTGCATCCTTGCTGTTCTCCTCTGAGGCCTGCCCTTTCGCCATGCCCTGCACCCGGGGCCAGATGCAGTGAACAGGTGAAGGAGCGCAGGGCCGTCACCTCCTTTGTTCTGAATACCAGACTGTGGGGAGGTTCTCTCCAATTGCACAACTCAGGCATTTTAGGCTGCATCTCATTTTCTCAGGGACCTTCAGGGATTGGGGTTCTAGCACCATTTGTATGGCTCACTTATTCGCAAATCATAGATAATGTCAAAGAAAAGACTCAAACAAAAGAGATACTCAGGACTGTTATTTCTGATCAGACATCTTCAAAGCAGATCTATCAGCAACACTTTAATTTCTTTCTGAATTCTGGAACTGCTACATGGGTGAATTTGAATTTCCACCGAAAATTAACCTGCAGTTGAAAAGGATCCTAAAGGGGGCTTCTTGGTTTATTTGCAGGCTTTTCCATCTGGAAGCTGTATGTGTCAGATCTCAGATGAGGCTCAAAAAATAGAGAGGCTGAAACAATTTTTTCCCTCTACATCTTTCTATCGTTTTCTCTGATAATGTTTACAAAAGTAAAAGTAGTTTTACAAGTTTATATTTTGGGATGCTAGGCATTTAATGAGCTCTTCTTACCCTTAGGTGTCACTGAAACTGATTGTCCTCCTTTCTGTAAAGCCTACCCTAACACTAAAATTCAGAAGCCCTTTTATATTATTTTAAATTTGGTATTTGCCCATACAGGAGGATGTAATAAAAAGCGACTTCCTAAAGAAGCTCTGACAAAATCTGTGAGCCCTTTTGACCTCACAGACTTTAAGGCATCCCAACTTATTTCCTTCTAAGAAGAGAGGCGGAAAAAGCCTTCCTTGCTCAAACAGCCAGCTTTGCAAGGGACCTTGAGAGGTCTGGGGGATGCTGGGAGCTCCCAGCTTGCTGGTGCAGGCGCCAGTTCCACTAGGTCATGTTGAATATGAGTATGCACAATAGAAAATGAGAGATGACCTCAATTGTCTCAACAGGATGTAGGAAAGCAAAGGGACGATGCAGCAAGTGACTCAGGCCTTCACTATTAAGAGCTTTAAATATCGCTGGTATTAGTAAATGAGAAGCTACAAGCAGTGTCATAAACGTTACAAGTTCACAGCACAGTGTGACAATTCCTGAAATATTGGTTGTGACTGAGAGATTCCTGATTTTGCTGGGTATGGACGCAAGGTAGGCAAGCTGGCAAAAAAGGTTATTTGTCTCTAAGCCAAAGTCCATCCATGGGCAGAAGCATTATTACTTACTATTATTGACCATCATGACAACAACCACATTTTTATGGCATTTGAATATCACGAAATGTCTCAACATCATTCTAAGTTGTTATTCTATCTCACAATGGAGCAGGGTAGAAGGTCAGAAGGAAAACATCAAGCTTAGATGCAACAGAAGCTGATCTCGAGATTCAGGTGGAGTTGGTAACCTACAAGAAGCCATTCATTTAATTGGTGAAAAATTAAAAAGTCATTAGAAACCCCTTGCTTGAAGCAGTCAGAAATGTTCAATGTTCCAAAGTGGACTTTAGCAGCATCAAAAATTCTGAGTACTAAGGATTTTTTCTTTGCCCCTCTCTTCCCTCTTTAGCTGCCTACCTTCCAAATCTAGTCTGCCAGACCTGGTGTTTCACCTGCAGTATCCCTGCCTGCACCTCTGAGCGCACTTCCTGCCACCCTCCCTCCTCCTTCACTCCTCTCGTCAAAGAGCCTTGCTTTTCTAAAGCCCAGAGCTTCATGTGACTTTCATGGGCCCATTCCTCCAGTACAAAAAAAAAAAAAAATTATATTCTACCACTGCATTGGTATAAAGATGAACATACAAACATTATGTATTAAAACATTTTTTTGACCTGAAAGTTCATTTTTTTCTTCTGATTCAGAAAGAATTAAAACATTTCTGTGGGCACCAAAACTATTGTAAGCCCTGTGTCTACAGCACCTGATCGAGAAGTTGGATCTTTCAGGACTTTTGCAGTTGTTCTTCTCTCTGCCTGAAACGTTCCTTCCCCAGCTCTTCATATGACATAGAGCCTCAGATATTTTGTGTTTCTGCAAAAATGGCAATCTTTTTAGAGAGGCTTTCTCTTATCACCTTACCTGAGACAGGCCTACACCTCAACTCCAGTCAAGCATTTCCATCCCTCTACCGTGCTCTAGTTTCTTCTAAGCATCTGACATCAGTTAATTACTTATGTTTTACTTGTTTGTGGCCTGTCTCTCCCACTAGAGCGTAAGTTCTGTGACACTAAGGAACTCTGTCCTCAGGGTCCAGAAAGTTCCAGGCATATGGTATATATACTCATAAATGTATGTTCCCAGTGGAATGAATTTCTTCCTGGGATACTTCTTCTATATTCCAAAATCGTTATCTCTACTATATAAGGAGAGTGAAAAATGATCATGAGGGAAGATGGAAAATTCTCTCTTGCTTAAATGTCCGTTAATGGAAGATCTTTGGAGGGCTGGAGATATGCTATGAGCCCCAGTCCTTCCAACCAGGCCCCCTGCTGTGTGCTCCGCATCACTTTTTACATTTTCCTGTCCTGGTACATACCACCTGTTCTGTAATTACGCATATTTGCTGAGGCCGAGGCTGAGGCTGAGGCCGCCCATCCCTCATGCCTACTAAGAGTGCGTACTGAGCACTCTGTAAATCATTGGTGGATTGAAAATGGATGAGTGGGAAGAAGAGAAAGATACAGATGATGCTGTCAACATGTGAAGAACTTATGCTTCACCACTGGCTTGCAGAGAATGAATGAGGATGGCTTTAACAAAATGGGGAGCCCTTACCAGGGGACATTTGTTGGAGGCTCTAAGAGGAAGATCATTTTAACAAGCAAAGGAGAGTGCATATAAATAGAGCCAGCATCTAGAAAACAGGGCTCTGGGATGATACTTGGAGTGCCACGTATGACCCTTTTGGTTGCAAAATCCTCCCTTAAAATCAAAAGAGGATTAATGACTCTGAAAAGCCTAGAAACTGGCTTGTTTCAGGCCTTCCTGTATTCAGAGCGCTAACAGCATATCCAGTACTTGGTTACTCTCTCAGCAACTCCTCCTGCTGGGGTAGCTTTCATCACAGGCTCTACACTGCAGCAAAGTGAAGGCGCAGCTCTAACCTTTTGCCCTCTCCATTTCAACACAGGAAGAAAGAAAGTCTGTTTCCCAGAAGCATCTGCTCGAACTCGCTGTTCCTTATGGGCTCTGACTTAGCCATTTACCTACCTTGGACCCAGTTGCAGTACCCAGGACAGTGGGATCATGCACTGACCATACTAGGCCTGAATGGAGTGATGCCTTTGAGCCACAGGGACCAGGAATGAGTGACAGGTGCTTCCCTGACTGCAGTTACAGGAACTAGGGTATATATATGGACACCAAGTAACCAAAAAGACAAATGTCCACTCCTCTTGGCTCTAGAAAGAAAGTGTAATGGATCGGTTTGTCGTAAAAAGCCTGGACATGAACTAAGAGTTGCAAGGAAGTATGCTAAGTGTGAGATTCTCTAGGGACAATGCAAAAAGATCATTAGCAAATGTGGAGGAAAATTAGAGACTCCTTTCCTCGCAATTCTCATGTTCTGTTATTAGGCAAGCAGTTCCCATGATCTAAGGAATGAGAGGGAGAATTTTGTTTTATTGAAACTTTTTTTAAGAAGATGAAGATATTAATTTTGTTTTTAACCCAACTTTGGCCTGAGCAATGGGTGTGGGTGTGGAGTGAATCACCTTTGTTCACGAAAGGAGGGAATCTGTGTCCGGGAGATGTTGCTGTATAGGAGGAAAAAGTGGTTTTTCTGCAGCTGCTTCTGACCAAGTTATCTTAAACAAGTCATTTCAGTGACTCAGAGAAGTTGGGTAGACGCCAGATGACTTTCTGCCTGGGCTTAAGGTGTTAGTTAGGAAGCAGAGCTTTGCAGAGGTCTTATTTTATTTAGAGATAAAGAGGAAACTGAATGCTGAAGAGGTACCTGTGGCTCAAATGCTCCCTGGTGACCACAGCCCACTCAGGAGAACAAAACTGCCTTCCTCCAGGCCTATGGTGTTGGGATGAGAGGAGAGAGAACGTTCCTGTCAATGATGTGTTCTGAAAACCCATCGAATCTTGCTCAACTCTCTCTGCCTGCTCTAAGGTGGGATGCCACTTAGACCAGATCAAACCAACAAAGGTACCTATGGTCTTTTCTTCAACACTGTGAATGGATTGTTCTCATTGAGTAACAACTTCCATTAAGCCATAATTGGAGTATTTTGCCTCTTCAGAGAAAGAAGAAAAAAGCACCAAACAAAATAAACAAGAAAATATTTAATTTAATTCCGATAACAACCACCCTATTTCATCACTATCCCCTTTTTTTCCCTAATGAAAGAAACTGTGTACTTTCCATTTCCAACTTAAAATATTGTAAAGGCAGCACAAATTAAAATTCAGTAAGTGTGCCCCTCTTAGAGCATGGGGGGTGCCATGCTGGCAGCTGTGCTTTCTGCTAGCTAGCTTGCAGAGTAAGAGAGCAATGTGTGTGTAAAATATTTTGCAATCCTTTTTGGCTCGAGATGTATAATAACAAAAAAATACCTTTGACATGATGCTACGTTACTTCTGTTTTATTTTGATCCATCAAAATATCACATAATGTCTTATTTCTTATGCTTGCTTTCTTCTTTTTTCTTCTTCTTCTTCTTCTTCTTCTTCTTCTTCTTCTTCTTCTTCTTCTTCTTCTTCTTCTTCTTCTTCCTCTTCTTCTGAGAGAGAGAGAGAGAGAGAGAGAGCATGAATTTTCTGATTTTCTCCTTCTTGGGGGCAAGGAGATGGTGTTTAGAATTTTAGATATGGATTTGTAGTCTGATATCATTATATGAACCTTTTTTCATTTAACTCTGTGAGTCTTCTCTGATATAAACTTTCCTGGTCTTTTGCTTTCCTCCATGTCCCCCAAACTTTAGTGCTACTCTCAAGATCACCCTAAAGGTTCCTGAGGAAATGAAGTGACGATTCCACACTCAGAGGCAAAGAACGAGATGAAAATCTTGACACCAACCCAGATAATAAAACAAATATCTACTTATTCCTCGCCTCATGAAGGGATAAATGCAAGAATGAGCGACATTCCATCCTACTTGCTGATATTCATCTTCCTCCACTCTATGTATACCCTCTCACATAACCCTAAATGTGCTCACCTAGCCGATCTCGATTCCCATATTTGTCTGGAGGATTTCAGTACTGCATTTCACCCAGCTGCATCTTTCTGTCACCTGCCCTTTCCCATGGTGAATCTCTCTATCTCTTTTACATTTTCCGTTTGATCTCTTGTTTTACCAGTTTGACTAAAACCTGCATTTCTGTCATGAGGTTCCCTTACCAACCTTCTCCACCAGAGGTCACTCTTTCTGCTCATGGGCTGAGGTGAGGGGGTTGCCTCCCCAAACTCTCCTAAATCCAGGCTATCCTTCTACTACTTCTCTTTTGAAGCCCAACATCCACTCACGGCAGCCTCTCTCCATCTCTTTCACCCTCACCTACATCTTGCCAAGCACACATCCATCTTCTGCTGCAACTTCAGTGTCTGCGTCTCATACATTAACATCCATTGGTATGCAGGTATTCTCATCAATGACACTGTAACCCTTCAGTTTCTTGATGGTTTAGGTTCTAGGGACAATAATCTCCGCTCTGTTTTACTGGACCACTGATGTGGCCTCACCTTAACCTTTGCCTTTTTTTTTTTTTTTTTTTTTTTTTTTTTTTTGACACAGGGTCTCACTCTGTCACCCACCCAGGCTGGAGTGCAGCAGTGCAATCATGGCTCACTTCAGCCTTGACCTTCCAGGCTCAAGTGATCCTCCCATCTTAGCCTCCTGAGTAGCTAGGATTACAGGCGTTCCCCACCACACCCAACTAATTTTTGATGGTTTTTTTTTTTTTTTTTTGTAGAGACAGGGTTTTGCCATGTTGTTCTGTCTGGTCTCCAACTCCTGGGCTCAAGCAATCCACCTGCCTTGGCCTCCCAAAGTGCTGAGATTACAGGCATGAGCAACCCCACCAAGTCTTTATTGTCATTTTATAATGCTTCTTTCTAAGCATTCATGGTAACTAGCACCAAACACGGCTTCTAAAAATGTTCCTCTCTTGGAACACTCATGCTGGCTGCCTCACACATAAAGAACTGTAATTTATTTGCCTTCCTCTGAAATCTGGGTTGGCCTTGTGACTGAGTGTGGTAGAAGTGACTTCATGTGATGGAAGTGACTTCTGGGATTTCTGAGCCCAGGACTTACCAGAATTGGTAGCTGCTGCTTCTTTCTTTTGGGAATTCAGATGCCATTTGTGAAATCTGATTACCCTGGGACCTCCATGCTGTGAGGAAGCCCAAGCTAGCCATGTAAGAGGCTATGTGGAGAAACAGAAGCCTGACCAGCCCCCAGCTGTTCCAGCCATACCAGCTGAGTATTCAGACACGTGAATGAAGAAACATCTTGGACATTTCTCAACCCAGATGCAGAAGGGACAGAAATAATAAATTTTTACAGTTTTCAACCACTTAGTGTGAGGTGATTTGTTATATAGAGATAATAACTCAATCTTAAATTGTGAAATTCCTTTCCTTCTTCCCTCCCTCCTTTCTTTCTTTCTTTTCTTCCTTCCTTCCTTTCTTTTTTCTTTCTTTTCTTCTCCTTCTTTTTCTTTTTTTCTTTTCTTTTTGGTAGAGATAGGGTCTCACTATGTTGCCAGACTGGTCTCAAACTCCTGGCCTGAAGCAAACCTTCCACCTCACCCTTCCAAATGTGGTTGGAATAACAAGCATGAGCCAATGTGGCCAACTACTGTTCTGTAATTTCGTCCCTACTAACCATCCCAACATCCAGTCTTCAGAAGGATCTTTATTTTTTAATTAATTATTTTTTTTAGACTAGTCAAGTGCAGCAGTAAGAAGGGAGAAAAGAGTAGAATGAGGAGTTTCATCCGTAACTGACTGTGAACAATCAATTGCAGTAACTCAAAACCTTTGGACCAGCCAGAGGGATCTTCAAAGCTATAGCCCATCAGCCTTCTACTCTATGAAACTTGGATCCCTCAAACATGTTCATGTGTCATATACCCCTTCTCTACACAAAAGGCCCTTCCTTAAATTCTATAATATTACTAGTTCCAACTTATCTCTTCTTTCTCTTCTCCTATACATTTCTCTCTATTTTTGAGATGGAGTCTCGCTCTGTCGCCCAGGCTGGAGTACAGCAGCAAGATCTCAGCTCACTACAACCTTGGCCTCCCAGGTTCAAGCGATTCTCCTGCCTCAGGCTTCTGAGTAGCTGGGATTACAGGTGCCCACCACAATGCCTGGTTAATTTTTGTACTTTTTTTTTTTTTTTTCAGTAGAGATGGTGTTTCATCATGTTGGCCAGGCTGGTCTTGAACTCCTGACCTCACCTATACATTTCTTGGAAATGTCTGTTTCCTGCCTTTATTTCCTCATTACTCTCTCCCTTTTGGTTTCAATCACTCAAAAACATATATTGGGCATTGATTACATACACCATTTAAGGAAACAGCAGGGATAACATAAAGAGTATCTCTGCCCAGCCCTCGTGAAGATTACATCCTGAGGAGGGAATCAGACAGAGACAGAAAATAACAACAGCAAATTAAATGTATAGCATCAGGTGGGAATTCATGTTTTGAAGACAAAGCAGAGTAAAGACAGTGAGGTAAGGAGGCCGCCTCCTTCACCTCCAATCTTTGTCTCCTCTACTCAGTGCGATCACTGTGCTTGGCTGGCATTTCGTTCCCTAAGCCAGCGTCTGGTAAACGCCTCCAGGCAGAACACTGGGTCTATCACTGAGCTAACCTTTCTTGTTTAAATTATTTCAGTGATGACAGTTGCCAGTTGTGCAATGTCTAATGTTGATTCATAGACGTTGTCCAGTTTTCTAGTTGTTTATGATGGGAGGACTAGTCTGGTACCAGTTACTCATTCATGATCAAAAGTGGAATCCTCTGGCTTAAGGGTTTGAGGGTGGCTCTGGCTGTGTTTTTAACTCTCTGCTGCTAATTTCCGCCCTTGATACTCTACTTAAATTGCTCTCTCCTCACTTCTAGGCTTCAAATATAGTGGACTCATCTTAGTCCTTGCCCTTTCAGATGTCCCTTAGCATTTGATTCTGTTGTCACCCTCTCCTTCCTGAAAAACTCTCTCTTTCTTTGGCTGTTATAATACACAGAGGTTTTTTGGGGGGAGGAGGGGAGGTGTTTTGTTTGTTTGTTTAAAATCATACTTCACTTTGTGTTGTGCACATTTGGACATATGCACCATTTTCCCCACGGGACTGCAAGCACCTTGAGAGTAGGAACATGAATTGTTCATTTTGCATCCCCACGCCCAGCTAGCACTCTTGACTTTAGTAGGGACTGTACAAATGTTTATTCAGTGAATCTGAAGCCCAGTAATAAAAGGCAGTGTATGGGGAGCACACTTGGAGAGGCATAGACAGCTGCAGGTCCTCACTTTCCTAAGGTGACTAACCATTCTTATTTGTTCAGAACTGAGGATGCTGAACTTTAGAACTTTTAGCGCTAAAACCAGGAAACTACTGGGAAAACTGAGATGATTGATCACCCTGGCACCTCCCAGCCTCATTCAAGTCATGGCACTTGTGGAAAACGGTTGTATTTGTAAAGTGACCTGGTGTCCATGGGTAAGATTGCTGGGGCAGGAGAGGAACTGCCTGGGGCTCCCAACATCTCGACCTTGCAAGACTCTTAGGAGGCCTGCAGGGATTTAGTAACTCAGTTCTCCTCCAACCCAGCAGGGATCTGTATGTGCACTCAGCAGCTGGGAAGCTCTTCTGCAGTGATCTTAAGGAGATGGTCCAGCTGTTGGCCTCTGCCTGGAACTGGAAGGCTCACGTTTGAGTCCTTACTCTGCCACGACCTACTTGTGTGAGCAATGGTGAGTCACCTTACCTCTCAAAGATTAAAAGTGGGAAAGCATTAATACCATACAAATGTTTTACCTCATTATTGTGTCTTAGTTTGTGCAGGTAGCTGTAACAAAATACCTTGAGTAACTAACTGATAAACAACAGTTATTTATTGGTCACTGTTCTGGAGGCTGGGAGGTCCAAGATCAAGTTGCCAATAGATTTAGTATCTGGTGAGGGTTTGTTTTGCTCCATAGATGGCACCTTCTTGCCGTGTCTTCACAGGGTGAAAGGGAAAGGAGACATGGTGTTCCCTTCAATCTCTTTGATAAGCGCACTAATCTTATTCATGAGCGCAGAGCCCTCATGACGTCATCACTTCTCAGATACCCCACTTCTTCATACTGTCACGTTGGGTGTTAGGTTCTAACATAAAAATTTTGAGAAGACACCGACATTCAGACCATAGCATATTGCTTCTGCTACATAATTTGACTGCTTAGAGAGAAAGGAGCTGGTTGAAGGGATAGAACCATAGAAAAACTCTCCATGACAATGGTAGAGGGGTTAGGCTTAAACGTGAGAGGATGCCATCTCTCCTGAGATAAAAGAGAGGAAAGAAAGGTTCCGTGGAGAGATAAAAATGCAGCGGCTTGAGGAGTGTTAATGGGGGTCTGTTTAAGTTTACTCATTTTGGACGGCTGAGGGACGTGAAAGTGGTTAAACTCAAGTGGTGAGTGTGACACTGGGAGCTGAAGATCTCTGCAGAAGGCTTAGAGTAACTTCCTTTTACTAACATGAGAGCGGTGGTGGGTGGCAGAGGAAGAGTTTGGGGTTGTTTGTGGGATGAATGAGTTAGGGCCACCCCAAAGTACCCCAAAGGTACTCCTGTGGGGCTGAGCAGGGTTGAAGGGTCTGGGAGAAGTCATGATGGAAGATGCTTATCTTTTTTCTTCTCTTTCCCTTCCCCATATTTCTCTTCTCCTTTTTCCCTCATAACTGACCATAATGCAGCCAGTTTTAAAACATTGGTCTTATTACTTGTATGTACTGAATTCAGTATTACCTTAAAAGCTTGAGAGTTGAATGCTTTGTCTTTTTTTTCTTTCAAAAAATAAGTTAATAGTGAAAGTGTTTTTATTTCCATGTAGCCAGTAATGATTTTTTTTTCCCCACAGTGGCTCCTTTATGACTCTTACAGAGGAAAAAAAATTTCTCCACCCTAAGACTATTCTTATAATGCTTGAATTATGTGGCACTAATAGCTCTTCTTTGATATTCATTTACTACAATGTATCTTTTTCAGCTTTGTTTCCCGTGCAACTTTCTTTCTGGAGAGGCAAAATCTTCCTTTTGGCCATCTCTCTCTGAATGTCAAGGACACATAATAGACCCTCCCAAAGGTCACCTGCCTTGTAGCCTGTTCCATAGCTAGTGCTTTACTATGAAGAGGAAGATTTAAGTTTAACAGCTGTTAGGTTCACCTGTCCCAAATCTTAGTATGTTTTGCATGGTTGTGATTATTCTCATAAATAATGGATTTCTTTAAATTATTGCTTTGATCTTCATGCTATAATTTAATTTGTCCACATTTTCATGACCATGCCCTTACTATTTATTTATTATGAATACCTTCATACAAGCATGCTTTTTGTGTGAGAACAATCAGGGTCACATCTCTATCTTTGGCCTGCAACAAGTGAAGGATTAACCCGTTGCCATTTCTCTGTTTATTGAAGTCTGAGCCAAGAAATCATTTTTAAAGTTGAGTTTGCTTATTTGGCTTTGCTGTTGGGAGTTAATTTATGGCATGCTCAATTAAGTTGTTACCTCCTTACTAGTGTACAATAATTTGACTTTGCACAGAAGCAAGAGTATATTGTAAAAATATAGAATGGTTTTAGACTTTCTTTTTTTTTCATTTTAGATTTTTAAATGCTATTTTTGTCTTCTTTCCTATGGCCTTCAATATCAATCATCAAGTCAATAAGACACTATCTGATATTATTTAATATGCAAATATGTCTTCATTCAACTAGGTATTTCTCTTTTTTTTATTATACTTTAAGTTCTAGGATATATGTGCAGAAAGTGCAGGCTTGTTACATAGGTATACACACACCATGGTGGTTTACTGCACCCATCAACCCGTCATCTACATTAGGTACTTCTCCTAATGCTCTCCCTACACTTTTAGCCAATGCCCCAACAGGCCTGGTGTGTGATATTCCCCTCCCTGTTCCCGTATGTTCTCATTGTTCAACTTCCACTTATGAATGAGAATATGTGGTGTTTGGTTTTCTGTTCCTGTGTTAGTTTGCTGAGATTGATGGTTTCCAGCTTCATCCATGTCCCTGCAAAGGATAAGAACTCATTCTTTGTATGGCTGCATAGTATTCCACAGTGTATATGTGGCACATTTTCTTTATCCAGTCTAATATTCATGGGCATTTGGGTTGGTTCCAAGTCTTTGCTATTGTGAATAATGCTGCAGTAAACATATGTGTGCATGTATTTTTATAGTAGAATGATTTATAATCCTTTGGGTTAGTGGGATTGCTGGGTCAAATAATATTTCTAGTTCTAAATTCTTGAGGAATCGCTGTACTGTCTTCCATAGTGTTTGAACTAATTCACACTCCTACCAAAACTGTAAAAGCATTCCTATTTCTCCACATCCTCTCTAGCTTCTGTTGTTTCCTGACTTTTTAATGATTGCCATTCTAAATGGTATGAGATGGTATCTCACTGTGGATTTGATTTGCATTTCTCTAATAACCAGTGGTGATGAGCTTTTTTTCATATGTTTGTTGGCCACATAAATGTCTTCTTTTGGAAAGTGTCTGTTCATATCCTTTGCCCACTTTTTGATGCAGTTGTTTGTTTTTTTCTGACAAATTTGTTTAACTTTCTTATAGATTCTGGATATTAGCCCTTTGTCAGATCGATAGACTGCAAAATATTCTCTCATTCTGTAGGTTGCCTGTTTACTCTGATGATAGTTTCTTTTGCTGTGCAGAAGCTTTTTAGTTTAATTAGATCCCATTTGTCAATTTTGGCTTTTGTTGTTTTAGTCACAGAGTCTTCGCCCATGCCTGTGTTCTGAGTAGTATTTTCTAGGTTTCCTTCTAGAGTTTTGATGGTTTTAAGTCTTATATTTAAATTTTTAATCTGTCTTCAGTTAATTTTTGTGTAAGTGGTAAGGAAGGAGTCCAAAGTGGCTTTGTCATTAATAGCTTCAGTTTCAGTTTTTTGCATATAGCTAGCTAGTTTTCCCAATATTATTTATTAAACAGGAAATCCTTTCACTATTGCTTTTGTCAAGTTTGTCAAAGATCAGACAGTTGTAGATGTGTGGTGTTATTTCTGAGGTCTCTGTTCTATTCCACTGGTCTATATATCTGTTTTGGTACCAGCACCAAACAGTACCATGCTGTTTTGGTTACTGTAGGCTTATAATATAGTTTGAAGTCAGGAAGTGTGATGCCTCTGGCTTTGCTGTTTTTGCTCAGGATTGTCTTGGCTATATGGGCTCTTTTTTGGTTTTCATATGAAATTTAAAGTAGTTTTTTTTTTCTAATTCTGTGAAGAAAGTTAATGGTATTTCTTTTTTTTTTTCATTTGTTTGTGTCCTGTCTTATTTCTTTGAGCAGTGGTTTCTGATTACCCTTGAAGAGGTCCTTCACATCCCTAGTAGGTTGCATTCCTAGGCATTTCATTCTCTTTGTAGCAATTGTGAATGGAAGTTTGCTCATAATTTGGCTCTCTGTTTGTCTATTGTTGGTGTAAGTAATGCTTGTAATTTTTGCACATTGATTTTGTATCCTGAGACTTTGCTGAAGTTGCTTATCAGCTTAAGGAGTTTTTGAGCTGAGATGATGGAGTTTTCTAAATATACAATTATGTCATCTGCAAACAGAGATAATTTGACTTCATCTCTTCCTATTTGAACACCCTTTATTTCTTTCTCTTGCCTGATTGCCCTAGCCAGAACTTCCACTACTATGTTGAATGCAGGGGTGAAAGAGGGCATCCTTGTCTTGTGCCAGTTTTCAAAGGGAATGCTTCCAGCTTTTGCCCATTCAGCATGCTATTGGCTGTGGGTTTGCCATTATTAGCTCTTATTATTTTGAGATATATTCCATCAGTACCTAGTTTATTGAGTGTTTGTTTTTAGCATGAAGGGGTGTTGAATTTTATCAAAGGCCTTTTCTGTATCTATTGAGATAATCACGTGGTTTTTGTCGTTGGTTCTATTTATGTGATGGATTATATTTATTGATTTGCATATGATGAACCAGCCTTACATCCCAGGGATGAAGCTGACTTGATCATGGTGGATATGCTTTTTGATGTGCTGCTGGATTCAGTTTGCCAGTATTTTACTGAGGATTTTTGCATCACTTTTCATCAGGAATATTGTCCTGAAATTTTCTTTTTTCTTTTTTTTTTTTTTTTCCTATTGTGCCTCTGCCAGTTTTGGTATCAGGGTGACACTGGCCTCTTAACATGAATTCAGGAGGAGTCTGTCTTTTTTTATTGTTTAAAATAGTTTCAGGAGGAATGGTAACAGCTCCTCTTTGTACTTTCCTCTGGTAGAGTTTGGCTGTGAATTTGTCTGGTCTTGGGCTTTTTTTTTTTTTTTTTTTTTTTTTGATTGGTAGGTTATTAGTTACTGCCTCAATTTCAGAACTTGTCATTGGTCTATTCAGGGATTCAACTTTTTCCTGGCTTAGTCTTGAGAGGGTGTATGTGTCCAGGAATTAACCATGTCTTCTAGATTTTCAAGTTTATTTCCATAGAGGTGTTTATAGTATTCTCTGATGGTAGTTTGTGTTTCTGTGGGATCAGTGATAGTCTCACCTTTATCATTTTTTATTATGTCTATTTGATTCTTCTCTCTTTTCTTCTTTTTTAGTCTGGCTAGTGGTCTATCTATTTTGTTAATCTTTTAAAAAAAAAAAAAAAAAAAAAAAAAAAAAAAAAAAAACCAGCTCCTGGATTCACTGATATTTTTGAAGGGTTTTTCGTGTCTCTACCTCCTTCAGTTCTGCTCTGATCCTGGTTGTTTCTTGTCTTCTGCTAGTTTTTGAATTTGTTTGCTCTTGCTTCTCTAGTTCTTTTAATCATGATGTTAGGGTACTGATTTTAGATCTTTCCCACTTTCTCCTGTGAGCATTTCATGCTATAAATTTCCCCCTAAACATTGCTTTGGCTGTGTCCCAGAGATTCTGGTACACCGTGTCTTTGTTTTCATTGGTTTCAAAGAACTTATTTATTTCTGTCTCAATTTTGCTACTTACCCAGTAGTCATTCAGGAGCAGATTGTTCAGATTCAATGCAGTTGTGCAGTTTTGAGTGAGTTTCTTAATCCTGAGTTCTAATTTGATTGCACTGTGGGGCCTGAGAGACTGTTTGTTATGATTTCTGTTCTTTCGCATTTGCTGATGAGTGTTTGGTTTCCAATTATGTGGTTGATTTTAGAATAAGTGGTTTGTGGTGCTGAGAAGAGTGTATATTCTGTTGATTTGAGGTGGAGAGTTCTGTAGATGTCTATTAGCTCCACTTGGTCCAAGCTGAGTTCAAGTCCTAAATATCTTTGTTAATTTTCTGTCTCATTGATCTGTCTAATATTGACAGTGGGGTGTTAAAGTCTCCCGCTATTAAGGGAATCTAAGTCCCTTTGTAGGTCTCTACGAACTTGCTTTATGAATCTGGATGCTTCTGTATTTGGTGCATATATATTTAGGACGGTTACCTCTCCTTGTTGCATTGATCCCTTTACCATTATGTAATGCCTTTCTTTGTCTTTTATTTTCTTTGTTGCTTTAAAGTCTGTTTTATCAGAGACAAGGATTACAAACTCTGCTTTCTTTTGTTTTCCATTTGCTTGGTAAATCTTCCTCCATCCCTTAATTTTGAGCCTATGTGTGTCTTTGCATGTGAGATGGATCTCCTGAATGCAGTACACCAGTGGGTCTTGACTCTATCCAATTTGCCAGCCTGTGTCTTTTAATTGAGGCATTTAACTCATTTACCTTTAAGGTTAATATTGTTATGTATAAATTTGGTCCTGTCATTATGATGCTAGCCAATTATTTTGCCCATTAGTTGATGCGGTTTCTTCATAGTGTCGATGGTCTTTCCATTTTGGTTTGTTTTTGCAGTGGCTGGTACCAGTTTTTCATTTCCGTATTTAGTGCTTCCTTCAGGACCTTTTGGAAGGCAGGCCTGATGGTGACAAAATCCCTCAGCATTTGCTTGTCTGTAAAGAATTTTATTTCTCCTGCACTTATGCTTAGTTTGGCTGGATATGAATTTCTGTCTGGGTTGAACGTTCTTTTCATTAAGAATGTTGAATATTGGCCCCCACTCTCTTCTGACTTGTAGGGTTTCTGCTGAGAGATCCACTGTTAGTCTGATGGGCTCCCTTTGTGGGTAACTCGTCCTTTCTCTCTGGCTGCCCTTAACATTTTTTCCTTCATTTCAACCTTGGTGTATCTGATGATTATGCATCTTGGGGTTGCTCTTCTTGGGGAGTATCTTTGTGGTGTTCTCTGTATTTCTTGAATTTGAATGTTGGCCTGTCTTGCTAGGCTGGGGAAGTTCTCCTAGATAATATTCTGATGTGTGTTTTCCAGCTTGGTTCCATTCTTTCTGTCACTTTCAAGTACACCAATCAAACGTAGGTTTGGTCTTTTCACGTAGTCCCATATTTCTTGGAGGTTTTGTTTGTTTCTTTTCATTCTTTTTTTCTCATCTTGTCTTCATGCTTTATTTTATTAAGTTGATCTTCAGTCTCTGATACCCTTTCTTCCACTTGATCAATTAAGCTATTGATACTTGTGTATGCTTCATCAAGTTCTTGTGCTGTGTTTTTCAGCTCCATCAGGTCATTTGTGTTCTTCTCTAAACTGGTTATTATAGTTAGCAATTCCTCTAACTTTTTATCGAAGTTCTTAGTTTTCTTGCAATGGGTTAGAACATGCTCCTTTAGCTCAGAGGAGTTTGTTATTATCCACCTTCTGAAGTCTACTTCTGTCAGTTCAGCAAACTCATTTTCCATTCAGTTTTGTTCCTCTGCTGGCAAGGAGTTGTGATTCTTTGGAGGAGAAGAGACATTCTGTTTTTTTGAATTTTTAGCCTTTTAGCGCTAGTTTTTCCTCATCTTTGTGGATTTATCTGCCTTTGGTCTTTGCAGTTGGCAACCTTTGGATGGAGTTTTTGTGTGGTTGTCCTTTTTGTTGATATTAATGCTATTACTTTCTGTTTGTTAGTTTTCCTTCTAATAGACCCCTCTTCTGCAGGTCTGCTGGAGTTTGCTGGGGGTCCACTCCAGACCCTGTTTGCCTGGGTATCACCAGCAGAGGCTGCAGAACAGCAAAGATAGCTGTCTGCTCCTTCCCTTGGAAGCTTTGTCCCAGAGGGACACCCACCAGATGCCAGCCACAGCTCTCCTGTATGAGGTGTCTATCGACCCTTGCTGGGAGGTATCTCCCAATGAGGATACATGGGGCTCAGGGATCCACTTAAGGAGGCAGTCTGTCCCTTATTAGAGCTTGAGTGCTGTGCTGGGAGATCTGCTGTTCTCTTCAGATCCAGTAGGCAAGAACGTTTAAGTCTGCTTAAGCTGCACCCATAGCCACCCCTTCCCGCAGGTGCTCTGTCCCAAGGAGATGGGAGTTTTATCTATAAAACTGGGGATGCTGCCTTTTTTCAGAGATACCTTGCCTAGAGAGGAGAAATTTAGAGAGGCAGTCTGGCTACAGTGACTTTGTGGCACTCAACTAGGTATTTCTAATAGCAATAGCTTTTGTTGAGCTGCCAGGATATTTGTTAAATTTCATTTTTACACAGAAAATAGTTCAAGACACTAATTATATTGAGTTTTGAAACATTCAAACCAAGATATTTGGATAATTCTATTTAGTTTAACTTGTGATTCTCTATCAAGATTGCATTGTGCAGGAAATTCATGTGGTATCAAAATGAGTAACTATCAGAAAGTTAGACTAAGCTTTTTTATTGCAGTGCATTTAGTCTACCATATTTTACACACTTTTGTAAGGATTTTAAGATTCATAAATTTATAACAATGTTATGCTTCCTCCTCTTTCCATTATTATTTGCTGCAATCTTCCAATCTTCAAGTAACTCTCCTGCTTTTGTAAAGAAATTGGAATTCCTGTTTGCTATGTTCTTCTCCATCCCAGTTCCTGCCATCAGCCTAGGTTAGTTCAATTTTTAGGTGTATCCTATCTTACAGTTTCTTAAATTTATTGTAGGTCAGTGTTCTTGGTCTCTATCTCCCTGAACCTCTGCTAAGACCACACCCTGGGATTTGTTATCCACAATCACCCCACCTCTGAAACTCCACTGTTTTCTTCTCAAACTAAAACGTCCTATCCATTCAGCTCTTATCCTCTTATTCTGTACCTTGCAAGGCCCTTTTCTCAGTCTTCTTCACAAATGCAGTCTCCTCTTTTTTTTAATATGCCAGTGGTTTTGAACATGATTCACATCTCTTCTTACTCTACATTTTATCCTTGAGTGATCTCATCTATTCCATTGGCTTCCACTACCATGCATGAGTTAATGACTTCCAAGTTATTTTTCTCATCTGTATCCCTTACAGCTCTTCTAAGGTTCAGAAAAACATTTCTAGTTCTTTAATAACAAAAACAACTAACATTTATAGAAGAGTTCCTATACAGTATATTAAATGCTTTAAGTGTTAACCCACAACCCTATGAGAGAAGTTATTCTTTAGTACTGAATTTCACTCCATCTAAGATAATATAATCTAGCAATTCACTTTTGAATATACACCCAAAAGAATTGAAAGCAGAAACTCAGATATCTGTATCAAAGCAGCACTATTCATAATAGCCAGAAAGTATATGCAACACAAGTGTCCATCAACAGATGAATGGATAAAGTCATACAAAGAAGCCATAGACACACCACATTTTAGTAATAAAGTATTAATATTTAATAATGAAATATTGTTCAGTCTTAAAAAGGAAGGAAATTCTGACATACAGCACAACATGGATGAACCTTAAAGACATTGTGCTAAGTGAAATATCAGATAAAATGATATAGTATGATCCAATTACATGAAGTACTTAGAGTAGTCAGATTCATATAGGTAGAAAGTAGAATGGTCATTCTGGGGACATGAAAAGAGGATAAAAGGGGATGATTGTTTAATGAGTCTAGAGTTTTCATTTGGGAAGATGAAAATGTTCTGGAGATCAAAGTAGGAAGAGTTGCACAACAATGTGAATAATGTAAATGCAAGTAAAGCCACTTAACTACATTTAAAAATGATTAAGATGACAACTTTTATATATATTTTGTGAGAATTAAATATTATAAAAATACCAAGAGCACAGATGACCAAAAAATGCTTAAAATGGTAAAAAAGAGATGATAATGATTGCAAAACACATCACTACTTTATGTACTGCTAAGGAAAATAGTGATACCAATTAAACAATAGTATAATATTTTCTTATCACTTAGAATTTTAAAATATCTATTGAGAGAACTCTTTTATATGTATCCAGGCATTTTGTTTATTTATTTATTTAGGGACAGGGTCTTGCTCTATTTCTCATGCCAGAGCATGGTAACATACTCCAAGGACCTCCAGACTAGCTAATGCCCAGTACATCTGGCTCTAGCCAAACTGGCATGAGTCCTATAGATATTTCTTCACAGAGACTTACATAAAATAATGTATGTTCCCCTGAGGAATTTGATTCCTATTTTATTATATTTTTAGAGACAGGGTCTCATTCTGTTGCCCAGGCTAGAGTGCAGTGATGCAATCATGGCTTGCTGCAGTCTTGACCTCATGGCTCAAGTGATCCTCCCACCTCAGCCTCCAAATTAACTGGGACTACAGGCATGGGTTACCACACCTAGCCAATTTTTGTATTTTTTCATAGAGATGGGGTCTTGCTATGTTGGCCAGGCTGGTCTTGAACTCTTAGGCCCAAGGGATCCACCTGACTTGACCTCCTGAAGTGCTGGCATTACAGGCATGAGTCACTGTGCCCGACCCAGGCATAATTGTTATCATGGATTACTCTTCAGCATATATATAAAGAAACTTCATCATAATCAGTATCTTACTTTTCTGAATCACTTTTCAAATCAGAAGTGTTGATACCCATGATTTTCTACACAAAGTTGTTCTCTGTGCTATCCACAGAATTGGTGAAATGGCATTTTTAAAGAAAGAGCTCCGCTATGGTTTCTACATTTTCTTCCAGGGCACTGACACCCATTCTGTAAGTTTTGATGCTGACGCTATTGATTGTACCAGAAAGTGTCAATGGAAGGTTTTTGACAACTACAAAGGCTGATATTTCTTCCTCAAATGATCTTTAAAGGATTTGTTGACTGCAGTGTGAAAGGAGATGCTGTTGTCCAGTTGTGACACCAAAAGTAACAATCATATTAGCATACTTTCTAGCAAGCTTATCTTTAGCTGTTAATATACAAGTCCATGAAATTCATCAAGAACTAATATACTGGCTGGATTATGTGGGATTCATGGAGAACTATTCCAGATGATATTTAATCATTTCCATTTCTTTCTCACCTTTCCTGGGCTCTGGGAGAATCACTTTTTGGCCCAGGAGAAATCCTTCTTCCTATGAGAGTTTCTGTGAGTGAAACTTCTATGTTTGTGATTTTGCTTTTCTCCTAAAGACCAAGATTTACTCCAGCAATGTACTTAACTCAATTAATATGATAAAATATAAATAGCCATGATTAAATGTGTACATATAGAGACAAAAATTACTATGTTGTAATTGCCAATAGCAGTTGAAAGACAGCTCCTAACTTTACAGAAGTTAAAATTTATATCTTTAGACCTCTACTTTCAAGGACATGAAATAGACATAATTTTCCCTATTTGTCTTGCTAAGGTAAGCACAACTAAAGCCTCTGGATATTATAAAGCAAACAGAGCTAACATACCTTAAAAGAATACCTAACAGAATTTATCTAATCAGAAAGGCAACAGTGAAAGAAGACACCTTGGATCATCAGGAAGAAAGATCATGGTAGGCAAAAATATGGGAAAATGCAGTAGGCTTTCCTTCTCTTCTTGAATTTCTGAATTATGTTTCATGGTTAAAACCAGAATTATAACACTGTCTAAAGTGATTCTAACTGTATGTAGTGAAATACTCAGATAATTATATAAACAGGAGAGAGTAAAGGGATCTAAATGGAGATCAAGGTTTTTTTTGTTTGTTTTTGTTTTTGTTTTTGTTTTTTTAACCAGGGTAGTGAAACAATTTTATTTTACAGTTGTATTTAAAACCACAAAGACACCTATTTTCTTCATATAAAAACGTTAGCACAGATACCCATACTTTCTGGAAAACGATTATACAGACCCTTTCAAAGAAAAATGTATTCCATTATATGGTTTCAGTGAGGTTGCTAGGAAAAACTCACATCTGGATTGATACCCAAAACATAGCATTCCACTACTCTGCAAAGTTTGGTTCAAAGTATAATTACTGTCATCAGTATGTGGTGCCTGTATTCTTACATATTTGATAATACATATATAGACTGGCTTATCACTTAATGTTCCATTGGTTCATCAGCCTTTTCTGCAGGTTCATCAGCAGGTTAAGCAGGCTGTGCCTTTCTCTGTGGCCTTTCTTCAAGACCTTCCAAGAATGGAGACACATCATTATCATAATAGATTGTAAACTCCAAGTTTTTACCAACAATTCCAATGGAAACATTCTTTGTAGTTAGGTCCTGTTCTGCAGGAAGTGTCTCCCTTAAGGCATGCAGACCATGTTTAACTAGTTCATTTAAATTGCACTCCATAAATTCAGACATATGTCTCTCCAAGTAAGTACGAGCTGATTGGGAACGGGCTCCGATGGACACAGCTCTGCAGTCAGCAGATGGACAGGTTTGGAAAATGTGAGGGCCCATATCATCATAACCAGCAATAAGCAGCCCAATACCATAAGGTCTCTGGCCATATCCTTGTCTTGGTATCTGGGTCTTGCTTCCAATTAGAGATACAAGACGAGACACAGGAAGTGGTCTATTGAATACAAATCTGGAATCCAAACACTCCTGACGCATAAAATTACATAAGAGTGTAGCATCAGCTGTAAGCCCCACGATTGAGATACCAATATGGTTGTCAACATGGAGAATTTTTTTCTGATGAGCTGCAAGCTCTGATTGTGCCCTGTTCAATGCAACCAACACTGCATGAGCTTTTGATTTCAGACCAACTGTGGCTGAACCTTGTTTAACAGCTTCCATTGCATATTCAATTTGATGAATCCTGCCCTGCAGGCTCCAAACAGTGACATCATTGTCATACTGATTTCGAAACATGGTGGCCGCGGCCCTGGTTGCTGCCTTCAGCAAAACTGAGAATCCAGGAGGTGCTGCCAAAACTATCACTCAGCGATCTACTCAGAAGTCTGAGGAGCCGCGGTGGCTCGTGCCAGTTGTCATGGAGTTTGAGGAGCCGAGGCTATGCGTTTGAGGCCAACCAACCTGGGCAACATAAGAACCTCTCATTAGTTAAAGAGATGAAGTTTTTATATTTCACTCTGAACTGGTAAAATGGTGATACCAGTGATGTTATGTAGATATAATGTAGTACCTATAATACCTACTAAAAAGGCCATACCAAAATAAAAATACATTTGAATGGCCAGGCATGGTGGCTCATGCCTGCAATCTCAACACTTTGGGAAAACAGAGCAAGAGGATTGTTTGAGGCCATGAATTCAAGACCAGCCTGGGCAACATAAAGAGAGCATGTCTTTACAAAAATGAAATAAAATAAATTAGCCAGGTGTGGCGGTGTGCACTTGTAGTCCTAGCTACTTGGGAGGCAAAGGCAGGAGGATTACTTGAGCCTAGAAGGTTGAGGCAGCAGTAAGCTATGATCATGCCACTATACTACAATTTGAGCAACAGAGCAAGACCCTGTCTCTTAAAAATTAAAAAAAAACCAAAACATTCTATGCTGGGTATGGTGGCTCATGCCTGTAATCCCAGCACCTTGGCAGGCCAAGGCAGGAGGATCACTTGAGGCCAGGAGCTTGAGATCAGCTTGACTAACATGGCAAAAATCTGTCTCTACTAAAAATACAAAAATTAGATGGGCATCTTGGCACACACCTGTGATCCCAGCTACTTGGTAGGCTGAGGCATGAGAATCACTTGAAGCTGGAAGGCAGAGGTTGCAGTAAGCCAAGAATGCACCACTACACTTCAACCTGGGTGACAGAGTGAGACCCTATCTTAAAAAAAAAAATTCTAAAACTCTTTAGAAAAATCAAAGTGGAATCTAAAAACATGTTCAAGTAATCCACAGAAAGGCAGGAAAACGAAAACAGAAAGAACAAAGAAACAAAATGTAAAATGAGAGACTTAAGCTCTAACATATCAATAGCCATATTAAATACACAATGTCTAACCATGCCAATTAGAAGACAGGTTAGCAGAATGGGTTAAAAACATGATCCAACTATATGCTGCCTAAAGAAATTGAAAATATAATAACATAGGTAGAAAGAGAAATGATATAAAAATATGTATCACCCGAAGGGAAGCATGAGTGGTTATGTTGATTAGATAAAGTACACTTTAGCACAGAGAACATTCCCAAAGATAGAAAGAGACATTATATAATGTTAAAAGAGTCAATCCACTAAAAAGATATAGCAATCCTAAACAAATGTGTACCAAACAACAGAACTGCAAAATGCATAAAACAAAAGCTGGTAGAACTGAAATGAAAAATACTAAAAACTTCTCTCAGCAATTAATGCAACAATTAGACGGAAAATCAGCAAGGATGTAGAATAATTCAACAATACCATTAACCAACAAGATCTAATAAAAGTTTATATAAAATTTTATAAAATATTTCTCCAAAGAACAGGAGAATACACTTTATTTTCAAGTGCTCATGGAAGATACACCAAGATGGACCATGTTCTGTGCCCTGAAACAAACCTCAACAAATTAACAACAACAAAAAAAATTGAAGTCAAATGAAGTTTTCTCAACCACAGTCGAGTTCAACTAGAAATCAATAACAGAACTATAACAAGTAGATCTTCAAACACTTTTGAACCAAACGACACTTTGTTAAATAATCCATGGGGCAGACAGGGCGTGGTGGCTCATGCCTGTGATCCTAGCACTTTGAGATGCCAAGGCAGGCAGATCATAAGGTCAAGAGATCGAGACCATCGTAACCAACATGGTGAAACCCCATCTCTATTAAAAATACAAAAATTAGCTGGGTGTGGTAGTGTGCACCTGTAGTCCCAGCTACTCGGGAGGCTGAGGCAGGAGAATTGCTTGAACCCTGGAGATAAAGGTTGTAGTGAGCCAAGATCGTGCCATTGTATTCCAGCCTGGTGACAGAGTGAGACTCCATCTCAAAAAAATAAAAATAAAAATAAATAATCCACGGGGTAAATAGAAGTTCTCAATGGAAATTTAAAAATACATTTAACTGAAAGAAAATTGAAATACAACATATCAAAATTTGTGGGACACAGCTAAAGCAGTGCAGAGAGAAAAATTCATGGCATTAAATGCATAGTTTAGAAAAAAATAAAATGTCACAAATCAGTCATTTAAGCTTCTACCTCAAGAACCTAGAAAAAGAAGAGAAAATCTAAAAACAAGCAGGAGGGAGGAAATAATAAAAAGGAGAAATCAATGGAAATGAAAACAGGATAAAAATCATAAACAAAGCTGATTCTTTGAAAAAAATTCATGAAGTTAACAAACTTCTAATAAGACTGACAAAGAAAAAAAAAGGAGGTGACAAAAATTTTAAACATAAGAATTAAAATGAGATATTACTTCAGACCCTGCAGGCATCAAAAGGAGAACAAGGGAATATTATGAACAACTCCATACATATAAAATTGTAAACTTAGATGAAATAGATTACTTCTGCAAGAAATACATAACTACCACAATACAAACTACCACAACTCATCCAATAGGGGATAATTTGAATAGCCCTGTAACTATTAAACATTTTAATTAATAATTTTAAAACTCCCAAGGAAAAAATCTCTATGCACAAATAGTTTCACTGTAGAATTCTATCAAACATTAGAAGAAAAATTAACATCAATTCCACAAGCATTTTCCAGAAAATAGAAGATAAGGAACCACTATCCAATTCTTTTTATAAAATTAAAATTACCCTGATACCAAAACCAGATGAAAGTAGAGCAAAAAGGGAACTATAAATAAACATTTCTCATGAATACAAATGCAAAAATCCTTAGCAAAGTAAGTCGAATTTAGTAATATCTGAGAAGAATTATATGCTATAACCAAATATAGTTTATTCTAGAGATTTGAGGCTGGTTCAATATCAGAAAATCAATCAGTGTAATCCATCGTATGATTATATCAATTATATAATAGATATTTGATAAAATTTAATACTTTTTCATGATAAAAACTTTCAAAAAGTAGAATAGAGGTGAATGTCTTAAACTTGGTAAAAATAATTCAAAAAATTCTATAGCTAGTGTCCATTTTAGTAAAGAGTGAATGCTTTCCCTTTAAGCTGGGAATAAGCCAACAATATCTCTGTTTACCACTCTTATTCAACATAGTGATGACATTTTTAATCAATGCAATATGGCGAAGAAATAAAAAGCATCGAGATCAGAAAGGAAGAAATAAAATTGGCTCTACTTTCAGATGACATGATTATCTACATAGAAAATCTTAAACGATGAGTTCACGTCCTTTGTAGGGACATGGATGAACCTGGAAACCATCATTCTCAGCAAACTGACACAAGAGCAGAAAATCAAACACCGTATATTCTAGCTCATAGGCGGGTGTTGAACAATGAGAACACATGGACACAGGGAGGGGAGCACTACACACTGGGGTCCGTTGGAGGGAAATGCGGGAGGGGCCGGGGGGCGGGGAGGTGGGAAGAGATAGCATGGGGAGAAATGACAGATACAGGTGAGGGGACGGAAGGCAGCAAAGCACACTGCCATGTGTGTACCTATGCAACAATCTTGCATGTTCATCACATGTACCCCAAAACCGAAAATGCAATAAAAAAAAAATGAAAAAAAAAGAAAAGAAAATCTTAAGAATAGTAACAAGAAAACCTTCCTAGAACTAATACATGAATCTAGCAAGGCTGAAAGATACAAAATAAACATATAAAAATCAATTGTATTTCTATATACTATCAATGAACACATAAACAATGAAATTAAAAATACAATACCACTTACAATTGCTAAAATAAATAAAACTTTGGTATAAATCTAACAAACATGAACAGGGCATTGGTGATAACTACACAATTCTAATGGGAAAAAAATCCTTAAATAAATGGAGCAACTTATTGGGTTTATAGATCGAAAGACTCATACATAGAAATATCAGTTTAGCCAAAACAGATGCACAGCTTTAATTTAATTCCTATCAAAATACTAGCAATATTTTTTGTAGGTTATAGGCAAGATTATTAAAAAATTTATATGGAAAGGCAAAAGAACCAGGATAGCTAAAACAATTTTGAAAAAAGAAAAGGAAAAAATGAGATGAATCAGTCTACCCAATTTCCAATTTCAAGGCTTTCTATAGTCATAAAGATTGTGGCATTGGTGGAGAAACAGACACACAGATGAGTGGAACAGGATAGAGATCCAGAAGTAGACTCATAAAAATATGCCCAACTCATTTTTAACAAAGGTGCAAAAGCAATTTAGTGAAGAAATGATAGCCTTTTCAATAAAAGGTGGTGGAACTATTGGGTATCTATTTGCAGAAAAACTGAACTTCAAATTCCACCTTAAACCTTATATAAAAATTAAGACAAAAAGGATTATGGTCTTAAATGCAAAACTATAAGACTTTTAGGGAAAAAAAAACACCCAAAACCAAAAACCAAAAAACTATAACAGTTGGTGTAGTGGCTCATGCCTGTAATCTCAGCACTTTGGGAGGCCAAGGCTGATGGATCACCTGAGGTCAGGAGTTCGAGATCAGCCTAGCCAACATGGCAAAACCATGTCTCTAGTAAAAATGCAAAAATTAGCCAGGTGTGGTGGCAGACATCTGTAATCCCAGCTTTCCAGGCGGCTAAGGCAGGAGAATCATTTAAACCTGGGAGGCAGAGGTTGCAATGAGCTGAGATGTTTGCCACTGCACTCCAGCCTGGGCAACAGAGCAAGATTCCATCTCAAAAAAACCCAAAAAAACAATAGCAACAAAAAAGTTCTTAGATTTGATATCATAAGCATGATCCATAAAAGTAAAAAGAAATCAATAAACTGTAAACTGGACTTGATCAAAATGAAAGCTTTTGCATTGCAAATGACCCTGTTATAGTAATGTAAAGAAAACTTACAGAAAATATTTGCAAACCATATATCCAACAAAGGATTACTGTCCAGAATATATAAAGAACTCTCAAAATTCAACATTAAAAAAAATTCAACTGGACATGGGCAAAATACATGAATTGATAGGTATTTCATTGAAGAAAATATGCAGGTGGCAAATAATCACAGGAAAACTGTTCAACATCATTAGCCATTAGAGAAATAAACTTTTAACCACATTGCAATACCACCACAAACCTATCGGAATGGCTAATATAAAAAATAACATCAAATGCTAGTGAGAATGCAGTGAAACAATCTCTCAAATACTGCTGGTGGGAATTTAAACTAGTGTAGCTACTATGTAAAACAGTTGGGCCGTCTCTTAAAAATAAACCTGATATGCACTATAACATGATCCTGCAGTGCACTCCTGGACATTAATTGCAGGAAAATGAACACTTATGTTCACATAAAATCCTGTATGCAAATATTTGTAACAGCTTTAATTGTAATAGACCCAAACTAGAATCAACCCAGATGTCCTTCAATGAGTGAATAAACAGTGGTATATTCATATCATAGAATGTATCCTTATCATGGAATAAAAAGGAATAAATTATTGATACATACAACACCAGGAAGAATCTTAGATGAATTCTGCTCAGTGAAAAAGGCCAGTCCCAAAGTTACATACTGTATGATTCCCCTTATATAACATTATAAGTGGATAAAATTATAGAAATGGAGAAGAGATTACAGTGTCTCTTCGGTACAGACATTACAGTCTTCATGGAGATTGCCAGTTGTTAAGGAAGAGGTGGGAAGAGAAGGGAACTATATGTGCCTATAACTGGGCAACTCAAGGAACCCTTGTAGTGATGGAAATGCTCTATATTGATTGTCTCAATGTCAATATCCTGGCTGTGATGTTGTTTTCTCATTTGCAAGATGCTATCATTGGGTAAAATGTACTCTGGTAAAGGGTATACAGGATTACTTAAAACTGAATATGAATCTGTAATTGACTTTTTAAAAGTTTAATTTAAAAAGTGTACTGTATATCTTAGACCTGATCAAATACAGTATCTTACTCAAGATCACACAACAAATAAGTGATAGAGCCTGTTGGCACTCAGTTCTGTCTCGACCCCAAGGCCATGGTGCTTCTCAATATGTCTGTCTATTGGACATTCCTCAGTTTTCTTCTTTCTCCTCCCTTCCCCACCATTGCTTTCTTTTGCATTATTTTCTTTTTTTCTCCTTTGCTTTCCTAAACAACTCAGCCCTGAAGCTGTTTGGCAAGACAGTACAAGATGAGCATCTGAACCCAAGGTAGGGCGGCACATGGGGCAGGACCTGCTGTGCCCAGACACCAGATAGGATATCAGAGCCTGAGCAGGGTGAGGAAGGCACCTGTATGGGAGCAGTCCCATGGGAAGTGCCAGGAGGTGAGTGGGATGAGGCCTCTGTGCAGGGGAAGGAGCAGCAGTAGAGCTGGGGTATGGCTTACAATGAGTTGACCAAAAAGTAACTAGAAAGCCAGATTTTTTACTGTTCAGTGTCACTGTTCAGTGTCACTGGCCTGGAGCATTGACATTAATAATATGAGCATATCTAGCTCCCAGAATGTGTCTTCTAAATGTTATTCTTCACTGAAAGAAACCAAGATTTTTTAGATAAATGATTGATTTCAGGGCTGGTAGGCTAAGTACAAGATCAGTCCAAAATGTCTTATTTATGTCAGAAATCAAGGAAGTGCTCAAAGAATGAGGAGAGTATGTCAAAATGACTCAGGAACCAACTGGAAGGGGCTCTTGTTGGCCAAATCTGGGACAGTTTAAGCACTTAAATAATGATAGTAATAGATAATAAACAATTGAATAGAGAAATCATAAGTCTGTTCTGATATAAACTAATGAAGAATAAATTGGAAGTGTGATGAAAAGTAACAAATTTACTTATTGATTACATAGGGGAAAAGGATAACTTTAAAGTGAAAGAAAACTGGCAGACACCACTTTAATCAAATGATCAAAGCAAACATCATCAGTGATGGGACAAATTGAAATCGTGTGCCACCCAATAAGGTACAATAAGAAGAATGCAGCATCACTTCTTTGATTTTCCTGCCAAAGAGGCATAACCCGAATCTAATAATGAGGAAACATCAGACAAACTCAAACTGAGGGACATGTCAAAGAGTAACTGCCCAATAACTTTCAAAAGAGTCAAGGACGTGAAAGACAAGGACACTAAGGAACTATTCCAGCCTGAAGGAGGCTAAAGAGTCTTAACAGGTGAACTCAGCCCATGATTCTGAACAGGAATATTTTTGCTACAAAAGATCAGTGGAACATTTGGCAAAACTTGACTGAGGCTTGGGAATTTGTTGGTGGCGATGTATCTAGTTAATTTCCTGATGCTGTGGTTATGTTGTGATTATGTGGGAAAATGTTACCATTTGTAGGAAATAAACACTAAAGAATTAGGGAGTGATGGGGTATCAGGCCAGTAACTTATTTAGACATTGTAAGTAGGAGATGGGGGGAAGTTTTCTTTCCCACTTTGTACTTCACTAATAGCCTTGTTTGAAGCTGTTTCAAGGTTTTTTCTTTAAAGGAAGGGGAAGGAAAAATGTCACCTGGTTAAACCCCAAATATCTAAAATTTAATATATCTCGAACAGAAATGGCCACCATTCCAATTTGCTCCTTTTCTGACTCTCAATTTTGATGAATGGTACTTACATCTAATCATTTACCAAAGAGAACCATGAAAGTCAAGAGAACCAAACGATGGTTCTTAATGTCTCTTTCTCAGCTACTCCCACGTCTCAGCTTTATCTACCCTACCTCAGAAAGATCTCCCAATGTTCACGCATCTTCTTCACTCTCACTGCCACTGCGGTGGCCTCTTTCTTTGTCCCTGATGTCACTAACCAGCCTTTCTCCATCCATTGCTAGCTTCCATGCTAGCAATTAACTTACTAAAAGTGAATCTTTTCACGTTATTATCCTGCTTAGAGACATCATGTGGCTCTCCATGGCATTCAGGATAAAGCGTGGCATTAGTAGCTTCAAAGCCTTCCTTAATCCTAACCAACCTATAGTCATCTTATCTTCTGTCTCTCCTGTGAAACAACCAGCTACGCAAACTTCTCCACCTTCCTTAGACATACCTGCCCTTCCTTAACTTTGTGTTTTTACACGTGTTGTCCCTACTGTGTAAAACACCTATGTCACCTTAAAAGCAAGAGACACAAATTGAAAGTCCAACAAATGGAATCTGTGCTCCAGAATATTTCATTTGACCAACACAGAGGTTTCAGAAATGTGCAAGGGGCATCCTTCAGGTGGGGTCTTCCCTCTGCAGCTCACCAGGAAACCCCCAACATTTGGCAACTTCTCACATTCCCCTTTCCTGGAAGGATTTTAGTCGGACTTTTCAATACTCATCTCCCCTGAAGCTTTTCATGACTTCCCCCTTGTGAAGGCTCCATTCATGATCCCAAAATAGCGCTTATCACAGTATCCTGAGATCTCTGCTTGCATGCTGCTCAACTCTGACTCTCAGCAGGAACTGTGGCACCAACCTAAATTCTATCAAGAAAAGTACAGACACACACTGGAAAGCACTAGTTAGGGATCCAGAAGTGATTCACTCTTTCCTTGGAATATTTTTGATCTCCAAAGATATCTGGAACAACCATTTTCATATGATCCCAGGTCATACATATTTTAGAGGAAAGTTCCAGCAGGGGAAAGTGCTTTTAAAGTTTCTTTTATCTTCTTTGGAAAGGTGGTGATCCTAAATGATTGGCATGAGCTATGTGTTAATATTTTGCCTAATTAAGGTTTTGGGTGGGTTGTGAAGCAGAACGTGAGCTTCTCCTTCACTTTGGTATGAGTGATTCCATTTCTGTTCCAGGTCTGCAGGCCTTTGGACAGTGAGTGAGCAAATGAAGGAGCATGATTAATAGACAGATAGATAAATAGATAGTATTGATATGTATATATGAGATATATATATGAAATGTATATATATATATATATATATATATATATAGAGAGAGAGAGAGAGAGAGAGCGAGAGAGAGAGATACGGATAGACAAACATGTTTGAGGCCCTAGTGGATTGACATAATCATATACATATTATATACATAATATACTTTTTTTTAATTTAAAGGATTAAATCGTGTGTGTGTGTGTGTGTGTGTGTGTGTGTGTGTGTGTGTGATTATCCCAATTCAGTAGAGTAGCAAACATACGTCTAGTACAATTTAATAAGCCTTTTTGTTATGTAAGTAAACATCAGACTTTGGCCCAAACAAAAATGAGCAAAAGGATTTGCACAATTCTACCAATACTGCATAAATATTTATTTTGATGAGTTTTTGGCTACTTTTTAAGGTTTTCTTTTTTGTTATCTTGATGAGACTTTGGCTATTTGGGGGCATATTAATTGTGTTCTCTCATTACACATTTTTAGAGGATTTTGGAAATTAGGAAACACAACAAGCAGATGAACAGAGATGAAGGCACAACAAAAATACTCACCAGGTGACTTCCCTGAGTGCAGTCATAGGCCCATTTACTCCCGTTAGAAATTAGAACTTATAAAATCTTGTACAGCAGAGATGGCAAACAGATGCCAGATACATGTGGTTCTCCTAAAGAATGATCTTCTGGGGGGTGTTCTCCGTGCTTCTGACAGTCCTCTCTGTGTGTCCCCTTCTGGGATCCCTTAGATGAAAGCATGCTCCTCGAATTCTCAGTGCGATAAGAAAGAGGAAGGTGGGGGTATAGAGAAAGGGGCATGAGAATTTTGCAATAAGGGAATGGCACTAAATTTATTTACTTTTCTTTCTTTCTTTCTTTCTTTCTTTCTTTCTTTCTTTCTTTCTTTCTTTCTTTCTTTCTTTCTTTCTTTTCCTTCTTTCTTTCTTCTTTCTTTTTTTGAGACAGTCTTGCTCTGTCACCCAAACTGGAGTGCAGTGCTGTAATCTCGGCTCACTGCAACCTCTGCCTCCCAGGTTCAAGTGATTCTTTTGCCTTAGCCTCCTGAGTAGCTGGGACTACAGGCATGCACCACCAGACCCAGCTAATTTTCATATTTTTAGCAGAGACAGGGTTTCACCACGTTGCCCAGGCTGGTCTCGACCTCCTGACCTCACGATCGGCCTCCCTCTACCTCCCAAAGTGCTGGGATTACAGGCGTGAGTCACCACACCCAGTTGTAACGCAGATCCTGTGTCTACCTCTGGAGAAAGCCACAAACATTTAAGTCAAATTCTGGTGACAGTCAAAGTTAGTAAACTTCAGTTCTTCATTGTATTGCTTTCTGTGATTGGAGGGCACAAAAAATTGTTTCTCAAAATTCTCAAAGACAGTTTTAAAAATTCATTATATTATTAGGGAAGGTGGTGGCAATGCCTAACTGTTTAAAATGGGACAATGTGTATAGACATTTTGTTGACAAGTGGGTTTATAAGGTTGACAGTATTGAGCTCAAGCAAATAAAAGAAACCTTATCTCTCCATGGTTCCTTAAATTTACTCTGGCAATTTGTGATGTACAAAAAGTCTAGATATCTCTGCCTACAAGCACATAGGACTCCTTCAACTTGAGCACATGGGAGTAAATAGCATGTAGCTGACCCTATTAGTTTCCCTCATTTGTGTCATGTAGTCTCTGCTTCTGAGATACCCTCAATGCAAGACATTCCATCAATCTAATAACTTTTCAAGGGAAAAAAACTCCATTACATTTAATATGCATAGTGACTGTATGGTAAATCCTGATTTTAGAAATGTTGTAAAGGAGTAGGAAGGAGGATAGAGAAATGCATCTTAAAATTGGTGTAGGAAGATGCTTACTTGAAGAGAGTCTCTTCTAATTGGTTCAATAAAAAATAGCATGTGGGTTAAGGATGTAGATCTCCTAGAACCTGACGGCAGGAGTTATAGAAAGACTTCTCAAGAACTAGGCAGTCAGCAGGCAGCCGATATTTCGAGACCTGGTGGTGTCTTCTCAGCACATCTGTTTGGTTCCTCTTCCTGCAGCTCTTCCTATTCATGACCCTTAACTTCTGCTCCCTCAGAATTTCAGCATCAACTTTTCATGCTATCAACTTTGGACTCAAAATTTTACTGTTTTGCACTGCTAATAGACTTACTCTTAAAGCACTCCAATTACTAAATTCTACAGGAGGAATCCGATGGGCTCAGCTTGGATATTTCCTCTTTGTCCTGTGAGGTTTGCCCGCGGAGTTCAGTTGCCTAAAAAATACATGGGCACATGGGTTCACTTCACAGTGTATAGGTGGAGCTAGAGTCTCTTAATATGGGAGGAAAGGTAATTATTATCATTGTGTAAGAATCGTAGATTTGTGGGCAATTTTTCAAATCAATAGATACTGGAGGTAAGTGAGAGATACTCATAGGTACCTTGGCTTATATGTTAAAATGACCAAAATCTTCATGTTCATCTAACTTGTGACTTGTTTTAAGTTGTGAGGTTGTATCGTCAAGTCACCTATAAGCTAGGTCTGCCATCTAAAATGTCACAGATTTAAAATGACAAGATATTGGATTCATGTAATATACAATTTATGTGACACACTCTTTTAACTAATTATTTTATTTAATGCAAGACACACAGTGAAACAAGGATCTTCTTGCATTGCTTGTCAAGGGTCAGTCATCAGAATTCTCTTAGAAGGCAATTTGGAAAAATGTAATTGAGAGCTTTAATGTGTTCATAACTTCATTTTGAATTAGGTTTAAGACTTATTTGAGCTGGTTATATAGTTGGTGCTCAATGAAAGCTTGTTGAGAGATTAGTTTACACTTTGCTTTTTATATCATGTTCTTTCATGCTTTCCTGTTTAACCTGACTTCCTGTCTATGGCATATCGGGCTTCTGTCTGAGTGAACAGAACATTTCTGAAAACAGGTTAAAAAGTGTGCATGCAATTTGTACAATTGAACATAAATTTCTTGAAAACAGAGTTTTGTGCCCAAGTTGGCCAGGTTTATAATGTGAACTTTAGGACGCGATGACTGAAGGCAAACTTGGAGAAAGGGCACCGATGACAGGCTGAGGTTTTACTTTCTACACTCCAGTAAAATTTGATCATCCCAGATTTTTCTTGGTCTGGCTCAACTCAGCGTCATCTGCAGCCAGAACTCATCACCTCACCCAGTGTGTAAGAGGCCTGTCTCTTTCCTTCAACACTGGCTTTCTGTAGGTATTTGGAGAGAAGGCTGCATAGCATGATGTATCTTGAATGCCATAGGCTTAAGAACTCCTCTTTCACCACACACACTCCCACATATTTTATGACATTCTACTTCAAACCCAGCCATTACTACAGAATTTTAACTTACAAAGTCTTCCAAGAGTGAGATCACATGTTGGTCCTTCGGGGTCTAGTACAGCAGGCTTCTGTATGTTACTTTATTGACTTCCACAAAAGTGGCCCCGATCTCAACGATAATTTGTCATCATACATTCTTGTTGCAAGAATCAAGATGCAGCTCATTCTTTTTTTTTTTTTTAATTGTACTTTAGGTTCTGGGGTACATGTGCAGATCATGCAGGATTGTTGCATAGGTACACACATGGCAATGTGGTTTGCTGCCTCCATCTGGCATTTCTCCCCATGTTATCCCTCCCCGACCTCCCCACCCACCCCTGCTGTCCCTCCTTTGGCCCCCCACAACAGACCCCAGTATGTGATGCTCCCCTTCCTGTGTCCATGTGTTTTCATTGTTCAACACCTGCCTATGAGTGAGAACATGCGGCGTTTGATTTTCTGTTCTTGTGTCAGTTTGCTGAGAATGATGGTTTCCAGATCCATTCATGTCCCTAGAAAGGATAAAAACTCATCATTTTTTATGGCTGCATAGTATTCCATGGTGTATATATGCCACATTTTCTTTGTTCAGTTTATCGTCAATAGGCATTTGGGTTGGTTCCAGGTCTTTGCTATTGTAAACAGTGCTGCTATAAACATACGTGTGCATGTGTCTTTATAATAGAATGATTTCTTTGTTTACTTCAGAACTGTTGTTCCCAAGGCAACAGTAGGGACTGGTGAATGCCAAGATTCTGCTTCCTCATTATAGGCAAGCTCAGGTAGAGTGCCGCCTTTACCTGTGGTTTGTCATGAACTAAACAAATCTATGTAGAAAAATCTCCATACTTGTAGAGTGTGCAGATGCGTATGCATAGTAATCATATTTGTTCTTTGACATGTTGAATTTAGATGTATTTAACACAGTGTGGAATTTGTCACTGAGTAGAACTGAGTGTTGACTGTGAAATCACTTAAAATAAGTTTTAAAATTCAGTATTAATGAAATCGAGAGGCTTTGTTAGGTTTCTGAGATTCAAGCACATCTTTTACGACATCTGTCAATGCCAGCTGCATTTGACGGGTTTGCATGATCCAGCTAAAGAATATTTTACAAGAGGTTGCTGAAGATCTCATACATATATACTTTTCTTTCTTGTCACTCTCCTACCTTTTCTAATATTTGGTAGCACAACAGGTTGACTACAGTTAACATTAAATTATTGTATATTTAAAAATAACTAAAAGAGAACAGGCATAGTGTCTCATGCCTGTAACCATGGCACTTCGGGAGGCCAAGGCAGGTGAATTGCTTGAGGCCAGGAGTTCAAGACCAGCTTGGGCAACATAGTGAGACTCCATCTCTATAACATCTCTGTGAAAAGTTAAAAACTTAGCCAGGTGTGGTGGTATGCACATGTAGTTTTAGCCACTTGGGAGGCCGAGGTAGGAGAATTGCTTGAGTCCGGGAGTTCAATGCTGTAGCCAGCCACCACAGTCCAGACTGAGCGACGGGGTGACACCCTGTCTCTAAAAGAACAAACAAATAAAATAATAACAATAATATGAATAACTAAAAGAGTGGAATTAGAATACTCCTAAAACAAAAAACATGATACATGCTAGAGGTGATGGATACTCCAATTACCCTGATTTGATCATTAGAGACTATATGCCTATATCAAAACATCACATATAATATAAATATATGCCAGTATTGTGTACCAATAATAATTAACATTTAAAATTTAAAAGAAAGATTCCCGTACCTGATTGCTACAAAAACTCAAATTAGAGTTTTGGGGGCTGGGGAGAAATGAGAGGAGGAGTAGGGAAAAAAGATGACGATGTTGTCTGTCTGGGTTTTGAAACAAAGTTTCTAAGTAGGTCCATGGAAAAAAATCAACATAAATTGAGGTACTGCAATTTATATTCAGTGTTCACTTTATAATTGTAACTCATTTACCAGGATTTCTTGTTAAAATTTGTATTTTCTAGGAATTGATGGTACAGTGATAAGATGATCCTTCTAGTCTCTAGTCCATTTGAGGCCCTACTGTATAAAATCATTTCCTCCCAAGAGTAAAGGGCATTTGTGGTGTATTTCCTTATTCCAAGTTCTTACGGGTTCCAGGAAGTCTTGCCTTGTGTCCCTTTGTGCTAGAGCTCCCATAGAACTGCAGACAGATCTGGCTGCTGGGACATGATGCAGAATGCTAACCCGTAGGGAGAGTGAGGGGACTTGCTACTGCCCACCTGCTTTTATTTTCAATTCCTAAGTTCAGCAGCAAAGGGGAATTTCCACCCTGTCCCTGGACCTCATTCTTTCCTGGGAGACAAACCTTCTGGCACTAGTGCACACGTCAGACCAAGAGGAGCCTGCTTTCCTTGACTTTTCTGATAACTGAAGGTACAGAAAGGGACCACAAAGCTTTCGCAGGGAATCACACTGAGGCAGAGACAAATCTGAATTGCTCTGTTAATCTATCATTCAAGGTCAAGAGAATAAGAGATACCAGACCCTAATGCTACCTGCACATGCAAAGTACCCTCTGCCCTACATTCTGCATTGAGAGTTATGTGGAAGCAACAAGAAAACAGTGGAAAGTTAGAAGATAAAAAAGAATTTCTCAAAATCAATATGCCGTATCTTTCAATCTTGCTAAAATAAACTGTTTTGAAAAAGGTAAATGTCTTCATCTTTTCCTGCCAAGGGCGAGGCATTTCAGTTTTCCCTTTGTGGTGGATGCAGGAAGAGACAGAGGAAATGCCAGTGTTTAGCCTGGAAAATTGTTAAAAATCTATACTTAATGTTATTATTCCGTTACCATGCAAAGTTTTACGTAACAGAGATGGTTATACTTTATCTTAATTGCTTGGTAAACCATGTAAATGACTTAAGTTCAAATAAGGATTTATTAATGTATAAAGCTATAGGAGTTTTCCTTTTATGTTTATTTTGTTTACTTATTTGATTTTAACCATTGTTTTTATATAATATTTTACATATAAATATAAAACTACCTTTTGTATATGAAAATGCTATTCCCTGAAAATTTTCAAATTAGTGCTTTCCTGAGTTTTCTATTTAGTAGGGAAGAGCCCAACAAAATTCTGCGAAGCATTTCTTTAACTTGCATTGGCAGTGATTCTATTTACAATGCTTACTTACTCTTCAGTTAAATGCACTAAACACTATTGTTTCAATGGCCCTCGCTGTGTCAAACTGTTATTTCTGGCATTTCATACAAGCCTGAGGTCAGGAAGAATAGAAAACACCAAATAAATTTCTCAGCAGGAATTCTAGCTTCCCTTCTCCTATATGGTCATACTTCTGATTTCTATGAAGAAAGAAAAATCTTAGAGACAGATTAAATCATCTGAATTTTGCTCTCATTTCTGCTCATGGCTTTTAAAATACTAAATGTGTAGTATTCTATACCATACTGGATAGTTTTGTATAGTAGATGCTGACTATAAATGTTCTTGGCTTATACAGAGGAAGTGATCCTAAAATAAAATATATTTTAATTCCTGAACTTATGCTCTCTCTAAATCCTTCCTTATATAATTCTTCTACGGAAAAATAAACCACCATGATATCTTATTTCTGGAACTCTCCTTGTCTGGTACTTTCTAAACTTTGATGTCTGAGTGTCTTTAAAAATGTTTAATCATCATAATGCATAAAACAATTGGAGCAGTCTGACATTGTTTATCTTTGTGTGGTTGAAAAAAATGCAAAAATAAATTGTTTGTATAGTACTGAAAATGGAGGTTGGGATTAAATTGACCTAAGGTTAATGATAGGATGAAGATCAATTGTCAAGCAGCGAGAAAATGCTATAGGCTTGGCAATAATTAATGGTGAACAATGGCTGGGGTTCAGATTATTGTAATGAGAGCTGATATGCTGTTCTGACTGTCCAGAGGTCAATGTTACTTGGTTTCCTATGGTTAGGGATAAATAAGGCGGACTTTCTAGTAAAAACAATGTAACTGGATACAATGAGCATGCAGCGACCCAAGGTTCATGGGAGACATTGTTTGTATGTATAAAGACTTTATAAAATATGTAGCAACCAATGTTTTATGGAATTCAGTGCCTGAATGAGGAATGATGGGGGTGGGGAGGTGGAGCCAGGGAGGTGTTTATCTAGCTGCAAAAAATAGACTAAGATTATATTTTCCAGAGTCTCATATGTTGGCTATTATCCTATAATTCTAATGAATCTTTTCTGAATCCTTCATTTTTTGAATGACACCATTCTTCCCATAATATATCATCAGCTGTCCTTGCTCTGATAATGTATTACATTAATATATCATTAAAGCAACAGATATATTAGAGTAATACATTATCAGAACAAAGCACTCTGGTGGTGATATATTTTGCAAAAGATGGCTCCATCTTGGCAGCCTAGGTCCAGAAGCAGAGTCAGTTCAACAAGACAGAAGGTGAATCCATGTTGCATGTTCTTTAGCACCTGACATTTGACTGCAGCTGTAAGATGCAACCCAAGTGTAATGTACATTCCGGTTTCTATTGGACCACTGGGCCTTCATCAAAATCCTTGAATAGGGTGAGTCTCATTTCTGAAAAACAAATAGAGTGGAACATATGTCTTCTCTGAGAGAAGATTGTTTGTAAGCAATGAATTGTCCAACACCTTGTTTCTGGGAAGGCAGGTCATCTGTGAGGGCAAACTTAAGTCCCTGGTTGGGGTGGCGTCTGCACCATTTGGCATCCCAAAATGTCAGCTGTATTTGCTTTCTCCACCATCTGACTACAAGAATTATTTTCCTTTCCACTGTTGAGTCCTTTAACTTGGAATAAGTTTTCTTTCTGCATATGGACATTCAGTTTTCCCACACTGTTATTGAAGAAACTGTCATGACCTGTACATTTGTCAAAGATTGGAAGATAGATTTGTTTAATGGCATATCTATCATTGTCTTCTTCTCTTCATAATTGGCTTAGGATTTCAGAATAGGGAGACAATTGAACCTCCAGGGTTTTTGGGGTTACCTCGGGGATATTGACTTGTTTACATACAGATAGGGTCATGGCCAGTGCCATGACCAGTGTTGGGATTTTTCATGTTATAGCTATCTATAGCTACAACAAAATTTCAATCATGTTAGAGCTATCTCTGTGCAGAAAATCAGATTTCTTGTTCACTGCCACTCATTACAGCTACAAGGCTTGATCAAAGAAAGGAATAGAATGTTTATAATAACTCAAAAACAAGCTGGCTAGAAGCTGCAATTGATGGGAAGAACTTCATTAATCATGATGCAGGTGAGGATGGGGAATAGGGCTCCTTTCTAGGTAGTGACCTCTTACATTTGAATGGGCCTGAGAGAAAGGGTCCTTTAATTCTTTCCTTTTCACAGTCCTCTTAACAGCTGTGAAGTTATTATGCTCCTTCCTCCCTCCCCAGAAAAGTAATAATCACCTCCTAATAAGAGTCTGCCTCAGCAGCCAACACCTAGAGAAAGTAGTCCCAGTTTAGAGAATGGCATCCCACAGGGACTTCCTTCTGGCACTTGAAGAAAGGATTTGGAAGTGTTCAAAAGAGGAGCATAATACTTGCTAATGTGTTTTTACAGTAATTGTTGTGACTATTTTTTGTGTCTTTTTCCTGGACTCAGTATATTTGTTAACTCACTGGCCATTTCCTAAGTGGATGACTTAGATAAATATATGGATCTATTCTTTAATAGGTGGACTACTCCTTAATAGACTACCAGATAGATCAGGAGAGAAAGGTAGAGGAGAACTGCTGGTACCTGTGAAAGTCTGTTACGAAGCAAAATAGACATGAGTTATACAACTGCAGGGGAGAGAACTTGGAGTGATGCTCATTTTTAAATGGTAACAATCGCAAATAGAAGACACAGCAACAGGTTTGTAGGAAGAGACAATTATCTCACAAACGAACTATGGTCCCATTGTGTGTTTATTTACCAGTGACCTTGCCACTGTCACTCAGTGCTGGATCATTTGAGAAATAACCAGGTGCCATTTTTAACCTTTCACCAGAACAGACTCACTTTCCACAAGGGCACTGACATATCCAGCCCCTGAAGTACCATAGATTAATACACTGATTTTAAATATTTCATAAAATGCACCCATCAAAAGGCTAGAAGCATACATCCATCAATTAAAAATTAAACAATCAAGGCAAAACAATACACACACACACACACACACACACACACACACACGCACACATACACACATATAAACACACGATACTCATCCATTACTGAGAACAAGTCCATCAACAGGAGACCAAGGAAAGACAAATAACTTATATCAGGTTTGCAAGTAAAATGCATTTATCAGCCCACTTAATAATGCTTTTTGACATTTAAGAGCCTGTTTCTATGTAGTCCTGTACCAAGAGGGATTTACACATACATACTCCTGTGCATTCTCAGAGTTTATATTCTAAAAAAGAGTAAAGTCCACTTAAGACTTCCCAGCAAGCTGCACTAGCAGGGAACTTATTTTTAAAATAAAATTAATACGAGTGTCTTGGCGGGGGTTATTATATCAATCTGAATTTGGAAGAAAGATGAATTAGAAGGCTCCCTTTATATGAGTATGCAGTGACTCGCAGATATTATAGAGGAAAGAACAAATGATTTCCAACTTCTTAGGGCAATTTGACAATGCACATTTAAAACCTTGAAATTTTTCATTCCCTCTGTCCCAGAAATTCCACTTACAAAAATTTATTTTAAAGACATTGTCATATAGACTGCAAAGATTTAACAAGAATGTTAATTTCAGGCGTGACATTCTGGCTCATGCCTGTAATCCCAGCACTTTGGGAGGCCAAGGCAGGAAGATTGCTTGAGGCCAGAAGTCTGAGACTGTCCCCAGCAATATAATGAGACCCTGCCTCTACAAAAAATAGAAAAAATTAGCCAGGCATAGTGCACACACCTGTAGTCCCAGCTACTCAGGAGGTTGAGGTGGGGGGATCACTTGAGCCTAGGAGGTGAAGACTGCAATGAGCTGGATTGTGCCCCACTGCATGCTAGCCTGGGTGAAAGAGCAAGACCCTATCTCAAAAGAAAAAAAAGAATATTAATTTCAGCATTATTTACAATAGGCCAAACTTTTAAATAGTGTAAATGTTTGAAAATGCAGGATGATTTCAATTTCTTATGAAACATCAATATAATGGAAGCCTATGCAAGGTTCTAAAAGTGACGATGAAGAATAAAGACATCATAAAATGGAAGAAGAATGCTGCAGCGCAGTATTTTTTCTTTAACCCTTTGGTTAAAAAAATTATGCACACAAATATCCTTACATATATGTTCTAATTTATTTGTACATAATGTATATAGGGAATGTCTGCAAGGAAAGAAGTCCAAATATCAATAATAACTATGTCTGTGTGATCCAATTATGGATTATTTCATTTTATTATGCTTATCTGTAGTGGCTTCATGTTATAAATTCAACCAGTTAAAACTCACAAAACTCATAAAATGCACAACGGTGGGTAAAAACAAGTATCAGTATGGTTGAGGAGGGGCATGGCAAAGAGATAAAATTGGAGATGTAGGTAGAAAGCAGAAGAGCCTTGAATGCCAAGCTGAGAAAGAAGACATTGTTCTCCACATGTGACGTATTTTATTGGCATTAGGCACGTTTGAACCACTGCTATATAAAATATTAACAGTCTCACTTTATGTTCAAAACTGGAGATAACTTGAATCCCCCACTCTCAATAGAAAAGCCTTCATCAAAAACCACACACTATCAGAGCTGGCGGACTGAGTGGTCGCAAGCTTAGTGGGCTCTATGCCACTCAGCAGCGCCCCTTAGCCACCTTCACCCTCTGTCAGTGCCTGGTGAACCTGTTGTTTACAGGCACGGGAATGTTTGTGAGCGATCTGATGGCTTCGCTTCAGTTATTTTAACATTTGCTGCTGTTATAATTTAGACTCTTCTTTATATCCTACCTATAATGCTGTAACAAGGTCATCCAAGGGTTCTTTAAGTGTTAGAGCTGTAAAACACTCAGAACGCTGAAGAAACTCGGGGAATTTGGAAGAGAACTTAGATGTGCTAAATCTCTATTGAGAAGGCCAAATCACCACCACAGTGCGCTGTACTGTTTAATTTAAGAGAGAGCACTTCAAAATATTAGAGAAAATACAAGGAAAATAAAAAACAGTCTTAAAGCAAATATATGCTACAAGGTTTGCAGATTTATGCACTCCAGGATTGCATTCTCCCTCCTGCACACACTTTACATTCAGTCCTGTGGGAAAAGTAGGCTTGAATTATGTAAGCTTTGAATGATATGAGGTATCCAGAAATGCATTCTTCACATGAAATGCAACCATCTTGTATGATGGGGTGGAATGGGTTGATGGTGGTGGTGGCAGATAGAAGGCAGAGGGGCTGTTGAAAATAGTGTGACTTGAGTATAGGGCTAAGAAGCCTACTTAGGCTTCTACTCAACTTGGAGGATGAACTGGAGGAAAGAGGAAATGGGACCTCAAGCAAAGGGTAAGAAGGAATTAAAACTGGCTAAAGGAATTAATACAAGGCACTAGGGGAGTCTATTTGTATGGATCATGTGGCTTCACTTTCACAAGCTGTGAGGCATTATTTCTTTTTGCCAGTAAGAAAAACCAATTGGAAGTCCCAGAGATGCATGCATGGAAAGACTCCTTTATTTATTCATCAATTTGTTTTTCATTCTTTTGGTTATTCCTAAATGAATTTTTTTTTTTTTTTTTTTTTTTTGAGGCAGAGTTTCGCTCCTGTTACCCAGGCTGGAGTGCAATGGTGCGATCTCGGCTCACCGCAACCTCCGCCTCCTGGGTTCAGGCAATTCTCCTGCCTCAGCCTCCTGAGTAGCTGGGATTACAGGCACACGCCACCACGCCCAGCTAATTTTTAGTATTTTTAGTAGAGACGGGGTTTCACCATGTTGACCAGGATGGTCTCGATCTCTTGACCTCGTGATCCACTCGCCTCGGCCTCCCAAAGTGCTGGGATTACAGGCTTGAGCCACCGCGCCAGGCCCTCCTAAATGAAATTTTTAATGATAAATGTAATGTATGCCTAAAGAGAAAGAAGCTCAAATAATGATGAGGTGTTGAAAATAGAAAGGGGGAGCTGATTATCCAACAAACCCCCTCACCTCCCACCATTGAATCCTGTGCTTTAGAGATAACCAGTTAAGCATTTGGTTACTAATGTCTAGACATCCTTACACATATAAATGGATCATTCTGTAGCTACTGTTTGGTAACATGCTTTTTTTCTCCATGGAATCATATGTTGTGGATACTGAGCCATGAACCACCAGATCCTTTTTCAAAAAATTTAAAAATTTTATTTTTAGGAGAAATTTTAGGTTCACAGCAAAATTGAGTGGAAAGTATGAGAGTTACCATAATAACCCCTGTCCCTTCCCCACTCCACTCCTAATTTTTTTCACAATTGATATACTGCACCACAGTGGTACATTTGTTATAATCAATGAACCTACATTGACACATCATTATCATCACCTAAACTCCATAGTGTATGTTAGTGTTCACCTTTGGTGGTGTGCATTCTGTGGGTTTGGACAAATGTATAATGACGTAAGTCTACCACGGTTGTATCATACAGGGTAGTTTAACTGCTCTAAGAAGTCTCTGTGCTCTATTTATCCCACCCTCCTCACTAATCTTCTTACTGTCTCTTTAGCTTTTTCGCCTTTTCCAGCATGTCTTATACTTGGTAACGTACCGTATGTAGCCTTTTCAGATTGGCTTCTGTCATTTAGTAATATGTATTTAAGGGTTCTCCATGTCTTTTTCTGGCTTAATAGCTAATTTCTTTTCACTGCTGAATAATACTCCACTGTCTGTATGTACCACAGTTTGTTTATTCACTCACTTACTGAAGGACATCTTGGTTGTTTCTAAGTTTTGGCAATTAGGAACAAAGCTGCCATAAATACCCGTGTGCAGGTTTTTGCATAGAAATGTCCTAATTGATGTGGTAAATACCAGCAAGTATGATTGCTTATAGTATGAGTATATTTAGTTCTTTTTTGTTGTTTTGTTTCTGTTTTGAGACAGAGTCTTGCTCTGTCACCCAGGCTGGAGTGCGGTGGCACAATCTCGGCTCATTGCTACCTCCGTCTCCTGGGTTCAAGTGGTTCTCCTGGCTCAGCCTCCTGAGTAGCTGGGACTACAGGCACGTGCCACTGTGCCTAGCTATTTTTTGTATTTTTAGTAGACATGGGGTTTCACCACGTTGGCCAGGCTCATCTCAAACTCCTGAGCTCAAGTGATCTGCCCTCTTTGGCCTCCCAAAGTGCTGGGATTACAGGTGTGAGCCAATGCACCTGGCCAAGAATATATTTAGTTTTGTAACAAACTGTCAAACTGTCTTCCCAACTGGCTTTTACATTTTCTATTTTCACTTGTTCCAATGAATAAATATACTTGTGCCACATTTTTACCAGCATTTTTTGTTGTTAGTGTTTTGAATTTTGGTTATTCTAATAGGTTTGTAGAGGTTGTCAGAAAAGCTGTTATTGTTTGAATTTGCTGTTCCATAGAAATATCTTGCAACTTTGCTATAATCACTTATTTCAGGATTTTTACAGGGTTTTGGTGTGGGAATTAAGTCAGGCTGGTGGGAAAAATTTTAATTATAGAGAATATACACAAACCATTTTGGAAGGCCTAAGGGTTTTTACTGTAGTTCTTGGCTGAAGGCAGCCTTGTCCCCTTAGTTAAATAAATTAGAATAGAAACAAAGGAATATAAGGATTTTACCTAACTAACTTGTTTACTCATGTAAACACCACAATAGGCCCTTAATCTCTACCCTGTAGTGGTGTTCACTCAAAGCCTTTGCCATTTAACGTGTGCTGAATAAAGGCCCATGAGACCAGTGTGTTGGGGTCAGCAGCTGCTATCTCTTTACAATACTCTCTTTGAGTGTCTGTGAGTGACCATGGACACCCCAACCCACTTGTTCACTGCATTCTGTGTTTGAGTAAATTTATTCATTTACCATTAAGTCAGGGTCTGCAAGGCAGATCCCTGCAGGTGGTGACCCCGATATTTTTGGTCAATTATTTTGAATATTTTACATAGATGATCATATTATTTGTGAAGAAAGACAATTTATTTCTTCCTTACCAATCTGTATACTCCTTTATTCTTTTTTATGTCTTACTGAATTAGATAGAACTTCTAAAGCAATGTTGAAAAGCAATGGTGAGAGGAGACATCTTTGCCTTGTTCCTGATTTTGGCATGAAAGCTTCAAGTTTCTCACCATTAAGTATAATCTTAGCTTTAGAGTTTTTGTAGATGGTCTTTATCAAGTTGTGAAAGTTCCTCTTTATTTTTAGTTTGCAGAGAGGTGGTTTTTAAAATTTTTTTTTTTAAATAAGGGTGCTGGATTTTGTCAAATTTTTTTTACTGAATCTCTTGATATGATTATATAATTTTTCTTCTTTAGTTTGTTGACGGGGTGGATTGCATTAAGTGATTTTCTTCTTTTTTTATTGCATTTTAGGTTTTGGGGTACATGTGAAGAACATGAAAGATTGTTGCTTAGGTACACACATGGGAGTGTGCTTTGCTGCCTTCTATCCCCTCACCTGTATCTGTCATTTCTCCCCATGCTATCTCTTTTCACCTCACCACCCCCCATCCCTCCCCCATTTCCCCCCAACGGACCCCAGTGTGTAGTGCTCCCCTCCCTGTGTCCATGTGTTCTCATTGTTCAACACTCGCCTATGAGTGAGAACATGCGGTGTTTGATTTTCTGCTCTTGTGTCAGTTTGCTGAGAATGATGGTTTCCAGGTTCATCCATGTCCCTACAAAGGACGTGAACTCATCATTTTTGATGGCTGCATAATATTCCATGGTGTATATGTACCACATTTTCCCTATCCAGTCTATCATCGAACAGACACTTTACAAAAGAAGACATACAGGACGCCAACAAACATATGAAAAAATGCTCATCATCACTGGTCATTAGAGAAATGCAAATCAAAACCACATTGAGATACCATCTCACACCAGTTAGAATGGCGATCATTAAAAAATCTGGAAACAACAGATGCTGGAGAGGATGTGGAGAAATAGGAACACTTTTACACTGTTGGTGGGAATGTAAATTAATTCAACCATTGTGGAATACAGTGTGGTGATTCCTCAATGACCTAAAAATAGAAATCCCATTTGACCCAGCAATCCCATTACTGGGTATATATCCAAAGGATTATAAATCATTCTACTATAAGGACACATGCACATGAATGTTCATTGCAGCACTGTTTACAATAGCAAAGACCTGGAACCAACCCAAATGCATTAAGTGATTTTCAAATGTTGAACCAGTCTTGCATAACTTGGATAAATCCCATTGGGTCATAGTTTATCATTTTTTAAATTCATTGTTAGATTCCATTTGCAAATATTCTGTTGAGTATTTTTGACTTTATGTTTATGAGGGATACTGATTGATCTTTTCCTGTAATATCTTTGTTGGGTTTTTTTATATTAGGGTACTGCTGGCTTCATAGAATGAATTAGGAAATACTTCCTTAGCATCTATCATTTGAAAGAGATTGTAGAGAATTGGTACAATTTCTTCCTTAAATGTTTGGTAGAATTCAACAGTGAATCCATATGAGCCTGGTGCTTTCTGTTTTGCAAAATTATTAATGACTGATTCAATTTTTTAAATGAATATAGAACTTTTCAGATTATCTATTTCTTTTATGTGACTTTTGACAAGTTGTGTCTTTTCAATGATTTGGTCCATTTCATCCAGGATATGAAATTTGTGGGCATAGAGTTGTTCATAATATTACCTTATTATTTTAATATCAATGGAATCTGTAGTGATATCTTCTTGTTTATTTCTGATATTAGTAATTTGTGTCTTTTGTTTTCTCAGCTTGGCTAGTGGCTCATCAATTTTATTGATATTTTCAAATAACTTGCTTTTGGCTTTGTTGCTTTTCTTTATTAATTTTCTATTTTTAATTTAATTGGTTTCTGCTTTTTAAAATTATTTCTGTTCTTTTGCTTATTTTGGTTTTAATTTGCTTTTATTTTTCTAGTTTCCTAGGGTTAAAGCTTATGTTGATGACTTTAGACTTTTCTAACACAGGAATTCAATGCTATAAATTTCCCTTGAAGCACGGCTTTCACTGCATCCCACAAATGTTTTATAAGTTATATTTTCATTGTTATTTACTTAAAAAATTTATATTTTTCTCTTGAGATTCCGTCTTTGACCAATGTATTATTTAAAATTGTGTTGTTTAATCTTCAACTGTTTAGGGATTTTCCAGGTATGTTTCTATTGTTGATTTTTACTTTAATTCCACTATTGTCTGAGAGCAGACACTGTATGATTTCTATTCTTTAAAATTTATTAAGGTGTGTTTTATGGCTCAGAATGTGGCCTATCTTGGTAAATGTTGTATATGAGATTGAGAAGAATGTGTAATATGTTGTTGTTGGATGAACTTCTAGAGATTTTAATTACATCCAGTTGATTGGTGGTGCTGTTGAGTTTAACTACGTCCTTGCTGATTTGCTGCCTGCTGGATCTGTTCATTTCTAATAGAGGGATATTGAAGTCTCCAACTACAACAGTGGATTGATCTATTTCTCCTTGAGTTCTATCAGTTTTTGCATCACCTATTTCAACACTATTAGGCTTATATACGTTAAGAATTGTTATGTCTTCTTCATGAGTTGATCCTTTTATTATTATTTAATGCCCCTCTTACTTCCTGCTAACTTTCCTTGCTCTGAAGTCTGTTCTGTCTAAAATTAATATAGCTATTCTTAATTTCTTTTGATTAGTATTATCATGGTTTATCTTTTAATCTATATATGTCTTTATATTTAAAGTAGGTTTCTTCACACTGGGATACAATCTCATGCCAGTTAGAATGGTGATCATTAAAAAGTCAGGAAACAACAGATGTTGGAGAGGATATGGAGAAATAAGAACGCTTTACACTGCTGGTAGAAGTGTAAATTAGTTCAGCCATTGTGGAAGACAGTGGGGCAATTCCTCAAGGATCTAGAACTAGAAATACCATTTGACCCAGCAATCCCATTACTGGGTATACACCCAAAGGATTAGAAATCATTCTACTGTAAAGCACATGCACAGTTATGTTTACTGTGGGCCTGCTCACAATAGCAAAGACTTGGAATCAACCCATATGCTTGCAAATGACAGAATGGATAAAGAAAATGTGGCACATATACATCATGAATACTATGCAGCCATGAAAAGGATGAGTTCAAGTCCTTTGCAGGGACATGGATGAAGCTGGAAACCATCATTCTCAGCAAACTAACACAAGAACAGAAAACCAAACACCACATGTTCTCCCTCATAAGAGGGAGTTGAACAAGGAGAACGCATGGACACAGGGAGGGGAACATCACACACTGGGGCTTGCAGGGCATTGGGCGGGGGGCTAGGGGAGGGATAGCATTAGGAGAAATACCTAATGTAGATGACGAGTTGGTGGGTGCAGCAAACCACTGTGACACATGCTTACCTATGTAACAAACCTGCACATTTTGCTAATGTGCCCCAGAACTTAAAGTACAATAAAAAAAGATTATTTGCTAACAAGGATCTGTCACTTAACATAATTGTGATATGCTTGAAATTAGAAAAAAATAAAGTAGGTTTCTTACAGACGCGTATAGTTGGATCTTGTTTGTTTGTTTGTTTGTTTTTAAAATCCACCTGACAATCTTTGTCTGTTATTATTGTTGTTTTTTTAAGACAGGATCCACTCTGTCACCCTAGGCTGGAGTACAGTGGTATAGCCATAGCCCACTGCAACCCAGAGCTCCTGAGCTCAAGTGATACTCTTTCCTCAGTGTCAATTAGCTGGGACTACAGGCATGTGCCACTGTACCTAGCTAAGCTCTGTCTTCTAATTTGTGCATATAGAATACTACTGATATTAAAAAGAGTTGTTGGTTTTTCAATTTTTCTGCTTTTTGCTTGTTGTTGGGACTGAGCGACAACTTCTAAGCTCCTTACATGCTGAATCAGAAACCAAAAATTTCCACCTTACCCTTTTAAAAATACCTTCACAGTGTCTGACTTCATGGTTGTGCTATTCTTTAACAAGTCCTCCATTATCATGGGCACTTGTCACTTTTTTGGCCATCCAGCTTCCATTCTTTGCTCTTAATTTATTAAATACAAAACTCATATTTTATTCACATATTAAACATATCAATGTAAATCCAGAATATTGTGCTATTCATAATTGAAACACAGCAGTTCCTTCATTAAACTCCCCTAAAACACTGCTCACAATGATGCAAAACTTTTCTCACTTTAAAAAAATTATGATTTTCACTGGGCATGGTGGCTCACATCTGTAATCCCAGCACTTTGGTAGGCTGAAGTGGGTGGATCACGAGGTCAAGAGATCGAGATCATCTTGGCCAACATGGTGAAACCCCGTCTCTACTAAAAAATACAAAAATTAGCTGGGTGTTGTGGCGCATGCCTATAGTACTTGGGAGGCTGAGGCAGGAGAATTGCCTCAACCACGGAGGCAGAAATTGCAGTGAGCCAAGATCGTGCCATTGCACTCCAACCTGGCCACAGAGCAAGACTGTCTCAAAAAAAATTATGATTTTTAATTGACACATAATAATTGTATAACTTTAGGGGTACAACCTCATATTAATACTTTGATATATGTATAGAATGTATAATGATCAAATCAGGGTAATTAGCATAGCCTTCACCTCAAAAATTTATCATTTCTTTGTGTTGGGAACATTCAAAATACTTTCTAGGTATTTGGAACTATTTAACAAATTATTGTTAACTATAGTTACCCTACAGTGCTATAGGACACTAGAACTTATTCTTCCTATCTAGCTGTAATTTTGTATCCATTAATCAACCTATCCTGATGCCCCACGAAGCCTCCCCGCTTCACAGCCTCAATAATCATTATTTTACTCTCTGATTCGATGAGACCAACAATTTTAGCTTCTACATATAAATAAGAATAAATAGTATTTATCTTTCTATGCTTGGTTTATTTCACTTAACATGATGTCCTCTAGGTTCATTCATGTTACCATAAATAACAGAATTTCATTCTTTTTATGGCTGAGTAGTATTCTATTGTGTAGATATACAATTTCCTTTATCCACTCATCTGTTGATGGATATTTAGGTAGATTCTATATCCCGGCTGGCTATTGTGAATAATGCTGCAATAAATGTGGCAGTGTAGGTTTTTCTTTAACATACTAATTTCCTTTCTTTCTGATTATAAACCATGTAGTGAGATTGCTGGATCCCAAGGTTGGGGAGCCTCTATACTGTTTTCCATAATAGCTGTACTAATTTACGTTTTCACCAATGGTGTATTAGGGTTCTCCTTCCTCTGGATCTTCACCAGCATTTGTTATTTTTTTTTGTTTTGATAATAGCCATTTTAACCAGGGTGAAATAATATTTCATTGTGGTTTCGATTTGTATTTCCTTGATGACTAGTGATGTTGTGCATTTTTTCACATACTTTTTGGCTACTTGGATGTCTTCTTCTGATACATGTTTTTTCAGATCCTTTGTCCATTTTTAGTCAGATTGTTATTATTTATTATTGTTATTATTATTGCTACTAAGTTGTTTTAGTTCCGTGAATATTATGGATATTAATGTAAGACTCAAAACTATAAAACTACTAGAGAAAGATATGATGGAAATGCTTCAGGACATTGGGCTGGGCAAAGATTTTCTAGATACAACAAATGGGCGAAAATAGACAAATGGGATTATGTCAAACTAAGAAGCTTCTGCACAGGAAAGGACACAATCTATTGAGTAAAGAGACACCTGCAGAATGGGAAAAATATTTTCAAGCTACACATGCAAAGAAATACATAGAACAAAAATGAAAGTATGGCAAAAGATATTCCATGCAAACAGAAACTAAAGGCAAACAGAAGTAGCTATCTTTATGTCAAATAAAATAGGCTTTGGGTCAAAAATTATAGAAAGAGACAAAGATGATTATTATATAATGATAAATGGATCAATTCAGCAAGAGGATATAATTGTAAATATATGTGCCTCCAACACCAGAACACCTAGGTATATAAGGCAAATATAAGATTTAAAAGGAAAGATTACTTTAATACAATAAGAGTTGGAGACTCCGATACTCCACTTGCATTGTACAGATCACCTAAACAAAAATAAATAAATAGCAGATTTTGACTGGGCTATAGACCAAATGGATGTATCAGACATTTACACAACATTTCATCCAACAGCTGCAGAATATGTATTCTTTTCATTAACAAATGGAACATTCTGTAGGATATACTATATGTTAGGCCACGAAACACATCTCAGCAAACTTTAAAAAATCAAAATAATGTCAAGTATCTTTTCTGACCACAAAAGAATAATACTAGAAGTCAGTAAAAAACAAAACAAAAACAAAAACCACAGCAACTTTGGAAACTATGCAAATAAATGGAAATTAAACAATATGCTCTTGAGTGATCAATGGGTCAACGAAGAAAGTAAGAAGGAAATGCAAAATTTCTTGAAACAAATCAAAATAGAAACCAACATAACAAATTCTATGGAATACAACAAAAGCAGTACTAAGAAGGATGTTTATAAAAATGAACACCTACATCAAAGAGGTAAAAGGATTTCAAATAAACAATCTAGCAATACACATAAAAGAATCAGAAGAGCAAAACAAAAGAAACCTTATGGATATTAATCCCTTGTCAGATGAATAGCTTGAAAATATTTTTCCCATTCTGCAGGTGTCTCTTTACTCAATAGATTGTGTCCTTTCCTGTGCAGAAGCTTCTTAGTTTGACATAATCCCATTTGTCTATTTTCGCCCATTTGTTGTATCTAGAAAATCTTTGCCCAGCCCAATGTCCTGAAGCATTTCCATTATATCTTTCTCTAGTAGTTTTATAGTTTTGAGTCTTACATTACATTACATTGGAATTGCAGGCATGAACCACTGTGCCTGGCCCTGTACATATAGTTTTATATCTCAGTTTCATTATGTAAAATTTTATTATAAACATTTTACACATTGTTAAATAATATCCCAAGCTTGATTTTTAATGGTTACATAATATCCCATGGAATTGGATGTACTATCATTTAGTCAATCACTTTTTTTTTGTTGGCATTTCGGTCAATATGTATTTTTTGCAGAAATAGCTACTACTGTGATGAATATTCTTGTAGTTTCAATCCTGATATTCTGGGACTTTTATCAACTCAGAAAATCCTGGGTACCTTGTGATTATGCCAGTTCATGTAATGCTGATGCCAAAATCTGTAGCTGGGTAGGCATAGTCTGTCATGCCCATTTCCCTGACTCTCAGATGCAATTATAAGCCATGAAAAAATGAATTGAAAGACAGATCAAATAGATGTTCACAATTAAACCCTAGGCATGGTCTCTGATACATTTTTATTACTATCCTTCTTCAACTGAATTGGCTAGGCTAAAGGCGGGCCCAGGGGCCAAGCAGACCATATGTGAATTCAAAGAAATGCATCAAGTTTAAATTGTATTTTAGAATAATTTGTGATCAATCATTTGAAGTTTTCAAAAAATGTGTCAGAGAGTTTTATTTTACAGTCTTAAGAACTCAAAAGCCCCAGTTGCTGCTGAACAAACTAACCAAAATCTTTTTTTGTGGTTAAAAACTGTTTCAATTTCCAGGCTAATCATCCTATCCTGCTCTGTGTGGTTCACAGTTGACCAGAACATTCACTGGAGCCAGGTTCACTGATACTGGATCAGAAATTATCTTCTTCCCTCATAGCAGTTTTCTACAAAGGAACATGGAGAACAGTCCTCTCCATCTTCATACACTGTTTCCTTTTACTGATAACATTTGCAATCCAAGTTTCTTAAACCAGTATTTCCTAAAGCATGCTCATGGGATCATTTGTTTGTGTGTTTGTTTTTGAGACCTCAAGTGATCTACCCACCTCAGCCTCCGAAAGTGCTGGGATTATAGGCATGAGTGAGCCACTGTGCCCGGCTGGGATAATTTTTTAAAAATGAAGTTCTTATTATTTTTGAGACGGAGTTTTGCTCTTCTTACCCAGCCTGGAGTGCAATGGCACGATCTCGGCTCACCGCAACCTCCATCTCCTGGGTTCAGGCAATTCTCCTGCCTCAGCCTCCTGAGTAGCTGGGATTACAGGCACGCGCCACCAAGCACAGCTAATTTTTTGTATTTTTTTTAGTATAGACGGGATTTCACCATGTTGACCAGGATGGTCTCGATCTCCTGACCTCGTGATCCACCCGCCTCAGCCTCCCAAAGTGCTGGGATTACAGGCGTGAGCCACCGTGCCCGGCCCTAAAATGAAGTTCTAAAGAACTGGTGGTGGTGTAGTGGTAAGCACATAACATACATGGGCACTAGAGCTGACTTTCCCAGCCTGCACAGAGGCTTTACCTCTCACAGCTTCTGTGTCCACATCTTTAGAGTGGGGATAAGTGTATTTACCTTACAGCATTGCTACAAGGACTAAAGAAGCAGTGAACATATACATGGTGACTGGCATGTTGTATGTGCCAAGTAAGCATTACCTATTATTATAACATAATAATTCCTATTATAAATAAGTTTGGGAAATTCTGGGTTGAAGCCTGCTTGCTCGTTTGTACATTGCAAGACTTCTCAGAACCTGCAATGGGAAATATGATTTTTGAATCTTTAGAAGGGTTTCCCAAGCTTATTTGACAAGGGAACTCTCTTTCGAAGAGGACTTTTCAGGAGTAATGTCCCAGAAAAGCTTTCTGGAAACACAGCCCCCCAAACCAAAATACTGTGATGTCGGTCAATACTCTTTTTACTTCGTATCCACGTTGCTAAGTTTCAACTCAATAATTTAAAATCACCGTTAAAGTGCTCTTACTAAAATTCAACCTGTTCAATGCTGCCTTTGTTGCAGTTCACATCCTTGTGTAAGCACATGATGACAAAGAGAAAATAATTGCCCTCTGGTGAGCACACACAGAAGGCTGTGTACTCACACAAACACATACACAAACACAATGCTATGGGTAGGCCCATCTGAATGGGGCTAGTGTCAGTAAGAGGAGACAAAGTGGTTATTTTTGAGACAGGGTCTCTCTCTGTTGCCCACACTGGAGTGCAGTGGCATGATCATAGCTCACTGCAGCCTCTACCTCCCAGGCTCAACAAATCCTTCTGCCTCAGCCTCTTGGTAGTCAGGAGTACAAGCATGTACCACTATGCCTTGTTAAATTTTAAAAACATTTTTGTAGAGGTGAGGTCCCATTATGTTGCCTAGGATGGTCTCAAACTCCTGGGCTCAAGCAATCCTCCCATATCAGCCTACCAAAGTGTTGGAATTATAGGCATGAGCTACTGTGCCCAGCCAAAGTTTTTTATTTCACTCTACTTTATATCACATCTAGAAAAAAAATCTGTGTTTGCAAACAAATATAAACCCCTAATAAATATTTCACTGGGAGGGATCAGAATCTCCCAATCATATGTTGCCTCTGTGATTTTAGTACATATACAGGATCCCCCAAACTACTAACTTCTATTTTTAAAACTTTAAGTATAATTTTCATATTGTAAAGTTCATCTATTTCAAGTATATCATTCAAAGATGTTTAGTAAATTTACTAAGTTTTACAGTCCTCAGCATAATCCAGCTTTAGAACATTTCTGTCACCCCAGGAAGGATCTCTCATGCCCATTTACATACCTGTTTACCCTACGTTATTACCCCCACACTGTCATCCTGGGCAACCATCAATAGACTTCCTGTCTCTATAGATTTGCCTTTTCAGGACATTTTTTTTCTTAATCGAATTATTATTTGTTAGAGACAGGGGTCTCACCATGTTGCTCAGGTTGTTCTCAAACTCCTGGCCTCAGGTGATCCTCTCACCTCAGCCTCCCAAAGTGCTGGGATTATTTCATATAGATGGAATCATACAATAGGTAGTGTTTTGTTTCTGATGTTTTTCAATTCATACTTTTTTGAGGTTCATCCATGTTGTGGTTTGTATTAATAGCTTGTTCCTTTTTGCTCCTAAATAGTACTCAATTGCATAGATATACCATATTTTATTTACTCGCTCATCAGTTAATGGACTGTTTTTACTTGGGTTATTGTGAATAATGCTGCTTTGAAGATTTGCAAGCAAATCTTTGTGTGTGTATGTGTGTGTGTGTGTGTGTGTGTGTGTGTTTTCAATTCTCGTATGTATATATCTAAGAGCAAAATTGCTGGTTCTCAATGACTTGTTATTTGACTTGGTAAGTATAGGATGAACAAAGAAATCTGGTCAAAATAGATCCATTTCCATCTTGTAAAGAAATGATAATGAAGGCAAGGAAGATACCTTTATTCATGAAAGAATGATGATTTCTCAGGAACTTTATTTTGCTGCGTGTTATTTGTTTTTTTGTCATAAATTCCTTACCCATAAAGTAACTATTCAAAGCTGCTCTTTGAAGAAAGCTGTAAGTAGATATGGTTACTGTAACTCGGCATTCATTCCAAATTCCTATTCTTGCGGCTTCATCTACCACACAGGTTGGAAAACAGAAACCTCTGTCCCTGAAAGGGAACCCCTGGGAGGTTAGAAACCCTGAGAGCTGGGTTTCCGGTTGTGAATTAGGTACTTCTGGTTAGGTCTTGAGACTTGCAAAGTGGAAAGTGAGCTTTATTCTAGTTGCTTGGCTATTGCTCCTGACAGGTGCAAGACACATTGTGTTTTTCTGCAGTATTCCAGTGCCCTGGGTGTGGTTTTGTGAATATTACAGAGCATTATTGCAGTAACAGTGGTTTCCTGAGCCTCAGATCACAGTTACAGTTGCATTATCTTGTGATCAGCAGTTCTATCCAGTTCCATTTTCAGGAATGTGGGAAGTGGTCTCTCCTAGAGGACGAGTTTGGTGGTGTCCTTCAAGGAGCCATTCCTGAAGATCAGTGTAGAACCAGACTGTCTAACAATCTGTAAGGGCCTAATCCTGGTATTAAATTCCTTCTGCTTAACACCTCTAGCATAGTTTCTGTTTCCAGCAACTGAACCCTGCTAATTTCAAAGCCTAAATAGTATTACCTGATAATACAAAATAGCTGGGGGAATTTTGGTTTCAATTTCCCAGTACCAATTCTTCACTGGGACAAGAATTCAGAAACAAGAAATTTATTAAGGAAGCTCTTCCAGGAAACACTGGCAAGGGAACAGGAGAATCAGAAAGTGTAGGAGAAGATACCAGGCAAGGATGGGATCTTAGTTAAGCCTTACAGAGAGCAGCTTTTGCTCAATCCCTCATGGGAAGTGATGTTAAGTGTTGGTAAGTGATGCCTTGGAGCTGTTCTAATCCAGAGCAAGAGAGCTGGGTCTCATACTTTGTATCTGTTAGTCATTGGTTAAGAGTTGACCTGGGGGTGGGAGTTTTCAGGCACTTCAGCTCACTGGGTTTATTGGCAATATGGCTCCAGCAGAAATGTTAGTCTTTCCAAGAAAAACTGTAGGCACTGGATGCTGGAAGGGACCACACTCAAAGACAAAAAGGGTGTAAAAAATAAAATAAAATAAAATGGCAAGAAGGGAACTGAGGGGATTTGGGCAATGTTCAGAGCTACACTGGCCTTGTTCTATACTGGGACTAAGATACTGGAACACTGGCAATTCTCTGACATAGCCAGATCTCTTCCTCTTGATGCAACTTGAGGGTTAATTATAAAAACAAAATGGAAGGCACAATATTAGCCAGAAACAAGAGGTTTGACTCAAGCTTCACTTTTTGGTCAATTAGTATTTAACAGACAATGGAGGTTTGTCTGTTTTCTATTGTGGCCTCAACTACCACGAACACTTATTGGACATCTGTTTTTATCAAGGCACTGTTAGGTGCTAGGGATATGAAGAGATATAGAACCCAAACTCATTGGCAGGGCCCAAAAGATTGCCAGACACCAGGTCTGCTTTTTCTCCCACAGTTTCCCATCTCCCTGCTTACATTTAGTGTTTCCTGCAGAACTTTCACAAGCAATTCGAATACACTGTTCTGTTTCCCAACCCCATGTCTTCTCACATGTCATTTCTTTAGTTCGAATGCCCTTCTTGTCTATTTGGTAGTTCCCTTCCCGTTTGTCATAATCCAAGTTACGGATACTGTGAATGGATAACTCAACAACAGTTCCCAGCTCCTCCTCTGTTCATTTCCTGTGAGAGACAGACAGACAGAGAAAAAAAAAAAAAAAACCAAGTCCCTTTTGCAGCCTTTTTTGCTGTCATGATTGACAAGATACTTAGTTCTAGCCAAGATAACAAGGGGGGATATCTACTTGGGCTCTGGGAAAAGTTTCTGCTTTCTGATGAAAGAGACAGGTGCAAGAGGAGAGCTCTTGGCGTTGCTCCTTCCTTCTTCTTCCTGAATTGAACATGGATGGATCCAATGCAAGATCTAGTCAGTGATCTTGTATCATGAGAAAGCAAGCATGAAGGAAGGCAGCACAGCCAGATGGAAAGAGCCAGGGATCATGATGTGATCAGGAGCTCCTGAGCCAGAACCAGTAACTACCCATCAGAGTTTCTTACTGTAAGAAAAGATTAGACTGTCTGTTTAACCTGGGGATTGGCAAATTATGGCCATGGATCTGGCTGCATGTTTTTTTTTTTTTCTGTGATTCTAGCCAAAGCTTGCTTTATTTTTTATTTTTAACTTCTGAGGGTACGTAGTAGGAGTAGATATTTATTGGTTCCAAGAGATACTTTGACAGAGGCATGCAATACGCAATAATCACATCAGGGGAAATGGGGTATCCATCACCTCGAGCCTTTATCCTTTGTTACAAACAATCCAATTATACTCTTTTAGTTATTTTTAAATGTACAATTAAATTACTTTTTACTATGGTCACCTCATTGTGCTAGAAAAATACTAAGCTGTATTCATTCTTTCTGTTTTTTGTGCCCATTAACCATCCTCACTTTCTCCCTTCCCCCCAACCCCTGCCCTACTGTTCTTCCCAGCATCTGGTAACTATCCTTCTACTCTGGAACTGCAAGAGTTCAATTATTTTAATTTTTAGCTCTCACAAATAATTGAGAACATGTGAAGTTTGTCTTTCTGTGCCTGGCTTACTTCACTTAATATAATGACCTCCACTTCCATCCATGTCATTGCAAATGACAGGATCTCACTGTTCTTTAGGGCTGAATAGCACTCCATTGCATAGATGTACAACACTTTCTTTATCCATTCATCTGTTGATAGACATTTAGGTTGATTCCAAATCTTGGATATTGTGAACAGTGCTGCAATAAACATGGAAATGCAGATACCTCTTTAACACACTGATTTCCTTTGTTTTGGGTATATACCAAGGAGTGGAATTACCAGATAGTATGGAAATTCTACTTTTAGTCTTTTGAGGAACCTCCAAACTGTTCTCCACAGTGGTCGTACTAATTTTCATTACCATCAACAGTTTATGAGGGTTCTCTTTTCTCCACAACCTTGCTAACATTTGTTATTGCTGACTTTTGGATGAAAGCCATTCTAACTAGTGTGAGATGGTATCTCACTGTAATTTTGATTTGCATTTCTCTGATGATCAATGATGTCTCAACATCATCTATATGCCACTTGTATGTCTTCTTTTGAGAAATATCTATTCAGATTTTTTTGCCTATTTTAAAATAAGATAATTATAATTTTTCCTATAGAGTTATTTGAGTTCCTTATATATTCTGGTTATTAATCCTTTGTCAAATGGACAGTTTGTAAATATTTTCTCTCATTCTGTGGGTTGTCTTTTCACTTTGTTGATTGTTTCCTTTGCTGTGCAGAAGTTTTTCTTTAACTTGACATGGTTCCATTTGTCCATTTTTGCTTTGATTGCCTGCACTTGTGGAGTATTTCTCTAGAAATTTTGGCCTACTCCAGTGTCCTGAAGAGTTTCCCCAATAGATTCATGATGGGAAGTCTTAGATTTAAGTCTTTAATTCATTTTTATGTGATGTGACAAGAGACGGAGTCTAGTTTCATTCTTTTGCATATTAATATCCAGTTTTTACCGCACCATTTATTGAAGAGCCTGTCCTTTTCCCAACATACTGTATGTTCTTGGCATCTTTGTTTAGTGAGTTCACTGTAGTTGTATAGCTTTATCTCTGGGTTCTCTATTCTGTTCCATTGATCTATGTGTCTATTTTTATGCCAGTGTCATGCTGTTTTGGTTACTATAGCTCTGTAGTATAATGTAAAGTCAGTTAATGTGATTCCTTCAGTTTTGTTCTTTTTGTTTAAAATAGCTTGGACTTTTCTGGGTCTTTTGTGGTTCCATATATACTTTAGGATTGTGTTTTCTAGTTCTGTGAAAAAAATGTTATGGTATTTTAATAGGGTTACATTAAATCTGTAGCTTGCTTTGGATAATATGGACATTTTAACATATTGATTCTTCCAGTTTATAAATATGGAATATTGTTCCATTTTTTGTGTCCTCTTTAATTTCTTTCATCCATGTTTCATACTTTTCATATAGTCTTCTCTCTTTTTCTCTTAATCTGACTAAATGTTTGTCACTTTTGTTTATTTTTTCAAAAAACCAACTTTTCATTTCGTTGATCTTTTGTATTGTTTTCTTTCAGTTCTTTTCTTCTCCTCACTTTAGGTTTGGTTTGCCCCAGCTTTCCCACTTCTTTAAGATGCATCACTAGGTTATTTGTTTGACATTTTTCATTTTTTCTATGTAGGTGCTTATAGCTATGAACTTCCCCCTTAGTACTGCTTTAGCTGTATTCTGTAGGTTTTGGTATGTTGTGTTTCCATTATCATTTGTTTCAAAACACTTTCAATTTGTTTTAAAAAACATTTTATTGACCCATTGGTAACTGAGAAGCATATTTAATCTCCATAGTTTGCATAGTTTCCAAAATTCTTCATGTTATTTATTTCTAGTTTTATTCTGTTGTAGTCAGAGAAGATGATTGATATGATTTCAAAGTTTTTGAATGTTTTAAGACTTGCTTTGTGACCGAACATATGATATATCCTTGAGAATGATCCATGTGTTGAGGAGAAGAATGTGTACTCCATCACTGTTGGATAAAATGTTCAGTAAATATCTATTAGGCCCATTTGATCTATAGTGCAGATTAAGTTTGCAGTTTCTTTGTTGATTTTTCTGTCTGGAAGATTCGTCCAATACTGAAAGTGGGGTATTGAAGTCTCTAGCTATTATTGTACTGGAGTCTCTCCCTCTTTATTTCTAATAATATTTACTTTGTATATCTGGATGTTCCGGTATTGGGTGCACACATATTTTACAAACCTTATATTCCCTTGTTGAATTGACTCTTTATTATTATATAGTAAACTTCTTTGTCTCTTTTTATAGTTTTTGTCTTGAAATCTATTTTTTCTGATGTAAGTATAACTGGTCCTGCCCTTTTGTGATTTTCTTCAGAATGGAATATCTTTTTCTATACCTTTATTTTCAGTCTACATGTGTCTTTATAGGTGAAGTGTGTTTTTTGTAGACAACAAATGGTTGTTTTGTGGTCTTCTTCTTTCCTTCCTTCCTGTCTTCCTTTTAGGGAAGGTGATTTTCTATGATGGTATAATTTAATTTTTTGTGTATTTATTTTATTTTCTAATTCAAGCTTACCAAGAGGCTTGTAAATACTGTTTTATAACCCATTATTTTAAGCTGACAAAAACTTTACTGTTCACATAAACAATCAAAGATAAAACTAGTAAAAACTCTACTCTTTAACTTTCTCTCTCTGCTTTTTAACTTTTAGTTGTTTCTATTTATATCTCATTGTATTGTCTATGTCTTGAAAAGTTGTGGTTATTACATTTGATTGGTTCATTGTTTAGTCTTTCTATTTTGATAAGAGTAGTTTACACAACACAGTTACAGTGTTATAATAGTCTGTGTGATTTTCAGTGTACTCACTATTACCAGTGAGTTTTGCACCTTCAGATGATTTCTTATTATACATAATGTCCTTTTCTTTCTCAATGAAGTATTCTCTTTAGCATTTCTTATAGGTCAGGTCTGGCATTGATGAAATCCCCTCAGATTTTGTTTGTCTAGGGAAGTCTTTATTCCTCTTCATGTTTGAAGGGTATATATAATATATATAATATATATAATATATATATATAATTTTTTGGGTTTTGCCAGATATACCATTCTAGGGTAAATTTTTTTTTCCAGAACTTTAAATATATCATACCAGTCTGTCCTGGCCTGTAAGGTTTCCATGGAAATGTCTGCTGCCAGATATACTGGAGTTCCATTGTATGTTATTTGTTTCTTTTCTCTTGTTGCTTTTCAGTCTTTATCCTTGACCTTTGGGAGTTTCATTATTAAATGCTTTGAGGTCATCTTCTTTGGGTTAACTCTGCTGAGTGTTCTATAACCTTCTTGTACTTGGATATTGATGTCTTTCTCTAGGTTTGGGAAGTTCTCTGTCCTTATCCCTTTGAATAAAATATATACCCCTATCTCTTTCTCTTCCTCCTCTTTAAGGCCAATAACTCTTAGATTTTCCTTTTTGATGCTATTTTCTAAATGCTGTAGGTTTGCCTCATTGTTTTTTCTTCTTTTTTTTTTTTTTTGTCTCCTCTGACTGTGTGTTTTCAAATAGCCCATTTTTAAGCTCAGTAATTCTTTCTTCTGCTTGATTGTTTCTGCTGTTAAAGACATTCTTCTGTGTCAATTGGATTTTTCAACTCCAGAATTTCTGTTCTATTCTTTCTAATTACTTTAATCTCTTTGTTAAATTTATCTGATAGAATTCTGGATTCCTTCTCTATATTATCTTTAATTTCTTTGAGTTTCCTCAACACAGCTATTTTAGATACTCTGTCTGAAAGGTTACATATCTGTTTCTCCAGGATTGGTCCCTGGTGTGCTGTTTCATTTAGTTTACTGGTGAGATCATTTTTTTCCTCACTATGGATGGTCTTGATGCTTGGGGATGTTCATCTATGTCTGTGCATAGAAGAGTTAGGTGTTTATTGTGGTCTTTGCACTCTGAGCTTATTTGTTCCTGTCTTTCTTGAGAAGGCTTTCCAGCTATTTGAAAGAATGTAGGTGTTCTGATCTAAGCTGTATCTGTAGTACAGGGCACCTCACATCCAGTAACTCTGTGTTTCTTTCAGACTTGTAGAGGTAGTGCCTTGATGGTCTTAGATAAGATCTGGAAGAATACTCTGGATTACCAGGCAGAGACCCTTGCTTTCTTCCATTCACTCAAACAAATGGAGTTTCTTTCTCTCTGCTCTGCAATAGAGCACCAGATAGACTTCTAAGGCTTTTGATGCCAGGCCCTGGTTTCTGGGTGGCACTCTGGACCTTCCTGGGGCTTAGGGAAACTTGCCACCTTAAAGGGAAGTCAGCAGGTTATGAATCCTTCCAGGACTGGGTCCTTCCCTTCAAGGCAGCAGGTTCTCTTCTGCCTCAAACACCTCAAACACTGGGACTGTACTGGGGCAGACCTGAAACCAGCACAGCACTTGATCTTGCCCAAGGCCCTCTGTAACTACTACCTAGCTACCACCTATGTTCACTCAAGGCCCTGGTGGTATAAAGTCAGCAGGTAGCAAAGGAGGCAGGCTTGTGTCCTTTCCTTCAGGCTGGTGAGTTTCCCTAAGCCCCAGGTGGGTCCAGAGGTGCCCTCCAGGAACCAGGGCCTGACATCAAAAATCTTAGAAGTCTATCTGGTGCTCTATAGCACAGTAGCTGAGCTGGTATTCAGCTCACAAGATGCAATCCTTCCCACTCTTTCCTCCCCTTTCCACAGGCAGAGAAACATCACCCCATGGCTACCACCACTGGCCCAAATGGAGGCTACTGCCAGTATTCCCTCAAGGCCTAAAGGCTCTTAGGGGAGCCTTAGGTCCAGTGCAGATCCAGAAATGCTATCCAAAAGCCAAGACCTGGAATCAGGGACCCCAAGAAACCACTTGATACTCTACTCTACTCTAGCAAACCTGGTTCCTCAGGTGCAAGACAAAGTCCCATTTACTTTCCCTTCACTTTTCTCAAGCAGAAGGAGTCTGCCCAGAGCCACCACAGCTGGCAATGTACTGAGTAGTACCTGAAGATCCAGCAAGTCTGAGTCTCACCCAAGGCCTATGGCATACTGCCTGGCATCACTGCTGATGATTCAGGGCCCCAGGGTTCTTTAGTCAGCAGGTGATGAAACCTTCCAGGACTGGGTCCTTCCCTTCAAGGCAGCAGTTTCTCTTCTGGCCCAGGGTGTGTCCTGAAACTAAGACCTGGATGGGGGTCTTATAACTCTGACTGGTGCTCTATCCTACTGTGGCTAAGCTGGTATCCAAGATGCAAGACAAAGTCCTCTTTACTCTTCTCTCTCCTCTCCTCAAGCAGAAGGAATGGATCTCTTTTGGAGCTGTGAGCTGTGCAGGCACCTGAATGGTGTCTCCCTAGGTCACATGACCCTCATTTCACTGGTTCAGAGCCCAATTCAGCAGTAGGACTTGTCTGGGATGCAGTCCTTGTGGCCCAGACTGCCTTTTGAGCTTATTTAGGACCCCAGAGCACTTTAACTCAGAGTGAAAAGCCTTGCTGGAGCTCAGGTTCTGACGACTGGGATGGGCAATGCCCCTCTGCTTAGGACTGGTTTGAATACTTCCTCTGTGGGCAGGTGTCAGATGAGTTCAGCCAATTTTGCTTTCTGTTGTGGCAGAGCACTACTGAGTTCCATGCAATGTCTCACAGTTGCTGCACTCTCCCTCTCCCAAACATATACACACACACACATTCCCTCTCCACACCACATGGCCACTGTTGGGGCTGGGGGAGGAGAGGTGTCAGCAATTCAAGATTGTCTCCTATTCACCTCATTACCTCTTTCAGTGATATGACGTTTAAGTCAGGTACTGTGAGTAGTCACTTGCTTCTTGGTTCTTATGAAGGTGCTTTTGTGTATAGATAGTTGTTAAACTGTTGTCCTTGAGTTGAGGGAGATGATTGGCGGAGGCTTCTATTTTGTCATCTTGCCATGCCCCTTCTCCCCAAAGCATTCTTTTTTTTTTTTTAACTTTTATTTATTTATTTTTTTGAGATGGAGTTTCACTCTTGTTGCCCAGGCTGGAGTGCAATGGTGCCATCTCACCTCACTGCAACTTCTACCTCCGAGGTTCAAGCAGCTCTCCTATCTCAGTCTCCCAAGTAGCTGGGATTACAGGCATGAGCCACCACACCTGGCTATTTTTTATATATATATATATATATTTTATATATATATATATTTTATATATATATTATATATATATTTTATATATATATTATATATATATTTTATATATATATTATATATATATTTTATATATATATTATATATATATATATATATATATATATATTTTTTTTTTTTTTTTTAGAAGAGACTGAGTTTCTCCATGTTGGTCAGGCTGGTCTTGAACTCCTGACCTATGGCAATCTGCCTGCCTTGACCTCCCAAAGAGCTGGGATTACAGGTGTGAGCCACCATGCCTGGCCAAGCATTCTTAATTGAATGAAACATGACCAAATGACCACCTCATCTGTGATCTTCCCTCCACTCCTCTATGTTATTAATGTGTCATGTGTATTTGTAAATTATTTTATTGCACTTATCCCCTTATCCCCCAGAGCTAAAGTGGCTACTTTCTCATTTATCTGCTAGGTATTGAGCTGGGAAGTGCAGAACCCAGGTCTTGTTACTCTTAAATATTTAGCGGCATTCCGTGTCCATACTCAACACTAAAAAAATGATTGTTGAGTGAAGGGAAGACATAGTCTCCCTTCTGTGACAGACACTGATTATTGTCTTTGCCCTGCCCCCAGCCCCACAGTCATATAATCCTGTGGCTGCAGCACCCTTCCTATCCTGCTGTATTCCTAGTATGCCCACTCTCCTTTCCCCTTAGTCCCCAAAGTACCACTACCACAGGCTACTGAGTATAGCCACGTAAGTGTAAGCCTGTCATACTCAGTAAGAGTTTAGAGTCATGGATGAAGATTTTAGCACAGGTGAGAACATGGTACAACTTAAAATGAAGTTCAGTATTTGACATCACTGTCTGAAGTTCTTCAGTGATTTGTACTGTGGGGTATCATATATTGGTTGTCTTTCTATGCAGGGCCGGCCTGCTTCCATTCGCTCTCTCACTTTCTCTCTCTTTCTTATTCTTTGTCTCTCCCCCAAGAGGCCTCCTTCTCTTCTCCCCCATTTTAGAACATGCTGTCTGTATTTCCTCACCTCATTACATAAATATATTGATAAATTTAGTTCTCAAGGTCTTTCCAAATCAGATCTGGACTTTTGAATCTCAATGGTATCTTGTTAAACAAAAGCGTCATCTAACTCTGATGACACTTGGCAGAAAGACTTTGTTATTTGTTTGTTTGTTTTGAGACAGTTTTTCTCTGTTGCCCATGCGAGAGTGTAGTGGCACAATTATAGTTCAATGTAACCTTGAACTCCTGGGCTTAAGTGACCATCTAGCCTCAGCCTCTGAAGCAGCTATGACTATAGGCACATGCCACGGCAACCAGTTAATTTTTAACATTTTTTGTCTCTATGGGGGTCTCACTACACTGCCCAGGCTGGTCTCGAACTTCTGGCCTCAAGCAATACTCCTGCCTTGGCCTCCCAAAATGCTGGGATTATATGCATGAGCCATTACGCCCACCTCTTAGGAGAAGTTTTGAAATTCATTTTTTGTCTACTTATGCAGGTTCTTAGGCAGGGTTTATTGCACCACATAATCTGTGGACTAGGGATGGAATAGAGGTGGATCGATTCTTATTCTTGCTACCAATAAAGAAAAAAAAGATGATTTATCTTAGAAAAGAGAAAGCTAAGGAACAGTTTAATATTCTTCAAATAAAAATTTTATTAGTATCTTGAGAGAGGAGAGTGGTGGCTCTGATAACCCTAAATTTATGAACAACGTTGAAATGCATATGTTTGCACACTTGACTTAACTAATTTTATAATGAGTTTGTATTCACCTGCTTTTTGAGAATATGCTATCTGGGTCAGAAAAGGAGATGGTGCTATGATAGTGTACAGGATAACAAAGGGACTTAATTTAGGATTACAAAAAATACCACAATGTGGATAATTAAGAGCTAACTGTCCAAGAAGAGATATTATGTAATCATTCTTCAACCCAGGAGCAACAGAAGTGGGACGAGGGAAGACGAGAGGAAGGAAGAAGCAGAGGTGTTCTTTCTGTTACTCTTGTGGTGATGACATTTTCTGCAGTCTCTGCAGAGGGGTTTCCTGTCCCTTTAAACTAAAGGATCACATCACAAAGTGTTTCCATGCCAGCTTTTGACTATCTTGGTTCACTCAGCTGAAATGATGGCTCCAGAAGCTGGTAGTACAGTGTAGACATACAGAGACTACTTCAGCCAAGGACAGTGTTCCTTGGAATAGCTTCTACTGAGCTTCTGAGAACTAAACAGAGACCAAGATACCATGTGCTGAATTCTTCCCCTCACCACCTCCCATATGTTGTTTTCCTGAGGCTGGCATAGAATGAACACACAGCCAGAGAAAGAAGAAATGTAAGACCATCCTGCTGCCCTGTGGGAAGAAAAGGCATGATTTTTAAAAACTCAGGTTTTAGTTGCATTTCGGGGACCCTATTCCCCATAACATACTTTTTACCTTCACCCATGTGTCTGCTAAGGATTTTTCCTTTTGAACTAGGATAAATAATTAAGTGACCTAGGATATAGCCAAAGTTTAGCTCAGTGTGAGTCTGAACTGAACTCTATCCAAGGCAGCAGGTTTTATAGATTCTGGAAGAATTAAAGAGAAGACATGTAGGTTACTTTGGAAATAGAGAAGCAAGGGGCTAAGGCAGAGAAAGGAGTGGAGAGAAAGGAGTATGTGAATCACATGACTCATTGTGATAATGGCTTCAGTCAAGGTCTTACCTTTTGTTAGAAGTGGTGGGTCCCTAGATGCTTATGATATTATTAAAAACAATTAATTAACCAAATAGGCAAAAGCAGATTATAAATAAACCAATGGTGGGGATGTGCCATGAATCAAGGACTATGATAAATCCAATGCCAAGTTCCTGAGATCAAAAGGGGAATATGACAGAAAGAGACTCATTCTCTTTCATAGTGCCTTTGAGTTTCTGACCCATATGTTAAAACTTCAAAATATTGAAAGGAATTTAGGAGGGAAGGCACTGCATTGGCTGTGGCGGGTGATCCTCACAATGAGTTTATTAGTGTCCATACGGTGCAATCTCACTCAATCTTCTCAAACAGTCCATGGATTTGGTATCATGTCCATTTCACAGATGAGGGGATCAAAGTTCAGAGAGGTTGGATTATGCTCTTGAGGTTTCAGGGCTGGGAAACGGTGTCATCAGGTTTGTAACCTGATGCTGCCTCCCAAAGCCTGAGGTCACCCTCCGTTCTGCCATGTGACAGGTTAGTGGACCTGTGGAGAGTGAGGGTTGGGTGGGCAGGAGGGTCATCACTCCTCTCCCATGGGTCCCAATCTGATGCCAGGTGTGTGGGCAGTATTTGTACTTTTACAATGATTCTTTCACAAACTAAAAGCACAATCATCATCATCATCATCCCTCCCTATTATGGACAGGCTCAAAATACCCAGTTTCTCAGAAATCTTTGTTTTGGATAATAAAAATACTTTTCCTAAGAACTAAGTTTTGTAAGTTTCTAATGTGTTACAATAGTTAAACCAGGTCTCATCATCATCTGTCAGCCACAACATCTAAAACAACAAAAATAACAGCAAAAGCTCAGTGTGGGTCTGAACTGAACTCTGTCCAAGGCAGGAGGTTTTACAGAGTCTGGAAGAATTAAAGAGAAGACATGAAGGTTACTTTGGGAGTAGAAAGGCAAGGGGATAGGTGGGTGGAGAGAAAGGAGTATGGGAATCACATGACTCATTGTGATAGTGTTCTTACCTTTGGTAAGACCTTGACTTACAGCACTATTAGGACTTGCAGGAAGAAAATACGGTCACAGACTAGACTCAGTCCACAACACAAGGTCTTGTGATCTCTGTGTGTAGTCCTCATTACACTGTCCTTTAAAATAGATGGGCTTCAGCCCTTAGTAGGTTTCAAAATCAATTGAGTGGGTCTTAATCAGTATTTAAAAAATAGATTTTTGAATTAACCTACATTTTAAGCATATTGTTTCATAAGGCTTTTGTTTCAGTCCTATAGGTATACGTGTGTGTGTATGTGCATGCATATGCATGTGTGTGCACCGTGTGTACACTACTTACTGTGGATATTTATCAGAAAGGCTTAAATGTCTTGCTTCTGGGAGCACTGATGAATGTCTCTGAGGAGTTAATGAAAAGGTAGGTGGGAGTGTTCCCTGATCTTATGCACCCATAGAGACCATGAATGCCTTCACATGCAGGATTTAACACCATGCTTCACAGAGCTAGAATTAGCTATTGAGGCAAATCATGAATGCATGCCACTTTAAAGCAGATGATACCTGGGTACAATTTGAAAGATGAAGGGTCAGCTAGGGAGTTGGGTTGGACAGAGCCATTCAGACCAAGTAATTGCAAGAGTTATAAGAGGGTAGGGAATGTCAGGTCTTTAGAAATATTGTGGTCTGCTACCTCACTTTCTTTAGATACATTGGGAAAGAATTCCTTCTACTTCTTGTAGATAGTAATTATTTATTACGCCTTTTAAGAATAATTTGAGACCCGCAAACGTGTGTGTGTGTGTGTGTGTGTGTGTGTGTGTGTGTGTATGCACTTAAACATACTAATAAACAACACCAGTAGCAGCAGTTTTCATGGTATTGTCTACTGTGTGTCAGGCACCCTATTAGGTGCTCTCCTGAGTTACCTTTAATCCTCTCAAATACCTTACAAGTTTGTTCTTGTGGAAGTTTTACACATCAAAGAACAGCAGCTATTGGTTTTAAGGAGTTAAGGGAAAGACTAGCTGGTTGTTCAGGCACAAGACTAATAGGATTCCATTAACTTGATGACTTTAACCCTGCCTTTAGCTCTGCGGGTTCAGACACCCACTTTTGTCAACAAGTTGGGAGTTGGTATCTCAGATACGGTTCATGTTATCCAGTGAAGATGTGGACAATCAGAATGCCTCCTGATTACCCTATGATGACAGTAATCGTGACACAGCCTGGACCACTGGAGCCAGCCTGAGCAGCCCATAGGAACTCATAATCCAATTAAAAAATTTATTTGGTGAATGTTGATTTTAAAAAGGGGATAGGAGGTGACTATACAGGTTTAATGTTATCAGGTAAGAATGGCTTGAAGTGAGGTTACCAATCTTTACCTTTTATCCTGGTAGTTTCTCAGTGGGAAGGAGAACAGACTCAGGGAACTTTCAGGACATAAGAGTGGTAGGCTCTGCCCCCAAAGCTCCAATGCTCAGAGCTAGAGACTTCCACCTTGAGCTTGAGCTAAACTGCTGGCCTTGGATACCTCACCTCATCCAGAGTGGAAATAGGGCAGGGCCAATGTGACTTGCTTGCCGGCATGCACTGTGAGAAGCAGCTGGAGCAGAAGGAAAGCAAAAGGCAGCCCGCCCAGGAGCTGAAGTAGGAGGGCCCCTGGACTAAGCAGGCCAATCAAAGAAGGTGAAAGAGTGTGCACAAGCAAGGCCCCAAGTCCATCACCCACCTTCTGATATGTGAAACCAAGTGGCTGATATGCTGCCTTGAGTCAGATTAGCTACTCTTACCCTGGGGAGAGAAGAATGAAAGGTGGGACAGAGAGAATGTGTCAGCTCACATATTCCCTACAATGGTCTGCAAGTTGGAGGGAGGGGTAAGTTCTCTCATCTATGAGCCTGAGTTGGGAATATGGGAAGAACAGTGTCTTCAAAAGGGCAAGCACTGCTCTTGGCCAAGAGATGGGTAGCATTAACCAAGATGCACTTCTTCCCCGAGCTGTTCTTAGATGGACCTGTCAGCCTGCTCTGGAACCCCATAAAGGTGGGAGTAGAATTTGTTCATTCTCTCAGTGCAGTGCTTAGCAGACACACAACGTATGTATGGAGTACATGCATTTACTTCTCTCTCCTTTTTCTTCTTTCATGGTATTGAAACCTATCTTAAATTGACTGTTATCCCTTTAGCTGTGTTATTTTCCTCAATCAGATTACTATGTTTAGCGTGATGACTTTGCACATCTCTGCTCCATACAATATGTATTGATTTTGTTGTTTGGCTCCTGGAGGACAACCTCATTTTCCTTCCTGACACCAAGTTCTTTAGAGACACATTTCCCTATTGCTGTCAAGAGCTTACTGTCTCATTCGCATCCTACAATCACTTAAGAGCAAAGCCAAAGTTAAAATCCAAGGTCACAGGAAAAAAAAAATGTTATCAGATGTAGTTTGAACAACTCCTGTTAGACGTGAGTGTTTCACAGAACGCATCAGAGAAACCCAGGTTTTCACAAAACACTACATTTATTTCCACCTCCCACAGCAGTTATCTTGCCCAAGAGAGGAAATTGTTTCCAATTTACACATGGTAAAGGACATCTTCTGAAAATTTCCCTTTGGGGCCAGAAATTTAATCTTACTACTGGGTTAATGCGTTTATTTGGGTGGCTTTTTAACCTAAATAAGTGAGCAGTATTTCCTCCCACCATCACTTTCATAATTGCTGTGAAAAGAGGCCCTTGTGGGGTTGCTGCAGAAACAGCCTGGGGAAACCCCATGAAGTTAAACGCACTGCTTGAAAACAGATTTGGTTGCCAAGGAGCCTAGCAGGGCAAAGGTCAATTTCTCTTTGCTTTTTTTCTTCCGCTTCCTGTTCTTCCACTTTTTTCCATTGCCTTCTCATAACTATCCCAGACTCTCTCTGTCTTTTCCTCTTCTCTTTTGTGCTCTCAAACAACAGGGTAACTTCTAAACCCTCTTCTTTCTCATCTCACTCCACCCATACCCCTTGGCTGTTAAAATGCATAAAGTTCATCCTTCAGCTAAGGAGACAGTGCAGGTTTTATAGCCAAGAATGTGGGCCAAGAAGCCAGACATCCTGGGGCCAAATCCCACTTCCCTGGGAGTGTTATTGAATCTCTCAGGGCCTCAGATTCTACATCTGTAAAATGGGAATGATACTAATAGTTCTTATTCCACAAGGTTATTATGAGAGTCAAATCAGTTAATATATTTAAAGTGCTTAGAAATGTTATGTAACATCCATCAGAGTGTTTGCTGGGCAAAAACAACATGTCACAAGTGGGTGAGAATTAAAATGGGCTTAGAACAGGGACCATATTCCACCCTCAGCCCCTTTGATTGAGGATGGGGGTTTGGCTGCATCTGCATTTCTTCCCCTAGGATACCCACACATTCTAGAACTCTTAAGTATATTCTTTGTGTAAATTGAACATAGTTCATAACTTGTTTCTCAGCTACCATTTTCTCTTTGCAGAGTGAAAAATTTGGACTCTTTCATGAAGAGCTCTTTCTGGCTAGCTTTAAAATGTGTTTAAATTAATTACTATTTGTTTATGCCCATGATGTATATGCTAAACAGTTGCCCCTGTATTCTATAATTCCAGTCCCAAGGAAGGGGAAAAAAATGCCAGGATAGCATGGGGAAGAAAGAAGCAATCATCACCAACCCACCAGAAAATCTCCCTCCTCTCATATTCAGTCTTTAATTACAGAATTGCATTTATGTACACATTTGGAGAATTGCATGTTTATGTGTCTTGTCTCCTCTTGATTATAAGGTAGTGTCTGCTCCGTATTCTGTATCCTTGGTGCTCAGAACAGTGCTACACTTACCTGTGGGTGTGAAGTACGATTTGCTGACAAACTATAAACCAATATAAATAGAACATATATTAGACTAGTATTAAAGGTTTTAAAAATAGTCCATTTAAAAAATATAGTTTGTCAAATTTGTGAGTTTTAAATGGCAAGAATTAAAGAAAATAAAGAAGACGAGAGTGGTTTCCATTTTTTGAATCACATTTTCTGCTTTTACTCCCATGTGCCCCTAAAAGGAATTATATATATAGTAGGTGGGAAGCACTTATGTAAGGTATATATATAAGGTATGTATATGTGTGTGAGGTACGTGTATATATGTGTGTATTTTGTGTGTGAATCAAGCTGTCAAGTCAGCACACACAAGGAGAAAATCATGTACAGAAATGCCTTAGAAAATTGTATACATCACTTGGGGCTCCATGCTTGGAAGCTCAAATGCTAAGATTTAGCTTTTTTTGTTTCTATTTACATTCTCTCTGCAGTGTCATTCTCTGTGGAGCACTGGAGGATAGAGTCTAGTTTGAAAGGGAGAGTACATGCAACAGGGCAAAAAAGATTTTTTTTTTTTTTACTTTTTGCACACTAAGATTTATGAAAATTAAATTCTTTTAAAATGCAACTTCACAGTGTGTGTGCATATGTGTATATGTCTATTATATGTGTGTGTGTGTGTGTGCGTGTGTATATATATATATATATTTATTATTATTATTTTTAATGGATTCTCTCTCTGTTCTCCATGCTGGAGTGCAGTGGCATGATCTCGGCTCACTGCCACCTCTGCCTCTTGGGTTCAAGCGATTCTCCTGCCTCAGCCTTGTGAGTAGCTGGGATTACAGGTGTCCGCCACTATGCCTGGCTAATTTTTGTATTTTTAGTAGAGATGGGGTTTCACCATGTTGGGCAGGCTGGTCTCGAACTCCTGAGCTCAAGTGATCCTCCCACCTCAGCATCTCAAAGTGCTAGGATTACAGGTATGTACCACCATGCCTGGCCTGTCTGTGGTGTTATGCTATAATCTATACACTTTCATTTTTGTTATTTCACGTAACTTTTACAACAAATTTGAAAATGAGGTTTGCATTTACAGATCAGGAAACTAAGAGCATTGAAGTGACTTTCTCAGTGGTCAGTTTAGGTTAGAACTGGGCAAACAAGCTTATAGTTTGATGTTTACCCACTAGCACTACCGCCTTCAAAGCTGATCACAAATCATAATAGTGAAAGAAGCTTTGAAACTACAGACCTACGACTCCCTTTTGTAGGACTGAAAGGGACCTTATTTAAGACCCTTCGATTTACAGAGGAGAGAGCGGAAGCCCAGAAATACCAAAAGAGTTGGCACGGGTCACACATTAGTGATTGGAAGGACTAAGAACAAGGCTGGCTCTTGACTCCTGAGCTTTTCTACCCTGTGTTCTGTTGTCCCCGCCGGGAGGCTAGATCTCAGAATGCAGTCAGAAAAAACCTTTGCTGAGAGGACTAGAGCACAGCTCTGGACAGAGCAGCATGCAGAAACCTGCGGTATGAATTTTAGCTCCAAATCCACTGTAAGGACAAAACAGTGATCCCGAGAGGACCCACAGACTCTCTGAAGGAAGCAGACTGCTCCCGCAGCACCCAGGAGGCACCTCAAATACTGTGAGTGCCCCAACTGCGGAAGTGGGAAAGGGAGACCCTCTTCTCCCCAACACACACCCCCACTGGAGAAGCTGAAGGTCTATTTGCAGGAGAAGTTTCCTATTTTATCTGGAGCAGAGTCAAGTTAGAGAGCCCAGTGAAAGACATGGGCAGAGGAAGCAGCAGAAAGCCCCTGGGGGCTCACTAGCTCCCCAGGCAGCACATTCCTGCCCGATACCACAGGGATCCATCGGAAGGGTGGCCAGAGGAACAGGAGGAAAAACTCCATAGGGAGAAGGGATTCTCTAGCTGAACTCTGCAACAATTTGAATGGGGCGAGAAGCCTCCTGGTTGGAACTCAGGGGAAAGCAGGAATCCGGTGTGCAGACTTCACAGGTGGGGAAAAACTCAAGTCCTTTTCTCTGGCAGCTGGGAAGCAGATAGCCTTGGGCAAATTTCCAAGCCTGTCTCACCCTCCACCTGGAAACAGACTCCAGGCTGTTGTAGGGGGCACAGAACTGAGACTGGCCCTTCAGTTTGCATGGGAGCTGGGTGAAGCTGGTGACTGTCATCTTTCCCCGACTTCCCTGACAACCTGCATGACTCAGCAGAGGCAGCCATAGTCCTCCTAGGTACACAACTCCAGTGACCTGGGAATCTCACCCCCATGCCCCACAGCAGCCTCAGCAAGACATGCCCAAGGAGAGTCTGCACTCCGACACGCCTAGCCCTGCTGGTCCTTTTCTGTCAGCTCTGATAAAGACCAAAGGCCATACAATGGGGAGCTCTAGGCCCCCGCCCACCACTGGTCCCTCTCCACACCACTACAACTGATGCTTTCTGGAAAGCACCACCTCCTGCCAGAAGGCAAACGAGCACAAAAATAGAGCATTAAACCACCAAAGCTAAGGACCCCCATGGAGCCCACTTCACCCTCTGCCACCTCCACCAGAACAGGCACTGGCGTCCACGGCTGGCAGACCCATAGATGGTTCTCATCACAGGTCTCTGTGCAGGCAACTCCCAGTACCAGCCCCGTGTCAGGTGGGTGGCTAGGCACAGTAGAGAGACAAAGATCACTGCAGTTTGGCTCACAGGAAGTCACATCCATAGGAAAAGGGGGCGTGTACTATATGAAGGAAACACCCTGTGGGACAAAAGAATGTGAACAACAGCCTTCAACCCTAGACTATGCCTCTGACAGCCTACCCAAATGGGAAGGAGCCAGAAAACCGACCCTGGTAATATGACAAAACAAGGCTCTTCAGCACCCCCCAAAAATCACACTAGTGCACCAGCAATGGATCCAAACCAAGAAGAAATCCCTGATTTATTTGAAAAAGAATTCAGGAGGTTAGTTATTAAGCTAATCAGGGATGGACCAGAGAAAGCTGAAGCCCAATGCCAGGAAATAAAAGGAAAAACGATATAAGAAGTGAAGGGAGAAATATTCACAGAAATAAATAGCTTAAAAATAAACCAGTAAAAAAATTCAGGAAACTTTGGACACACTTTTCCAAATGTAAAATGCTCTAGAAAATCTCAGTAATAGAATTGAACAAGTAGAAGAAAGAAATTCAGAGCTTCAAGACAAGGTCTTTGAATTAACCCAATCCAACAAAGACAAAAAAAAAAAAAAAAAAAAAAGAATAACAAAATATGGGCCAGGCACGGTGGCTCATGCCTGTAATCCCAGCAGTCTGGGAGGCCAAGGCAGGCAGAACATAAAGTCAAGAGACTGAGGCCGTCCAGGCCAACATGGTGAAACCCTGCCTCTGCAAAAAAATACAAAAATTAGCTGGGTATAGTGACAGGTACTCGTAATCCCGGCTACCTGGGAAGCTTCAGCAGGAGAATAGCTTGAATCAAGGAGTCAGAGGTTGCAGTGAGCTAAGATCATTCCACTGCACTCCAGCCTGGTGACAGAGTGAGACTCTGTCTCAAAAAAAAAAAAAAAAAAAAAAATAGAAAATATGAACAAAGCCTCCAAGAAGTCTGGGATCATGTTAAATGACCGAACCTAAGAATAATCAGTGTACCCTAAGGAAGAAGAGACTTCTAAAAGCCTGGAAAACATATTTGGGGGAATAATCAAGGAAAACTTCAATGGCCTTGTGAGAGACCTAGACAGACAAATACAAGAAGCACAAAGAACACCTAAGAAATTCATCGCAAAAAGATCTCCACCTAGGCACATTGTCATCAGGTTATCCCAAATTACAACGAAAGGAAAAACCTTAAGAGCTGTGAGATCGAAGCACTGGGTACCTATAAAGGAAAACCTATCAGATTAATAGCAGATTTCTCAGCGGAAACCTTACAAGCTAGAAGGGATTGGAGACCAATCTTCAGCCTCCTCAAACAAAATAATTATCAGTCAAGAATTTTGTGTCCAGTGAAACTAGGCATCATATATGAAGGAAAGGTATAGTCAGTCATTTTCAGACAAAAAAAAAAAAATGCTGAGAGAATTTGCCATTACCAAACCACCACTACAAGAACTGCTAACAGGAGCTCTGAATCTTGAAACAAATCATGGAAACACATCAAAACAGACCGTCTTTAAAGCTTAACTCACACAGAACCTATAAGACAAAAATACAAGTTAAAAAGCAAAACCAAAAAGCAAAAAGTACACAGACAACGAAGAGCATGATGAAAGCAACAGCACCTCACATTTCAATACCAACACTGAATGTAAATGGCCTAAATGCTCCACTTAAAAGAGACAGGACTGCAGAATGGATAAGAACACACCAACTAACCGTCTGCTGTCTTCAGGAGACTCACCTAACACATAAGGACTCACATAAACTTAAAGTAAAGGGATGAAAAAAGATATTTCATGCAAATGGACACCAAAAGTAAGCAGGGGTAGCGATTCTTATATCAGACAAAACAAACTTTAAAGCAACAGTGGTTAAAAGAGACAAAGAAGAACAGTAGGTAATGGCAAAAGGCCTTGTCCAACAGGAAAATATCACGGGTCCTAAACATATATGCACCTAACACTGGAGCTCCCAAATTTATAAAGCAATTCCAATAGACCTAAGAAATGAGATAGACAGCAACACAATACTAGTGGGGGACTTTAATACTCCACTGACAGCACTAGACGGGTCATCAAGACAAAAAATCAACAAAGAAACAATGGATTTAAACTGTATCGTGGAATAAATGGACTTAATATATAATATTAAGATATATACAGAATACTTCATCCAATAACCACAGACAACACAGCCTATTCAACAGCACATGGAACTTTCTCCAAGACAGACCATATGATAGGCCATAAAACGAGCCTCAATAAATTTAAGAAAATTGAAATTATATCAAACACTCTCTCAGACCACAGTGGGATTAAACTGGAAATCGACTTCAAAAGGAACCTTCTTTCTTTCTCTTCTTTCTTTCTCTCTCTCTCTCTCTCTTTCCTTCTGTCCTTCCTTCTTTCTTTCTTTCTTCTCTTTTTCTTTCTTTCTTTTCCTCCCTTCCTTTCTTCCCTTTTTTCAGCCCTCCCTCCCTTCCCTCCTTCCTTCCTTTCTTCCTTTTCTTGAGACAGAGTTTCACTGTTGTTATCCAGTCTGGAATGCAATGGCACGATCTTGGCTCACTGCAACCTCCACTTTCCAAGTTCAAGGGATTTTCCTGTCTTAGCCTCCCAAGTAGCTGGAATTACAGGGCCCCCACCCCACCACCACCACCACACCCAACTAATTTTTGTATTTTTAGTAGAGATGGAATTTCACCATGCTGGCCAGGCTGGCCTCCAACTCCTGACTTCATGTGATCTGACCATCTCAGCCTCCCAAACTGCTGGAATTACAAGTGTGAGCCACTGCGCCCAGCCGTATCTTTTCCTTAGAAAGTATAACTTGCTATGTGTCATCACCAAGTATGGGCAAATTGATGCAGAAATTATAAAAGAATGGATCTCTTTATTGAGATGCATATCCCACTTATTTTTCATTATTTAGTGATTTTTCATAGTTTAGTATGGCAGAAATTACCTAAAAATAATGATCAAATTATCAGTGATAATTTGATTTGCAAAGGCAAATAAAAATTTTTATAATAAAAAATTAATATTTATTATTTGCAAAGGCAAGTAAAAATTTTTTAATTTTAATTTTTAATGGGTTTATGAGTTGGAAAATTACTGAGGAAGCAAGGGACCTCTATGTACCTGTTCCAAGAAGAGAGATTATGTTAAAATAATTTTGACACACACACACATGAAGGTGGGTAAGTATCAGATACACTGCTGAATCAGACAGGTGGCTGAAGTCAAATAAGACATCATCAGGCCAGCAGGTAAAGCAAGATTCCACCTAGTCCCTACTCTCGAGGAGTTCGTTAGGAGTTACTGCATAGCGTATAAGTGATTAAACTATTAGGATGATTTTGAATAGTGAGGTTATCTACTATTGCAGGTTATTTAAAAATCTATACCTGTATCTATTTATGAGTTAGCTACATGTGATACTACATTTGGTTCTTTTAACATATGTGTGAGAATCAAACTGAGAACAACTATGGAACATTGTATCTGATGCAGTAATTTAATATGGAAACATACAAAAATGAGTTAGTTATCTCTGAGCCACAAGTTTCTAAATGTATTACCACTTTGTTTCTGAGCAGAAGTGAGCATACTTTTGAGTAAACGATGACTTGTAAGATTAGAGGATGAGAAAAATCATCTCCTATGCAGAGAATACTCTGGGTAAGACATAGTGCTGAGTGGTTGACCGCAATAATTTGCCAAACTTCATATGATGATCATTAGTCCTCAAGGACTTCTAGACACATACTTATTTTCTCTTAACTTCCAAATAAAGTTTTGCTGAGCATCTCCTAGGTGCTAAGTGCTATGGGAGGTATAATTAAGCAAAAATGACTCAAATTCTATTCCTGCCTTCAGTGAGTTTTTCCTCAAGTCAACAGAAGAACCCTGCATCTACTCAAATAATTATAATGCAAGAAGAGTGTGAAGTATAATTAGTGAAAGTTACAGAAATTTTCAAGATATGCTGTTGTGAGAGCTTGAAGAAAGGAAAGATTTTATTTTAATTAGGTTAAAGCATTACGTCATCCAGAGGATTAATAAATTGACAAGGATTAGATCATTTAATGAATAAATCACTACCATTACCATCCACTATTATTGTTAGCAGTGGTTTCTAAACATTTTTTATTTTATAAGCCAATAGTAAATAAAATTTTGAGCAGCAACTCAGCAGGTTGTATTATATTTATATGTCATCTTATACATGTATTGCTGTTCAATATATTATATAACCAAACATACACAAAATAGGTATGCTTAAAGAATGAGCTAAGTTTGAGATACGTAATATTTGAAAATATTGAAAATTAATTTTTGTTCAGTGCATCTGTTTTTTTTTCCTTTTAAAAATGCCATTTTAAACCAGTATAGTGTGGCTGAAGATCCTTCTTCCTTTTTGAAAATGGTAGTTTCACATTTGTGACCCAACAATTCAAAGATCTGCTTTTCAGTTGTTTTTTCATTAGTTTTAATGACTGTCATAATTGCAAAAGACGTGCCACAGACACAACAGAAACACACCTCAAGTGAAATCTAGGTGTATGACTCTAGATACACTTCCATATCTAGTAGCAGTCTTGACATTTTCAGTTTGGTGAGAGTATCTTCTTGTGAGATCTGATTAGATGGTCATTGTCTTGTGAGTAGCTGAAGAGAACTTGTTCAGGCAATACACTGGCAGAGCAGAAGTGGAAACTCCACAGTCAACACCTCCATGCTGTGAAGTTCCTGCTCCTCTGAAGACGTGTCCCCTCCAATAAGTGAAACCTGACCATCTAACATCACCATCTAGTGATGGTACTGCTGTCAGTCCACGTAGTGGTATTTGTAGGGCCTATTTCCCTAATTTTTAAGATAATGTTTGAATATTTTCTTCCCACACCACAATGATGATGTTGACAGTCCTGCGAGGTGCACACTCACACCCCACTTTGGAAATGTTGGAATTAGAGAATAGTTTCTACTTTCCACAGAGGGGCAGGGGACAGCAGGAGGGGCTAACACCCTAGGATGGAGCCCTAAAGTGGCACTTTTTCCCTGGCAAATACAATCCCAGGTATCTTAAAACCCAGATAGCCATTATGTCACAATGATGCCACTTTAATTTTTTCTTTTGGGACCCTTTTGATGAAATCATCAGACTTAGTCTGTTTTAGTCCCCAAGTGTGTAAGTCCTCTTAAACCCGTGTTGATAAGTTAATGAGGTAGATGGATTAGAGTCCTCTTCCCCCCACTTATCAATAGAGTAACAGTACATGAGGCTCCTGTTTGTTAACCATCAGCATTAGTGCTTGATACACAGTTTCAATACTAAATGCCAAATATCTGTGTTGGGAGATATGTCAAAACAGATGGACCATGTTGTTCTTTTCTTGCTTTTCAGACTCAAAATGAAACACTGCCCTCTCTAGGTTTCATTACTCTAAGGACAGCCCCGTAGCTGGGTCCGTAGGGGGCTTGTCAGCAGACAGAGTTCATTCCTGCTGCTTCAGAGGCCAAAAGCCTCTGCATTTTGCTGCTTAATGCATGTCTTTGACCAGTCCCTGGACTCTGGCTGCCCTCAACTTTCTTAACTGCATTAGGCAATGTCACATCCTTGAATTTCTGTTGGCTTGAGAATATGTGTGATATCCAAACTCCCAATTCTGCTCTGAGTTCAGTTAGACTAGTTGTTTGGCATTTTCCAAACAGGCACAACACCTAGATCCATGTTATTAACCTTTTCTGGGTCACCTACTCCTTTGAGGATTTATGTGAAATCAAATCAGAAAAACACTCAACCACATAAATTATGCATACCATTTCAAAGAGGGGGTAGTTTATATCCCTTCTGAAGTTCATCTTAAACCTGGATTTTTTAAAAACTAAATTTACTGAGTTGTCCTACAAACCAATTCATAGTGAAACTGTTTTTAGGTTTTTAATTTTTATTGCTGTTTTTTCTCTCTCTTTTTTTTTTAATGAGTTCGCTTTGAAGACATATAAAATGTTTATAGTATGTCTATTTATATTGCCTCGAACAGTTAAGAGCTATTCATTATGGCATAGCATTGATCTTTAAATATATAGTTACAAAGGCCCCTGCTTTATAATTTGGTTGTCACTGAAGCCTGTACACACAGGCTGGTAGTTGCTTACCCCAATCAATTTCTCCCCTTCTTCCTCACTAAGAGAAATCTGTTTGTTAGGAGTGGCAATGTACCCTACTGAAAATCTACAGTGCCTAGCTTGACTTGTGGATAGAGATGGCTATGTGGTTAGATTATTGCCAATGCTAATTTAAAATGCTTCTTAAAAGGGGCTGATTCCTTTTAAAGAGCTAGAATGTGCTCTTTTGCACCCATTCTTTCTTCTTCTTCTTTTCATCCAGAGCTCAGATGCCACAGCTGGAGCTCCTATGGCCATCTTGCAGTCATGAGACAACCAGAGAATGTAAGCCATGTGTTCAGATGTCAGAACAGAGAGTTAGAAAAATACTGAGAAATGGATAAACCTGAAACTTTTAACAAGACCTGGGTCTCCTTCCTCTGGACCCCTGCTCTTCAAGTTACATGAGGGAAAAATAAATCCTGATTTTAGTCAAATAAATAAATATGGGTATATATACACACACATATATCTATCAACACAGATTCACATCTACACAGAGACATTTCTTAAGTAATGCCGATCTATATATGTATTTTAAAATATCTATGAACATTAAGTAGCAAATCCTCTCTCATAGAGAAACGGATAATTTCAACAATTCAGTACACCCTTCTGAAAATAAGTTGTTATTTTATTTGCATGGTATCATCAAAATATATATATATATATATACTAGTGTCTAATTTACAAATAGTATATTCTTGCAAAAATTCCCAGCTTGGAAGAATTAATGTCCATTGATCTCTCCTTCTACATTCCTCCTCCAAACAACCCATTTCCCAAGATTTACCACCTGCATCTATTTTCCATTGGTGCTTTAATTAATTTCTACAAACTTGGTGGCTTACACACACACACACACACACACACACACACACACACACACACCCCTCAAATTTACTATTTAGTCCTGGAGGTCAGAATCTGAAATGGGTCTCACTGGACGAAACTCTAGGTGCTGGCAGGAGTGAGTTCCCTTCTAGAGGCTCTAAGGGAGAATCTGTTTTTGCTTTTTCTAGCCCCTAAGGCTGCCTGCAATTCCTCTGCTTGCGGCTTCCTTCCGTCTTCAAACCTGGCAATGGCGGTCAAATTTTTTTTACTGTACCACCCTGAAACTGACTCTTCTGCCTCTCTTTTTCACTTAAAAGGATCCTTGTCATTACATTAAGCCCACCTGAATAATCTGGGCTAAACTTCCCATCTCAAGATCCTTAATTTAACCATATCTGCAAAGCTCCTTTTACCGATAAAGTAACATATCTTAAAGTTCTTGAGATTAAGATGTGGACATATTTGAGGGGCCATTTTCTGCTTACCACATCAGCATTACATGTTGTGTAATTACCTATAAGGAAGACTTTTTAGTACATATTCAGTTATATTTGTATTTTAAAATGTTTTATGCAGCTAGTTGGGAGTCTGAGGCAGGAGGATCTCTTGAGGCCAGGAGTTTGAGGCTGTTCTGTGTTATAAAAATGTCTGTGAATAGCCATTGCACTCCAGCTTGGGCAGTGTAATGAGTATCTGTCTCCAAATACTTTTTTAAATAATGTTTTAAAGTTATCAGAATGAGATTTCATACCATTCTGCTGCTTGCTTGTTTTTACTTAACATTGTATAATGCATAGCTTTCCATATTGGACAAGATAAATCTAATAAGGTAACATTTTAAAGAAAGGCTTTCTTCTGAAATTTTGAGAAATTTTTTTTTTTTCTGAAAAAAAAAAAATAATAATAAGGGAGAAAAAAAGAAACAACAAATCCTGCCTTAGGCTAAATGAAGTGAAAAATGAAATGTAGGGCCGGGCACAGTGGCTTACGCCTGTAATCCTAGGGCTTTGGGTGGCCAAGGCAGGCAGGTTACTTGAGGTCAGGAGTTCAAGACCAGGCTGGCCAACACGGTGAAACCCCATCTCTACTAAAAATACAAAAACTGGTGGCCGGGCGCAGTGGCTTATGCCTATAATCCCAGCACTTTGGGAGGCTGAGGCGGATGGATCACGAGGTCAAAAGATCGAGAGGGTCCTGGTCAACATGGTGAAACCCAGTCTCTACCAAAAAAAAAAAAAAAAAAAAAAAAAGAAGAAGAAAATAAAAGAAATTAGCTGGGCATGGTGGCAAGTGCCTGTAATCCCAGCTACTCGGAAGGCTGAGGCAACAGAATTGCTTGAACCCAGGAGGCGCAGGGTGTGGTGAGCCGAGATCGCGCCATTGCACTCTAGCCTGGGTAACAAGAGTGAAACTCCGCCTCAAACAAACAAACAAACAAACAAACCACAAAAATTAACCAGGCATAGTGGAGTGTGTGATCTCAGCTACTTGGGATTCACTTGAACCCGGGAGGTGGAAGTAGCAGTGAGCCAAGATATCACCACTGCACTCCAGCCTGGGGTACAAGAGTTCAACTCCGTCTCAAACAAAAAAAAAGAATAAAAAGAAAAGAAAGTAAAAGAAAAACGAAAGTGGGAAGTTCAAGAGAAGTAGTCTCAGTTCTTCGCATATTGCAGGTGAATGTGGTATTTTAGGAAGCAGTTACTATCCGGTTATGTTCTGCTTAGCTCTGGTGAAAATACTCTCATTGCAGTGAAAATATGTTCCCTGCAGTGGGCATTTGTGGTTATTTTACTGCTTCGAATCCGTCCCTCTTATCAACAACATCTGATTTCCCTTAGAGCATTACACTCCCCAATGGATAACCTTTCCGTATGTGCCCTGCACACCGCCTAGTGGAGGGGGACCATGTGACCCAAGCTAGGCCAATCACATACTGCCTTTTTTAAACCTAAAATTTGGAGAAACTGACAAAGAACGGTTGACGGTTATGCATCCTCAAAATGGCTCTAAAATGATTAAAAACAGCATGAGTACTCAGTAAAATATAAAACAAAACAAAACCCCTAAAACTAACATTGAGCCCTGTCTTCAGAATTGTAACAAAAAAATAGTTTTAAGAATTGTTGACTGGGCGCAATGCCTCCTGCCTGTAATCCTAGTACTTTGGAAGGCCGAAGTGGGTGGATTGCTTGAGCCCAGAATTTTTATTTATTTATTTATTTATTTATTTATTTTGAGATGGAGTTTTGCTCGTTACCCAGGCTGGAGTGCAATGGCGCGATCTCGGCTCACCGCAACCTCCGCCTCCTGGGTTCAGGCAATTCTCCTGCCTCAGCCTCCTGAGTAGCTGGGATCACAGGCACACACCACCACTCCCAGCCAATGTTTTGTATTTTTAGTAGAGACGGGGTTTCACCATGTTGACCAGGATGGTCTCCATCTCTGGACCTTGTGATCCAACTGCCTCGGCCTCCCAAAGTGCTGGGATTACAGGCTTGAGCCACCGTGCCCGGCTGAGCCCAGAAATTTAAGATCAACCTGAGCAACATAGTGAAACCCCAGCTCTACAAAAAATATAAAAAACAAAAATGAGCTGGGCCTGGTGGTGGCTTCTGTAGTCCCAGCTACTCAGGAGGCTTAGGTGGGAGAATCGCTTGAGCCCAGGAGGTTGAGGTTACAGTTAGCTGAGATTGCCCCACTGTACTCTAGTCTGGACAACAGAGCTAGACTCTGTCTCAAAAAAAAAAAAAAAAAAAAAAAAAAATTGTTAGTCTGCAGCGTGATAGGTAAGAGCTATTTTGTTGTTGAGCCCTCTGGTTGTTATCATTGGAGGAAAAAGGTGAGGGTATCCTGGGAATAACTAGGCAATACCAACGCATCTCTGCATTGGTAACCTGACATTACAATTTGGGAAGCTAAGGTCACTATTGCACATGAGCTGTGATGTGCACCTACCTCTGTACTCTGTAGCCAGACCAGCCACGTTGAGCAGCTTTAGTCAGTATCTGAGCTGGGCGGAGCTGGGCAAAAGAGCAATAGGTGAAAACAATCCCAACAAGAAAACAGTCTCTTCCTTAGAAATCAATTACTGAGATATGAAAAAGAAAAAGCCACAGAATGCTTTGACTAATTAAGCAGTTGTATTTATAACTATTTGATAAAACAACTAAAGTAAATGCAGCACATTTATCAGAGCTCTTGGTTGTAAACAGGGAATGCAAGGTGGCTTACTTGGAGCTCCACAGAGGAATAAAGGGAGAGGTACAAGAAAGTGGAAGGAGGGGAACAACCAAACCCCAGAAGACAGGGGGCACAGAATTGGGCAGTGGGATTCTCCAACTCTAGGAGGACTTGACATTTTATATCACCTCTTCCTACAATTCCATTTTATTCTTTCATATCAGCTGTCTCCATGGGGTGGAGTTACATGGCTGCTTTCAGACATCATCACTAGCAAAGAAAGCTCTTCCTCCCTGTGGAGCTCCACTTCAGAATCCTGGGGAAGGCCTCTGATTGGTTTAGCTTTCACAGCCTCTTGGAATAATCACTAAAGACAGTGCATGATGCATGGTAACTAACCAAATTCCTGCCTTTTGACTGGAACAGAGAGATCAGGGGTTCATAATTAGAAGTTCTCACTGGAACCACATGGTGGAAATGGAGAAAGGTAGACGAAAACAATCCATGTTCAACAGAGCCCGTATATGGCGGCAAATATGCCATATTTGGGTATTCGTAAGGCTATAGGAAGAAAGAATCTGGACATCATTTGGTTTACATCCCATCAAAAAAGACAGGATTTATTCAACAACTATTTATATGTTTTAAAATGAACAAAGCTTGTTTATTCCCAATTTTTGACCACTCACTGGCTTTTTCAGGATGCCACTGAGATTTTTGTCTCTGTGAATGCAGAGGTCCTTCTAAATTTGCCTTAGTAACATCCCTCCTGGAGGGTTTCCTAACAGATGCAGGAGATAAAGAAAGAACTACTATATACTTGCCCCCAGTGTGGATTTCTTCATAAGCTGCCTTCCAAAGGGAATACTATGTGCATTGCCAAAGTTAAAATGCATGAATCTGTAGAGCTACCCTTTGAAAATATTTAAAATACTAAAAAATGTGTGCATGTATGTCTGAATGCAAATGTGTGTCTATGTGTATGTGTATTTATGTACAGGAAAATTCTGCTATAAAATGAAAAATTAAGAGTTGAATAACCCAGAGAGTTCAACCACTTTTAAAGAAAAAATGTATACCTATAAAATTTGACTTACAACGTTTATTTTGCCTACATGGTGAAAATGTTGATTTCATTAGTCATAGTAGTTGGCCAATGACAGCTATTTCAAAATAATTCTTGGATAGTTGACAGCCCTACCAAACATTTCTACAGTTATGAAAATATTTCTCTCCATACGGTGTTAGGATGTATTACTGCATTTTTTCAAAGTTCACTTTCTTCATTTTTCGCAAACTAGTGAAAATAACTTTATAAAATTGTTCTTCACAGTTTTGCTGCAGGTATCACTATAAATATGCATTATTTCAGCCTATCAGTGGATATCATATTACTTTTGTCATGAAAATTACCAATAATACTTGTAGCAAATAAGAAATAAATATAGATAGGCAAACTTACCATCTTTGGGTTCCCCAAAATGTAGACTGAGATAAAGATTTGATTACAGATGGTTTATTTGGTGATCCCAGGAACTTCATGAGATGGAGTGGGGAGGGGAGGGAAAGAAAGCAGAAAAGTAAAAAAAGGGGTGTCTGATTGAGTACATTCCATTTTCCTAAGCAACTGGGGCTCACTTTCTCTGGGGAGCCTCTGAGAAACCAGATAGAATGTGTCTCAGAAGGAATTCACTCTTCTAAATCTTGAACCTCATCGATTAAAGATTGACCTTGTAGGCTCTATGCCCTGAGGACTTGCAGGCCACTCGCACTGTGGACTGAGAAGGAGAGAGTATGGGATTCATGGTAGGAAGATGTCAGTGTGTATAGACATGTTTGCAAGCTGCAGTGGAGCTCACAAGTTAGCCGGAGGCCATGGGCAGGGTCTCAGTAGTGACTGTCATGTTCATTTCTTGCTCTCAGCAGATCCTCTCATGCCCATCCTGAGTTTGCTCTGTTCCTGACATTTCAGAGTTGTAACTGGCTGCAATCTCCCAAAATGACTGAAAATAGAAGAATATATGAAACAAGTCACAGTCTTCACTGCTGCATCTGGTCCCAAGTCTATAATCTCTACTTATCTATCTCCTCTTCCACCTCTTCTAGATTTCCTGAATCCTCGGCTAGCACTTCCACTAGTCATTGTTGCTTGCTCACTGAATGACCAGACCTTCGTCTCTGAGTGGCTGAGCCTCAATTATCTTGCCCTTGTCAGGACATGGTTGCTTCAATTGCTTTTCTGCTATTAACCACCAGACAGAGAAGCACTAAGAGGAGCCCGAGTAAATCCCTCAAGTTCTAGACATCTTCCTCTCTGGGCCCATTATGTAGCAGCAACTCCAGCTCCTCAAGATAATCGGTCAGTCATTCCTGACAGTACAGTACTCCCATTTTTGCCTGCCGATCTGTCAGTATGGAGATGCCCAAATCCTCAGGTGGCACTGTACTGATGCAGCGGGATACTTACTGTCTCCCTGTGTACACACACCTGAGACGAAGGCTTCTAATCAGGAAAAGCCTACAGCTATAAGAATTAAAAACATAATTTCCACTAATGGGTCAAAGAGAGTGTGTTTACATCAGTCCTATTTGTATCCTTTAATTACCATTCCTGCGTCTTCCAAATGCTGGGAAAACAGCACGGTGATTGCGTATAGTGATCACTGGATCAACAAACATTCTCAAGGACAATGACCCAGCCGTGCAAGGTGCAATTCCTAAGCTGATGCCTTTTTAAGTCTTTAAAAGGGTATTTGGATACTCTCTCAGACCCCCTCAAAGCCAATCGTCTTCTGATACAATGGATCAGAGCATTATTCTCATGGGTAATTTTTTTCTCTCTCTCAAGAATTCAAAGCAGTTCACCAAGTGGCAGGAAATGCAAAGTATTCTTTTGGATAGGATGTCTCAACATATCCCTAGATCTCTGGGCCTCTAAAATATTCCCTGATGTGGCAGACTTCCAAAACTTTGTGGGGCTTATCTCTCATCCTTCAGCATGAAGTATGTAAAACCAGTATACTTGCTTCTTCCTAAAAACCAAGTCCGATTATTATTCTGTCATTAATATAATGGACCAGGATGATGTCCTATAGAATGCCAAGGTGATCAAGCTCACTGCAGACTGTATCATAACGGAAATGAGGAGCATTTAACAAATTCCTAGGACCAGGTAGTGAATGATAAAGAGAATGCATTCAACAAGTACAACAGTCTTTGACACTTAGCTTGAGACTATTGCAAAAGTAGTTTGCATTTACCGAGAAAGATGTTAAGTGCACATTCACTATTAGTATGAAAGATCTTGTTAAAACAACCAGCTTACATGCTCTTTATGTGGCTTTGCTTTCTTCCAGCATGGCAGCCTCAGGGTAGGTGGTCTTACACAGAAGCTCAGTCTCACAGAAGCAAATGTCCCCAGGAACAAGGCAGACGCTGCATCACTTTTTATGACTCAGCCGTGAGAATCACACGGCATCACTTCTGTACATTATTGGTCAAAGCAAGTAAAGTCCAGTTTAGATTCAAGGGGGTTGAAATTAGATTTCATCTCTTGGTAGAGGAATGACAAGTTTGCATGGTAGAAGAGCATTTGGGATGAGAGATACTGTTGCAGCCTTCTTTAGAAAATACAATCTGTCACACGTCTCACAGCAAGAATTGTGCTACCCTGTTCAGGCTATGCTGAGACTTGTGCCTAGTTTTTGGAATAGAGGCAATGAGGGCAGGCAGTAGCAGACCTTCAAGCGATCTTGGAGGTGTCTGCTTCAGAGGACTGTGTAGAGTGTCCAGGCAATGGGAAGCTGTTCTCTTCAAGTAACTGGGTGCAGGCTATTTCGGCTAGCCTGGATGGTTCAGGGAATCTAGGGGTTCAGGGTCACCTAGCACATCTATCCAGATGCCTGCCTGCATCCCAGCAGTTTTTAATGACCATTTCCTTCCTCTAGGGCTTTTTGCATGAGAGGCCTGCCTGGACTGTGCCTTCAATCTGTTCTGCAGTTCTATTACTCTTCCAATGAACCCCTGAGTGTCATTTCTTAGAACAGCCGTGCCCTTTGCTTGCAGGTAATGAGGATCTCTTTAGATCCTTCCAAGGAAACCTTTTGGCTTTCATTACTATGCTCTGAATGGACAGTTGGATGATGTAAACCTACCTTTTTTCCCCCCAGTTCTTCTAGGGCAGTTAATAAGAACAAGACAATTCTTCAATTCCTGTGATGATCACAACCCTGTATCTTTCAGGAGTTAGCATTATTGCATAAGCTAAGCTTCTCCTCTCACTTTTCCCTCAACCAAATACACCAGGGGTCAAGAGTGGGTAATGAAATTCTTCAAAGTGCCAGGGTTTGTCACCATCTTACTGACCACCATTAATGGGGTTTTGTTGCCTCCATACCACTGAGAATATACTTTCTATGGTCGCTTCCAGTACCCATTATCTTAGTTTGAATTCCTCCAAAATCAGACCTTGAGACAAAGCTTTGGATACAGGAGTTTATCTTGGAGAGGATCCCAGGTAGAATAAGTGAGTGAGTTTGGAAAGTGAGAGAGGTGAAAAAGAAACTTGAATTGGTGAATGGGTTTTTACTGTGGGCAACTTGGGCTCAATCCCATTTGGGATCTCTGAGGAATCAAGCAGAATGCCTTATAATAGTCCCACCAAGGTATGAGACAGTTGCATATTAATGCACTGATCCTCATTCTGCATTGGTTAAGGGGTTTTCAGTCCCCAGCAATTCCAGGATACCTTGTGAGTTATCAGGCAAGCTCTTGTACTGGAGGAAATCCTCAGTCAGAGAAGCAGAATGAGGCAGGTGCTTGACAGGGCAAGCTGTCAGCATGCTTAGGAAATGTTCACTGCAGCTGCAGGTCAACTCGGAGTCAACGGGACATGAGGAAAGGCATTAAGATAGTCTTCTACCTACTCGTCAGTAATTCACATGAAAAAAATCAGGAGGCAATCCTTGTTAAACACTGTGGACTGAACACATGCGTTTATCACAACTTCATCCTGAATCCTCTCTGAAATGACTGAAAAGGAATAAAAACAATCTTATAAAACCTGGAAGGATAAAGAGAACAGAAGAGGCAACAGCAGACAAGAGCTAGCAACAAAATGTTGGAAGACAGAAGGCAGATGGGTGAGTGCTAACGAAGTTAACAGAGCAGCAAGAAAGTTTGCTTTGCTGTGGAAAATATCAAAAAGCAAATGAATACCTACTGTACAACCCTGGAAAGGCTCAGAAAGTGGAAATCATTGTTACTTCTGTAGAAAGGGATGCAACATGGGGCTGAAAAAAAGGGTGGGACTGGAGATGACCCCTCAGAATCCTTCTCCTCTTCTGTACGCCAACCAGCCCAGCAGGCAACTGGTTTAATTTCTAGGGAAATAGAGCCAGGGGTTTTCAGACTCAATGATACCATGTTTTGTAGAGGACAGGAGTAAGGCTGAAAAGGGATTATTGAGATCAAGTCTACATGCCATATACCAGTTAGTGAGACTCCGACCCTGTTGCCCTCTCTTGCATGTTAGGGCACTGGCAACTAGATTTATGTTTCCCAGCCTGGGAATTGGAAGATTCCCCTCTGACAAAACCAACTGATTGAAGAAAGGACTTATATATTGACTTTTTGAAGTCTCTCAATGAAATGGCCAGGTGCCTGACTGATTGCTCTACAGTAAACAGTAGTAATTGACAGACACTGTAAATACACACAAAGCTTCCCATTTGCTTTTTAAGTGCCTCACTCTTAAGTATCAACAATCAAGTATCACCAGATGTGTGAGGGAAGTCTCTAACATAAACTATTTAAGATAAAAGTAAAGGAACAAATTAACGAAAGCAATTTGGAGTAACAAAGACAGCGCGGTGAAAAGAACACTTAAACAGACACATTATTAATGACCTTAAAAAATAAGATAAAATGTTACATCCACAAAATAAGAATGGGTGGTTACATGAAAAAAAGGAATATTTAGAGCATAAGAAATCATTTTTGGTAAATGAAAATAGGGTAACAGAAATAATAGATTCAATAAAAGGGCTGGAAGATAAGTCTTCAAGAAACTAAGCAAAAGGCCAAAGAGAAGGAAAAATAAAAGAGCCAACTAAATTAGCAAGTTGAACTTGGAGACCTATCACTTACTAATAGGACATTAAGAAAGAGAAAATGCAGAAAACAGAGGGGGGAAATTATAAAAGAAATAATTCAAAAACTTCCCTAGAACAGAAGGATATGATACTCCAGATTCATAGCCTCATGAGAACAGTTCAAGTGAAAACCTCAAGGTTATCATCACTCTCTCCAATATGCCCTCGTAGATGCTGTCATGGAATTCCGCCAGCTGAACGTGCTCTCAGTGCCTTGACTTCCTTTCCTTCAATTATTTGATTTCCATCCTTTCTTCAGCCAACTTCTTCCTGTTGCTCAGATCCTAGACCTTATCATTACCAATGACTGCACTGACATTAACTTGATAATCTCAATGTCATGCTTTCCACTTTCTGACCATAACCACCTATTTTTCCTCTTAGGTTGGTGCAAAAGTAATGGCAAAAACTGCAATTACTTTTTCACCAACCTAATAGTTTATTCCCACTAGCATCCCAACTCTTAAAATATTTCTGCTCCTTTGAGACTGAAAATTCGTTACTCTGATGCCACCAGCTTTTCAGTGTCCCATACTCACCTCACGTCCTCACTCTGTGTAGATTCTACAGTCCGTCAGCATAAATTCCCTTGCATATGCTCTCAACTTTCTTGCCCTTCTCTCCTTTCACTGCATTTTCTTGAAAAGAACCCAATCCTTGTTTAATTCAATTCCTCACACATGATGTTTGCACTTGCATGCAGCTTAACATGGCTGGAGAAAATCTGCGTCCATATCAGGCGGTCCTGATAAACTCATTGTCACTCACTTCCAGCCAGACTGTTGTGCTACCCAGCAATCCTACTACAACTTCCTGGTGTATTTACTGCCCCATTCTCCTTGTTTAGTTCCTCTCCCACCCTCCTAAATGACTATTTTGTATCTTTTCCTATAATATCTCCTTTCCCTCCCTCATTTCAAGTTCATGCCCTTACCTCCAAATTTACTAAGAAAATGAAAACAGCCTGAAAATGCCCCTGCTCCTTCCCACTGCCACATTCACTTGCATCTGTTAGTGTACCCCACCTGCTACAGTACACACATGTTCCATCCCCTGAGCTAAGACAATCCCTTTACTTATAGTCTTAGTTCCTTCCCCTTCCATGAAAGTTTTAGTAATTGTAACTGTCTCTTCTTTCCCCCTCTTTTATCCCTCCTCTCTTGCAACGTTCTCATCAGCAAGCAAATGTGCCATAACATCTTCCATTGGAAAAATGAATATGTTTTCCTTGTGTCATATCTCTACTCCACTTCAGGACAAAATTTAAAGGATTGATGAGAGATTCACCATCTCTAAGACCACTCTGCCACTTCCCTTTGAACTCATTTCAGTCATATTTTCACTCTCACAAGTAGAGCTAGTCAAAATCACTGATGACCACCATGTTGTTAAATCTCAGTCCTTATCTTACTTAACCAGTTGGCAGTTGATCATGCCCTTCTTCTTTAGAAGGTCTCCTGGCTTGCTTTCTACCTCCCTGACTACTCTTTCTCAGTCTCCTTCATGGATTTTCCTCTGATCCCTGATCTTTAATATATGGGTACATCTCAGATCTCAACCCTCAGACCTTTTCTTTTTCTATGTTCACTACCTCCTCTGCCATCTCACTGTTTCGTTGAGTTTATAGGCGTATTACTTCAAAGCTTATACATCTAGCCAATACCGCTCTCCTTAACCCCAGACTCCCATATCCAGCTACCTGTTTGGGATCTCCATGCAGAGCTCTAATAGGTATCTCAAACTGCAATGTTTGAAACTGCTTCTGCTCTTTCCAGAGACGTCTCCATTTCAGCAACTCCTTCCTTCCATTTGTTTAGGATGAAAACACTGGTGTCATATTTAACGCCTCTCTCTTCCTTTATCCTACATCATCATCATATGCTATACAATCATTGGCATATCCTGTTGGTTCCACGTTCAAAAAATAAGCAGAAACTGAACATTTTTCAACACTTTCAACCTCACTAACTGGAATCCCACTAGCTGGGTACAAGCCATTATCACTTGCTTGACTTACTGCAATCACCTCATAACTGGTCTCCCTCCTGCTGCCTTAGCCCACTAGTTTATTCTCAACACAGCAGCCAGTCTGATGCTTTAAACATATAATTTAGATCGTGACACTTCTCTGCTCAAAACTCTTCATTGCCTCCCTAGCTTATTCAGGATAAAAGCCAGATGCTTATAAAAGCCTCCAAATCCTGACATGATCTGGCCACAGACTACCTCTTGCAATCCACATCTTACCTCTCCTCCCCTCACAAACCCTGCTCCAGCTTCCCCAGGACATCTGTTCCTCCACAATGCCAGGCTTGCTGTTGCCCCACCCCAGGCTCTTTGTACCGGACATCCATGATCTGGAGTGCTCTTCCCTCAGCATCCTGTTCCTTTACTTCCCTGAGGTCTTTTCTTAAACTTCAAGTAAGGAAATAAAATAGCAGTGCCTTTAAAAAATTTTTTATGGAAAATATTTCCAATCTATAATTCTCTTCATATTTAGATTATCAATCAAATTTGAGGGTAGAAATTGCATTTTATAGCATGCAACGTCTCTGCAAATTTCCTTTAAATTTCTTTTTCAGGAAGATCCTGGAGGATGTGCTCGACCAACATGACACAATAACCCAAGAAAGAGGAAACGGGGCATCCAACACGGAAGAGAGGCAAGGGGAATTCCCAGAGTGATGGTGACAGGAAGTCCTGGGGCCAGAGCTGTGCAGCCAACCTAGCAGGAGGACAGCAGGTGCCAGGAGGAAGGTAGTCAAGGGAAAAGAATGACACAGAGAGATTGCCTGATGCATTTGATTATATTAAGGAGACTGATAACAATTGTATAGAGTTTGGGGCTGGCACATTAGAGTCACATAGAAAAGCAGTGGGGTGGCGATTTTCTGTAGGAAACAAAACAATTAGACAGGAAAATATAAAATATGATCATAGTGTTCTACATGCCCCAACTTAACAATATTTTCATGGCCATAAAAATGACTTCAACCACAATTTCATAATAACTGTATTGGGACCATGTAAGGAATACAGATGCTCCTTGATTTATGATAGGGTTACATCCCAATAAAACCATTGTAAGTAGAAAATATTGTAAGTCAAAAATGCATTTACTACACCTAACCTAGAAGGCATCATAGCTTATTCTAGCCTGGCCTACCTTAAACATGCTCAGAACACCTACATTAGCCTACAGTTGGGAAAATTACCTAGCACAAAGCCTATTTTATAATAAAGTGATGAATTTCTCATGTAATCTATTGACTATTATGCTGAATGTGAAAAACAAAATGATTGTATGGGTACTCGAAGGGTGGTTTCTACTGAAATGTGGATTGCTTTCACAACATCGTAAAGCAGAACGATTTAAAGTCAAACCATCATACGTTGGGAATCATCTGCATGGTGTACAAGGGGGAGGGAGTAGGAAGAAAGCTGGAGACTCCACTTCCAGATTAGGAAGCTAACACATTATGTCTAAAAGCTTAAAGATGAAGACATAGCAATGCAATAGTGTTATTTAAGAATATAAATGTAAATACAGAAGTGATGGCTGAAAGATTTGAAATGTTCCCTCTGGGACAGAAATCAGGATTGAGAGGGGCCTTTTTTTCTCTTTTAAATTAAAAGACATAGTGATTGACTTTTGTAAGCCAAGCACATGAATTTCTTTGCTAAAATTAAAATAAAATCAGAAATAAATAGAAAGAAAAGCTCTCCAAACCACAATAAAAAATAAAGTCATGAATCATACTTAATATATCTGATACATAAGTGGTATAAATTGCTCATACAGAAAAAACAAGGCAATATTATTTTCAATGTGCTATAACTCTGTGAACAACCACTAATGTGTTCTACTTTTATTTCTCCTTTCTTCCTCTCTCCCTCATTTCTTTCCCTCTCCTTCCTTCCCTTCCCTCCCTCCCTCCCTCCCCCCTTTCTCTCTTTCTCTTTCTTTTTTTCTTTGTTTCTTTCTTTCTTTCTCTTTCTTTCTCTCTTTCTTTCTTGTTCTTTCTTTCTTTCTTCTCTCACAGGGCCTTGCTCTGTCACCCAGGCTGGAGCTCAGTGGCATCATCATAGCTCACTGCAGTCTTAACCTCCCAGGCTTAAGTGATCCTTCTCCTTCAGCCCTCTATCCGGAAACATAGGTATGCATTATCACACCCAGAGAATTTTTAAATTATTATTATTATTATTATTATTATTATTTGGTAGAGATAGTATCTCCCTCTGTTGCCCAGGCTGGTCTTGAACTCCTGGGCTCAAATAATCAGTCCTCCTAAGCCTCCCAAAGAGGTGGGATTACAGTGTGAGCCAACATGCCCGGCCTCTCTTTTCTTCTAGGAAGTGCATTCCCTTTATTTTATGGATTTTCTCCTGTTGCATTTGGGTTTATCCATGGCAATATACCATCTCCTCTAGATAGGAGTTGGCATATGATTCTACCAAGCCAGGCTGAGTCCTATCTTGAAAGTTTTTGAATTGAATAAAGGAAGGGAGCTTTGTGAATGCAACCCCAGAGCTGTCAGCAGGTATGTCTTCTGTGTGAAAAATCCTGTCTGCAGGAGATAGTAGGCAACAATGACTCAGACCCAGAAATCTGTGGAAGAAATAAAGAACAAACTTGAGAGTGGGAGAGAAATCAAGAACTGACAGCATTCAAGTTTCTGGTTCTGGTTGTCCCCAGCTACTTCCTCGCATTTCTAGCTCACCAGCCAAGAAGCCCTCCTTTTCTGGTCACGCTGTTTCAGGTTGCATTTATAGCAACTTCTAAAAGCACAGTGTACATGGGTGTCAAAGGCAGCACTACAACACACCTTTATTGTTCTCCTACTAGGTGTGGGGCACTAGGTGCTTGACACTGGGGCCATCCTCAAGGACTTTGAGAAATCAGGACACAGACAAACGGATCCTGAGGAGCCTCAAGTGCAAGAGGAGCCATGTAAATAATGAGTGCTTTCGGAGGGAGGAACAATAATGGACAAGTAGGGAACCAGGTTAGGAAAGAAGGAGGCCCTGGAAAGGGGAGGAGAGAAACAGGAAGTGTATTCTAGGCAGGGACACAATGAGAGCTGGGGTTGCAAACTCAAAAGCTTACTAGTGCTGCAGGGCAGGGTGGCTCATACTTATCGGCCCAGCTCCTTAGAAGGCAGAGGGGGATGATAGCTTGAGCCCAGGAGTTTGAGGCTGTAGTGAGCTATAATTGCACCACTGCACTCCAGCCTGGGCAACAGAGTGAGACCCTGTCTCCAAACAAAGAAAAAAGAAGAAATTTAAATGCTTACTACGGCCATGCATCACATGAGTCAGCCTGGGGTGGTTGTGTGGAGCCCACGTTCCATTTGCAAAGGTCTCCTGTGCCCAACAATGAATGGTGCCAGGAGAGGGCCCAGTCTTACCAGGTCCTCCAATTTCTCAAAAAAAGTGAGAAATGTAAATTTTGTTGTGAAATTGGTGATGTTTAAATGTTGACAACAATTTGTAAAAATCAAAACACTGTGTGAGCCAAACATACCATGTCTGTTGGCTGGCTCTGGGTAGTGGTCCTTCGGTGAAAGACTGATGCTGTAAGCAAAGGCAGGGCGGAGGAAACACGTGATTGTGTTTCTAAAAAGGAGACTGGGAGCAGACGGTTGTATGGAAGAATAGTAGAAAAGTTTGAAGAGTTAGATGGGGGCTTTAAGCCCTGTTAGCAGGTTATTCAAGAGATGTGTGCAGAGAAATATTTTAGGAAGATATATTTGGTAGCTGGGTGAAGGATGAGTCAGACATGGAAAAGACTAGAATACTGTTTTATTTAAAGACATGATTTTAAGGGTTTGGTACTTTTGTGGTTTTTTTAAACTGTAAAATGGGGTCAAAGTTATTCTCATGTAAAACTGTAAGGTTTTCCTCCTTCAAGCCTGAAGCAGAACTGATCTTTCTGTTACCTCCTGACAGAGCAATGTTGGAACGACAGGGGACTCAGTGGGGAGATGGAAGGGAAGGCTTACATCGTGTAACACCTGGAGTAGAGTCTAATCACATTCTTGCTGGACATTGCTAAACTCTCCCCAATGGCCCTCTTTGATCTCCATCCAATGAATCTCCTTCTCTCTCAACCCTGAACCCCACCATCACTACGTATTTAATCCATCAGTGGAGTTGCGGCAGCCATGGAGCTGAGCCATCTAAATGTACCTTCTAAAGTAAATGTGCCATGAGTTCAGCAGCCTTCAGTCTCCAGCTGCAGTACCTTTGGGATTTGCCATAGGGTGCACACTGAGGTTACGCTCTCCATTGGCTGTTCCCAGCCAATAATTGAACAGGTAGGGGTACTAGAGCACATCATATTTGCCCAACATGGGACTCTTCTAATGATCAGTATTTACTCTGAGATTCCCCCTTGTACTGGCCGATTTTCTCAGACTGTACTTCAGTTTGGAGCCTCTTCTTACCCAACCCTCCTTCCTTCCTCATTTCCTTTCACAGATGTCAGAGCTACATCATGGTCTGAAGATTTGTGCTGCCTACTTCTGCTCCCTCATCCCTTTACCTTTCACAGGTATTTTGCCCAATAAATCTTTTCCCCTTCTAATTCCATCTCATCATCTGCTTCCCAGAGGACTGAACCGATACATCTGGATCCATGATTAATCCAAAAAGGCAGGTAGTCCAAGGAGTTTGGGGACTGGATCACTCACTTTCTGGCTAGCAAGGAAGAGCTCCTCTAGAATGGAATGTGGGGCATGGATAATCTTTGGCACAAGATGGTGGCCTAACTGCTAAACTTTCATTGGTGGTGATTTGGGAAAGCGGGCCTTCAAAAATTATTAGGGGAACAGTGTGTACAAGGGCAATGTACTTGATGGAATTTTAATAATTTGCTTTATGCCCTGCAAAGGGATTATGACAAATGAACACTAACAACTATGTGTGAAAAGCAAAAAGCTGGCTGGGCACAGTAATCCCAGCAATTTGGGAGGCCGAGGCGGGCAGATCACGAGGTCAAGAGATTAAGAACATCCTGGCCAACATGGTGAAACCCCATCTCTACTTAAAATACAAAAAAAAAATTAGCTGGGCGTGGTGGCATGCGCCTATAGTCCCAGCTACTCGGGAGGCTGAGGCAGGAGAATTGCTTGAACCCAGGAGGCGGAGGTTGCAGTGAGCCGAGGTCACGTCACTGGCTGCTGGTGACGGAGTGAGACTCTTGTCTCAAAAAAAAAAAAAAAAAAAGAAAAGCCATTTTAAAAAATGGGGAAAAGACCTGACAGATGGCAAATATTGGGAGGAGACTTGAATATCTCCTGAACAAGAGATATGAATGGCAAACAGGCACATGGAAAGATGGCCAAATCATGAATTATTAGAAAATCATGAAATCAGAATAGAACATCATCATATGTTTATTATAGTTTTGATGGCTAAAATTAAAACTACAGATAGCACAAAGTCCTGACAAAAATGTGTAACAATGTAACTCTCACAGATCGCTTGTGGGAGTGCAAAATGGTACGGCCATTTTGTCAAACAGTTCGGCAGTATTTTTAAATTAACGGAAACACACACATTATCATGTAACCCAACAATCCCATTCCTGGCTATTTACTCAGGATAAATGAAAGCATAGCTTTACACAAAGACCTGAATGTGAACGTTTATGAAAGCTGTATTCCTAATTACCCCAAACTGGAACAACCCAAATGTCCACCTAATGGGGAATAAACAAATTGTGATGCATTTATACAATGAAACACTATCAAAAACAAAAAGGAATGAACTACTGATGCATGCAGCAACGTGAGTGAATCTGAAATGTGTTAAAATGAAAAGAGCCAGGTGCAAAAGACCTCATGAATAATTTCATTTATGTAATACTTTTAAAAAGTCACAGGGACAGAAATCAGATCAGTGGTTGCCAGGGGCTAGGTTTGGCAAGATTAATTACAAAGGGGCAACATGAGGGAATTTTTGGGGTGATGCTTATGTTCCATATCTCAACTGTGGTGGTTGTTACACTAATAGATACATTTTTCAAAAACTGATCAAATGATACATCTAAATTTTTACTATATGTAGATTTTATCTTAATAAACCTGAGTTTAAAAAATAAGTATGAAAGACAAAGATTCTTTTTGATAGCTTTCAAAGCATCTCTTATCTTCAGCAGTGCAAAGTGGATATAGCTGAAGTGTAAAGTCGACACTTCATAGAGTTGCAGAACTACAAAGGTAATGAATGGTCAGGCAAGGCAGGTCTACTATGCGAAGGTCCAGGCCCTAGTTGAGAAAAGCTGGGACCCTAAAACATGGAATAAAGACATCTGGGTGAAGGAACCCTGAACACTGTGACTGTGCAAACTCCCAAGCAGTTAGAGGCTGCAGAAGTGCCCCACCCCCGACAAGTTTAGAGCTTTGCCTGGGAAGGAGGACCCTGCAGAGGCCTCTTTTCTTCAGTACAAGTGTCTCCTCAGTTTCCTGCCTCTTCTCCCGGTGCCAGATGGATACACAGGGTTAAACCCAAGCACACCACTTCTGAGGACATGCTATGCCTGATAAGGGAAGAAAAAGATTACATCCCAAAAAGCCTGGAAGAATTAGCCACTATGGACTGGCAGAAGCCAAGGGAAGTACTCCTGGGATTTGATGTTGAGGGTGTTTGATCAAAGAGGCCAGAACATAAGAATGGAAAAGCAAGACTTCACAGTCTTGGGACACCATGTTGGGACATTGGATTTAACACCCTGCTGAGGATCTTAGGAGATAGGCAAATTTATGGCTGGGTGGTTCTTGGAAACATGAAGAAAGTGATGACTCTACCAGAAAGCATTTTCCAAGGAAGAGGCATTGAATAAGGAAGCAGACAAAAATGATTTGGGCAGCCAATGTTATCCGGCCTTTGCACTGGCTACCCCAGAATTAGCATGACCTGCACATGAATGAAGCTGCCGTGGAAGCAGAGGTGGGTCCCACAGCATGAACTCCCATGATCTAGCTATGGCTGCCTCCAAATGTCCTGTCTTCCAACAATAGATGCCAATGCTTATCCTGCAATATGGTGCCATCTCTTGAGGAAACCAAATTGCCACTTGGTGGCAAGTTGACTACACTGAGTCCATTTCATCATTGGAGGGCCAGTGATTCTCATTAGAATAGGTAGCTATACTGGTAAAAGTTTGCATTTCTTGCCTTCAGAACCTCAGCCTGCTAAGCTTCCTATTTGGGAGTTTATGGAATTTCTGATTCACAAGCATGGAATTCCATATAATATAACCTCTAACAGGAGACCCACTTTACACTAAAGGAAGCCTATAACCATAGGCCCAACTTGTACCGCAAACCGCATTGTCCAGAAGCAGCCAGCCTCAGAGAGCCCTGATATAACCTTCTTTTTTTCTTTTTCCTTTTTTTGAGACAGACTTTCACTCTTGTTGCCCAGGCTGAAGTGCAATCTCAGCTCACGGCAACCTCTCCTCTGCCTCCTGGGTTCAAGTGATTCTCTTGCCTCAGCCTCCCAAGTAACTGGGATTACAGGTATGTGCCACTACACCCAGCTTTTTTTGTATTTTTAATAAAGATGGGGTTTCTCCATGTTGGTCAGGCTGGTCTCGAACTTCCTACCTCAGGTGATCAGCCCACCTCGGCCTCCGAAAGTGCTGGGATTACAAGCATCAGCCACCACACCTGGCCTGGAATAACCTTCTAATGGCCCAACTTCAGCACCAGCAGACACAATATTCTGTAAGAGTGGTTATCCCCCTCCAGGATGCAGCATATGCACTGACCCAGAGACTTGTGGAGGTCTGTCCTCAGGTATGGAGCTGTGTCTCCAATGAGAAGAATGCATGGACCCAGGAACCAATGGGCAGGAGTACCTTCCTTTCTACCATCTTCTCATCCATTCCAATAACTCACAGGGGTCATTTCACTTACTGGCTGCACAACGGTGGTGGCTGTAGGGTTAGAGCTTGTGGTCCTCAAAGTGGGTGCATTCTAGCCAGGGAGAAAAGCCAGAGTTCCATTGACCATAAAGTTAAGGCAGCCTTCCAGGGCATCTTGGGCTCTTTGTGTCCAGAGAACAGCAAGTTAGAAGAGAAGTGACCATACTGGCAGGAGTAATTGATCTTGATCAGCAAGAGGAGGTAGGGGCCGGGCGTGGTGGCTCAAGCCTGTAATCCTAGCACTTTGGGAGGCCGAGGCAGGTGGATCACGAGGTCGAGAGATCGAGACCATCCTGGTCAACATGGTGAAACCCCGTCTCTACTAAAAATACAAAAAATTAGCTGGGCCTGGTGGCTCGTGTCTGTAATCCCAGCTACTCAGGAGGCTGAGGCAGGAGAATTGTCTGAACCCAGGAGGCGGAGGTTGCGGTGAGCCGAGATCGCGCCATTGCACTCCAGCCTGGGTAACAAGAGCGAAACTCGTCTCAAAAAAAAAAAAAAAAAAAAAAAAAAGAGGAGGTAGGAACATTTTTATATAATAGGCTGAGGAATTGAGTATGTATGAAACTCAGGTGACCGACTTGGGTGCGTCTTAGTAGTTCCATGCCCGCTTATACTGTGAAGGGACCCTCTTGTATAGCAACTTTGGCCAGAGATCACTCAGGGCTCAGCCCCTGCAGTAATGTGGTCTGGAACACATCATCAAGTAAGCGTCCAAGACTTGCAGATGTAATAGCCAAGGGTAAAGGGCAGTTGGAATAAATAGTGGAGAAGGGAGAAAATCAGTGCCAGTTGCAACTCCAAAACTAACCGCAGTGATGGGGGCTGAGGTTCATCTGACCTCCCTCTTCTGAGCTGTTCCCCAGGAAGCAAAGCTCACAGTAACTGTGGAGGAGCCTCCCCGGATCATGTATAGAGAAGTGGCTCACGCAGTGTGAACTGCAGTGGTCCTGGATTTGTGCCATTCAAATCTCCCTTGAAGAGAGAGCCTGTTGCAAGGAGTGTAGTTAGCCGACAGCCTCCAGCGGCAGGACCTTCTGGATCCTGTGCAACTCGCACACATACTCAGACACAGAGAACATGCTCTCTTAAAAGATTGAGCATGGCAGGGATACTAGAGCCTGGCCGTTCCTGCCCAACACAGGACTCGTCTCACAGGACTCCTTGCTCTGTGGATCCTTCTTGAGCAGGCTGGCTTTCTGAGAGCTGCACCACACCGAGAGGGTGACGGTAGGTTCTTCCTCTCACAGTCTGAAGAGTTTCCCTGCCTGCTGTTGCTCCTTTGGTCCTTTATCTTTCACAGAAACTTCCTTCAACAAATCTGCTGTAGTTTTAATTCTTTTTTTTTTAGATGAAGTCTCGCTCTGTCCCCCAGGCTGGAGTGCAACGGTGCGATCTCAGCTCACTGCAGCCTCCGCCTCGCGGGTTCAAGCAATTCTCCTGTCTCAGCCTTCCGAGTAGCTGGGATTACAGGAGCCTGCTACCACGTCCGGCTAATTCTTGTATTTTTTAGTAGAAACGAGGTTTCACTATGTTGGCTAGGCTGGTCTCGAATTCCTGACCTCAGGTGATCCGTCCTCCTCGGCCTCCCCAAAGTACTGGGATTACTGGCATGAGCCACCGCACCTAGCCGTGTGTTCTTAATTCTGTCTTGACCTCTGCTTCCTAGAGGGAGAAGCACCCAGAGGGACAATTACCCTTTCTTATGCCTGATCCTAATGGGAGCACAGCTTCCATGCCAGCAGCCACACAATGAAACTGACCTCTCTCCTGCAGTGATGGTTCTGATTACATTACCAAAATTCAAAGCAAAATTTAATACTTCTTTTTTTTTTTAACATTTTAATGCCAAGAACACTTAAATTATTAAAATTGGGGGGCAATCAATTTACAGAAATAGAATTATTTATATTTTAGCAAAGCACTATCCCACAAAGTGAGTGCATACATAATGCATCTGCTCAAGAACTTTCCAGAAGATTCCCAATCAGGTTTTCATCTATTTCTTCAGATCTTACCAAGTTTTGCTATTTCCACAACTCCTTATTCTAAAACTTACAAGTCCATTTTTCAGCCTTATAACATGTTAAGAAAATTTCACATTTTCATCTACTGAAAAGGAAACGACCGTTATATAAAAGATGAATAAGCTGACAGTTTTGGAGGGGCCTGCATCATTATATTTAAATGGTTTCAAGTGTTTTAATTTCATCCACCATCAGATTTTATGCAAATAGAAAGTAAGGTCTGTGTCTCATATTTCGTGTGTCTCTCTGGGCTCCAGGAACTCTGCCTGTGCTAAACAAGTTCTCAATAAACAGCTAGTTTATTTAATCTCTCCCCATCCTCTCCTTTCTTCTACCACCACTCCAGGAGAATGGCCATTATACCTCTCAAGGCCAATTCATTTTTTCCCTTGTTTTAATTTTCCCAATATGCCTAAATATTTTAAATTATTATTTTTAATTATACCAGAAAGTCTGCTTATTTTACAAAGTGAAATAGATTCAAATATATGCAAGAACAACATTAATAACCTTCTTCCAGTCCCTTCTATCCTCACCCCTTAAATAAGCAATGGTAACAGCTTGATGTACCTTGGTCCATATCTTTTCTTATGCTCACATGGACCTGTGAAAATTGGCATGTTCATGTGTAGTATGTTTTTTGACTGATTAAAAAAAAAAATCACACTTACGCAATGCAGTTTTTTCATCTCTCTGTCTCAGTAAGTCAGACTCTGGCTCAATAATTTTGAAACAACATCACATTCCAAGTTATTTGTAAAACCACCATTTATTCAGTTTGCTTATTACTCAGGGCTAATAACATTGAGTGTATTTTCATAATTATATATATATATTTTGTTTTTGAGATGGAGTCTCGCTCTGTCACCCAGGCTGCAGGCTGGAGTGTAGTGGTCTGATCTCAGCTCTTCTCATAATATTATAAAACACATATTTATGTCTCTCCTGTGCATTGCTGTCCATATTCTTCATTCCTTAGATTTAAATTTCTAAACCATCAGAACCTTATTTTTCTGGATGGCATGAGACAGTGGATTTAGTTTTGTTTTTTCTAGATTGATGGCCAGTTTATATTTTAAAAAATAAATCGATCTTTTCTTTCTGAGTTGAAACAGCATTCTTTCCATATTTTAAATTCTTATATACAATTGCATTTACTTTGGGATCAATTTCTGATCCACTGATACTTTTTTCATCTTTTAATCTTGTTTTGATTATAGTGACTTTATAATACAGGTTAATATTTGGTAGGGCAATTCTCCCTATTTCTATTTCTTATTTTTATAATCTTCTTGCCTATTCTTAGACACTCGTTTATTTTTTCATTTGAACTTTACATTCGTTTAATGTAGTTTTGTAGAATGGCTTACTATGGTTTGAATGTTTGCGCCCTCCTCAAATTCATCTGTTGAAATCTTAACCCCCAAGGTGATGGTATTGAAAGGTAGTGCCTTTGGGAGGCAACTAGTTTGTGAAGGCAGAGCTCCCATAAATAGGATTCGTGTTCTCATAAAAGAGGCCCAGGGGAGTTTGTTTGTCCCGTTCCCCTTTGAGGACACAGCAAGAAGGCACCGTAAATAAACCATGAAATATGCTCTCACCTGACACTGATCTGCCTGTGCCTTGATCTGGAACTTCCCAGCCTTCAGAACTGTGAAAAATGCATTTATGTTGTTTAGTAGCTATCCAATCTATAGTATTTTGTTACAGCAGCCCAAAGGGACCACGACATAATTCGATGTGGTTCTAACAGGAATTGCATCATAGTTAGATGTTAATTTTTCTAAGAATTAACATTAACACTCCCCTTTCTGGAGTACTGGCATGTCTCTCCACTTGTTTAGATCTTGTCTTTTGTCTTTAAACATGACTTTATAGTTTTGTTTTTTTTTTTTTTGGTATAGGTAATTTACTTAACCATTAAAAACATTTCTTAGCCATTATTGTTATTTTATCATGATTTAAAAAAAGATATTTCAAGTGCAAAATAGATTATTAATTTTAAATATACAGAAAAATAGAAAACATAATATTCAAGGCAACATGCACCCTCCTCTCATACTTACTAGATTTTAACATTCTGATATATTTGTAGAGTATGATGGCATTCTTTCATCTTCCCCTTTTCTAGAGATGTGATCCTAAATAATATATAATGGTTTTATATGTATTCCTATGTAATAGATAATGCTTTTATGTGTTATTTAAAAAATAAATTTATATCCATGTCTAGTTATTGCTCGTATTGAGAAAGACCAACGCTTTTTATGTACTGTCAGTATCTTGATTTGAGATACTTTATTAAATTAATTGTAGTAGTATTTCTTATTAATATATTAGGCATTCTCTGTTCTCTATTCTATGCAAAGATACATAATTTTTACTTTTTTTGTACAATATACATGCCAATTGTTTTCTTTTCTTTTAGTTTAATTAGCTAAACATTCCAAATAATGCTGAAAATTATACTGTAAAAGCAGCATGGTTTTCTGATTCTTGATTTCAATGGAAATGACTTTAGAAATTCTAATATAATGCTTCTGTTAATTTTCATAGTCTTGTTATATTCAAGCAAGAGTGTTAACTTTTTTTTTTCAGGATAATATTTATACTTCTCACTCACAATTAGGGTCAAATTTTGGCCAGATCCCAGCCAGAAGAGACCCTGTATGTGAAAGTTGGGTATTTTGAGTGTCTTGGCATTAATCTCATCCTGTTTTATGGGTGGCAGCAGGTTTTTTGAGTTCGCATTATTTGCAGGGCAGTCTAGATGGTTCTCAAAATGTGGTCCCTAAATGACAGCATCAGTTATATCCTAGGAACTTTTTTGAAATTCGAGTTTTTGGGTCTCATCCCAGACCTACTAAATCAGAAACTCTGAGGCTGGAACACAGCAATTTGTGTTATCACTATCCTTCTGGCATACACTGAAGTATTAGAACCACTTTTTCTTTGCAGCATATACGTACAATGGAGTAGTATTTAGCTCTCTAATTAGAGAAGGAAATCCTGACGTAACCTACAACGTGGATGAACCTGGAGGACAGTATGCTAAGTGAAATAAAGCAGGCACAGAAGAACAAATGCTGAATGATTCAACTTAAATAATGTGTCAAAAATAGTCAAACTACTAGAAGTATAGAGTAGGATGGGGGTTGCCAGGGACTGGGAGGAAGGGGATATATGGGAAGTTGCTGTTCAACGGCTATAAAATTTCACTGTGCAAGATAAGTTCTAGCTGTACAACACTGTGCCCAGAGTTAACAACACTGTGTTATACACTTACAAAATTGTTGAGGGTAGATCTTGTAAGTATCCTTACTGCAATAAAAATAACACAAAGTAATATAAAATGAAACACACACACACACAAAATTAAAGAAAGTAAAATTTGAGAACCACTGGTCTGGAGAAAAGTGCAGAACTGAAACAGGCTATTATTGGCGCCATCTTTTTTTTTTTTTTTCTTTTTTCCTCTTCTCTTGATCTTGCTTCTTCCATCAGCTCTCTTTTTTCAGCAAGAACTTCTTGAAAGTGTTGTTTTATGTTCACTGTCTCCAAGTCTTCTCTTCCTGTTCTTTCCTCAAGCCACACAATTAGATTTTTATCTTTGTTCACAGTCATTGAAACTGCTTTTGCTGAGTCATGCTCATGTTGCTAAATCCAGTGGTCATTTCTCAATCTCCATGTTACTCGACCAATCAGTGGCATTTGACCGAGTTGATTACTCCCTCCTTTTCAATATACCTTCTTTATTTTTCTTCTAGGACAACACACTTTCTGGAGTTTTATCCTAGTTCCTGACTGCTCCATTATCAGTGTTGACACTGAATATTGGCATGATCCATAGCTGAGCAATCGATCCTTTTTAATTCCTCATCTCACTCACTTCCTTGGTAATTATCTACGCATTGCTTTAAATGCCAACTCTGTTAGAGTTGCCCAGTTTAGCAAATATAACTACAGGATGGCCAGTGAAGTTTGAATTTCAGATAAGAAACCGAAAATGTTTTACTATAAAAGTATCCCAAATATTACATGTGATATACAACATTAATTATGTTGATGGATAATTATTGGTATTAATTATTAACAGTAATCACAATAATTACTAATAGTTATATCAGGGAATTAAATCCATTACCTAAGATATATTTGGGACATATTTATCCTAAAAAATTATTTGTTGTTTATCTGAAAATCAAATTTTGTTATATTGCTACATTTTATCTGGTAATCCTAACCTATAAGCCAGGGAACTCCCAAGTTATATATTCAGCCCAGAGCTTTCTTTTGAATTCCAGAAATCTATAACTGTCTACATCTCCACTTTGATGATCAATAGACAATTCAAACTCAACATGACCCAAGCTGAGCTCCTGATGTTCCCCAACTCTAGATGTGCTCTACCCACAGCCTTCCCCTATCCCAGTTGATGGCAACACTTTCTTCCATTAGATCAGGACAAACACTTAGAGTGATCATTTTCTTGTTCTCTTTCTCTTGCATCCACACTCAATTAATTAGTCAGGAAGACCTATTGGCTCTACCTTCAATAGGAATCTGAATTTCCAACCATTTCACACATCCCCACCTCCATACCATCCTGGTACAAGTCACTCTCATCTACTGCTTCCAGCAGCCTCCTAGCTGGTCTCCACCCTTTTCCGTTTAGTTTGTTCTTGTGACAGAAACTCTAATAGGATCCTTTTAAAATCTAAGCCAGATGTTCCTCTTCCACTCTGCTCACTCCAGTGGCTTACTCTCATGCAGAATTAAAAGCCCAACTCATTTCAGTGGTCTTCAAAGTTCTAAATCACCTAGTTCCTGCCACTTCTCTGACATCATTTCCCATTATCCTCCCTTCATTGATTCTCTTTGATCACACTGGCCTTGCTATTCCTGGTTCGCTCTACCCACATTTCCACCCGAGAGCTGTTGCACGGCTGTTCCCTCTGCCTGGAGTGCTCTTCTCCCAGATATTCACCAGGCTAACTTTCTCACCTCCTTAAGTCTTTGCTCAATGTCACTTTCTCAGTGAAGCTCAAACAGACCATTTTATTGAATTTGTAATTCACTTCTTCACACACACACACACACACACACACACACCCTGAAGTCCCTTGTTCCACCTTATTTTTTACCATAGCACTTACCATTTTAACACGTTTTACTAATGCATTGTGTTTATTAATTATTGTCTGTCTCATCTCCCTCACTCTAGCCCAGAATGGTCAAGGAAAGCTTCTGCTCCTGCTTTTGGTTCTGTGAATTAACTTACCCAATGTTCCTTAAACTTACTGCCCTCTGAATACACTTTTACTAACACTAATAAGACCCTGGGATTTAGCTTTGCCCCTCTTCTCAACAAGATAATACAATTCGTTCAAAAAAGTAAATAAAGTCAAAGGGTTTTTATCTCAGAAAAGGACTTTGCATCTCCAAGGACTTCAAGACTAGCTCATCCAGCTCTAGCCAAACTGGCACAATCCCTATAGATGTTTCTTAACAGAAAGTTACATAAAATCATGTATGTTCCCCTGACAAATTTGGTTCCCATTTTATTTTATTTTATATTTTGAGACAGGGTCTCACACTGTCACCTAGGCTGGAGTACAGTGGCTAAAGTGATCCTCCCTCCTCAGCCTCCCAAAGTTCTGGTTTCTACTTTAAAAAGACCCTGAATGTCTAAAACAGGGTTTTTATTAATAAGTATTTCAGAAAACTAAATATAATGAGACAATGCTTTTTAGAATGCGTGCTACACGGCTGGGCACAGTGGCTCATGCTTGTAATCCCAGCAGTTTGGGATACCAAGGCAAGAGGATCACTTGAGCTCAGGAGTTTGAGAATAGCCTAAGCAACAAAGGGAGACCCCATCTCTATAGATAACTTAAAAATTAGCTGGGCATGGCAGTGCATGCCTGTGTTGCCAGCTATTTGGGAGACTGAGGCAGGAGGATCACTTGAGCCCAGGAGGTCAAGGCTGCAGTGAGCCATGATTGCACCACTGCACTCCAGACGGGGTGACAGAGGGAGACCCTGTCTAAATAAGAAAAAAAAAAAATGACTTGTAAATACTTAATAATGAGTTTTGACACTCTCACATCTCTTCTTTAAAATGTACCACCGATTTAATCTGACATCTTTCTCCCAAGAGCTTTTGGCTCAGCATAGCTCAGGTGAGTTTATAGCTAAAACCCCATTAATTCAACTAGCGAAATTGAGAGTTCCCAACTGCTATTACCCTCATTTTGTGGAAAGAGTAATGGAGTTACACGCAAGTCAAAGTGATTTGCCCCAAGTTTTATGTGTCATTGTCACAGGGTTTTTTTCCCTCATCAGTTCTTGGTACTTTAAAGCCAATATTTGGTTGCAGTTTCATGAGAGCTTTTAAGTGAAACTAGCTGTAAGAAAGCAGCCTATGAAAAGTATTTCATATTTATTACAGTTCCCTAGATCCTGGAGTATGCAGCATCTCAGCACTCAAGAAACAAGCAGTAAATTCTAAGGTCCATTTCACCCTGAGTGAAGTGATTGAAGTCAACAGTCATTAAAGGTGATGAAAGTGATAAATTCCGCTCCATATTTCAGCTGTTTATCATTACCGCCTATCCTCATCAATCAGTAAATTAATTAATAGATAGTGCCTATGAGGATATTTCTATTCATTCAAATAATTTATTTAACCACTCTCATAGACTTTTAATACAGCAAGAAGGAGATTTTTCAAAATTCTACCAAATTCATGTATGAGGTAAATGTAAATCTAATACAATGCTTTAGCAGCCTCACAAATTACATTTCCAAGAACATTGAAAATTATGAATATCAGCTCAATTGGCTCCCAAACTGGCCACATTGGAATCATCTGGGCAGACCAAAAAAAAAAAAAATGCATGGGCCCAATCCCTAAACATTTCTGATTCAGGTTTGGGTTTGTGGCCCAGGAATCAGAATTTGAAAAATAGCTCTCCGCTGAATCAGATATAAGTAGATCTGAAAAATCACTGAGTTAAATAAACAGTGTTAGGATGAAAGGTGAGTCAGCCAGGAATTTCTCATCAATTGGCTGATTATTAATGGGCCCAAACTGGACAAAGCAATTTCATTGGAAAGTCTTCATTTAGAATGTCAGACAGATAACTCAGTGTATTAGATTTCCTTTACAAACTGCTGACCCGTGCCATGTAAGGCCAAGGTGGCAACTTCTGTAAATACACAGGAGAGAGGCTGTGTCAGCCTTACCTCTTCTGATAGAAGCATTCCTCAGGTGTGCACCCTATCTGTAAGCTCGCGGGTGCCCCTATTTTTTTTTTTTCTTCCCAACTCGTCATTGTCTATTTCCCCACACCATACCACCTTGTGTGCGTGGCCTTCTCTGCAGGGGAAATCGGAACCAACTCCAAGTCTGAACTGAGAGGATGTACGTGTGAAGGAATAGGCCTCAAACAAAGACCTCATTCGAGCCCTGAGTACCCAATCTATTTTGATAAAGTCTTTTTAAATAATCACCCTATATATGACCATATTTTTCCTTGTTGTATTACTTCCTAACAGTTTCCCTCTATTTAATTTATACATTGAATCATTACTGTCTTCTGATAACTGTTCTGTATTTATCATTATTAAACTCATTTTATTGATCTCATTCTTTGCTCCAATCTGTCATAATTTTATGAATTTTAATTCAATTCTTTCTGCATTTATGATCCCTCCAGCATCGTGCCACCTTCACGTTTTTATTAACATGGTCTCCAGTCTCTCTTCTACGCTGCCAGTTATTATTATGATGTGATGTTAATGAGACTATTTAAACATATTGTACCACTGCAGCACCTCATTGGGGGAAAAAAAAAAAGGCTCACCTTGACATTAAGCAATTAATATTAACTTTCATGTTTAATTTTTTTGCCAATTTTCATTTATTTTGCATCAGAATTGCATGATTCACGTGCCTCTCCTATTCCTCTGAGTGTTGTGTAAAGACAAATGCTTTTCTCACACTGCCAAATAACACCACAAAGTGCTCATACTCTATTTCCTTTACCTACAGAGCATCTTAGTTCACCAAATAGATAAATTCTCAACCCTTCCTCACTTCCATTAGTTAAGGTAAAAACAAAATTCAAGGAAATGTTAAAATAATGTAAAGCCTTTGACATGAAACTACACAAATCCGCGATGTTTATAGAAAAGGCTGATGCTACATTCCTAAATTCATTGTGTGGAGGCTAAGTTCTAGTCGATACAGGATTTTCAAGTGTCCCCAAAGAGCTGCTTATCATGGATACTTCCCGTACATAGAAGAAGTGGGTTAAGATAAATTAATGGATTAAGATATAAGTATCCCTGAGCTTTCCGGGAATTTTAGTCTAAGTGTTATATACCTACATAAAGATGATAAACCTCAGTAGTGACCCTCTGCCCTTGTTTACACCTTCTAGTCACAAATTTCAGCTCTTTCTAGAATCATTAAATTTCAGAACATTTGAGAAACTATGTTAAGCAAGGTTGTTCTCTATTTCTTTATTGGTAAGCACAAGAGTGAGGGGTGTTTATGTAGCCCTGGGTTTTTAAGCCAAGCAATCCACCCTCTGTCTCCACCACCATTGCCGCTCATCCTTTGTGACTCTCTCCTTGATAATCCCAGGGATTGCTTCCAAATGGGGCTCTTGACATGATGACCAGTTTTCAAGTTGAAAGCCTTTGTTGCAACTTGCCCAGTTTTGACCTTTTAATTCCCAATGGTTTATAATTAGTGATTTAGAATGTTTCTCCAACTCGACTTGTCAACTACTCCTGGTAGACACTTTGCTGGGCCCAGCCCCTAAGGCATTTCATCTTAGCAGGATGTCTGGTATCCAGCAATGTTTTCTCTGTGTCCTTCTGGAAAATTCAGATGGCATCCGTGCAAATGTAGTCTAATTGACCTGAAGTGAAAAATGCAGCCATTTCAAATCAATAAATTTTATCTGTACAGCTGAACCATGTACTTCTGTTCCTAATGACTATAAAGTCTTAAGACATTCTCTGCCATACCTGTGAATGTGAAAAATGGCATATGTTTGATTTTCCTGAGTAGAAAAGTTTTAAGTTATCATTGAACTAAGAGGGACTTCAAAAGTCAATTTGTCTAAGGTTTTCAACTACTTGATAGACTCTATGATGCAGATTTTCAAAGCTGGTCTTTTGAATTCCTTCCAATCTCATCAACTATAAGAGGCAAGAGGAAGGGACCTGAAAGACCATGTAGCTGACTTTCTCATTTAACAGAATAAGTAATACAAATCACAGTTTCAGCTCCTAGAGCTGGAACTAGAACTCACGTTTCCAGACTTGGTCTAGTCTCTTTATCACTCTGTTTGACCTTAGTGTGAAAAAGTTTCTACTTTTCCAAGGGTTAGAAAAGTGAAGAAAATGATGCAATAACAAAATTTAAGCATTATAAGGAAAATAACCTAGTATATGTTAGACATTTCTAGAATGTTTCAGGAATTTTTCCCTAGTAAAGCAGAACCATAACATTTTAAAATGGGAAAGAATACATCATCCTCTCTACTCCAGCCTGCATAAGAAGGCAGTGGACATGCTTGATACCTATATTAGCTTAGAGTTCATAAACAACTCCCTGTTCTTAAGTCTACCCAAAAACGTTACCACAATTGGATGTTGTATGAGAATGTAGCTGAAGCATCCAAGTGGAGAAATTTGTTTTAAAAATCCTCGAGCTCATTCACTCGAGTTATGTCTTCATGATTCCGAATAGCTTCATTCACCCTCAAAGCCAATGAAACTGTATCTATGGGGTGTAACAAGTCAGTTCAAATTCATTTAGTAATTTTAGGTAGAGAATAAATCTTCACATTATAGATGAAGACATAAAGACAATAAAGTAAGCAAATAATGTGGCTTTCTTCAGGGTTGTTTTATCTGCACATGATCAAGAGTAGTGTTTTGGTTTATAACTACAGATGCGTGTCATCATTCTCGCATTGTCTGTTACAACGGCCACTGTACACATTTGCCATTCCTTGGACACCTGGCTCCAGTCTTCCGTGTTCCTTGACAGTTTTATCTAGTTGTTCCCTAATTGGCCGTGCCCATCGTTGGTCTTACATCAGCCACATCTCAAATACTGCAGTGAGGGTGAAGGAATCATTGTGTGCACTCAAAGTGCGGTTAAGTTGCAACCACTTGCAGGGAGGAAAGCAAAGGGTCTTTGTAGAGCTTTCAAGTCCTATAGTTGGAGACTTTGAGAGTTATGCTAGACCAGTGCTGTTCAACATAAATATAATGACAGCCATATATCATTTTACATTTTCTAGTAGATACATTATGAAAAAGTTTTTTTTTAAATCTAAAATTAATATTAATCTATTTTATTTATCTCGATATATTCAAAATATCATTTCAACATTTAGCATAGTTGCATTTTAGGTGCTTAACAGGCCACATGTGGCTCGTGGCAACTGTATTGGAGAGGGCAGCACTAGATAGTTCTCCTGGGAAATCATTTTCTTCGGTTAATCCTAGTAAGCAACCACTCCTTACGATGAATTTTCCATGTTAAAAAAAAAATCATGGCAAGTCAAGACTTCCCAACTATAAATCAGGTTCTCCAAATAACAAAAACAATAGGATATATATAAATATATATATATATATATATATATATATATATATATATATATATATAGAGAGAGAGAGAGAGAGAGAGAGAGAGTGATTTAAGAAATTAGTTCATGCAGTTGTGGAGGCCTGCAAGTCCAAAATCTGCAGGGGAGGCCAACAAGCTGGGGACCTAAGGAAGAGCAGATGGTGCAGCTGGAGTCCACAGACGGTCTGGAGGCAGAATTTCTTCCTCCTCAGAAAACCTCACTTTTTATTCTCTTAAAGGCTTCAACTCATTAGATGAGTTTCATCCACATTGTGGAGGGTAAGCTGCTTTACTTACAGTCTACTGATTTAAATGTTAATTACATCTGAAAATATTGTTTCACAGCAGCATCTAGGCTGATGTTTCTTTGTCGTCGTTTGTTTGTTTGTTCTGAGACAGGTCTTGCTCTGTTGCCCCAGGGGCTGAAATGCAGTGTTGGAATGATAGCTCACTGCAGTCTTAAACTCCTGGGCTCAAGCTATCCTCCGACCTCAGCCTCCCAAGTAAATGGTATATAGGTGTGTGCCACAACACTTGGCTAATTAAAAAAAAAAAATTCTTTTGTGGAGATGGGGTCTAGCTATGTTGCCCAGGCTGGTCTCAAACTCCTGGTTTCAAGCAATCCTCCTGCTTCGGTCTCCCAAAGTGTTGGGATTATAGGCTTGAGCCATGGTACTTAGCCTAGACTTGTGTTTGATCAAACATCTGGGAATCATAGCCTAGCCAAGTTGATCCATAAAATTAACCATCACACCAACCAAAACAAAGGAAATGGTTTGAAACAGTTACCCACGTAACTCAGGAAATAATCCTTATCCAATAAGTTTAGATATTAATTAAAAGTAATACAAAAACTGCACTTAGTTTTGCAACAGCATAATAGAATTCAGCTTTGCTTTGGCCGTGATGACCTGGCAAAAAGAAAGTCTTTTTACATTTTTCTGTAAACTGCTTAATATTCTGGACAGCCCTCCTTTGTAACATTTTAACTATTATAACCAATAACTTGACTGTGTTAAATTATCAAGGTGGATATTTTAAAAATTAAACAAATCAACGAAAGAAACCAGGAATGTCTCAATAGTATTCCCTTGGGAAGAATGGGCAATCCACAAGAGTATGTTACATACCTGACATCTAAAGACATCATGGGAAACTACAGATGTGGTTATTATTTATTTCACACAGGACTGATAAATGTAGAAATCACACACTTCAATTACTTCCCTTTTCTTCTGTTCTTCGTTAAATTAATATTTAGATAGTTATCTCTTCTGGCTGCCCGATATTATTTCAAACCCTCTGTCTATTTGGGGGTGGTATCCAAGAAAAAGTAAAAGGCAGTCCCTCTCCTCCCACTTTGGAACCTGAAGGGAACAGATGTCATCTTTGCCAGCTCCTTGGTGACTGGGATGAGACTATATAAATGAGGCTCAGCCAATCAGATGATTCCCCTCCCAGCGCCCCCCCCCACCCCCACCAACCCCTTTACCCCACCATTGCCGGCTCTTGGTGCAGGAGGATCAGAGATTATTGGCAGTGACTGTGGTGGAGTTGTGGAGTTGAAAGGCCAGTGGGGTGGAAGAGAGTGCACAGGGGCGCCAGTGCCAGCAGCAGCATCTCTGTTCAGCAATCATAACGCCAGGAATAGGGCATCATGGAAAGACTCTTCCCGTGGCTGTGACAGGCCCTTGACTGTGCTTTGCATTCTTAGCTCCTCCTGCTCACCTTCTGATTCTATGAGCTAGCAACTATCTTCCCAATACATTTTTTTCTTAAGTTTTAAAGTAGCCAGAGTTAATTTCTGTTGCTTAACAACAAGAGCTCTGACCCAGTCTAGAACCCCACAAATGGAAGATGATTTTTTTTTTTTTTTTTTTTTTGAGACAGAGTCTCACTCTTTTGCCAGGCTGGAGTGCAGTGGCTGATCTCTGCTCACAGTAACTTCTGCCTCAGCCTCCTGAGTAGCTAAGACTACAGGCATGCACCACCAAGCCCAACTAATTTTTGTATTTTTAGTAGAGACTGGGTTTCACTGTGTTGGCCAGGATGGTCTCAAGCTCTTGACCTTGTGATTTGCCCACCTCTGCCTCTGACTCTTCAGATCTGCTATTAACTGCATGGATCTCTAATATTTTTTAGAGGGGTTTTCAAGATTTCTGGTCTCAGGACCTCTTTACATTTTGAAAAATTATTGAAGACACCAAAGAGTTTTTGTTGACATGAATTATCTACTGATATTTACCTATTAGAAATTAAAACCAAATTTAAACTATTAATTTAGTAAAAAAAAAAAAAGATACATCCCTTACTTGTTAGCATACATAACATTTTTCATTTAAAAAAAAAAAAAAAGCTTTATTTTTTTGTGCGTGGTGGCTTGTGCCTGTGATTCCAGCACTTTGGGAGGCCAAGGTGGGCAGATCACTTGAGGTCGGGAGTTCAAGACCAGCCTGACTAACATGGTGAAACTCTGTCTCTACTAAAAATACAAAAATTAGCCAGGCGTGGTGACATGTACCTTAGTCCCAGCTACTTGGGAGGCTGAGGAATGAGAATCACTTGAACCTGGGAGGCAGAGGTTATAGTAAGCCAAGATGGTGCCACCGCACTCCAGTCTGGCAACAGAGGAAGACTCTGTTTCAAAAAAAAAAAAGCTTTATTTTCAAAAAACACGAAAGAGTTTTCTGGTTGAATAGAACACAAGAGTCTCAGTTATGCTTCTGCATTCAGTCTGTTGTTATATATTCTTTGAGTTAAAGTATGAAGAAAATTCAGGTTTACTTAGATACATAGCTGGGAATCAGGAGAGCATTTTAGCAGCCTTTTTAGATATTTGTGAATATTCCTCTTTGATACCACACCAAGGCTTGACAAATGGTGGTTTCTTAAAGGTTAGTTGTAATATAGAATCCAAAACCTAGCAGTAAACAGTTCCTGTCTTACTGCATTACAATCTGTTTTGAAATAATTTTAACATGGGTCATTTGGAAAATATTGGTTTACTAAATTATGCAAATCTGAAATGTCAACATACCTCACTGTACAATATCAGAACCATATTCATTAGTGTCACGACCAAACTCATTAAAAAATACTTAAGTATTTGGAAATTGTTGGACTAATGGTGGCAAATCTAGGTTCTTGAAAATTTTTAATTTTCTCTTTAAAGTCCAGATTTTATCATTGGCAACAAAAACTCTAGGTTATTTTCCTTCAAGTGACGGGATCACTTCATTCATTAAAAAAACTACCCAACATGTCAGTCAGAAAAGGTACAGTTTGTCTGAGTCATTTTTTCCAAGTAGAAATGGTGTTCTATGATAAAAGCAACTAGTTCAGCTGCATTCGGTCACTCCAGTGCCTTTCCTGAGACAACCATTTTATTTTGAAATGCGGAGCACTTTATGTGTACTTTCCATTTCTCACAAGTAATGTTTTTAGAAACCTGTATTCAGGTGTCTAGATTTAATTAAATTAATAATTTTTGTCTTCATCAAGACATTCTTCAATGAAATTGACATTTTCTGTCCTGTGGGTGTTTGGCTTGAAGAATGCAAGGACAACTAGCATAGCTTGGAGCCACTGCCTTGATTTGTGGCAAGACTCTAGCAGTTTCACCTGCCATTGCTTTGAACCATCAATGCATATGCGAACACAATAGAAAAAGACAAATAATGCTTTAGTATTATTACAAAGACAGTTTTGACCCGACAGTCTCGCTAAAGGCTCTCAGAGCCTCCAGGAGTTCATTGAACACAGTGGGGGAATCACTGGGCTAATAAGTTAATGAGTGCCTGTCTACAAATGAGAGGCTTTGTAAGCCTTTATCATTACAGAAACAGGTGAAAATAAGACTTGCCATCTTAGTTTACACAATTTTGTTATAAATGTTTCTAAATAAAGAGTAACTTGTCCTACTTTATTGCAAGATCTTTCTCTAGGATTTTGAAAGCTAAAATATTTGAGTACTTAGAGCCTTGTGACTGGTTATTTTGCCATTTTGACCTCTCAAACTGTGATAGGTTGTGTCATAAAGTATCACTAAACTCATTTCAAGGAGTGAGGCTGGAGTGTCAGGAAAGGTTAGTTGACTTGAGCTCCTGTAATAATCCAGGGATACATTGGTTTAGATATCAGAGATCCCAGGAGGTGGTATCAGCGAAACTTTTCCTGAAATCCAGCCATCATGGGTTTTGATCTCTTGATTAAAGGCATTTAATTTGCAGTGAAAGAAGGGAGCAATGTAAAGGTAGAGATGAGAATTCTACATGAGCTGGCTTGAAATGACACCACAGAAAAGATCCTGGTGGACTTGAGTAGTATGTAATATTGGACTGAGCACAACAATGAGAACTACTAGTAAGAACTTTCTTCCTAGGAATAATATACTGGAGATATTGTGGGTTTGTTTCCAGACCACTGCAATAGAGCAAATAATCATAATAAAATGAGTCACCTGATTTTTTTTGGTTTCCTAGTACAAATAAAAGTTCTGTTGACATTCTTCTGCATATGGGTATCCAGTTTTTCCAGTACCATTTATTGAAGAGGATACTCTTTCCCTAATGTTCTTGGCACTTTTATCAAAAATCATTTGGCTGTAAACATAATGATTTATTTCTGGGTTCTCTATTCTGTTCTATTGGTCTGTCTTTGTGTCTGTTTTCATACCAATGCCATGTTGCTTTGGTTACTATAGCCCTGTAATATATTCTGAACTCAGGTATTGTGATGCTTCCAGATTTGCTATTTTTGCTCAGCATTGCTTTGGCTATTCAGGCTCGTTTTTTGGTTCCATATAAATTTTAGGATTTTTTTTTGTATGACTGTGAAAAATGACATTGGTGTTTTGATAGGGATTTCACCGAATCTGCAGATTGCTTTGGGTAGTATGATAACATTTTAACAATATCAATTATTCCAGTAGCTGAGCATGGGATATCTTTCCATTTGTTTGTGTCCTCTTCAATTTCAGTAGCTATTGTAAATGGGGTTCTCTTCTTGATTTATTTCTGAGCTAGTTCCTTATTGGTATATAGAAGTGCTAACAATTTATGTATATTGATTTTCTATCCTATAACTTTACTGATTTTATTACTCTAAGAGTTTTTTGGTAAAGTCTTTAGGTTTTTATAGATATAAGATTACATCATCTGGAAAGACTAAAACTGGACTCGTATCTCTCACCATTTACAAAAATTAACTCAAGATGGAATAGACTTAAATGTAACACCCAAAACTCTAAAACTACCAGAAAAAAAATGTAGGGGAAACACTTCAGGACATTGGTCTAGGCAAAGATATTTTTGACTAAGACCTCAAAAGCACAGATAACAAAACCCAAAACCAAAATTAAACAACCATATCAAATTCAAAAGCTTCTATACAGCTAAGGAAACAATTAACAGAATGAAGAGACAACCTGATGAATAGGATAAAATATTTGCAAACTATTCATCTAACAAGGGACTAATATTCAGAATATGCAAGGCATTCAAATAACCCAGCAGAAAAAAAAAAGACAAATAATATCATTAAAAGGTGGACAAAGGATCTGCGTAGACATTTTTCAAAGAGGACATGCAGATAGCCCCAACAGGTATATGAAGAAATGTTCAACATCACTAATCATCAGGAAAACGTAAATCAAAACTATGATGACCTATCTCACCTCAGAATGGTTATTTCTAAAAAGACAAAAAAATAACAGATGCTGGCAAGGATGTGGAGGAAAGGGAACTCATACACTGTTGGTGGTAATATAAAGTACAGCCACGAAGGAAAACAGTATGAAGATTTCTCAAAAAACCAAAAATAGAGCTATTAAACAATCTAGCAATCCCACTATTGGGTATTTATCCAAAGGGAAAGAAATCAGTTTATCAAAGGGATTCTTGTACCCTAATACCAAAGATATGGAATCAATCTGACTGTCCATCAATGGATGAATGGACTGAAAAATATGGCATGTATACACAATGTAATATTAAGCAGTCATAAGAAAGAATGAAATAATGTAATTTGAAGCAACATGGATGGAACTTGAGGTTATAACGTTAAGTGAAATAAGCCAGGCATGGAAACACAAATAGTTCATGTTCTCACTCATATGTGGGAGCTAAAAAAAAGTTAATCTCAGGAAGATAGAGAATAGAATGATATATATCATGGACTAGGAAGGGTGTGTGGGAGGGGGTGACAGTGAAAAGAGGTTGGTTAATGGTACAAATGTACAATTAGGTAAGAAGAATAACTTCTAATGTTGACAGGAAAGTAGGGTGAAAACAGCTATGGCTAAACACAATGTATTGTCTATTTCAAAATAGCTAGAGGAGAGAACTGAAAATGTTCCCAACATATAGAAATGATAAATACTTGAGGTGATGGATACCCCAAATATGCTGACTTAATTATTTCACATTCTATGCCTGTAATAAAGTATCACATGCACCCCATATATATGTACAAATATTATGTACCAATAAAAATAATTTTTAGAAAAGTTATATTTACACTTTACAACAGTATATTAAATATGTAATAGCATTATATCTAGGAAAAATTTACATAATTTAATTTAAAAATACTTTATTGCTAAAAAATGCTAATGATCAACTGAACCTTCAGTGAGTTACAATCTTTTAGCTGGTGGAGGGTCTTGCCTGGATGCTGATGACTGCTGGCAATTTCTTAAAATAAGATAACAATGAAGTTGACCACATCAATTGACTTCTTCTTTCATGAAAAATTTCTCTATTAACAGTGCTGTTTGACAGCATTTTACCCACAGTAGAACCTCTTTCAAAATGGGAGTCAATCGTCTCAAATCCTGACACTGCTTTATCAACTAAGTTGATGTAATATTCAAAATCTTTTGTTGTCATTTCAACAATGTTTGCAGCATCTTCTCAAGGAGTAGTTCCATCTCAAGAAACCAGTTTCTTTGCTCATTCTTAAAAAGCAACTTGTCATTCATTCAATTTTTATGAGTTAGTTGCAATTCAGTCACATCTTCAAGTTCCACTTCTAATTCTAGTTATTTTGCAGTATCCACCCCATCTGTAGTGACTTCCTCTGCTGAAGTTTTGAACCTCTCAAAATCATCCATGAGGATTGAAATTAAATTCATTCAAACTCTTGTTAATATTGATATTTTGACCTCTTCCCATAAATCATGAATGTTCTTGATGGCATCCAGAAAGTTTTCAATTTACGTTGCCCAGATCCATCAGAGGAATCATTATCAATGGCAGCTTGAGTCTTAATGAAATATGTGTCTTAAATAATAAGATTTGAAAGTCAAAATTACTTCTTGATCTATGGGCTGCAGAATGGTTATTATGTTAGTGGGCAGGAAGACAATATCAATCTCTACATCTCCATCAGAGTTCTTGGGTGACCAGGTACGTTGTTAATGAGCCGTAATATTTTGGAAGAATCTTTTTTTCTGAGCAGTAGCTCTCAACAGTGGGCTAAAATATTCAGTAAGTCATACTATAAACAAGGGTGCTATCATTAAAGCTTTGTTGTTCCATTGACAGAGCAGAGGCAGAGTAGATACAGCATAATTTGTCAGGGCCCCAAAATTTTCAGAATGGTAAATGGGCCCTGGCTTCAACTTAAAGTGACCAGCATTAGCTCCTAGCAAATGAGTCAGTCTGTCCTTTGAAGCTTCAAAGCCAAGCATTGACTTCTCTTCTCTAGCTATGAAAGTCCTAGGTAGCATCTTCTTCCAAAAGAAGGCTGTTTTTGTCTAGATTAAAAATGTATTGTTTGGTGTATCCACCTTCATCAATTATCTTTGCTAAATCTTCTGGACAACTTGCTGCAGCTTCTGCCTTAGCACTTGTTGCTTCACCTGGTACTTTTATGTTATGGAGACAGTTCTTTCTTTAAACTTCATGAACCAATCTTTTCTAGCTTCAAACTTTTCTTCCGCAACTTCCCCACCTCTCTCAGCCTTCACAGAATTAAAGAGTTTAGGACTTTGCTCTAGATTAGGTTTTGGCTTAAGGGAATGGTGTGGCTGGTTGGTCTTCTCTACAGACCACTAAACTTTCTCTATATCAGCAAAAAGGCTATTTTTCTTTTTTTTTTTTTTTTTTTTTTTTTTAATCATGAATGTGTTAACTGGAGTAGCACTTTAAAATTCCTTCAAGAACTTTTCTTTTGCCTTCCCAGCTTGACTAACTGGCTTTCAGCCTGTCTCGGCTTTCGACCTGTCTTCCTCACTAAGCTTGATCATTTCTAGCTTTTGATTTTAAGTGAGAGATGTGCAACTCTTCCTTTCACTTGAACATTGACAGGCCATTTTAGAGTAATGAATTGGCCTAATTTCAATATTTCTATGTCTCAGGGAATAGGGAAGCCCTAGGAAAGGGCAAGAGATGGGGAGTGACAGGTGCATGGAGCCCTCAGAACACACACGACATTTATCAGGTAATTTCGCTGTCCTATATGGGTGCTGTTTGTGGTGTCTTAAAACAACTAAAATAGTAACATTGAAGATCACTGAGATCACAGATCACCATAACAGATGTAACAATAATGAAAAAGTTTTTGAAATATTGTGAGAATTACCAAAATGTGACACAAAGACTTGAAGTGAGCACATGCTGTTGGAAAGATGGCAGTGATAGACTTTCTCAATGCAGGGTTGCCACGAACCTTCAGTATGTAGACAATGCAGTGTCTGCAAAGTGCAGTGAAGTCAGATATCCCTGCATGCGCACAGACAGCCAGTTTCAAAGCTGCTCTCACTTTAGGGAGTTTTCTTACTGGTTATTTGGAGTATTTTAATAATATTTGCATAAATATTAATATTACACTCATTAACATTAAGAAAAATTTAAGGAGATGCTACCTTTCACCAGAGTAAATATGTTAAAGTTATTTTTGTAGACCACATTTGGTAAAGACTGGAGGAAAAACAAAACAAACAAAACCCCCTAACAATTAATAGTTGTACATTTGGAAAGAAAAATTAATTAGGTAACAGAGTTAATTGCAGTTTAAAACACTGCTGTCATAAATGTATAATACAAATTCTAAAGAGACATATCTGGTAGCTAAATCAAGTTACATGGTTTGTTATTTTTATTTTAAAGGAGCTAAACTGTGAAGAGTTGGTGTGTATAAGAGGCTGGAAACACAAATCCTTCAAAACACATCTCAGGCTTATAGTTTAGCTAAAATTACAACACATTATGTAGTAACATTCCTGCATATCTTGACTTGGGGATGTAATTCAAAGAACTGAAGCCTTTGCCCTGGTGTGGGAGGCCAAGCACTGGTGAGGACTGGAGATCACAAGAACCATCTTCATTGCTGGTGGGGTGGGAATCATTTCATTTGGAGACACAACTTGTCAATTAAAAAAAAGTCTGAAGACGCATGTTTTAGCCTGCTTGGGCTGCCATAACAGAATAGTACAGGCTGGGTGTCTCAAACAACAGAAAATATCTTTTTCATAGTTAAATAGTTAATTTCTAGAGGTTGGAAGTTCAAGATCAAGGTTTCAGTGGGGTTTGGTTTCTGGTGAGGACCCTCTTTCTGGCTTGAAGGTGGTCATTTTGTCCTTGCATGACCTTTTTTCTGAGAGCACTCAGAGAGTGTATGCGTGTGTGTGTGTGTGTGTGTGTGTGTGAGAGAGAGAGAGAGACAGAATGTGCACACTATCTAATGTCGTCCCTTGTAAAGACACTAATCCTTGGTCAGGCTCCACTGTTATAATCAAATCATTTTACCTTAATTATCATCTTACATGCTCTGTCTCCAACTACAGTCACATTGGGGGTTAAGGATTTAATATATGACATGGAGAAGAACACACAATTTTGTCCATAGCAATGCACATATCCCAGGATCCAGAAGTTTTAGAAACATTTCCTAGAGAAATTCTTGTGCATGTACACAAAGAGATGTGTAGAAAGATTATTCATTGTTGCATTATTTGTAATAGCAACATGAAAAAAATTTAGATAACCACCATTAGGAAATGGAGAAAGAAATTGTAAAGTAATCAAACAATAAGGTAATACACAGTAGTTAAAAGAGCAAATAAGAACTACCTACTGTGGCTCTGTTAGCGTGAATAAATCTTCCAAATAAAATTTGAGTATAGAAACCAAACTACAAAAAGTATACATAGATCATGATACCATTAATGTAAGAAAGTTAATAAGCAGCAGGTCTCTAAGTTTCTTATGGATACACTCATATGAATGAAACATATGTTAAAAATATGACAATATGGATGGAAAGAATGAATCTTAATTCAGGCTAGTGGCTGATTTAGAGAAGGAGGAAGGGCAGTAACAGGATAGGTGACTTTCATTTTGTCTGTAATATTTTATGCTCAAGTTAAAAGGATCTGAGGTAAATATGGCAAAGTAATAACATTTACCTAAGGGATAGTGGGTACATAGTAATTTGATATATAATTTCTATTCCTTAAGTTTGCAATTTTCATAATGAAACATTAAATAAGCAAACATATGTTTAAAAGGCAAAATTTTCCTAAGAGTTAGAGACATCTAGGAGTTCCCATTATTCACCAGTTACAGGTCCTTGGGCAAGTTACTTAACCTTCTTAAGTTGCTCTTATTTACGTATTTCATCTATACCTGTATTGTGAAACTCAGTAATGCTCATGTAAACCATGTGGCACCCAGCATAGAAAACAACGCTAGTTTCCTTTCTTGCACGAAGTACTGTTTAGTAACATCCGTTTAAACTCCATGTCTTTGTCTAAATTAAAAGAAAACTCTGAGTGATTGCAATAAGATAAGATAATTTTCCTGTTTCTCTTATCTTAGCCTTTTTTTTTTTTAAACTGCTACCTTGTCTTAGGTATTTAAATGTGTGTGTGTGCATGCACAAATACATAAGCAATACTTCACAAGTGCTTTAGAGTAGACGCTAAGCTTTTGGAGGGTGGGAAAGTGGTCTGTTTAGCTTCATGTAAGTGGGAAGCACCTTTTCACTTGCAGGTTCAAAAGAACTGTAACGTACTACATTGTAGCAAAACTGGAAGTCAGTTGAAGTTTTTGTGTTGAGACAGTATTTGCTGGTTGAATACTCATGGTCAATGTGTTCTTTTTCTTTCCTTCTTTGCTTTTTTTTGAGCTGGAGTCTTGCTATGTTACCCAGGCTGATCTCAAACTCCTGAGCTTGATAAATCCTCCTGCTTCAGCCTCCTGAGTAGCTTATCACAGGCATGCATTACTGTACCTGGCTGTATTCATTTTTATGTAGTCCTTCATAGCAATGTAGTGAGGACAGTTTTGTGTGGTCAACCTTCAATTATCCTTGTTATGGAGACATCAGAATACTCAGGAAAATCCAGAAACTTCATCTGAATCAACTGTTTTCATTTTTTAAAACTGCTGCTTGGACTATTAGCAGAAAAGATAATTGATTCAAGTATCTGCCACTTTTTGTTCTTTTTTTTTCATGCTGGACAATTTGTTAAAGAAAAATGCAAAAGTCACAAATTAGCAGCAATAAACATAAGAAATAAAAATAAAAAAGCCTCTGCTACTTTGAGGACAAAAGGCTAACTGAAAATCGAGCTGATCAAATTGGTTGCCTTCAATTCTATGTCGTCTTTAGACTGAAGCTCAGGGTTTCTTATATCTAAGGAGGAGAGGAGAAAGATATATAAAGAGCAGGCTGAAAAGAGAAGCTAGATCATCAAGGACTGCCATGCGCGCTGTGCACTGCACAACTCCAGACAGCACTATTTACAAACTATGTATGCACGCAGTGGCCCCGAAAGGAGATATCAAAGTAAAGAATAGAAAAGGCCCTAGTGGTTCAGAAGACTTCCTAGTCTCTGAAATGTCTCACAATCTAACTTCATGGGTGAAGCCCATTCTCACTTCACTACCCAAGTAAGTGACAGATTTTGGAGAAGCAAAGTCCGTAGTATGGATAATAAATAGGAATTTTCAGTGGGATACCTCCCAATAACACGGAAATAAAGGGAATGAAACTAACAAGGACCAAGAGGCAATGAATAAGGTTATTGATCTGCGGAATTTCCCTAAAAGATTGAAACCAAGCAGCAAATAGACATAATAAACAGTCAAATTGATATATATGTTGTACCATTTCCTGTATTTAAAAAGGTAAGAAACAGCCATGCTAATCAGTGTGAGGAAGAACACATGTACTTAAGCATTCCACTTTCAGTAGTGAACACATCCAAGGGGCACAGTTCATGCAGTTTTTACAGGTTTGAGAATGATTTTAATAAGCATGTAGAGAAGAAAAATACGTATTGGACAGTTTTGACCAGCATTCTGAGTTTCATCGCATTGGTTAAAAGTGTAAAGTAGGTAAACTCCTAAAGATCCTCCTACTTATGTGTGAAATCAAGGGTAGGTTCATGAGTTCTTTTGAGTTTTAAAGGTCTGTGATTTTATTAGCAATGATGGGTGATATACAAGGAAGAGGAGCAGAAAGAAATCATCCCTTTCCATGGACAAATGCTTTCTTTTATCATTGTACCTGTGTGTGAATAAATTCTGTAATTATTGTAAAATAATATATACTATTCCAAATGCTTTTCTTTGGATCTGCATAGAGTGCCTTTGATGTGAGCAAGGCTGGGCAGTTGTTTAAAAAAAAGTGGTTTGGAGATCAAGTTCTTGCCCTAATATGGTCAAGGTCTATTTTGGACTCTTTCATTTGAAACTAGCAACAGCAGATTAAAGACAACTTTACACTACAAGTTCAAAGTAGAAATGTCTTTTTGACCAACATCTAATTTCTTGCTCTTTGTGATCCAAATTTGGTAAGCTTTGGGGAACTGAATATTAAGATTATATTTCTGCCTTGTGAGCAGAAGAATAATTCTAGTCCATAAAATAAAATTGTAAGTGTCCAGTGAGGCCCACGGCTTGTCTTCATGGCACATTGATGGCTACTGGCTTGTGACCCATTAATAGGTCAAGTTCACTGTCAGTAACCACCATATTATCCTAACCTCTTCTGCTGACCACAAAGCAAATGAACCAGAAGATAAGGCTCTTTCTTGGATCACTAATATTTTCCATTTTGGTACATTTATATCTTTCCTAATGTAGCAAAGTAGCATTAAGCATAGCAATTTCAAGAGGTAAAACAGAGGTGTTAGAGAAGCCAGATGGCTGCCAACACGGGACTAACTCAACGGTAGTGTCCTGTTGAGGTCACCACTGTCCCAAGTCTGGACTCAGATTTTCAGGTCTAGAATTGGTTCTGTTTGCACATCCAAATTTTACCCAGCTGCGAGTTAACAGCAAATAACCAAACTTACAAAAAATTGGTGTAAAAACTGGTATTCTGATATCCTAGTTATTCCTATGGTAAATATTACTATATCATGAATATCATAAATATCCTATAGTAAATATTACTATATCATGAATAGATTGTTTATATCCCATATTCAGGGACTTCTCTTTTAAAGAATCTTGTTTTTTTTGGAAAGTTGAGTGAATTTCACAAAGATGCTTGCTCTATCAGTCATGATGAAATGGCACTGTGACAGAGAAAACCCACACTATAATTCAAACAGGGAATGTTTAATACAAAAAAGAGAAAAACCAATCAAAAGAGAAAAAAGTTAATCAAAAATAAGAGAAAAACCACACAGTAATTCAAACAGGGAATGTTTAATATAAAGAATTATTAACTATAACAGAGAATTGGGATAATAAAAGATTGACTTGTAAAAAATATAAATCACTGTACAGAATAAAAGGATAGCAGATACAAGAAACAACGTTACTCCTAGGGCTTAGATAAAGATGCCTTGGGAAGAAACAGATCTTATTGCAGAGGATGCAGCTGTGGCTCAAGGATGGCTGACAAGCCACTGAAATGCCTCATCAGTAGAACTTGCTAGAAACCCACCCTCTCGAGTGTCAAGGAAGCTATTCACAAGGTGGTGCCATATTTTGGAATTTACTCCAGTGTCAAGAAGGAGGTGACAGAGGAAGCTGCTGGCCACTGGGTGTTGGTGACTGCTACTTGCTGCAGGAACCTGCCAGTGGAGAAGCCCCACACATAGAAGGAACCTAGAGAAGAGAACAGACCAGAATCAGAAAGAGAAACCCCTTCCTCCTCTTGTATCTTTCTTGCACCCTCCACTGACATGCATAGCATCACGCCAGATACCAAAGGAGAAATATTTACAGGGTCCAGCTCCATTCTCACGGAGAAGGTAATAAAGGGTGGATTTGGAGCTGAGAGGCAAGAAATTGGTAACTGGCACAGTTGCTACATCAGCATGAAATTCATTCAAAGAAAGGTAGACAGTCTTGAAAACCATATCATTCAAGCTAAGGAAAATGTAATAAATCTTGTCTAAAAACAAAGCATACTTCTTTGTTTAAGGAAAATGTCTGTGGGTTCCAGACCCATAACACTTGGGTAGTTCTGTATAAACACAAATTCTTGGTCTGTTTTCCAGGTTCTGTTACAACCAACTTCTTGCTGGTTGGGTGGGATATTATACAATCAACATGGTTTTAGTTTCTCAGATTTTTAAAATCACTTTCATGGCCTGTCTCCCTGACATTATAAACCTTACTGCTTTGCTGAATCATGAAAGTTTCCTTTTGTCTTTAGCTGTATATTGCTATCTTGGGTGACAGCTACAGGTAGCTAACTCTTCAAGGCTGGAGATGACCTTTGTTCCAAGTTACAAAAGATCTCTCATGATAGCCTCCATCGTGGCTATAGAGAGCTCTAATTCTCTCTCACATGACCTCAGAGAGACAAAATCCATTTAACTTTTTAAGCCAATAGTGTTTGATTTCACGAGTTACTAAAAAACTTAGTAACAGCCTTTTTTTGTTACCCAGAAATAAGGTTTGCAAAGGGGAATTAATAAAGTAAAAGTAATACTTATTCAGAGAGTATTTACTAGCTGTGTAACTTGAGGTATGCTTTGTCCCTTGTTTTTTGCCTAATGCGAAATGTGTGTACTAATAACAATTTTGATGGGTCATTGTGAAATTAATTTAGTTAATAGATGTTAATGTGCTTAAGTCAGCACCTGGTACATAGTTAATACTTGTAAGTGACACATATGATGTGACATGAAAACTAAGAAATTTCTTTTTTTTTTTTTTTTTTTTTTTTGAGATGGAGTTTCGCTCTTGTTGCCCAGGCTGGAGTGCAATGGTGCAATCATAGCTCACTGCAACCTCCACCTTCCAGGTTCAAGCAATTCTCCTGCCTCAACCTCCTGAGTAGCTGGGATTACAGGCATGTGCCACCGTGCCCAGCGAATTTTTGTATTTTTAGTAGAGACGGGATTTCTTCACATTGGTCACAGTGGTCTCGAAGTCCCAGCCTCAGGTGATCCACCTGCCTCGGCCTCCCAAAGTGTTGGGATTACAAGTGTGAGCCACCTCGCCCGACCGAAAACTGAGAAATTTCTTAGATTTCTGGCAGAAATGTATCCAACTTGAGAAAAAAAGATCAGCAAGAATGAAGAATTTTAATACATTTTTGAAATAAGAAAAGGTATTGTTCCCTTTGGCAGTAGTCAAAGTCTACGTCCATTGACTATAGTCAGTTATACTCTATTTATTAAGCATAGTGGGAACTTGTGAGAACGTAGAAGATCTGTCCATTTAAGGCCCAAAAAGCTTTAGCGAGCAGTCTCCACTAGGCTTACGATGGATTGGGATGCAAATTAAATGTCACTAGATGGCGCTGTAGAGCAATTGAGCTTGGTTGCTTATAGGTGATTCTAAACATTTTTCTAAAATTAGATTATTTTCATATGAGCATTTTGCACAGGCATAGGCAGTTACGTGAACCAAAAATAGTGTGCCTATGTTCACCAGGGTTTTTACCCTCAAACAGTTGGTGTGGCAAGTATGAGAGACCTTGAGAACAAGTGGACCAGGAGGCATAGTAGGCTTAAGGGAAGGTGACTGAACACAAAGCAAGGTCAGGCTCAGTAGCTGGCTGGGATCACCAAATGGTCACAGAGAAACTACGGTCTGAGGTCAGCTTGTCAAACTTAAGGCTAGCATCGCTAAAATGAAAATTGTGAGCTAAATACTGCAAAAATAGAGCATTAAAAGGCTATAGTTTGATATCCTTATTTATATCTGAGGTTCTGATAGTATACCTGATGGTGTACTATCTAGTTCACAAAAACAAGACTAGGTTAAAATTATACTTTTTCAAGTCTTACTTTGGATTAGTATTTTCACTTTCTAAAGGGCATGTTTTAAGGGATCCACACTATTATATAAGAAAATTGTATTTGGGATTTGGTAGAGTAATTTTTTAGAAATAGTAAGGAGAGAGGCATGAAGTAAAGAAAGAAGTTGGTTTTATATACAGATGTTAAGGAAGGTTAGAAAGAAAGAAGATAAGTTGCAGGCCACATTGAGACATTTGACTCACATTATAGTGCAGTAAAACTAGTCGATTCAGCTCATTGCCTTCAATCTCCTCAATCAGTACAGCCTTGCCAATTTTTAAACCAGCCAGCAGAGAGTAAGAATGACTGGTCGGCTGTGCTGTGATCTATTTATTGTACTACACAGAGCCATAGCTAGATTCCTTCCAAGCCATAACATCAAGAAGGAACAGATTGCACTTGACCTGTAGATGTATGACTTTTGATGTGGACTTAGATGGAGATAAAGGAAGTCAGCTGCTATGGTGCTAGCATTAGAAATGGTGGGAAAGGGAAACACTCTAACAATCTTGGAATAAAGAAAAAATGGAGAAAAGAGATTTACAAGGTTAAGAAATGAAGAGGAAATATAAAGGAACTTAAAAGGAAATTATTCCTTGGCTTCAGGAAATTAACTATGGATTCTTTCCTTGTTATTTGGAGCCTTAAATAGTAAGAGATGTCTGTGGTGTGTGGAGAGGAACGTCTGTTTTATTGTGTTATGTGGTAACTCAAGACACTTGGCACTTAAAGGTATAACATTTCAGTAATCTGGACCTTGGAATCTCCACAGGTTTTAGTATTGTAATCTTCAGTCTCTACAAAGTTGACCTCAACTGAGTCATTGTTACTTTATTAATGATTTTTCATTATTTTTAGATTATTAGACTTCAAGTTTGAGTTATAAGATTCCTATTTCAAGCATCTTCTTAAAATTAACTACGGGCAAATGTGTATAATTCTTAGGTATTGCCTCTAAAGTCAAGGTTCAGGTGGTAATTCTGTTAAAAAGTCAGTTCCTGAGTATAATGGTAGAGAACAAATGTTATTGCTGTTGAAGCTGGTATGAGAATCCCATCTGAGGAAGGCTTTGCTGAGCTCATGTGACACTTAAAAAAAAATGAGGCTACACCCTGAGGAAGAAGTGGACCACTCATCCCAGTGCCTCCCCATCTTGACAAGGGATTGGGGGTGGGAGTTTGGGGTGTTTCAAGAAGGTGCTAGAAGGAGAGGATGGGGTGCTGGTGAAAGGGTGGAAAGGAACCCATCCTGGGCCTGGTCAGATCTATACACATGATTCTCAGAACATGATATGCTAAGTATGAGTAGGTCCTTTGGGAAAACCCTGAAGGAGCTGAGCCTTGTGTTCAGCTAGCATGTTTGAATTCAGGGGAAAAGATTATCATGAGAAGTGTGATGTTGGAATTGTAACATTTGTTTAATACAGTAATTTAAAGCTGACAACAGGTCACCCAGCTGGAGAGTGGCAGATCCACCACCCCACACTCACCCTGGCAGAGTGGAAAAAAAAAAGCAACTCTTGAACAATGAAATGAGTGAATGTGGAGATGAGTGAGGCCTCCCCACCCCCACGACTCTCCTTCTGTATCTATATGCCCCCCTGATGGCCCCTTATAGCTGGGCCCTCCCTGCCCCCAAAGGGTTAGATGAACTGAGTAACTGATAAATTACCCCTTCAGTTGCCTTGTCTGTGAGATGAGGAACTAATAGGATCTCTCCTGTGAGGTGTGATTGGTAATTCACATAAAGCCCTTAAACTATTACTGGTCATAAATGGTGGAATATAGAATATATGTTAGTTATATGTTAATCTTATCCTCAAAAATGACCTATTCTAATACTGTGTGCAGTAGCAGCAGATGAAGGAAACATGACTTTCAATTTTTAAATTTTCCTTAGCCTGTGCTTCATGACTATCAAAAGGCACCAACTCTGGAACTTTCAAAATCCTTGGTACCTTAATGTCTAGAGAGGCCCAGAGGTCCCACTGCTGTGCAGTTCACCCTCCAGCAACAGGCACTCCGGCCAAATGCCAGGCATTAAAATATTTCAGGAAAGACAAAGACTAGAGCCAAAGTAGAAAGAAATCAAGAGAAGAAAAATCACTTGAGTGGCACACAGTTATAATGAAGTAACACAGAACTAAAACCAAGCATTTTTTTGTTATGCCCTCTATGAGTAATATTTGTTTCTTGAAACTTTTAAAATATTTAAGGCAAAAAGAAATGAAATGCATGACAACCAGTTAAGGTCATACATTTAGGACAAAAATGATAAAATATTAAAATGAAAGAAATAAATGTTGTAACTGAGATACTGAGATCCTGTGGAGATGAATTATTCAAAGTAGGAAACACATGTGACCTCCAATCTATTATATAATGGGGGGAAAGGATGGTAGAGTTCAAGTGTAGAGCAATGCCAAGAGATGAGGAAATGACAGCAGGTAACGCTTAGCAATATTCTAATGTTATGCTTAGATTTAAAGAAAGGGAATTCAGAGAAAGAAGAGGTAAGTTTGGCTAGGGTAAAATCGAGACTAGGGGCTTGAAAATGGTATTTTTCAATCAGAACACCTAAGTAGTCAGGATAGACTAAGTTATGCTGCAGTAACAAACAACCCTAAGGTTCAATGACTTCAAACAGCACAATTTTATGTCTTGCTTATAATAGATGTCTATCATGAGTTGGTAAAGATCTCTGTTCACTAGTCACTTAGGGATAGGAGTTCTGATGGTACAGCCACCATCTTAAAATTTGCCAGTCTCTGTTCTAGAGGGAGCCCAGGGTTTCAGATCATGTAAAATACTAATGTCCAGAAATGACTCATGTGAGTTTTACTCAAACTCCGTGTTCAGGACTACTCCAAAGGGACCAAAAAGAACAATTTTACCCTGCAGGCAGAAGTAGGGAAGGAACAACAACAACAAAAAGATTTGGAGAATAACTTCAGTGGTTCCCGGGCAGCTCCACAGGGCACTTCTTGGAAGGAAAACCTGTTTGTCTGGGGGCTTCACATACTTTGGTCATGAGAAAATCAGCTCTTGACCCTAGCACGTAACATGAGCAGGATTATTTGTGTCTAAGATGTTCATAAATTTAGGGTGACTTTGAGGAAATGATTGTAGCTTTTTTTTTTTTTTTTGAGACGGAGTTTCACTCTTGCTACCCAGGCTGGAGTGCAATGGTGTGATCTCGGCTCACCGCAACCTCCGCCTCCTGGGTTCAGGCAATTCTCCTGCCTCAGCCTCCTGAGTAGCTGGGACTACAGGCATGTGCCACCATGCCCAGCTAATTTTTTGTATTTTTAGTAGAGACGGGGTTTCAGCATGTTGACCAGGATGGTCTCAATCTCTTGACCTCGTGATCCACCTGCCTCGGCCTCCCAAAGTGCTGGGATTACAGGCTTGAGCTACCGCGCCCGGCGATTGTAGCTTTAATTTTAGTAATAATTGCCAAGCATGTAACAGAACTCCAGTAGGCTATGGGGACAGACAAGGGCCTTTGCAATTTTCTAGCTTCAGAGTCTTGAATCCAAATGCCTACAAGAGCCAAGACAGGAAACGTGCGTGAATGGGGAAGTCCAGGAGGTGTGCAAGAGAGAGTTGTCACAACAGAGTGCACTGAGGGTACAAGTCCTCCTGAAGGGAGTGACTGCTTCTCAGCACCAGCAAAGGGCCATGAGATGGATTAATAATCCCATGTGAGGGATTATGAGATGAATGTGGCCGGATTTTCTGACTTTTTAAGAGAAGCCAGACAGATGTAGTTGGTTGTTTCTTGGTTTTTTGTTTTGTTTTTTTTCTAATTTTAGACATGAAATCTGGTTTTTAAACCTTGGTTTCAAATTATAAAAAATTTAGAACATCATTTTGAACCAATGAAACATGGCTATAGCGTACCAGTTTATGACAATTACGCAGTGTCTTTTCTTACCCCTTTCCCCTGACGCTCATTTCCCCAGCAGCAGCAGAACCCTTTATTTGGTCAAGGTCCAACTCGGAAACTCAATATGGAGAGCAGATGTATGTGGGGAGCTGCTCTGGTTGAAGCAGAGTGAGGGCCTGGACCCTAAAATTCAGCTGTTTCCTTTCTTCTCTCAGGACTTGAGAAGCACACTTTAAAAACCACAGAACGAGTGAAATGCAAGCCTCTCTTTCTTCAGGTGAGGATTCATACCTGGACGCAGAAGCAATCAGAGGCCTGTCAGTCCACAAGTCCTTCCAGAGCACCAGCAGTCCCACAGAATACATTCATCCATGTACTGACCGCAGTGCCCACTAGAGCTCCCTGTGTAGCCAGAGATGCACTGAGCCTCCATTAGACATCATCATGAAATGTACCCTGAAAAGACTCTTGTGCAGGACACCCTGCTGGCAACGTGTGGGGTGAAGGGTGCAGAGGCTGCCTTCTCCAAGGAATCATTTCCTAAGATGAACATTTCCATCTTGGCAAGCGCAGAGACAAACACTCGGGTGCTGTGCTCTGAAGCAGTTAAATTAATAAACTAAGAGGAATAACATCTTGGGGAGCATTAGTGCAGGTGCTCTCTGTGCAGTGAAACATAGAAAGTGTGAGTGGCAGGACAGACCCTCAGCAGGGTTGAGAAGGAGTTACATTAAGTCCTGGGTGTATGGTAGTTTGAATAACTTAATAGTTCAGCATTAGCATTGCCTTGCAAAACTTCTATGTATCTGCACCCAGACCTTTCAAGTCTAGAAATAGATAGACAATACATAAAGTGTATATGCACACATTATATATATATTATATATAAAGTAGATACACACACGTTTTATTTTATTTTATAATTTCAACTTTTATTTTAGATTAAGGGGTGCATGTGCAGGTTTTGCCTGGGTCTACTGCATGATGCTGAGGTTTGTCGTACGATTGATGCCATCACCCAGATACCGAGCATACTATCCAATAGTTTTTCAACCCTGGCCCACCTCCCTCCCCCATCTAGTAGTCCCAGTGTCTATTGTTGGCATCTTTATGTCCACGAATACCCAATATTTAGGTCCCACATGTAAGTGATAACATGCAGTAACTAGTTTTCTGTTCCTGCATAAATTCACTTAGGAGCCAGGCGCGGTGGCTCAAGCCTGTAATCCCAGCACTTTGGGAGGCCGAGGTGGGTGGATCATGAGGTCGAGAGATCGAGACCATCCTGGTCAACATGGTGAAACCTCGTCTCTACTAAAGATACAAAAAATTAGCTGGGCATGGTGGCACGTGCCTGTAATCCCAGCTACTCAGGAGGCTGAGGCAGGAGAATTGCCTGAACCCAGGAGACGGAGGTTGCAGTGAGCCGAGATCGTGCCATTGCACTCCAGCCTGGGTAACAAGAGCGAAACTCCATCTCAAAAAAAAAAAAAAAAATTCACTTAGGATAATGGCTTCTAGCTACATCCATGTTGCTTCAAAGAACCAGACTTTTTTTTCTGTTTTGTGGCTGCATAGTATTTCATTGTGTACGTGTACCACCCTTTTTTTATCCAATTCACCACTAATGAACATCTAGGCTGATTTCATCTCTCTGCTGTTATGAATAGGTTGCAATGAATACGTGAGTCCCTGTGTCCTTTCAGTAGAATGATTTATTCTCTTTTGGATGTGGGATTACTGGGTTGAATGACAGTTCTGCGTTCTTTGAGAAATCTCCAAACTGCTTGCTACAATGGCTTAACTAATTTGCATTCACACCTACAGTGTATAAGTGGTCCCCTTCCTTGCAGTCTTACCAGCATTTGTTGTTTTTTGACTTTTTAGTGGTAGCCATTCTAACTGGTGTGAGACTGTATAACCTGGTGGTTTTGATTCGAATTTCCCTGATGGTTAGTGATATTGAGCATTTTTAAATATGTTTGTATATCTTCTTTTGAGAAGTGTCTGTTTATGTCTTTTGCCCATTTCTTCATGAAGTTATTTGTTTTTTCTTGTCGAATTAAGTTCCTTGTATATTCTGCATGTTAGACCCTTGTCAGATGCACAGTTTGTGAATATTTTCTCCCACGCTGTATCTGTTTACTCTGTTGATTGTTTCCTTCGCTGAGCAGAAGCTCTTTAATTTAATTAGGTGCCATTTGACAATTTTTGTTTTGGTTGCAATTGCTTTTGAGGACTTAGTCATAAATTTTTTCCCAGGGCCCATGGCCAGAGTGATATTTCCTAGGTTTTCTTCTAGGATTCTTGTAATTTAAGGTCTTACATTTAAATCTTTAATCCATCTTGAGTTCATTTTTGTATATGGTGAAAGATAAGAGTTCAGTTTCATTCTTCTTCATATGGTTGGCCAGTTATTCCATTACCATTTATTGAATACAGATTCCTTTCCCCATTACCTACTTTTCTCTACTTTGTCAAAGATCAGACAGTTGTAGATGTGCAGCTTTATCTCTGGGTTCTCTATTCTGTCTCATTGTTCTATTTGTCTGTTTTCGTACCAGAACCATGCTGTTTTGGTTACTGTAGATTTATAGTATAGTTTGAAGTTTGGGAATGTGATGCCTCCAACTTTGTTCTTTTTGCTTAGGATTGCTTTGGGGATTTTGGCTTTTTGGTTCCATATGAATTTTAGAATATTTTTCTAGTTCTGTGAAAAATGACATCAGTAGATTGATAGGACTAGCGTTGAATCTGTAGAGTACTTTGATCAGTATGGCTATTTTAATAATATTGATTATTCTAATCCATGAACAAATGTTTTCCATTTGTTTGTGTCATCTGTGATTTCCTTGGGCAGTATTTTGTAGTTCTCCTTGCCGAGATTTTCACCTCCTTCGTTGGATGTATTCCTAGGTCTTTAGTTTTTTTTTGCAGTTACTGTAAATAGGTTTGCATTTTTAATTTGGTTTTTAACTTGAATGTTGTTGGTGTTTAGAAAGGCTGAGTTTTATTTTAAAATCAAGGATGCACATTACTTGGTTTTAAAATTTAGCTATGAGTAAGTAGAAAAAAAACACTTTACTCTTAATTATCTAATCTGATGGGTCAGCAAATTATGGTCTGTGGACCAAATTCAGCCCACCACCTGTCTTTGTCATTAAGGTTTTATTGGAATGCAATCATGCCCATTCACTTATGTGCTGCCCATGGCTACTTTCTTGTTAAAATGGCAGATGGAGTAGCTGCAACACAGACTGCATGGCTCGCAAAATCTAAAATACTTACTATGGATTGGGTGCTGTGACTGAAGACTGTAATCCCAGCACTTTGGGAGGCCAAAATGGGAGGATCTTTTGAGCCCAGGAGTTCAAAATCATCCTGGGCAACACAGTGAGATCCTTGTTTCTACAAAATAAACATAAAAATAAACTAGCTGAGTGTGGTGGTACATGTCTGTGTTCCCAGCTACTCAGGAGGCTGAGGGCAGAGGATTGCTTTAGCCCAGAAGGTCAAGGCTGTAGTGAGCTGTGATCATGCTACTGTATTTTAGCCAGGGTGACAGAGCAAGACCTTGTCTCAAATAAAATAAAATAAAATAAAATAAAATAAAATACTATTAGTCCCTTTACAGAAAAAGTTTGCTTACCTCTTATCCAATCTCACCAACTAAAGATAATCATTATTACTTGGCATATTTTCTTCTAATATTTTTCTATATGTAGACATATATTGGAAAAAATGAAATCATAGTCTATTTAGTGACCACAATTCTGCAAATGATGGAAATGTTCTATATCTGCACCGTCCAACATAACTATTGAATACTTGAAATGTGCCTTGTGTCAATGAGAAACTAAATATTTAATTTTATTTAATTACAATCAATTAAAATTTCAGTAGCCACATGTGACTAGTGAATGCCATTATGAACAGAACTTTCTTGAAATATGTGCTTAATATTTTAGGATCATTTCTTCGAATCATTAAATATTCCTTATGAAACCCTTTTTATAAGTGTATAATATTATAATGTATGGATGAGTCATCATTTACTGAGCCAAGTGCCTAACACTGACATTTCGTTCCCAGTTTTTCACTATTATAATTCAATTCCATGATGAACATTTCTGTGCGTGCAAATATTTGCACGTCTGCAATTAATGACTTACGATAAATTTCTAGAGGCAGAATCATTTGATCAGAGAACATAAATATCGTTCAGAGTTTTGAAATATATCATTAAATTGCTAGAGATCCTTTCATTCTGCCTATTTGATAACAATACAAGGGAGTGCCTATTCGGCATACTATTCTGTGTGTATTTTAAATAATTGTCTCAAAAAGGGTCTCTCCCTTGTCTGTTCCATCTGGACTGTCAAAGGGATAATTGATTGGGATACTTCATGAAGACTCATCAGTGAGTTGAGTAAGATGGGGGCTGAGATCAGAATGGAGCATTTTCCATTGAGGTACTCTACACAATCAAGGCTTTGGGCCACTTGATTAATTTGTATGATCACTTCTAAATTTAGTGCTGTGGACATAGTCCTTATGCTGTGGCAGGTCTTGACATTGAAATATCCTTGCTTGGGGGTAATGAAGACTTAAATGGACGTGTGTGTGGGAAAATGAAAGATAAATGTAAATGGTGGGGGCGGGGGTGGTGGTGAGGTGGGTGGGGATGGGGATGGCAGTAGCTCCTTTCCATTCTCCCACCTTCTATCCCCTAGGATGGAAGATTTAAGAAACAGTCAACAGAGAAATAAAGGAATGGAGGAACAGCCCGGGCGCGGTGGCTCACTCCTGTAATCCCAATGCTTTGGGAGGCCAAGGCAAGCGGATGACGAGGTCAGGAGATCGAGACCATCCTGGCTAGCACGGTGAAACCACGTCTCTATTGAAAATACAAAAACGTAACCAGGCATGGTGGCACTTGCCTGTTGTCCCAGCTACTGGGGAGACTGAGGCAGGAGAATCGCTTGAACCTGGGAGGTGGAGGTTGCAGTGAGCCAAGATTGCACCACTGCACTCCAGCCTGGGTGACAGAGCAAGACTCCATCTTAAAAAAAAAAAAAAAAAAAAAAAAAAAAAAAAAAAAAGAATAGTGGAACAAGGCCACAGGAAGTGAATAATAAGCTCAGGTACCAACCACAAGTGGTGTCAACAACAGTAAGATGTGGAGGATGAGGGCAGGGTCTTCTGGTGAGAAAAACATGAAATTGAATTTCACGCTGCCGACTCATCGTGCACCATGGGTAAGTGGCTTTATCTCTCTGGGCTTCAATTTTCTCAAGAGAATAATAATAGTTCTTTATGTCTAAGGATTGTCAAAAATAATCAACGTGAAAACTTCAGCACAGGGCCTGGCTCATATACATGGACAAGTGAGGGCCACTGATAGGGTTAGGACCATCTTTCTCTCACGCTGAAAACCAGGGCGCTGCCTTCTCCTGGGTGCTGGCCCATCCACTCTCTCATAGAAAGCATCACCACCAACAGGCCAGTCTCCTTGGCCTGGTGCACAACCTGGCTATAGTATATGTATTGCTCACAGAGGACTGACCTTCTTGTAATGTGCTATACCCACGCATTCCTGAAAGTCGGTGACCTCCCATTTAGGATGGCCTGGGCTACCTGCCACTCTCAGGATTTTGGGGTAGAGGTGATTGTCTCCTCATCTGCCTTAATAGTTACTTTCTTCCCAATAACTTATTGGATTGGGGCAGATCAGATCTGCCCAAGGCTGCCTATGCCTGCAGACATTTTCCCACCTATGCTTATTCTTTGTCTCTAAAATGTACCAGTTTTGACTTTTTTTTTTTTTTTTTGTAATTTAGGAACTCTGATCTCTACCATCCAAGGCAGGGGCAGTGCTGTTGCATGTTTGTTGTGTAACATAGAGAGAAAGAGAACGCGTTAGTCAATTTGTGGGCGACTACATTCCTCTCCGGCTCTTATGGCTCTTTCTCTGATTCCTTTAAAATAAACAAAGGCCAAAAGTGACTTTGAAAACTCCCAAAGGGAAGAATAATGCCAGTGTGAAAGACCGTCAAAAGTAGGCTCACTGGATTTATAAAAGCAGGGAACCCCTCCTACCCCGTCACCATCCGCACCCACCCCCAACTCTATACACACACTTCTTTAGCCATTGCCTCAGTTAGCACAACACTAACATTTCAGGGAAGGCTTGGATGATTTTTCTTTAGAAACGATGGTCAACACTATTCAAAAACCAGACAAGCCAAAGCTGTTTCTTGAATTGGTGATATGTTTGCAAGATGAAATTACACAATTCAGACATGCTTGGTATGAACACAGAAAATCTTCTGCTACTCTGCTCAAGGGTCGGAAAATGAAGAAGTCATTTAGATATTTACCAGCTTCACAGTGGTTGCTGAAAGTGCCAGCCAAGTTTTTGAAATAAAAGAAGAGATGGCCATGTAGCTCACAGGAGAAGCAACTGCAGCCCAGCTGAAGTATTTCAACAGCTGGTTTCATTACCAACAGGAGAAAGCTGGCTCTTTTGTGGAGTTCAGAAAGTGAGTGAAAAGGTTACATTTTCATAAAGATGTGTGTGGGCAGGGCATGCAACAGAAGAGGCAGAAATCTTGAGCGTGGACATACTTTCAAGTTCCAGCACGTAGATCCATGGTCATGGTCGGGTGGCTCCAAAATGCCTGCCTTAATGAAGACGCTCCCAGGCCTACACAGGGTAACAACTATGAACCTTCAAGGGGGTTCTTTTGTTGGTGACCTTATCCACCACATCTGTATTCTCTTGACCTAATATATTTCCTAATGGAACAATTAATATGTTCACACGTGAAACTAATTATGATAGAGCTATAGCATTGCCTGCTTTTTCTACAATTGAATTACTGAGACTCAGCCTGAATTCTAAAAATGTCTTCTTGAGTCATTAGGGGAGGAAAATGAATCACATGCGTTGTGAAGCTTGAACATCATGGTCTCCCTGTGTTGTCACCAGTGCAGGGAGTGACACACTCTTGGAGTAGTGGGTGGACCTGTGAATTGGAACCTCAACTAAACCTTTAAAATAGCCCCTATGGGCCAGGCATGGTGGCTCATACCTGTAATCTCAGCACTTTGAGAGGCTGACGCAGGTGGACCACAAGGTCAGAAGTTCGAGACCAATCTGGCCACATGATGAAACCCCATCTCTACTAAAAATACAAAAATTAGCTGGGGATGGTGGTGCATGCCTGTAGTCTCAGCTACTTGGGAGGCTGAGGAAGGAGAATCACTTGAACCCTGGAGGTGGTGATTGCAGTGAGCTGAGATCACACCACTGCACTCCAGCCTGGACAACAGAGCAACAGAGCAAGACTCCATCTCAAAAAAAAAAAAAAAAAAAATAGCCCCTATGGAACACAGAACTCAAGACTCTGACTTGATTGGTCTTGTAGCTAAGGTGTCTGCAAAGTCTAAGAGTTTATGTCAACTGTTTACCTTTTTCAGGTATGACTTCCTTGAGAAATTGTAATGTATGTCATGTCTTGGACATTCTGGGCATTCCAAGTCATGAAATAGGATGTCTAGATTATTCTGAATGGCTGTATTTACCTCATCTATTTCAATTGATATGTCAACATACATGTTGCCGAAGGCATAGCTTTCAGAACTACTGCTCTAAACACAAATTAATGATAGAAGGTACTGACTCAAAGCATCATGTGGTAGAAAACCCCAAATGCTTTTCTCAAGAACTATATATGAACTGTGTTTGTGCACACACACTTGTATGTGTTTGTATGCTCATAAACGTTAATAAATTGATATTGGGTAATACCATGAACATTCACTTCATTGGAGGCCCACATTACACTAGGATTTTCCCCTAATGATGTTTCAGAGCAGTATGTTTTTGTCCAAAATACAACATACAATTAAATTCTATTTTTTTCTAGTAGTATGTTAAATGCACCATAGGGGACACAAAATAATTAACCCCAAACCCCGCCCTCAGGGTATTTACAGCCTATTAAGAAAAATCATGTTTTTCCCAGTAACAGAGAATTCAAATACAGCAGGTCCCTGTGATTGTTGTCAAAAGTAGAAAGAAAATTGTACCCTGCCAGAATACATCATTATTAGTGTAAAATATATGAACAGATGCCAACATGCTAAACTTAATTTAAAATATCATGGCATTAGACATCCTTTGTTTGAAGAATAAACTGAATCAAAGAAAGACTGAATGACTTGCCCAGGGTCACACAGCTCTGATGATATCAGAACCCAGTGTATTGACATCCAGGTGGAGAATTATAGGTAAACTGAGAGTTCCTGGTTGCATTGGGTCAGGTCCTTTATGGCTCTATAATGCTATGACTCTCAGAGAATTCTGTGACCATGCTGCCGCTCTCCTGACATTCTTTTAATTAATAAAATTACTCAGCTGAACAAAAATAATGGCTTCATTAAGATGCAGAAAATGCCACATTTAATCACTAAAAATGGCATAATGTATCATTCACCCTAGGGAAATTTTTATATTTAAATATGCAGTATAGCGATATTTTAGATAATTAGCAACAAGGAAAGACGCTAGTCCATTATTGCATAATATTTGGTTATCTGTTAACTTACAACCGTGTAATTTAACATATAGCCAACGACGGTCACTTCCTGGAACTAAAATCCAGGTAGATACTGCTCTGTTTTCACTCTGCCATTCTAGTCCTTTCTAAGACAAATTTCCTTTTATTTGAAAGGAAGTTTTAAACTGAGCATTCGATGTCACATTGTTACCCACCAAAAAGTGCTCTCTGTAAGTGCTTCCTGAAGAAGGCAAGGTTGAAGTGAACCCTTTCCAATCAACACATGGCGCTTTGTTAACAGTTGCTGAGTGTCCAGCTCTAAGCTAAGCTTGTGAGGTAAGAAAAGAAAGTTTGTGCCTGTTTTTTTTTTTTTTTTTTTTTTATCACATGGGGCCAGTTGCCTTTGCCTGCCTTCCAGACCCTGGTTGCTAAATCCTGGGAAGTCTGTAATTATATTAGTAGATGGGATCATTAGTGATAAAATATGGTGTTTGTATAGATAGCACTCCAAAACTTTGTTTCAATGCCCTTTCCCATACAGTGTCTCAATAACCCTAAGGTAGGCAGGAAAAAAAAATGTTACCGAGGCTCAGAAAATTTAAATGGCCTGCCTGAAATCTGACAAAGGCAGACTCAGGACTCCCTTCCTCATGAGGAAGGACTCGTAAAGTGCATGCTCAATTCAAGGTTCCTTTGGCCTGGGAAATCCTGCTCCTGCCCACCTGCTGCCTTCAAGACTGGATCTCTGGGTATCCCTTCTTATCTGACATGCATCCTGGCCACATCTTAGCCCATAGTGCTCATGCACCTTCTTAGTCTCTAATCTTTCTGTTGGTGCTTTGATATGTTAACCATGGGCTACCTTACTCCCTCAATTTTATTTTTTGGGTACATTGGAGAAAACAGCTTAAAAATGATGAACTATAGGACTTTTATGTTGATTCTTTCTTCTCAGTCCCAAGATTTGCCTATACTTTGAAACGGGTCTCTGTGGACAAAGAAAAATAATACCAACGTCTTACTGGGCATCTAAAGTGCTAGGCATTATGCTAAGAACACTGAATGCTTTTAACATTGTCTCAGGATGGGGACTGACGGGCTTTAAACCCAGGCAGTCTGACTCCAGAACCCAAATGTCAGCTGTGACACTGCCATTGTCTCCCGCAATGCCATGCTTGCAAGTTTTGTATAACGTAAGCATTTAGAAATCTCTTTAAAATTATGAGATTCCGGGTTTTCTTCCCTGCTGTGGCACAAACACAAAGTAAGAACATACTTAATGAACAGCTGCAATTGATATTTTCATCTTAATTAGGGATTAAATATCAAAGACATTGTTCTATGTAACATGATTTATGATGTCCTAACTTTTCCAGTAGTTCATTTCAAACAGATTTCGTTCATTGTAGGAGAAAACAGTACCACAGTAGCTTTTAAAAGTATGCGTGGGAAATTAACTAAAAATATTAAAAAGATCACTCACCCACTGTTAGGCTTTATTTTTTACCCCAAAACAACAACCTGAGTAAATGAGGTTTTTTTTCTTTTACCTTTGTGGTACTTTCCTGCTTGAAAATAAGCCCACTAATAAGGAGATATAAAAGGAAAATGTAGGTGTCTCAAGACAAATTTTAAAAGAAACAGTTTTATCAAAACAAATATTCAAATAAAAATAATTACCAAATGAACATATTAGGGGAGTGTAGCCATTAGGCATGTTTTTATTATGTAATAATTTATCCATGAACAATTTATATTTCACATCCATAGTACAGTGTTTTTTTCCCCCCAGTCACTGGGAGTACTCAAGCAGAGCTGACAAACACTCATCAATCTGGAAAGTTCCAGAAGGGATTCTGCAGAGAGTAGAAAGTTGAAATCTTAGACCAAAAGGTCCCTTCTAATTTGAAGATTTTATAATTTCTAACATAGGCAACTGGCATAAGGTGAGTATCCTCAGGGACTTGGTTCCGTAGGGAAGATGGGAAGCAGTGGTGGACTATCGTGAGCTCTGGAGCCAGCCTGCCTGGTTTTGCTGTTGGACTTGACCACTTAATTACTGTGTGAACTTGAGCAAGTTATGTCTCCCAACTATATCTCGGTTCCCTCATCTGTAAAATGTTGATACTAATAGTACCAATCTCATAAAGTTGTTGTGAAGATTAAATGAGTTAATAATGTAAGTAAAGTGCTTGAAATCGTCCCTGGCATATGGTAAATAGTCTATATCATAGCTATGCTATTATTTTCCAATATTCGGAAATTATTAGATGATATTGGAATAAGAGTCCAACAATTTTGGAATAATATTAGAAATTATAGTTCAAAAATATTCAACTATTATCTGATCCATCTTGTGGTCTCCAACAGGAAACAAACGGTAGCCCATTGTGAGGTTAATTATGGTGAGCTAAGGGCTCCTATCTTGTCTGTAGCAAAAGAAATAAAGGAAAGAAGAGGAGAGGTAAAATGAGAAATTTTATTTAAAGGGAGCAGAAAGATGTCTAATGTTCAGAGAGAGAAATGAACACTCCATAGGCCTGGAGATATCAGGAGTGAAAGTATGATAGAGACAAAGCCAGTGGTACACAGTCTCTGCACACACACACACACACACACACACACACACACACACTCCTCAGTGAACACATTTGGGGATTACTGGTCTATTTGCATCTTAAAGTTTCCGCTTTAGCACAAGTGTTCAGTTCTAATATTGACCTCTGGCTTCAATTTGGCCGTTCAAGTCCACACATTTGCCCTGAGCCCCTGCTAAGTAGCAAGTGTTACGGAAGCAAAAGATGCTGCCTGAGGGCACACAGTCTAGGAGGAGGGGCCGACAGGCAAGTGCTATGCCCTTCTAACTTGAAGATTCTATAATTTCCAACTTAGGCAACTGGCATAAGGTGAGTATCTTCAGGGACTTGGTTCCGTAGGGAAGATGGGAAGCAGTGGTGGGCTATTGAGAGCTCTGGAGCCAGCCTGCCTTGTTTTGCTGTTGGACTTGACCACTTAATTGCTGTGCAAACTTGAACAAGTTAGGTCTCCCAACTGTACCTCAGTTTCCTCATCTGTAAAATGTTGATATGAATAGTATCAATCTCATAAAGTTGTTGTGAAGATTAAAGGAGTTAATGTAAGTAAAGTGATTGTGTTCACTGGGGGGTAAGTGCTATGATCAGCTTCTATGCTGGATGTTACGAGGGCTGGGAAAAGGCCAACTGACCTAGCCTACAAGGGACAGGGAAGACGTCCAGGCAGAGGTGAAAACTTCACTCAGACTTGAAGCAGGTGTTAGGTTGATGCAGAAAGTAAGCCAAACAAAACAAAACAAAATGAAGAAAAGCAAAACCTCAAGAAAATTAGACTAAGAAATATTTTAATTCCTTCCAGAAATGTTGAATTCCCTGTTATTGGGAAAAACATGGTTTTTCTTAATAGGTCATAAATACCCTGAGGGTGGAGGGTTTGCAGTTAATTATTTTGTGTCCCCCAGGGTGCCTTTGAATCCTGTGTTTCCAGCTATTCGAGAGGCTGAGGCAAGAGAATCGCTTGAACCTGGGAGATAGAGGTTGCAGTGAGCTGAGATCGTGCCATTGCACTCCAGCCTGGGTGACAGAGCAAGACTCTGTCTCAAAAAAAAAAAAAAAAAAAAAAAAAAAAAAAAAAAAAAAAAAAAAGATAGCCCCTATGGAACACAGAACTCAAGATACTGACACCATTGGTCTTGTAGCTAAGATGCCTAGAAGGTCTAAGTGTCTACATCGAGTGTTCTCCTGGTTCTGCCACTTATTAGCTATGTGACTTTGGGCAAGTTACTTAAACTCTCTGAACTTCAATGTGGTCATCTCTAGGACAGGGTCCTGATCTTACTGTGTTGTTCTGAGAATTAAAGAAACAAGGTATGACCACCTCATAACCCAGTGTCTCACACAGGCTTATTTTGAATATCTGTGATATTAAATCACTTATACTAAAACATAATAAAAGAGGAAGTAATGATTTGTTGAATTTAGAAGAAGAAATAATGAGAAGGATAGCCAAAAGCAGCACCACAAGCCCTGTATTTAGGTTCATGTGTCCATTCTTGCTAGAGCCACTAATTCAGAGCTGGGGTGGAGAACAGCTGCCGCTAAATTCTACCTAATGATATGTCTATTGGGGGGTGGGGGAGGCTATTGGTAACTCACCTTGTCTAGTACCCTCCTGTTATAATACCAAGCTCCAGCCCAAACTGAAAATTTAAAGTACAATTAGCCAGATCCACCTTCTCAATGACTATGACATTTAAAGCATTCACAAAAGTGAAATTCAAATTATTGATCTGTTTTCTTAGCACCATCTGCAATTTTGCCTTAATACAAAGATGAAGCAAAACCGGAGGAGGAAAGGCAGGCTGTAAAAAAAGCCGCCATTTATCACAGGCCTCCTATGAGTTAAGTACTCTTTATTTGCTATTTCTAATGTATATTGCAACTTACAAGGCAGTTCTGTTCTCATTCAGAAATGAAGCACCCATGGTGCAATTGGTGACTTCACAAAAGTCCCATAGCTCCTAAGTGGGAAGCCACCAGAAGGCAGATCTGATTGTAAAACTGCTGTCTGCATGCCAGGCTAGTACCCCTCTCAATCTGGGATCAGAAAGGAGAGGTACCACCTATGGTCAAGGAGCTCCCACATCCCTAGGGATGCCATTCTTCTTCCTTCTGCCTCTGTGATATCACCACTACAATGTTGTCATATCATAAACTGTTCTGGTAAGTTACACATTTTTCCAGAGAAAAGAAGAGAAAGGGCTACCCAAAACATGGGAAAGGAAAAAAACTAATCTGAACTCTTCAGAGGTAAGTGAAGTTAAGAACCTGACCTTGGATGGGGATATCCTACCCCTACGGTGGCCTCAGTCATGTTATACTTCTTCTTTGCAACTGATCCCAGATACAGACACAGCCTAATTGAAAAGAGAAGGAGTTATCTGGTTGTGAGGTGTATTAACTTCTTAGGTGAAGTGGAATACTTTAAAAAAAAAAAAAGGTGAATTTTAAAAATCAGAGACCTTGATTCAAATCTCGTTTTGCCACTTAATAACTGTGTGATTAAGCCTCATCTATTTATGTTCTAAATGAAATTAATAGTATTTACTTCACTTTTCTCATCTCTAAAATGATGATAATAATACCTATCCTCCTAGGATGATGGTGAGGATGAAACAAGAATAAAAGCTAGTATGTAAGAAACAGTCCCCAAAGTTACATACTGATATTTTTCTGTGATTATTTTAATTAGCTACAGTATAGCATTCTTACATGAAGTACCTGGATGTGGTAAATAATGAATAAACAGCAGCTATTATTATTAACAGGACACATTTTTATATTGGTGGGTCTGCTGGTGGAAATGAATGGGATAGGAATGAGAAGAAATCCTGTGTGTGACAGTAAACAAATGCAAACGTAAAACCCAAAACAACAATAAGAAAGCAGAGGTGGAAGAAAAAGAAGCGTAGCTTGAGTCAACCAACTTGTTACCAGAATTTAGTTATTAAAAATCTCTACAGTGTAAATTTAGCCTTTAGAGATTTAAATTTTTTGACTTTTTCTTTTTTGTGGTTATTGTTTTCCCTTTTTTTTCTTTTGTTTCTACCGAAGTCCACTTTGAAGATTCCAGTCTTCACTGGACCAAGAAAGAAAGAAAAAGAAATTTAAATTTTTATTTAGTTAGTTTTGCTTTGTAAAAGAAAAGAATCCGGTCAGGTTCTTAACTCCACTCGCCTCTGAAGAATTCCGAGTCGTATTTCCCTCTCCGTTTTTGGTGATGCTTTGTCTACGTCTGTGGTAGAGGGGAAATGGGGAAGAGACGCCGCAGGTGTTATGAGGACAGAATTTAGAACACTCTAAAGACAGAGGGGAGGTTCCGGGGAGAGAGTCAGAGGCTCCTTGTGCAGTGATCCTTCTCCTCCTTGGAATGGTTTGTCCCTAAAAGCTACTCTGCTTCTTTCCTGTCAGGGATGCTAGCAGAGCTCAATTCCTGATGCACCCAAGCTCCCAAGCCACTGAGTCCGATGAGATGTCTGGAGCCCAGCAGCGTCAGCACGAGAAACAGAGTGAGGACTCCTGAAACACCACATTCCCATGGCTGCAGCAGGGCAGCAGGGTGGCTGGAAGGCACAGTGTCCCTGAGACTGTGGTCCCCTGCGAGGAGTGTGGCCGCATGGTGGGTCACCTGACCTATGAGCAGAGATGGAAGGAAGAATGCCAATTTGGAGGCAGACGTGGGAAGTAGGAGCGCCGAGGCAACCCAATGTGGAAATAGGGAGCTCTCTTGAGGCGCGATGCTCACAATTTACGTAAATCTACTAATCTATGTATTTACCTACCTACCTATATGTGTGCGTTCGTCTGGGAGCGGGGTAGAGCAGTGTAAGGTGGGTTCAGGAACTGTATTAGTCGGGGCTGTCCAGGGAGACGGGACCAATAAGAGCTATATCTTTACTGATATTGGTATCTATACAGATGTAGATAGATGACAGGGGATTTATTAGGGATCTTGGCTGAGAAGTCCCACTACAGGCCATCTGCAACCTGGAGACCCTGGGATACAGGTGGTGTGGCTTCAGGGCACATTCACAGACCTCAGAATCAAGGGAACGTATCTGCTCTGAGGATGCCATGGAGGAAAAGCTTTCAGGCATCCGCTTGAAGGGAGGTGAGAGAGGAAGATGAAGAAGCGTTTTCTCAAATCACCGTTGCAACACAAGAAAGGGAAAGATGACAAGAAGGACCCGAGCCCAGGCTTCAGGAGGAATAGGAGCAGGAAGAGGGGTGTGGGCCCGACCCTGAGAGCAGACTAGGGCTATGGCCAGAGGAGGATACCTGGGCAGCCACCCTGCACCCGAGCAGAGGTGGCTGAGGTCCAGGAGCCAGAGGAGAAGAAACAGCCTCGCACTGCTGCTCCTGGCTTGCCCAGAGGAACAAGGGTGATGGGGCTGTTCCTGTGCACATGGGACCACAGCTCTTGAACTTTCTGTGTTGGGAAGGAGGCAAGGGCTGAACTGGAAAGCTGGGCCCTTCATTTATTGCCAGCATCTCAGGAAATGCTCTCTTTGCTCTGCAGAAGCCTCTACCTGCGACTGCGATGATCTTGGACCAGAAGGGCAAACTCCAAACACTTAAAACCCCACCTGCAGCAGGACTGGCCAACTACGCTGTGAGGGATCTGCAAAATAAAATACTGCACAGTCCTGCAACTGTCAGTCAGAGCCAGAAGTCCTAGAGTGCCTAGGGGCCGCTGGTGTCAGTCCTGGAGTTTGAAGGTCATAGAGCCTGGAGTCCAAGGGCAGGAGGAGAAGACTGTCCCTGCTTCAGGAGACAGAGAGAAAAAAAAATCGCTTTATGTGTGTGTGTTGTTGCCTTCTTTCTTCTTATCTGTGCCCCCAGCCATTTGGATGGTGCCCCTACACTGAGGACAGGTCTTCCCCGCCCACTTTACTGACACACGCTCCAGTCTCCTCTGGAAATCATCTCACAGACACACCCAGAAAGAATGCTTTGCCACTTCTCTAAGTATTCCTTAATCTAGTCAAGTTGGCACCTAAAATACACCATCTTAGGGACACCGCTATTTTTAAATCTACCTAGAATGTGCACCTCTTATTCTAGAGATTGAGACAGAATTCATTTTCAGGGAGACTATCCTTTTGATTGGAAAAACACTGATATAAGCTCTTTAGTTAAACAAAGATAGGGCCATGCTTCTATTCTGGAAGAAACAGATTAAGACAGAGCAAAGCTAAGCTGCTCATATAGACATTTTTTTTTTCACTAATAGATTTTACGGCTTTCTCAGGAAAGAAGCAGGCCAGGGAAGAGTGGAGATGGGCAGAGTGGTAATAAAACAGGGGGCTCATGGAGAAGAGGAGAAATGGAGTTGAGCACCACAGTGGCAGGCAGGAGGTTAAGAGCAGAGTTTAATTGCAAGGGATTCCTTCAATTATGACCAGTCTGCTCTAGGAACAGTGATACAGAATTTTCTATTTCCCTTTTGGTGGTTCTTTGGTTTGGATATTTGTCCCCCCCCCAAAAAAAACTGATGTTGAAATTTGATCCCAGTGTTGGAGGTGGAACTTTATGAAAGGTGTGTGGGTCATGGGGGAAGATCTCATATGAATTGATTAAAACTCTCAGAGGTGAATGAGTTCCCATCTCATTAGTTGCTGGTCAGCTGGCTGTTACAAAGAGTCCTGCACCCTCACCTCTCTCTGGCTTCCTCTCTTGCCATGTGATTTCTGCACACACCAGCTTTCTTCCCCTCATGCCGTGAGTGGAAGCAGCCCGAGACCCTGATGGCAGATGCCTAATCTTGAACCTTCCAGCCCATCAGAAGAGTAAGCCAAATAAATCTTTTTTTCTTTATAGGTTACCAGCCTCAGGTAATTTTTCAGAGCAACACAAAATGGACGAAGGCATGTGATGTGACTCCTCATGTTATCCTCAAACCCTCAGTAGCTTTGTCAGTCTCTATGGCTGGTGTCAGTCACGTTGTTGGAATAAAGGGAGGAGCTGGTGCCCACATGGGGCAAACGGGTAACAGGGAGATAAGGTCAGAAGATGCAAGAAGCCCGGAGCTGTGTAAACATTCCCTGACAAGTCCACAGACGTTCTTGCAAAAGAAGACTAGATGTCTCTTGGTCACATGGGATGGGGTTCACATTATTTGAGGGAGGGATATTGTCTAGACATTTGGGGTACCTGGCAGCACATGAACTCTTTATGTTTAGGGATGTCCTGGCTGTATGAGACTCCATGAGGGTTAGAGATTTCCGCTACGGAGGTCAAATAGGCAAAAGACTTGTTTTTCCAGCCTCCTGACCTGGAGAGGGGGCATGTGACCCAGGCTTGCCCAATCAGGCACCTCCCCAGGACTTTGCATTGGAAGCTAGTGAACCAACGGAGAGGAGTGGTGGAGAGTCTACTCTGAGGAGTTGGGTGGTGGGGTGGAAGGCAGCTAAAGCCTCCAGGTTCCTGGGACAGGAGAGAGGGTAGGGTTTGTACCATTATTTAGTTTAGAATGTTCAGGAATTTGAGGTTTATTAGGGCAATAAATTCATTGGGGAAAATGGCTCTGAAAGATAAAGAGGAAGGGAGTAGGACTCAGTGGAGAGAGCCATTACGTTGAGAGACAGGTGTAACAACTGTAGAAGGAGAAAGAGAAGCAAAGAGTGGCGGGAAGAGCTTCAGACTGCCACAGAATTCTGAGAAAATCTTGGCTTGGCCAATGGAGAGGCTCCAGGCAAAAGCTGCTGTGTTCATTTTCCATTGCTGCTGTCACAGATTACCTGACACTTTGAAGCTGAAAACAACACGATAATCACGCTGTATTATTTATCTGTAATTTGCTAAGAGGATAGATCCCGAGTGTCTTCACCACACCAAAAAAGAAAAAGAAAAAATAAGAAAGAATGGTAACTAGGTGAGGTGAGGAAAATGTTGATTAGCTTGATTGTGGTAACACAAATCTATTATCTTACAATTCTGGAGGTCAGAAGTCTGAAATGAGTCTTAGTGCTAAAATCAAGGAACTGACAGGATTGGTTCCTTCTGAGAGCTCAGCAGAGCGGGACCCTGTCCTTTTCAGCTTCTAGTGACTGCCGGCATTCCTTGGCCTGGGGCTGCCTCACTTCAATCTCTGCTTCTGCCATCACCTCTCCTACTTCCCCTTCTGATCTCCTGCCTCCCTCTTATGAGGAATCTTGTGATTACACCAAGCCCTAAGTAATTTGGGATACTCTTCCAAGATTGCATGTGCAAAGTCCCCTTTGCCCTATGAAGTGACATTCACTGGTTTCCTGTGCTGATGGCAAATGTAGGCTCTGAGTCCAGTGTCTACTGCTATCAGCAGCAATGCCTATTGCTCATGTTCTTGTGGCATGAATTGTACTTGGTTCTGGATACCTAGATTCTCTCTTCTTCTATCTGTCTTCCGAGCCTTTTCAAAACTTCCTGGTATTTCTGTGAGTTCCTTGGTCGTCTTTTAATAAATTTCTTTTCTACTTAACTCAATCAGAGTCAGTGTGGCTGATCATTGCTAGGTTTGGTGAAAACAGGAGGCTCTGTTACTAAAAGGAAAAGGGGAAATAATAGTTCTAAATTTAGTGACTATATTTGCCAACCTTCCTTGTGGCCAGGCATGGCTATGAGACTAAACTCTCACCAGGAAAATGTGAGCAGGAGTGATGTGTCTAACCTCCACGTCAGTTCTTCAAAAGGAGCTCCTTGCACACTCCTTCCTTCTTTTCTCCCATCTTCTGGGCTCAGTATGTACATGGTATTGGGGAGTCAGCTGGCTTCAGTGAATAAGAGCAACATTTGAGGAGATGACAGGGCCCCAAGAAAGATGGAACCAGGCTCTCTGGATGATTTTATGGAGCAGAACCACCTTCCCATGTTTGTGGGCGTGTGTTCTTGTGGGTTGTTATGTGAGAGGGAAATAAGCCTCTATATTGGTTGTGCCACTGTATTGGGGATCTCTTTTGAAAGCCACAAGCCTATTCTACGTTTATTATAACCTAATGAAAACAGCCAATTTATGCCTAATATTCCTGACTAGTTCGGAAATAAGAACCAGGAGTGATTCCAGCATCTCAGGGAAGGGGAAGAAGGAGGGATTCTGGGAGTAATTGTTGGGAGTAATTGTTGGGCATCAGGGCAGCAAAATTTCAATAGTAGTATTTGAGGATGAGAATTTGTTAGTCTATGACATGCAGGGATAAGACAATGACATTTAAGGGGTCCGAGTAGGCACTGCCACTGAATAGCATAGGTAGAAAGAGTCACACAGGGAGACTATGGGGTGAAGTAATTAATACTAACAGTCAGGAGTAGCTTAAATAAAGAAAATAACAAACTCAAATCACTAAATTCTCAGCCTAAGGCACAGTTAGAAAAAAAGGGAATCATATATAACTATGCTAAAATAATCTCTTGCAGCAGGGCCAAAATAGCTGCAAACCAAATGCAATGGTTAATTCTGAATTTTGCTTTGATCTGTTGAATTCTCAGCCTTGTCAGTAGAACATTGAACATAAAAATGTGGAACCCTGATCATTGAAACGGGGATATATGGAGGGATTCAGAGGCCTTGGAAGGTTTTGATCCTCCAATGGCTGCTGCCCCTCTGGGGGTCACAGAGGAATGTGTCCATAGGTCACAGTTCATGAGTCTCTACAAAGAAGCCAGCCTTTGCAAAGTCTAGTGAATTTTAACAGCGTAAAGTGGAAAAAGTCTGCCTATGTCCTGATGAACATCAACCGTGAAGAGGCTGTTTTTGTCTTATTTGAAAACCCTGTAAGAAGCTCTCTGAGGACTTACTCTACAAGGACATGTCAATTCTTTATTTCTTCATTCCCAACATCCTTCACTTCCACAGTGCCATAATTAAAATGCCAGCATTCCCGTGTGTTTGTGGTGGTGGTGGGGCAGTTACAAAGTCAAATATCAAAAGAAAAGGTTTCCTAGGAAAAAAGGATCAATTTTCCTACTTTATGTTGGCAAAAATATCTGTGGAATATGACTGAGTAATGGATTATGGGGTGCTAGGTGAAGGAGGGTGAGAACATACATTTAAATGGGGAGGAGAATTTATCTCAGTCTTGGGATGGGGAGGGTAGTATTCCAGGGCTTTCAATGGGTTTTTCCCAACCTAGTGAAAGAGTTAATCAAACCAAAGAGTTTATCAAACCAATCTAAAATCCATGGGGAAACTGCAAAGATTAGTGATAAGTTAAGTATTGGAAGCATATAGTAGCTTTGTATCCCCCCATGTAGCTTTCCGATTTGACAAAGGATGATTTGAGGACGGGTGGGTCTTAGCAGAGTGGATTTCTGTAAATTTAATCAGTTGAAGAGTGTAACTTCAGCTTCTACCCCTGATGAAGTCTCTTTACTAAAGAAAATTGTCAGAGCCTGTATGTGCAGTCACTGTTTTTGTTTATTGCTTTTTATCTACCCCGAGAATTCTCAGGCTTTCTTTTTTTAATTTTGTATAAGGCCAGAGAGTATAATGCCAGGCTCTGCAGACCATAAGGCATCTGTCACATCTAACCAACTCCATCATTGCAATATGAGAGCAGCCATAGACCGTGCATAAACAAATGGGTGTGGCCGTGTTCTCATTAAATTTTATTTACAAAATAGGCAGTAAGCACCCCAGTAGCAATAAGCACATCCAGTGCTCAGATCCTGGTTTTTAATATCATTCTCCAGTAAAAGGACCTAGGGATCTCTGATTCTAGAACCGGGGTGAGAGATACACCACATGAGCCTGAAGCATCTGGTTATACCAAAAAGTAAGGATCTGCTCACCAATAACAAAAAGCAAAACAAAACAAAAAATCTAAGAAAAATCCACCACTAACAAAAAACCAAACACTCCTTGACGGTGGTATGTCAAAGGGGCACAGGAGCCGACCAAAAGAGCTCCTAATGGCCAAAGTTGAGACAATTTGAGCAAGAAAATAAAGTAGCTCAAAGTATACAGTAATTCCATATTGATACAAATAAATGATTTAATAAATTAACAAGTGGGAAGAAGAGACAATCTCTCATGCAGAAGAATTCCAAATATATCACACAGATACTCTGTCTTAAAGGAGGGAGAACATAACTCCCCACTCAAGTGTGGGCTGTGCATAGTGACTTCTCTCCCAAGAATACAGTAAGGAGAGGCAGAAAGAAGTCACTTTACAGTGGAGAAACCTGACATGCACTATTTCAGCCAGGTGATTGAGGTCAATATCAATAGTCATACATGATGTTGGTAATACATACCCTTGATATAATGTGATGAAAAGAGCACTTTACATTTGTGGTTTTTTCCCAAAAATCCACAACACCATCCCAATTGTGAGCAAATCATCAAAAAAACTTCAGTAGAGGAAGATTGTGCAATATATCTGACCACTACTCAAAACTGCCAAGGTGAACTTGGTGAAGTGGTGAGCTCCTATATTCCTAGCTACTTGGGGGCCTGAGGGAGGGGGAACACTTGAGCCCAGGAGTTCAAGACCACTCTAGGCAACACAGTGAAAGCCTGTCTCCAAAATAAAAAGAAAAAGAAAACTGCCAAGGTCATCAAAAACAAGGAAAATCTGAGAAAATGTCATAGTCAAAGTAGCCTAAGGAAATGTGACAAATGAATGTAATGTAGTATCCTGGATGGCATCCTGGAACAGAAGAAGAACATTGGGTCAAAATCAAGGAAGTCTGAACAGAATGGATGGAAAGGGTCACACAAGGACTGTGGGGTGGTATGGTTAATATGAACAATCAGGAGAGGCTTAAACAGAGAAAATAACAAACTCAAATCACTAAATTCTCGGCCCAAGGCACAGTTATGAAAAAAAAAAGGAATCATATATAACTATTCTAAAATAATCTCTTGCAGCAGGGCCAAAATAGCTGCAAACCAAATGCAATGGTTAATTCTGAATTTTGCTTTGATCTGTTGAATTCTCAGCCTTGCCAGTAGAACATTGAATATAAAAAGGATTATTTAGTAATAGTATATCAATATATGTTAATTGTAACAAATGTACCATACTAATATAAGATGTTAATAACAGGGGAAATTGTGGGTATACTGGGAACTCGCCATGCTCTCTGCTCAATTTTTCTGTAAATATAAAACTGCTTTAAAAATATAAGTCTATTAATAAAAATTTTAAAAGGCAGCAAGGCAGATTTTACCTTCAAACTCTACTTTGCTGACCCCTACTATATCCCACTAAGCAGAGAAAATAGTTAAGTTTGCTTTCTCCTGGTAGGAACAGTAAAATACCTTCATTATTTTGTCTCAGAGTTATATCAAATCTCAGGCTTTATACCACAATACAGGGGATAAGTGCCTTGAACATCTCATCATCCCATAAAACATCACTAGATCATAGGTGCACTAAATTGATGACATCATGCTGATAGGGGTTGAAGAGAAGAAATTAAGCAGTAGTCTCCATGCCATGGTAACATATATGTCTATAAGAGGGAAGGAGATATATCCCATAAAATGCAGGAAGGAGCCTACCCCTTCAATAAAGTTTCCAGGAATCTGATAGTCCCAGGCTATTGGAATATCTTCTTCAAAGGGAATGCCAGATTGGTACATGTTGCAGCCCCTACCTCTTAAAATGGTACCCTCTGGGGACTTTGAATTTTGTAGACAGTACTTTACATTCAAATATGTTACTCTGACCCATTTACAAGGTGACCTGAGAAGTTGCTTAGACTCTTACAGGATGTGAAGAATTAAGAATAATCCATTATCTCAGTTAACAGAGCTCATTGTAAGATTACACAGGACAGTAAGAAAACTAAGAAAAAATAACTCAAGCTAAACCACCAGAGAACTGAATATTATGGCTATTTGGGACGCAGTGAAAGGTCTTGTAGTAATGTCTGCTGGCTCTAGCAGCTAGCTGTGCTCCTGATTCCGGTCTTCCATTCTGCTTATCTCCACTAGTTTTTTCTTTGCTAGGACTAATTCTCCACCCTCTCTTGGCTTCTGTTTCTGCTCCTGTTAGTACTACAATGGCATAACTATTTTTAATCTCTTCTATTTCTCTCCAGATTTCTGTTTACTCACAGCTTCTCCTACCCCCCAGTTTTTGCTTACTGTCTTCTTCGTGTGTGTGTTCTGGCCTTTCCAGCCTGCTGACTCTCTGAATGCTTAGCATTCAATCTCTCAAAGACAGTGTCCGATTGGACTATTCACTCCTTTCCAACGCCCTTTCATGGCAGAGCTCTTGTGCTGGCCTCCCTCAGGCCCCCCTGCCCCAGCAAGTTACAGATAGCTAACAAACACCCGTCACTGGTCTAATCAGCACTGACCACGGTTGTGACATCACGCAATGCCAACACACTGACCTATCTATACAAAGATCTTTCAGAAGAGGCAGTGGTTGTGGCAAACACCCTAAAGCTCTGCCACATGGAGACAGCATAGCCGGGAGGCTCCTTTGCTGGCCTGTCCAAACCATCAAATTGGTCATTTTAACTAAGGAGGATGACAACCTTTAACACCTTAGAGTGTTAAGGGAAATAAATGAAACTCCTGATGATTTCGGCTTGGAAGATGTGTTATTAGGTTGCTGCAAAAGTAACTGCTTTTGCAGCAACCTAATAGAAAGCTTTGACCTAGAGGAAGGTACTTCAGGGACCGCCAGTCATCAGCATACTTTATGTTTCCTTTTCTCTCTTGTCTAGGTAAGGTTTTATTCACAGTGGATACTCCTGGTTTATGGTGGGAATATGAGTAAGGCTGTGGAGAAAAAGGATACAGAGGCTCCTAACTCCATGTGTAAGCCTGCCACCAGTGGTCGCCATCCAGTGAGAATGCTATAGAATTAATGTCCAGCAGGGAGCTTTGCTAGCCCCTGCCTTGGCTGGGTCACGTGTACAATGATCAACTTCTTGCTGCTCTTTTCTTTAGAAAAGCTAATCTGAACTTGGCAACTATGTTTTTGTTCATGGAAACCTGGTTATCCAGCCCCTTGGCACAGCTGGTTTGGGTTTTGATTCCCAGAACTGTCTCTAGGCCTTCCCAGCCTCCCTCTGGCACAGACATCATTTGGATGTCCTCTCTCTGGTTACCTGTCACAGCCAGCTCCTCTCAATCCCTGGATTTACTTCCTCTTGAATTCTGTGAAATGTACTCCTTAAACATTCAATGTGAAAAGAAAAAAAATACTTTTTCCTGATCTTTTTTTTTTTAAATGGGAGAGGCTTTACTGATTTTCTTTTCAATTTGACCAATAACTCCCTCATGCCCACAAAGACTCCTTAACAGTTGTTCTCTTGCTGTTGACATTTTATATTAATGTTCAGACAATAGTTAATGGAATCTTCCTTCAGTAACTACTTACATTGGCTCTTATTTTGTTTGCAATTTTGAAACCAAAGCTGTATGGAATTTTAAGCATACACTCTTCAGGCAAGAGGTTATTAACAATCATTGGTGGCTGTATTTAGTGTTGAACTTATAATTCAGAAAGAGGTAGACTGGGTGAATTGAAAGATACCTCAGAGACTCAGAAATTAGGTCTCCAAAAAGCAATCATCTGCACCTTTTTTCAAATGAAAATAGTATCATATTAGGATTAATTCAAGTTAATAGCTAAGAAAATATCCATCTAGGTACTGTACATAGCCTCAATGCCCAGTTCATTTTGCTGCAAGAAACTATATATTTTATTGGACATGCACACAAAAAGCTTGTCATATTACTCATCACCCCTAGAAGCAGGTCATAGAGCAGCACAGGAATGTGGCTAACAAGGAACAGTTTTCTATAGTAGACAGCAATTCTTACCCTGTCGTGGATTTATCTTATTATTGACAGCAAATTTGGCTGGCATTGACCAGAACTGATGCTTTACCTAGCCCCATATCAGAGCTGGAATATGAAGTAAGCTTATACCACACTTAATGTCACTCACATATTTCCTCTGTTCAAAGTCACATCCCTTTTCTGATCTGAATGATGAAGGAGGACGTTTAAAACATAAACATTTCTATGCTTTATTATAGAGTGGATTATAACTACTGTTTTATAATGCCAACACTTACATGAGGAGGTAGCAGCAACTACTTTAATATGATTAAAGGTAGCAGTATTCACTACAACAAATGAGTTCTGACACTGGCCACCAGAGTTGTGTGTATGTCTGTTTTTTTGGTTTTTTTTTTTTGTTTTTTTCCCTTGGTGTCTGGCTTACTTTCTACTTAATTTGTTTAGAAAAACACCAGGTCAATTTGCATTATAAGAATATGCCGAGCTCACAGATGATCCCATAAGGAGTGGGCATTCTATTTTGTTCTATTTCTGTTGTTTGTGTCATCCTTTTAAGATACGTTGTATCATAAAGCTTAATGTGTGTCTCATGTCTTTAAAGTTGCTGGAGGGATGAGCTATCAATGAGAATCTGGAGATGTATATAGAGGCAGTAACCAGTAAAGGTTGTATGAGTAACTGGGTTCAGGGTTTGCAAATAAGCGAGAAGTGGGATGTGCCCCTCGATGAGCAAGTGCGTGGTCCTCTGAAGCTACTGCGACGGGGAGCCTCTTGGGGGTCAGTGGAGGAGCTGAGGAAGCAGAGACCATCCCAGAAAAGATGATGCCTGCCATGAGGCCATTGGGATGATGGTGGGAGGAGACACAGAGTCCACCTTAGAAGAGAGGAGGAAGAAGAACAAGTCTTTCTAGCTGGCCATTGACTACGACTTGGAAAAAGGCACAGGACCAAAAAAAGTGAGTCAATGCTCTTCTCTCTGCCTAGAATATATCACCATCCCTTTACCTAGTTAACTCCTACTCCCCCTTCAGTTCCCACTTTAAATGTCACTTCCTGTATGGCTGTTAATGTTGCCTTTTTTTTTTTAGTACTTTTCCTTTATAGCTCTTTTCACAGGTTACAGTGATACATTATTTGAGTGTTGATTTGATGAGTGGTGCTGATTTAAACGATTTATTAATCATTCAGTAAGTGGTTATTATACACTTACTTTGTGTTGAGTACATGAGGTGTTAGAGATATTTGGTGAATGAATGAGTGAATGACGCAAGAATTTGATTTCCAGGGAGCAAGGGCTGTTGAAATCTCCAGAAGAAAAATGAAATAAACAGTTTCGCAAGATGGTTTGATGTCCCTGGGGAGGAATTTTGTGTATCAAATAAAGAAGGGCTGGGTGTGGTGGCCTCATGCCTGTAAAACCAGTACTTTGGGAGGCCAAGGTTAGAGGATCACTTGAACCCAGAAGTTCAAGTCCAGCCTGAGCAACATGGGGAGACTCAGTCTCTACGAAAAATTTTTAAAAATTAGCCAGGCTTGGTGGTGCGTGCCTGTGGTCCCAGCTACTTGGGAGACTGAGGTAGGAGGAACACTTGAGCCTGGGAGGTTGAGGCTATAGTAAGCGGCACTCCAGCCCACGCGACAGAGCAAGATCTTGTCTCAAAAATTAAATTAAAATAAAAACAACCTAGGAAACCTAGGAAAATTGTAGAAATCTTATAAACTGTGGAATGGGAAAGGCTGGATTGGCACGTGTGCCTGGAGGTTGTATTGGGGAACAGCTTTTGGGAAGGCTTTGACAATGCCACCAGGCCCAAGGCATACGAAGACAACTTAAGTTCTTATTAGACAAGCAACCAAAACCTTTCTATTTTAAAAGTAGTTTTCTCTGTAAACTGGGCTAGACAATCCATTTTTGTCTTCTGTTATTATCCGGAAGTATGAAAAGCTTGAGATTTTACCCTATTTGTAAGGTAACACATTGGCATAAGCCAATTATGCTGATTGGCACAGCATAATTGCTGTGCCAATAATTGGCACAGCATAATTGCTGGCAGAAGACATGAGACTCCTAGATCAGAGACACAGGACTTTATTACTCATAGAAAGCAAGAAGCATGAACATCAGCATATTTGTGTCAGTTATCCTTGTTCCCAACTCCTATGAGAGAGATTCAGATAGGCCCAGATAGATGCCCGTACATGCAGTAGGTTGCATTACAGGAAAGAAACCCTGAGCTTAGGGAACTTGAAACTTTTATATTCAGCAATAAGCATGTGTAAGCTTTTCTCCAGAAGGCAACATTGCCTTTATCATCCAAGGCTATAAGCAAACCTATGTTTCTCTCTGGAGGGAAACATATCTTTAAGTTCCAAGACTGTTATACAGATATCCTTGAAAAGATAGTCTGAAAAAAAGGGCAATCAATAATATTTGTTCTCAAGATAGTCAGAAACGCAACAGATCAATAGAGAGTTGTCCCCCAACAATATCCACCCCTTCTATAACATATTGACTTCTGGAGAATTTTCCCCATCAGCATGTCACTTCATTGGTTAATCTGAGTAATCTGACTGACAGAAGCTGTGAGCAAATTCATTCTGTATAATCTCATAAAGCATTTATGAAATTACTGTGAGGCTATCACAGTTAAGGGTACTATTAACAGGATGAGGACAACCGGTACTGACCTCAGCCATGCTCCCCAGAGTTACAAGCCAAATAGCTAAACACATCTTATAAACTATCCACATCTACCTTAGAAGCCAGGTAGCTTTCTCCTTAAGTTTCCACACTGATGGCTGGAGTTATTCATTACTCCAGGTAGAGCAGGACGCATTACTGATTGCACAGATTCCTCCTTGGCTCATAAGGAGGAAACGTCAGGCAATTTTGTCACCCATAGCAACTCTGGCCAGTGAGTTGAGGCTGATCTGAATGCCAGATGGTATCATCGATTACTTCAGCTTAAGTCAAAAACACATTTTTTACTAATTTTTCTAATTGGAAGACTCTTGATTATTGATTTTGAAGTGTGCATAAATAAAGAGTTATTTATTTCTCCAAGAAGAAACCCCAAGTAGCTAAGGGTGGCCTCATTTTGGAGAAACCTCCACATCATATGAAGGCTATATAATCTACTGACAGTGTTTCCTTAAACACTTTAAGGTCTCTTGTAACCAGCCCTGCAAATTACCATATTTTGGGGAGAGATGAAAGTTAATGCCTGGCTTCCAACAAAAAGTACAGTACTGGGGGTGCACCTGGTACCACGGAAAGAATTTTTTTTACAATTGTCAGGGTCCCCCAACTGGGACACATGCCAGTTGGGTGCCACAGGTTGATAATGCCTCAAGTGTGGTTCCTAGCCAATTGGTAAATCTTAGCATTCACAGTCTGGTTCAAATTGAGTCTAGTTCTTGTTTTAGGAGAAAAGATTATCTATCATCTATCTATCTATGTATCTATCTATGTATCTATGTATCTATGTGTGTATCTATCTATCTATCTTTACATAAATACAGTCATGTGCTATATAATATTTCTGTCAACAACAGACTGCATGTTATAATAAACATGTATAATAAATAAATCTTATGGGATACAATAGTGGCCTCATAAGATTATGACACTGTATTTATACTATGTTTAGATATGTCCAGATACACAAATCCTTAGCACTGTTACAACTGACTATTGTATTCAGTGAAGTTACATTCTGTACAGGCTTGTAGCCTAGGAGCAATAGGCTACATCCTTTTATATAGGTGTGTAGAAGGCTATACCCTCTTGGTTTGTGTCAGTTCACTCTATGATGTTCACACAACGATGAAATTACTTAATGACGCACTTCTCAGAATGTTTCCCTGTTGTTAAGTGACGCACGACTATATATAGATTGAAAAATCATGTTGAAGAAATATCCTTCTAGCCTTGTTTTCTTAAGAATTTGGTCTAGAATATCTTTGAATTTTACCAAATGCTTTTGAGCATATGTGAAGATAATCATATGGTTTTCATCCTTATATGTAGTAATATGGAAAATGACATGAATGATTTCTAAATCTCAAAATTTTCTTACATTCTTAAAATGAACCCTAGTCATGATATATTATTATTTCAAGATCCTGTTGAACTCTGTTTACTAATATTCTATCTATGATGTATTTATGGATAGTCATAAGTGAATTCAGTGTGTAGTCTTCTTTTAGGTGCAATTTTTGTCAGCTTTTGCTGTGTTGTACTCATTTCAGTTAAAGAAAATGGATGCCTTCCTTCTTCTCTACTTTGTGAATAGTCTCAAGAGCATTGGAATCATCTTTCTGTAGAAATTCACATAAATTGCTGTGTGAAACTGTCTAGAAACATTTTTAAGGGGTCTTGAGTTAGATTTTTCACAACTTTGTCTATTTTTAAAATAATAAATTAATCTGGCAGATATCTTTTCTGAAATTGGTTTCAGAAAATATAGTTTTTTATGTAATTATCTATGAATATGTATCTTCATGATGAAGTACACCCTTTAGCATTGTAAGATCCCTTTCTTTGTTTTGTTTAATCCTTTATGATCCAAGTTCTCCTTGTCTGATAGTAAAATGATGACCCCTGACTTCTTTCTGTTTATATTTTTATGGTATAATTTTACTCATCTTTTTATTTTTAACCCTTGCTAAATGTCTATCTTTTAATCATTCTTCAAATATACAACACAGAGTTTAATTTTCTTTGCGATCCAATTTTACAAACCTTTTCTTTAATAAGTGGATTTAACTTATTTACATTTTTGTCATTTTTTAATAGTATGCTTTCTATTTTTATGGCTTTAAAAATGTTTCTTCACTATTTGGACTCTTCGTTGTTTTGTGTGTGGTTCTGTTAGCAATTTGAAGGATTTGTATTTTCAATCTAGAGGTTACTTTTATAAACAATAGATTATAAAATGCCCTTCATCTTATATTTTTTTAGGTAGAAGAAAAATTCAAACAGTATAACAAGAATGGGGTCTTTATATAGTATTTAGAATTTATTAACATTTTTCATGGCCTGGTATATGGTAAACTTTAAAAATATCCAATAGAGATTTGGAAAGAATGTGTAGTTTGCGTATTTGGTAGCTGGTTAATTGCATATGATTTAAGTTCTCTATAGTGTTCCTCTCCCTACCTCTCACCCTTATCCTTTCTCTTAAGATAGCCAACGTCAACAGTTTTCCTGTGCATTCTTCCAGGAAAGTTATTTATGTATTTATGTATTTAATTTTATATGTGAAAATCCTTTTAGATATATAAAAATTAGATTATTTTATAAACTTTTTTATCACCTGCTGGTTTTAATTTAATATAATTTGGAGATAGAGTCATGGCCACACATGTAGTTGTACCTCATTCTGAATAGTTCTTTTATTTAAAAAATTATTAAAATAATCTTTCTCACATGTTATTAGATTTATTTTTGATATATTTTGTTCTTAACATCTAGTTTTCTTGCATAATGATCAGAGAATGTGGCTATATATAATATTTGGAGTTTATGGAATTTTTTTTCATGGTCTGATACATAATAAAATTTATAAATGTTCAATGGGGATTTGGAAATCATATGTAGTTTCTGTGTCTTGGCTAGCTTGATAATTATTTGTGATTCAAATTCATTATAATGTTACGATTTTGGGTTACTTGACCTGCCGAGGTTTGAGCAGTGTGTCTCCCACTATGATTGTGGCTTTGGCAATTCTCCTTGCATTTCCAACTTTTTGGTTTTTACGTATGTTTTGATCACTGCTGTTCAGTTATAAAATGGTTTTGGCTGTTTTATCTTCTTCATGTGTTGTATTTTGAAATCAACACGAAAGATCTCCTATTGCACTATCTAATGATTTCTCCATTAAAATATACAGTTAAGGCTTTTTTACATGTTTAGTTTACTTTTGGCTGATATATCTTTGCCTACTTTTTATGCTCAACCAGTGACAGTTTGCTTTTGGTATGTTTCATCGAACTAGCACATCGCTGGATCTAACAGCAATAAGTCTTCAAGGTGTATAATGGGATTTCTTTGAGTTTCCTAGACTTAAAGCTAAATCTTGGCTCCATCACTTACTGGCCATGTGACCTCATGCAAATAAATGACCACTTCTCCAAGACTCAGTTTCCTTACTTGTGAAATGGGACAATAATAGTCTCATGTTAACTGGAATTCTGAATCGTGATTAAAAATGAGGTTACAAAACAAAGGGAAACTTCTGTGCATAGGAAGCAATAAAAACCAAACCCAGAAACAATGAAGGGCTAATCCTGCCTTTTATTTACCCTTCCTACAGCCCAGCGTTTCCTTGCCTCTTACCTCAAATTTTCTGTCAGGGCCTGCTTCATGCTCCCTCTTAAACTCCAAAATCTTAGGAAAGAATTCTTCATCTCCCTGGGGCTCATTTGAACCTCATCGATCAAGTTGGGGAAGAAGTATTTCCTAAGGAAAGGGGAGAGGCTGCTGGGAGACAAGCAGTCCACCCTGCAAGCTGAAGTGAGGACCACAGGTGACAGACGTAATAGCCTCTCCACAAGGTCGGTGCCCAATACATGCTAGACCTCACTGCTAGAGATCTCTGCTCTTCATAATCATCGTTTCATTTAAAAACAGTCTGCTTCAGTGAAGAGGAGTGTTTTTCCTAACCTAGTCATGAAGAGGGAAACACTTTATAGCATTTGCTTTCATGTTGGATGGCTATCATTTATCTATGAGATGATTCCTTCAAGAAACAAACCTCTCAGCTTCACTGATCTTTAAAACAGGACTCTCAAATTAGTACTGAACATCCAGTTGGACAAAACCCCACCCTCATTCCCTGAGCCAGCTTCTAAGATCTAGGTTATGCCAGAGACATCATATTATAAAATCCTTCCATCCTTCTCAGCCTATCTTCCCATATACATAGGACGGGCCTGATTCTAAGAGGCAGCAAGTCCATGTAGTGGAAGCCCCACATATACAGACAAACAGGCTGTTCGTGACACTCCCTCTCAGCTCTGCTTAGGTTTATAGCACGAGTCCTAATCAATTTCCTAAGAGGGAGTGACACCTGATCTCTGCTGAGCATCACACAAATTTGTTCAATAGAAGTCAGACCTCACCATCTCATTATCTTTTGCAATGAATATGGCTGTCAGCCTGGGTGATGCTGTGACAAAGAACAATTCATCAGAGTTTTGGGGTCATAAACATGGTTGGAGGCTTTAGCTAAAAGGGTAAGCAGGAACGCAGAGAAAGCTGAGGCTAAATGTAGTGAGGCCTGGGGGGAATTAAGCCTAAATATAAAAACTAATTTTCAAAGATCCTGTGTCCCTTAAAGGTGGGAGACAGGCCCACGGTGCAGGCAAAGCCCAGACTTCACACTTGCAGATGGCAGCTGCTGGGAGCTCGCCAACCAAGGCTCTCACGGTATGGGTTCTGGCTGGTGACCAGGGAATTCATGGTGGGGCCCAGTAAGTGACCAGCAGGGGGCAGAATGGCAGGCCAGCAGGTAGGAGCTCCACACAGGTCTGTCCCGCAGAGGCCTAGAGGGCTGAATGGGGAAACCAGGCAACTCCCAGCCACGCAAAACGTCCCCCAGTCTCCCTATGATCACGCTTCCACCCCATTGGCAAGCCCTGTAAGTTATATTCCCAAAAAACCCAGAGTCAGTTTTCTCTCATGCCTTCTCACTGCTGCCCACAGCCTCATCTAAGCCACCTTGGCTGCCCTTCACCTGGGCAATACTGAAACCACCCCAACAGTCTCCCTGGCTTCACTGCTGCCCTGCTCTGATCCATTCTGCATACCAGATGGAATGGTGTCATAAAACATAAATCAGATCATGTCTGCCTAATCTCCTTGTACCAAAAATCACATCCTCAGAACTTCCCACAGCCTGGAAAGCCCGGCTGGGTCCGCCACTGGCTCTGTCTCCAGCCACATCTGTGCGGTGGCCCCATGGCTGCCTTTGCACAGCATCCAGGACACGCCACATTCTTTCCCACCTCCCAGGGCTCTCACTGTCCATTTCCTCTGCCTGGAACACCGTTCCGCCTCTTCAGCCCGTGGCGGCTTCACCCTCCCTTTGCGTCTTATCACCACATTGATGAGCCCTTCCTTAACCTCCCTTCTAAAGCAGCCTCTGCGCGTGCCTCCACCCTTCCCCATCAGAGCCCCTGTTTAGTTTCTTCATAGACTTTATCCTACATCACGCTGTATTGATTTGTTTATTGTCTGCCTTTGCGATGACAGGGTATGCTTTGTGAGAGCAAGGACCGTATTTTTCTTCACTGCTCCACCTCTTGTGTCTCACCAGTGTGTGGCACATAGTAGGTGCTCAACTAAACATGTTTGTGGAATAAAGACAGATGAACTAGGCCAGCATAGTGATGGGTCGAGAGGGAGTACTTTGGGATGAAATGTGTGTCCCCCTCAAAAGATAATGTTGAAGTTCTAAATTCCAGTGTCTCGGAATGCGACCTATTTGGTAATACGGTATTTGCAGATGTAGCAAAGTTAAAATGAGTTTACTGGGGCGAGCCCTGACCCAGTACGACTGGTGTACCTATAAAAAGGGAAAATTTGGACACAAACATAGATATGCTGCGAGGAAGAACCATGTGAGGAGACAGAGGGAGCAGTCCACGGGAAGATCAGAGTGATGCAGCCACAAGCCAAGCAATGCCCGAGGCCACCAGAGCTGGGAGAGGCAAAGGGTTCTTCCCATGAAGGTTCCAGAGGGAGCACAGTCTGGCCATCAACTTACCTTGGTGCTTCTGGCTCACAGGACGGTGAAGCAATACATTTCTGTTGTTCTAAGCTACTCAGTTTGTGACTGTGGTCTTTTGTTATAGCAGCTCTGGGAAATGAATACAGGGAGGGGACCACTCAAGGGACCTCAGGTCCCAAGGCCTCACCTCAAGTATTCTAGATGGTATATGGTCACAAGGGTAACTACAAACTGTACCTGCTGCTGGCCTGGGCTGCTCTTCCACTGAGTCAAGACAGGGTCAGGATGTGCCTGAGTGAAACTGTGAGTACCAAACACGGGAATTCCATGGAGTGTGTCTGACAAACACTGGACTGTCTACTGAGAACTTCGGGTGCAGCACAGTGGCGATTGGTGCCTTTGGAGAGAGATAAACCATTTCATTTCTTTTCTTTTCTTTTTGAGACAGAGTTTTGCTCTATCACCCAGGCTGGAGTGCAATGGTGTGATCTGGGCTCACTGCAGCCTCTGCTTCCGGGTTCAAGCGATTCTCCTGCCTCAGCCTCCTGCGTAGCTGGGACTACAGGCACGTGCCGCCACGCCTGGCTAATTTTGTGTATTTTTAGTAGAGACAGGATTTCACCATGTTAGCCAGGATGCTGTCGAACTCCTGACCTCGTGATCTGCCCACCTTGGCTTCCCAAAGTGCTAGGATTACAGGCATGAGCCACCGCACCCAGCTGAGAGAAATCATTTCTTACCCTGCAAAGAACTGGTTGTTGAGTGTGTGAGAAGTCAGAATCGTGAAGAAAAACACTCAATATGGAAAGAGTCACCCATCATACAGCATCCAGGTTTCAGAAGCTGAAATCATAAAGGGAAATGCTGGGCAGTACGCTATTTCTGAGCAGCTTGGGGGATGTCAGACGGAATTGTGCATTCGAGGTTTAAAGGTTATGAGGCAGGGCGAGTTAACCAATGACATGAGGAAAACTGAGGAGGAAAATGACCTGCCTCCATCCTCTGAACTTTAATTATCTATGAAGAGAAAGTGCTTGAAAAATTTCCATGTGACTCCCATCAACCTGGAACTACTCAAAACTCCCTGTGAATAGGGCTATTTGTGTGCAGAATGACAGTCAGTTCAGAAAGTGGTTTTGATTCATCAAAATGTATGTGATTCAAATCCAAGATAGAATGTCCACAGGCCTGAGTCATTCTAATGAGCACAACTGAGAACTATGGACACACGTTTTTGTGTAAGAAGCTTAGAATACACCCCAAATTCCAAGACATTAGAAGTAGAACCATTAAACCCAAATGATTTTGATTACCTTTCACTGAGTGAGAGCCAACGAACGCACTTCCTCCTGTTTTCTCAGTACCATCTCCAGGTATAACACAAAAGCTTTCCTTGTGGCTTTTGTTCTTAAATTCAATGCTTTCCATTGGTTTCAAGTGATTAATCAGGGTGTTACGGTAAAAGCAAAACAGACTTATTTCCAATTTTTAAAGTTTAGCTAAAACGGAGAGGCTTTTTGTTTGACTCCCACTATCTCTCCTTGAGATCCTATTCCTTTTAAGTTGACTTTTTAAAAATTTCACACCAAAAAAAATATTTTTTTTTAATATATATTTTTTTTAAAGTAGGGAGAAACTAAAAGTGAGTTAAACACGATCACATTTACTTTGGCCACTGTGTACATAGTTCTTCATCTTGACTTCATGACTTAAATACTAGAAAACTATGAAGCACTTTTACAATCAGAAAGGGAGAAATTATGTAAAATTGGGGTCAGAGCAATGGCTTCTTCTAATTCTACTCTGTGCAGAATTCAGTTGATAATAAAATGGACCTGGTTCAAAAGCTGAGGGAGGCTAAACAGACCAGTTCATATTCCCCATATTGTCAGTCGATCCAAATAATGATGGTACAGTTCAAAGAGTGAGTTTTTCAACTCTTCAAACAGGCACTTTCTTGAAGTCCAGCCAAAGGTTTTTATATTTGAGCACTGTCTGTTATGCTGTAACATACGGCTATATTGAGGTGCAGATTTCATCTCCACTAGCATCAGTGTACTTGTCATTTACCTCGTTCTGTATCTTGATGACCCTGTTGTTGTCTCTGTTATTAAGTGCCGGAGTCCTTCAATGTCATTTTCTCCTGAGCTGTTTATCCTTAGGTGGTTGGAAGAAGGTCACTGCCAGCTACAGAGGGAAATATAGGGTAGTCTGTGCTAACATACATTCAGAATTCTCTTTGACGTCTTCCTCATTTTCATATTGAAAAATTTCTCTCTTCTGCACCAAACTTGGATTGTTACCCAGCTATTCTTCCAATGGAGGGACAATTGTATTTCAAAAGATGGAACTGAAGGACACGGGTTGATGGCTGTGCTTCTGGGGGAGGGGCTGGCCTGCTGGATGCACTTGATGAGTGGTTGATCTCATGGGGTAGCTGAGGCATCATGGACAAGGAGGGAGAGATGTTCCCCAGGTCGGGAGCAGCCATCTGCATCCAACCTTGGCAGTCCCTGCTGTGACTCACCTGGGAAGTCCCGTCAGGAGGTGGCTCTGATTTCTGTATCTGCCCAAAGCACTCAGCTCCAAAGTTACTGTAATCATGGTATGGCTTGGATGAAAAACCTTCTTATACCCCAGTTGGCAGACACTAACTTTTTCTTTTGAAAGTCAATAACCTTGTCTCTTACTTCTCCTTCTCAGGCCCATATCTTTCTTGGTTTTTTTTTTTTTTTTTTTTTTTTTCCCAGCTATTTGGGGCTTTTAAAAATAAATCCAGCTCTGAGCTGCAGCAGAGAATTGATACCATCTTCTTCTAGGCTCTGGCACACAAACTCAGCACAATTGACTATTTTGATATTTCTGGGCTAAAACTCTTCTCCTACCCAGATCTGGTGTGCATCCTGGTTCTCTAGCATGTCTGCACTCATACCCATCAATTAGTATGGCAGGATGCCCACTTAAACAAGGTGCGGAGCCAATTTCAACAAGGCAACATGCCAGTCCCATCCCGGCTTAGAGAGGGACTGAAGCAAGTGACACAGCATGTCCACGAAGAGCCTTCCTGGTGGATGGCGCTGCCAAGGTAGGGCCTCGTGTTTCACTCCAGGGAGCTGTCGCCGTGGAAATCTTTAATCACCATGCGTTGTTTTCACTCTATTCTTTTTCCTGTTAGAAAAGAAATTAGTATTATAGGATTTTGTGGATTCAGGATGCTTCTTTTAAAATGAAAATTTCTTTTGTACAAGCAAAAGATACCAATGGGGCATGGCAAAGCGCAGAAAAGCACAATAAGAAGTATAGGGCGTCTTTCTTCCCCAGATCCATACGCTGCCCTGGCAGCCAGAAAATCATGATTGCAGACAAACAACACATTTCTCTTTGTGTGCTGGTGAGGACATGGAAAAAGTGGCTCTGATGGTTATAGAGAGGCAAGAAGCACTAATGCAAAATTACCAGAGACCTGCCCTTTTCCAAGAAGCTTCCCCCTCTAGCTCATGGATAAAGGCCTCACATCAGTTAAGAGGCTAAAAAAGGAATAGGAAGGTTATAGGAGTGTGATAGGGAAAGCAAATCTCCTCTGATTTAAATAATTTATGAATGAAAAGGAGCTGTGAACCTTTGCCTTGACCAAAAAAAAAAAAAAAAGAAAAGAAAAAAAAAGTCATAAAAAAGCCTTCCCTTTTAAAAACTACCCTCAAGGTAGAACGAACTTTTTCAATTGTAAGGCAAGTTCAGGTAAGCACCATGGAGCCAGGCATAGGCAGACAAGGACAATAATGTTCTTAATCATAGTGTTTTTTCTTTACATGGATAGGTTTGTTTTATAGCATTTTAATTTAACTATGTTTTCCCACTTTTCCTCCTGAAACAAAGGTATGATTGCTTTTTTAATGAGAAAAAAAAATACAAAAACTTCGTTTTAGAAAAATAAGATAGCAAGCTAGAAAAACGAAGCCAACTACAGTCAAAGGAATTTGGGAGTCTTGAACATAGTTCACTGGGCGTGTTTCGGCAAGGAAAGGCATTAAAATAAAAGGAAAGATTGGTAAGGAGGAAGAATCACTGATGAAATGCAAGAAGGCTTCCTAGAGCCTGCTCTGTTGCATTGTCCTGAACTAGAGATGAGGAAGCTTTCATGCACAGAAATGAATGAACATTGCAGACTTGTTGCAGCCGTCCTTGCTAAGTTAAACTCAGTTTGGTTTTCAGTTAAACTCGGTAAGCATTAGCCACAGCAAATTTGTGCATTGAGGCTTGTCACCGCCACGGCTATAGGCGCTGAGGAAACACCAGGCCCCTCATGTCCCAGGTGTGCTGTGCTCTGAAGCCCGGAATCAATGGTGTGCTGGAGCCTGTGCAGACAGGCTGACCACAGCCAATCGTTGCATGTTGAGAAATTTTGCCTGTGATTGTTAAACATGGGCATTATTAAAAATTAAATTATATAAACTGGCAGTGAAATAAATTTTATCAAAAACACAAGCAATAAATCCTCAAAACTCATCGCTTCTAAATTATTTGACTATATTCTGTATTCTTAAAGTTATTTACATCTATTGTATTTTTATAGTGAAAATATTACAGAAAGATGTGCTACTGTCCTCTCTGTAAAACTTGCTGATTTTCTTGGTGTGAGCTTTCCCACCACGGTTAATTTCAAGCTGCTGACGTGATGTGATTAAACTCAGAGCTGGGAAGAGAGGACAGCTTATGGCTTCTTATCTATTTATTTTTTCCAGAGAGCTGGTTGTTAAACATTTCCCAGCACACCACTGACTGAAATCCACAAAAGCCAAGCTTTTATGTTCTGTAATAAAGTGGACAGAATCCTTCACATCCCTTTCTATGTTACTCTGCTGCGTTTTCCCAAGGCTGAGCACTGCCTTGAATTTCCAGAGTCTCAGAAAGATTGTGAAGACTGTGAGAACGGCCCTTTCTGTCCGCCTGTCTCTCCCGAGGACTCAGGCACAAGCTGGAGCTGGAGTGGGCTGCAGCATGCGCGAATGACACCAACGCTGCCCTAGGGACTCCCTCCCTCTGAGTGGAGCTACACCACATGTCTGTTTCTTCTCTTAGAACCAGTTCTTCCCAGGAGGCTCCTGAATCCCTCTTGTTCATGTTCTGCCACTACCAATCCTGTAGTCCTGCTTAGCCTCAAAGCCCCTGAGAGTAGAGAGGAAGTGAAGGTCTGGGCTACAGTGATACCAACAGGAACAGAAAAGGAAAAAGCAAAACAGGAGAGGATGGGTGCAGGGCTCATGCCTGTAATCCCCACACTTTGGGAGGCCAAGGTGGGAGGATTGCTTGAGCCCAGGAATTGGAGACCAGCCTATGTAACATAGTGAGAATGCTGTCTCTATCTAAAAAATTTAAATTAGCCAGGCATGGTGGGGCACACCTGTTCTCCCAGCTACTCAGGAAGCTGAGGCAGGAGGATTGCTTGAGCCTAGGGGATCCAGGGACCCTTGTCTCAACAACAACAACAAACAGGAGAGATTCAAGCAAAAAAGAAGAAATGATTACACTATGTATCTCATTTATTACACGTGATGAAAGAGGAGATAATTCAGGTTAACATTCTTTGATCCCACTGGGTTCAGTACCAGGAACTGTCAGGATTACAAAAGGAGACTACATTCTGGCAGGAACTCGTAACCAAAGAGAGTTTAACATTTCAGCTTACAACCCTATAAACAAGGGGTGACCGTCATCAAAGTAGGAAGGTGGTTACCTTGGTTTGAAATGCTTCTCAAAAGTTGAAGCTAGGCATGGTGGTACATGCCTGCAGTCCCAGTACTCAGGAGTCCGAGGTGGGAGGATCAAGGCAGGGAGGCTGCCGTGTACCACGATCGTGCCTGCGAATAGTCACTGTACGCCAGCCTAGGTAACATGCAAGAAACCATCTCAAAAAAAAAAAAAAAAAAATTAAAAGAGTCCAAAAAGTTAGTACTATAGGGGGACTTTAAAACTCCATTATATTTGATGGTGTTTCTTTTTTTCATCTTATTTGACCCTCTAAGGCATTGAACAGTGCCGATCGTGGTCTTTTCTTTGAAATACTCTCCTCATTCAGCTTCTGTATCCAGTCAGGCAGAGAGAGAGAGAGGAGGAGGGAGTTATTTTAAGGAATGGGCTCACGGGATTGTGGGGGCTGGCAAATCTGAAATCTGTAAGACAGGCCAGCAGGCTGGAAACGCAGGCAGGGTTTCTATGCGCTGTCTTGAGACAGAGTTCCTTCTACTTCAGGAAGTCTCGGTCTTTGCTCTGAGGGCCGTCAACTCATCACATGAAACCCACACCCATTATCAAGGGTAATGTCTCTTACTTGCAGTCGACTAATTGTAACTTAATCACAACTACAAAATACCGTTATGGCAACATCTAGACTAGTTCTTTTAGGCACCAGAACCTGGTCAAGGTGACACACAATTATCCACCACGTCTTCAAAGCAGGGCCTCCTTCCTGGCTGTGCCAATCCTTCCCCCTTGTCCCTTTCCAGCCTCTTCTTCTATTGTATATCTCTTAAATGCTGGTATTCACCAGCATGTATGTGAGTTTGAGGATACAGTTTTTCAGAGTTAAAAGAAGTTTTCTAAATATACGAATGGAGATGGAATTGTCAAAATCACCTAATACACCTAAGTAAATTGTGAAACTGAAGACATAATTTTATTTGTTCTGGGGCAGTGTAACAATAGCAAAATTTTCATCAGGATAGGAAATTCAGATAAGGGAGAATCAAAGGCACCGTCTGGGCCTTAAACTCTTTAGGCATGACGTATTTAGATTCCCCAAAGTTTCATCCTCAGCACTTTCTCTTACCACTCAAAGTTATTTCTTTAGGGATCTCATCAGTGTCAGGTCTCTGATGACACCAACACTCCAATGCCTGCAAAATGATGTCCCAAAGAGCACTAGGTGCCATGTCCACATAAGTCAAAGAAGTGCCAGTGATACACCCCTCATTCTTAGGGGTTTATGGTGTATGTTACCAAACCAAAGGCTTTGTGAAGTCTTGCCATAACAGTAGTTTGCAGAACATCTTTGGGAAACATTGCCCTAAATCTATATTCTGAGCCCAAGCACCTCTCTTAAGTTTCAGAGTGGTGTTTCCAGCTGTTTACTGTATATTACATTTAGATGTCCCATGGCCATTAAAATTTAACATGATCAAAACTGACATCATTGGCTGGGCGCGGTGGCTCAAGGCTGTAATCCCAGCACTTTGGGAGGCCGAGGCGGGTGGATCACGAGGTCAAGAGATCGAGACCATCCTGGTCAACATGGTGAAACCCCGTCTCTACCAAAAATACAAAAAATTAGCTGGGCATGGTGGCGTGTGCCTGTGATCCCAGCTACTCAGGAGGCTGAGGCAGGAGAATTGCCTGAACCCAGGAGGCGGAGGTTGCGGTGAGCCAAGATCGCGCCATTGCACTCCAGCCTGGGTAACAAGAGTGAAACTCCGTCTCAAAAAAAAAAAAAAAAAAAAAACTGACATCATTTTGCCTGACTCAAAGCTTCTTCTCCTCATACGTTCCTTTTCTCCTACAATCCTTATCTCTTTCCCTAGTTGGTACTTTAGTTGTCCAGGTAAAAGACCTGGGTGATTTTTGAAACATCCTTTAAAAGTCTTGGCAACGTAGTAGACATTGTCCAAAATGACCTCAATTTACATAGACTCTTTCTCTCCCCTCATGACTCCACATATACCACTTTACTTGCCTAGATTCAATTAATCTTCTTTTTCAGAATATGTCTAATCTGCCCCCTGTCCCTGGGCACACTGCCTGCCTCAGTCTTTATCTGCAACCATAACCTTCCCACTGCTTGCATTGCCTCCAGCGACCTCCTTGCCTCCAGATGGATGATTCTAAAACACTAAATGATACTACTCTCATGCTTAACACCAGTGAGTTCTTACAGACAAAATCACCACTCTCATTTTGGCGGGCATTCTATGTTTAATTTATGATTAGGAGCTAAAGTTTTCTTAGTTCCTCCTGAGTAATTTAAAGAAAAAGTCCTCTGCCTTCCTTTGGAGATACAAATGGGTCCCTTTTGGATTTGAAAATGCTTTGAAACAATTAAAGTGAGGTTTGGGGAACATTAGTGTAGGGGGCGTTTGTTGATGTTTAAATTTTGGTTGGGGTCATTTATTTCTGACCAGAAAAGATAATGAGATCTGACTGTTCTGGGTCTCACTAGAACACATAGATTGAATCAGGCTCTTCATTAAATTAAGAAAATGGAATATTTAACACAATAACTATAGTGAACTTCTCTTACATATCAGGAAATTGGGAACAATTCTGGCAGCTCTTTAAAAGTAGATGTTTTAAAATTTCTAGTAATATAGGTGGTTGTGATCTGGGAAAAAATACAGTTTTTAGAACCATATTTAAAATAGTCCGTCTACTTAAAACTTTCACCTTTACACCCTCAAGTGGTGGAACTAATATATTTTTCTGAACAAGGAAACAAAAAGCCTGGCAGAATATACCCCAAACTACTAGTGAGGTTTATCACTAGGGAGGGTGAATTATCGCTTTCATATTCTTCTACCTGCTTAATTGTGTTTGCTAACATGTCTAAAATGAGTATGAATTATTTCTGTAATAAGGAAAAGAGGATGATTGTTTTAAAAATCCTTTAAAAATCTTAGCCTATTAGTCTAACCAATCTTAGTCTACTTTGTCCAAGATGACCTCAATTTACCTCTTTTCCATTGCCCTCAGTTTTGTTTTTCTGCCAGGAAAACAGCATGTCGATTTTAAAGAGTCAATAGTGTATTTTCAATGCCCACCCATGTGGTCTGGCATTAAACATATTTTCCAGGAGAAGGTAGTATTGATGACAGCCCTTCTAAGAAAACCCTGGCTCCTCTGTTCAGAGTTTAAAAGTAAAAATTTCATACTGTTTTGATTTCAAAATATATAAAGGATGCATCTTGAGATACATACAAAAGTAATATCGAAACCTTGCATTTAAGCTCAGCTTATTATTTGTTTGTATACTGACTCATTAACATAGCCTAGATATTTTATCAATTTGGTATAAATTGCTTCTTTTTTTAAGATAAATTATTTTTTTATGGTTGGAATGCTTAATAACTAACTTTCCCATTGTTTTCAAATAGATTTCAAGTTGAAGTACCTAACCATTTTATCTTAATTGTTGCACTTGGGTGATAAATGTTTACTTATTGACTTTCATGCTTTTATTTAAAAGGCATCCCTTTCAATATGCCAGAACAAAGGTAATTTTGAATATATTATATGGCTTTTCAAATTCTATCTTCAGTTCAAAAATTAATTTCAAAATCAATTAAGTTCCTCTAATACCGATTCTAATGCCTGAGAAAAAAGCACACATATTGAATTCAATTAGGTTGACTATCTTCTTGTTTTTTATTTTGTTTAATAACTTTAACAAATTTTAAAATGAATACTTTAAACAGTTTTGAAATCAGTCATAAAGTCTTTTCTAAAGAATCACAGAACTCTTTTACTTGTCCACATAATATAATGCATTTCCACTTAATACAGCTCTCTGGTATCTGATAACTTAGCATCCTAAAATTTCAATAAACACGCTATTTTAAAAAAAATACAACCTAGAGAAATGAGGGTGAACTTTCACAGGAGCAGTGCTGTCTCACAGAATGTTCTGCGGTGATGAAAATATTCTACATCTTTGCTGCCCAGTACTGTGGCCACTAGCCACAGATAGCTATGGGTCATTTACAATGTGGCTGGTGTGACTCAGGAGCTGAATTTGTTATTTGATTTGATTTTAATTAATTCAAATTTAAATAGCTACATTTCGTTGGTAGCTACCCTATTGGAAAGCCCAGCTCTAGAGTTAAGATCGTTGAATTGCACCCATATGAAAGTGTTCATGGATACTTGCCACTTAGTAATGTTCCTTTTGCCTTAATAAAATCAATGTTGGGACTTGCCTAATTTCCCTAAAAGAGTAAATTAGCTGTTTTCATTACCTCTTTACTTTCAGTTCTTCCCTGGCATATGGTAGGAAATGAGAGCTCCATTTATTTCCCCTGAGAATATTGTTGGCATTTGACGATATCCCTGAAATTGTCTAGTTGAGCCCCAGGGGCTCTCCTTATGAGTCTCAAACTGATTAAAAAATGAAGTCCTTTTCTTTCTACTTTTAGGAGAACAATTAGCAACAATATAACTTATACTTTTACATGACTAAAGACAGTTTACTAGTAATCTACTAACAGTTATTAGGGCTTACTTTGGGGGATCTAAGGGTGACAATTATATTCTTGTCCCCACTTGTATTAGGGTCCCAACAGAAACAGAAGGCACCCTTAAACTCGTAATTCAGAAGAGTTTTCAAATGACTCTTCACAAAGTGTAGGCTGTGTTAAGGAAACCTGCAAGGAGTGGTGCAGTATCCCAGGGCTTGCAACACAGGTGAGCCGTCTCACTACTAGAACTGATAGGATAAGCCATGGAGGCAGTTTCTGGAATCATTAGAGAGTTGCTGTAGAAGACTGCTTGATAGGAGCTGTGGTCTTTGTTAAAGGAACACAGCTGACTCTGACAACCATCCTCTGATCTCCTTTCAGTGCATCCCATTGGCTAACTCCACCGGAAGCCAGAAAACAGGGGAGCCTATAGATATGGTCTGTTAAGGCAGCCTCCTAGAGCACAGGCAGGGTAGATAATAAACATGAGTGTGACACCTCGTGAGGCAACAGAACTTATCTAATCACCGCCTCCCAAATGTGGAACCAATTGAGAAAGACACAGATCATTCTAAATCAACCAAGAAAGACCTCAGGTGAATTTTAAAAATATCTGTTTTATTACTCATGATAGGCTGAAATAAGATTCAGATATGTGTATCAGATCCAACTTATGCATCTTTCCAAATTCACTTGTCCACACCTGCTCTCAGTAGAGAGCACCACTGTCTCCCCAAGGCTACTGTCACCTAAGTTGATCAACACCCATTATTTATATCATTACACATCTTAACCTTCCCCAAGGTAAGGGCTAGCTCTAGCATAATTCAACATGCCTACCACTGCAAGAGCTACAGGAGCTTTGCTACCAGGCGTGGAGGCTCTGGATCCTCCCACCTACTTCTGGACGCAGAGGAAGGGCCATGAAGTGGTTCATGGAATGTGGCTTCCCTGGCAGCTTCCTGGGAGGAAAGGGAACTAAGTGACAGCCCAGAAATGTAGGGGAATTACCACCTCATATGGTGAACTTTGATCAGGAAAAGACAAAAGATAACATAGGGGTGAAAAAGTATCAGATAAATTCTTCTTTCCTCTTTCTCCAAATAGAATCTCCTGAGATGGTTTTCCCAAACATCCTATTTAGGGACTGTAATGTTTAAATCACTGGCTATTTTTTTCTTGCAAAACTCTGACCAGTTCAATAATTCACCACCTTGAATTTACTGTCACTTTTGCTGCCTGTGGACTGTATGTACTAGATTAAGGATGGCTGCAGATTCTTTGCTATTTCATCCACTGAGAAGTAGAATCTAATCCCCTCTCTCCTTAAATCTACATTGGACTTAGAGATTTGCTTGACTTATAGAATGCAGTGGAAGCAATATTCTTGGATTTAAGAGGCTAAGTCATAAGAAGCTTTGCAACTTCTGCCTGTTGTCTCTGGAATTTTTTTTTTTTTTTTGAGACACTATCACTTGGTACTGAATCACCATGCTAAGAGAAACCCAAGCTACATGGAACGTTCACATGTCAAATAGCCCAAGTTGAGTTTCCAGCCATAAGCCAGCATCAACTACCAGCCTTCCTAGACCAGGTGCCACAGGTGAGCAAAGAAGCCATCTTGATAGTGATCCTGTAGCTTAGCCACCATAACTGATGGTAAATGAATCAGAGAGATGAACCACCCAGCCAAGCCCTTCCTGGATTCCTGACTCATAAAATCAAGGCCAAGAGAAAATGGTCGTGTTAAACCACTACATTATCTAGTAGTTTGTTACATGTGCTATTAGTGTTTCATAACAGTCTATAGAGATTCTTCTCATATGATCAAGCAACTGGCTGTGTTTACCTATGAAGCTATGGCTGGCTCACTAATGGACCACCTTGTACTTGCTGTATCTCCTTCCCTGCCTCACTTCCCCTTTTCCTTGACCCAGGCTAGCCTGGGATTATACTATCAAAAAATAAAGCATTAGCAACCAAGCTTAGTAAACTTTCTTGTTTACTAAGAAAGTTAGTACGAGAAGTGTCCTAGAAAGGAGGACCTTGGAGTGGGACTTTGAATTTGATGCCAATCTGTCTGAAAACAATCAGATAATTGGGACCGCAATAGTCCCTAGAAGTGGCTGCACAGTTGCTAACTCTTTCACCTGAGGTTAACTGGGATTAAGTACAGGTGGAGAGCAAGCCTGGAAAACCATGGAGCTACCACCTTTGGTCAGTAGTGTAGGTGAGGCTGCTTTTGAGGTATTTTGAGGCCTTGCTAAAAGAAAATGATAGGTTCAGGGCATCTTATTATCAACTTAAGTAATGCTCTGAAAGCCAGAGGCTTTGTTTAAATGAGACACTCATCTCCTGAAGCTGCACTTAAAATTGGTTTAGGATGTGATTCTAAGTCTAAGGGTGGCAGAGCTATAAAAAAACTAAATGTGCAGTCTCAATAGGGTCTTGATATTAAAGTTAGGGTCTTGATAGGGAAGAGTGGAAAACTGAGACCTGGAATGGGGATATTTGTAGACAAGCCTGGATCTTTCTGACTGGTAAAAGAGACTGTTTACCCTTGTCAGTGGTAAAGCATCACCCCTTGCCTGGAAAGCATGCAATGATAATGCTAATGAAGCCAGTGCCCCCAAAATCACGCTGACTCTCAAGTTTTCCTCAATGCCCACTCTAACCTCCTCTCACTACCTCCAGGCAAATTTTCTTCCTGCTGGGGAATACATGGCCTCTGTGCCAAAGGAAATATTGGTCTTGATGAAATATGCAGGCAGAAATTGTGAGAACACTCATGGGAGTGGATCTTGAGGGCATTAGACTGTAGGAGGCACGTGGGCTGGATAGGTGGGAATGCATTGACATGAGCCACTCCAGTGTGACTGAGGATTTGGTATTCTGATGACACCTGGAGCTGGTCCTTACATGCTGCTGCAATGGTGACTTCACACCTAATCACCATGATGGCCTAAAGTGAATGAAGTAGAGATACGAGAACTTCCTTGACATCATTTTGAGAGAAAGGTCAGAAGTCTAAAGGAGGTATGCATGTGAGAACAGATTCACTTTGTAAGATCTACCACCTAACTATGTTTCCCCTAAGGCTGCCTTCATGAGGTGATAAGGAATGCCATGGGGAAATGGTGGTAGAGTAAGGGGTGGGACAGCAGCATCTTTGAGAAACTCAGTGGTGGCTGTCCTCCGCAGGCCAGGTTCACAGTGGGAGATGCTTCTTTGGGATTGGGCCCCCTTTTATTCTTGGTGACAAAAGGAATATGGATGATCAAAGGCCAGGTGGCAGCCCTTAACCATCAAGGAAAAGATAGATCTAATAAGCCTTACAAACAGCAAGGTCCTAGCTGAGTGAGGGTGCCTACTGTCAAGGATGCATTGGAATGGGAAACTGACTGGGCGGGGGATGCTTGATTTGGAAAACTTAACATCAAGAACTATTGAGTAGAAGGCTATCATTGCCTTCCACAATAGAAAATTACACTCCATCATTGAGTTTCCAGGTCTAAGTCAGTTAAGACTCAGAGCCCATTGATTGAAGGAGATTCTGGATCCCCTAGAGGAAGGACCCTATAATGCTACTGCAAACATATACAGTAAATAGTCCTCTGATCCTTCCCCAGAGAGAACCAAAGCAATTTGCCAGGGTAACTGGACACTAGGGATAGAGCAAAACTAAGACTTTTCAAGGACTATTAGCTACAGTGTATGAGATGATACTGATATAAGGAGACGTGAAACACCATCATATTAGAACAGACGTCCCCAAACTTTTTACACAGGGGGCCAGTTCACTGTCCCTCAGACCGTTGGAGGGCCGCCACATACTGTGCTCCTCTCACTGACCACCAATGAAAGAGGTGCCCCTTCCTGAAGTGAGGCGGGGGGCCGGATAAATGGCCTCAGGGGGCCGCATGCAGCCTGCAGGCTGCAGTTTGGGGACACCTGTATTACAACATAGACTTAATTAGAACACAGGTTTTTGGAGACCAAGTCTGTCTGCTGAAGGGTTAAGTGGTTTTGGATACCCACCTTGCAATTATTTCTCTGGTTCCCAAAAGTATGTTGGAGAATATATACTTAGCTTCTGGCTGGACCCTCAAATCAATTGCCTCTCCTGTGGAGTAAGGGTCATTGTGGTAGGAAGGTCTAAGTGTAGGGTCTCTCAACCTCAGTACTATTGACATTTTGAACCAGACAATTATCTGCTGTGGGGTCTATTCTGGGCATTGTAGGATGTTCAGTAGCATCCCTGGCTACCCACTAGATGCCAATAACAACTTTTGTTATGATAACCAAAAATATTTCTAGACATTGCCAAATGTCCGTAAGAGGGCAAAATCACCCCTGATTGAAAACCACTGGCCATGTGTAAGCTCCTGAAACAGCCTCATCTCTCGTCAATTACAGGAATAATACCACAGTCCTTGAAGAATTACGAAGATTAACACCATCACCAAAGATAAAGGGATTAATTCCCCTAATATTCTCTTGATTCAATTCTCTGGCTTCTGTAAAAATCAGATGGACCCTGGAGGATGAAGGTAATGTAACCAGAAAATAGACCTAATCAAAGCTACAGTGCCAGATGAGATCTCTTTACTATGGCTACCAAGCCTCTAACACTAGAGATACAGCTATTGATTTGGCAAGGATTTTCTTCTCAATAGCTATTAGCAAAAGAAGCAGCTTGCCTTTATGTCACTGTCAAGAACTATGTAAGATCTGAGGTTTCACCCTATTTACAAGCTAACAAGTAGCCCTCTTACAATTCCACGAATGTTTGCAGAAGACATAATAAGATCCTGGGTTAGTCACAAAGAACTTTATCACTCACAGAAAAAGCAGCAGCCAGAGCTTCACGTTCATTTGTATTTGTTCCTTGTATCCCCTAAATCCCAAAGAGGGGAGAGAGGGTGATGACTCAGGGGGGCCAAGAAGATGCGTACTCCCCTAGGGTGTTGCATTATGGCAGAGGAATGCTGACTTTGGGAATTTACTGCTTTTGCTGTTAACCTTTTCTTTGCCTGGGAGATTATGCAACTCATTTTTCAAGGTTGCTCACTGCAAACACAATCCTGAGAAATGACCCGGGTAAAGAGTGGTCAGAGCCTTGCATTCTTGGCACATCCAGCAACAATACACAGGGACACTCAGAGCTCATGGAACGTTCCCACTTTTAGCAGTGATACTATGGACTGAATCTTTGTGTTCCTCCCAAAATTCATGTGTTGGAGTTGAAATCCCCAATGTGATGGTATTTGGAAGTGGGGTCTTTAGGGGGTAATTAAGTCATGGGGTGGAGCCCCCATGAATGTGATTAATACTATTAAAAGAAGAGACTAGAGCTAATCTCTCTGTCTACCATGTGAGGATACAGCAAGGCATCCATCTGCAAACTGAGAAGAAGGCTCTTGCCAAGAACTGAATCTGTGGCACCTTGGTCTTGGACTTCCCAGCCTCACCTTCACCGTCTTGTCTCAGTGCTGTGTCAGCTCTTGTCTCTGTCATAATATACTTCACAGGAACCGTGGCAACTTTGACATTCCATAGCACTTCATTGCTGGTCCACGGTAACCAGAAGATCATGCTAATTGGATGTGATCCGTAGGAGATTTCAAGAACCCTGTATCCGGCTAGTTACATGCATGCCAGAGATGGGAGATTAATTCCACAGTTCAGGGTCTTCTATGTTGGTGAAGTTTTCAGGAGTCAAGTCACCTGTCAAGTTGCCTAAAGGCATATCAGAACAACCCCTTATAAAATTTTTTAAAAAAAGGCTGCCCTTTGCATCTCTTATCACCAAGAAAGAGGCACAGTGCATTCCGACCCTCTTTGGATTTTAGAGGCAGCTGATATTTCACTTGAGAATATTTCTGTATGTTGAGCTCAATATGATCAGATTCATAAGTCACAAAGTTGGGTAGAAACATTATTTGATGGAAACAGTATATTCAGGACTTGGCTCAAATTAATCCAGAAGATACCACCTACCTCTTTTGCATTAATGGCTCTCCCTTAATTCACATGTGTGGCCTTATGGGGGAGGGAACTAAAACCAGTTGATGGAAGAAGAAAGGATATGGGCTTTGTTCAGAGTTCGGCCCTCATGGTCTGGTTGTTCACTGTTTTCGAGCATAACTTCATGGGGCCCTGCATGGCGTGTGGTGTCCTTCCCCAGGCCGTGAGTATAGCTTATGTGACTAATGAACTGCTCACGGTTTTATCTGTCCAGTGTTGGATGTTGTTTTGGCCACTCCATATACTTGTAGGGGGAATTCCTCTCTCTCCAACAGGGTGAAGAAAAAGTGATCAAAATAGTAGGATCAGCTTCTCACACCTCACACTCTTCAAACCTAGGCTTTCCTGGTTCCAGGAGGTCTTGATTCAGACAAAACAGTGAATGTTCCACTAACCTAGAAGCTTCAGCTACCTCCTGGACACTTTGAGCTTCTTATACTAGTAGAGCAGCAGGCAAAAAACAATAAATAAATAAATTATAAAGAAAAGAAAAAAAGAAAGGTAGAGGGAGGGAGGGTAACTGTATGGGCTGGTAAAACCCACTCTGATTACTATGAGAAGCCACTCTTTCAATTACACCCTGGAAGCATCCTTTGAGTTTGTCTGGAATGGGCCCATAGCTACCTGTCTTGGGGACAACCTTAAGCACCCTTTATTTAACATCCCCAGGAGTTGGGTTTTCCCAGGTCTAGGTTCAGGCACTACTGCCATCATGCATGCCATGGTAAAAGCCACAGCAGCTTTGGTGTCTAGGACCAAACTGATGCGACCCACTGAAGACCTAGCTCTTCCCACCCAGAAGATGTGGGATCTGACCTCCCCCATCAGTCCCTGAAAAGGCAGGTCTTGCAACCCATAAGTGTAAAGGAGTAAATGTCCTATGGGGCAAATTTTGACCCATGAGAGACAGTATACAGAAATAAGGGGGAGGTGAACTAGTAACTAATTCTTCTCCCCTCCACACACCAAAGGACTTTTCTGAGATGGTGGTTCCACACAGTTGTGTGGATATATCACATGTGACAAGGTAACCTGCTGTGGTTTTCTCTTCCTTTGTTTTATCTTTTGCAAAGCTGTGGCCAGCCTTGTAATATATGACTTTATATTTATTCCCCTTCATTTCCCACCTCATTTATGTTTTCCCTCTCTCCATTGTCCTAAGATTTCACTCCTTCCCAATAAAGTTTAGCATGTGAGCTTTATCTTCAGGTTCTGTTTATTGTCTTAACTTGGGCTAAATCAATGTGCAGCAACAATGGGTTTCTGCATTTTTCTAACAGAATAAAATGGACCCACACTGTAAAAGGCAGAAGTGGAAAAATATAGTATTTCCAACTGAGACAGGGCGCTTTTTGCATAGTGGGTGAGAACAGTAAAACAGAAAAACATGGTACTGTCGAGATACTTAAATCCTTCTTCCAAACTCACCAATCCAACAAGTTATTTCTCTTCCAACTGGGAAAAGTGAGTGAGGGGCAAGGATAGCCCATGGGCTATTCCATTACCTGTAGCCCCAAGAATACATGACCTCAGGAAATTAGTTCTCCGTCTTTCATGGTGACCAGTGTTTGGCATTTATTCCTTTTGCAATTGTCCCACAGTTTTTGGATATTCTGCTCCATCTTTTAAATTATTTTTTCTTTTTGTATTTCAGATTTGGAAACTTCCTTTGGCATATATTCAGGTGTATTGAGTCTTTCCTTGGCTGTGTCCAGTCTATTGCTAAGCCTTCCAAGGGCTTTCTTCACTACTGTTATAGTGATTTCGATTTACAGCATTTCCTTTTAATTCTTTCTTAGAATTTCTCTCTCTACTTACATTTCTATCTCTCTGTTTGTTCTTGCATGTTGTCCACTTTTTCCATTATAGCCCTTAACATGTTAATCATAATTGGTTTAAATGCCTGATCTGATAATTTTACAATCTCTGTCACATTTAAGTATGGTTCTAATTCTGCTTTATTGCTTCAAATTGTTTTCTGTCTTTTAGTATGCCTTGTAATTTTGTTGTTGTTGTTGAAAGCCAGGATATGATGGAGTGAGTAAAATAAAACGAAGAGAATAAATCTTTAGTGCAAGGTTTTACGTTTATATGACCAGGGTTAAACTTCGTCTACTGTTTGCTGTAGCTGTTGGTATCAGAGGCTAATTTTTTTTCTGGTGGCCTCGTTTTAATCTCTCCTGTTATCTTTGGGTTTCTTTAGAGACTTTTTTTTTTTCCCTGAGGCAAAATCTCACTGTGTTGCCCAGGCTAGAGTGCAGTGGTGTGATCTCGGCTTACTGTAACCACTGCTTTCCAGGTTTAAGCAATTCTCCTGTCTCAGCCTCCTGAGTAGCTGAGATTACAGGCGAGCACCACAGTGCCCAGCTCCTTTTTGTATTTTTAGTAGATATGGGGTTTCACCATATTGGTCAGGCTGGTTTCGAACTCCTGACCTCAGGTGATGCACCCGCCTCAGCCTCCCAAAGTGCTGGGATTATAGGCATGAGCCACCACACCTGGTCCACAGACTTCTTAAATAGTCTGGGAAGTGCAGTTATTTCAGTTGTAATCTCCTGTTATTGTATAGGAGCCTTATTGATGTATTGATATGATGTGGGGAAAGGAGAAGCATTCTTTGGTCCTGTAATTAGGTTACAGTATTTCAGTAAGCCTGTGCCCCTGAACCATGGCCTTCACACATGCTTTTCCATTTTTGTCTCCCTCTTAGATGAGACAGGAAGGCTACAGAGGGCTAGAGTTGCATATTTTTCTTCCCCCAGGTAAGTTAGGCTCTGGTAGACCCACTTTGATTAGGCTCTTGTAAACTGGTTTTCCTTGAAGGTAGGTCTTGTTAGGAGGAATAGAGCTCTGGTATATTTCAAAATGACTATAGACTTGTCAGACTGACAATGGTTTGACTTACAATTTTTCAACTTCAGAGTGGTACAAAAACTATACACATTCAGTAGAAACCATACTTCAAGCATCCATACAAACATTCTATTTTTCACTTTCAGTACAGTATTCAATAAGTTACATGAGATATTCAACTTTTTTTTACAAAATAGGCTTTATGTTAGGTAATTTTTCCCAATTCTAGGCTAATGTAAGTGTTCTGAGCATGTTTATAGTAGGCTAGGCTAAGCTATGATGTTTGGTAGGTTAGATGTATTAAATGCATTTATGAAATTTTCAACTTATGATGAGTTTACTATACATCAAGGAGCATCTGTACATGTCTCCTCCTGCTGACGAATGCACAGGGGACTTTTTTGTAACCTTCACTGTGAGAACTCAGTAAGGCTCCTGGAGCTAAAAACCTTGGAAGTGTGGAGGCCCCCTAAGACTGGGTTCCCCCTGGCATTTTTAACTCTCAAGCTTTCCATATGGGGCCTCTAGTAATTCATCAGTTACAGTTTAGGTTGCCCGGCTCTGGTACCAGTTCCTGTGGAGGTTTCTGTTCCTTTCTAGGTTTCTCTGAATCCACCTGTATTTCCAACTTTTAGGGCAGCAGTTTGGCTTATGACCTCAATTCTTAGATGGATCTAAAAACAGTTGTTGATTTTCAGTTTGTTCAGCTTTTTTTCTTGTACAGATCAGACAAATGACTTCCAAGCTCCTTACATGTCAGACTGGAAACAAGAGGGTGAGAGTTTTCTTTTGCCTGCCATTTATAAACTAAAATTTTAGGGAAGGTTTTGATTTAGTATTATACTAATAAGGCTGCCTACGATGCCCTGCAATATTGTACAATTCTTACTCTACCTGTATAAATATACGCAATTGATAAAAAACAAAACCATGTAAGATAAGAACTGGTATGAAATGTAGGCCATGAGGTCTTGTGCTTAGCCTAAGTGGGCCATGGCCAAAATTTGAGAGCCACTACAGCATATTGTGACCTTGCCTCCTAGCCACCTATGTCCCAAATATACTATTTCATTCCCCTTCCTCCACTGAATCTGAAATCTCTCTGACTACCTATCGTCATGCTTACTGAACCCAAGAGACAACTATAAAACATGCCCCAGCCACATAGCCATCCTGAATATTGTCCCAAGTTTCTAGCAAAGCCCTTGTGTCCTCTCCCACTCCAGCAAAATGTTAAGAAATCCTCCATCTCTTTCCTTTAGAACCCATGAAACAGATGACCTAGAAATCTGCCTTGTTCTTTTCTCTTGGTCCTAACTTGGCCCACTTTAATATTCCAGATTTGAGAGTAGCTCTTAACCAGAAGGCAATCCAAGTCTTACCAAGAAAGAAGAAGGAAACTATGTATTCTTCCAAAGTACATCCTGTCATCCTTGACAAATGGAAGGCAGGCTTTGTTAGGGTTCTAGTGGGGTTAGGGTACTAGGGTCTATATGTACCATGTGCATCAGAATCAACGGAGACATCTATTAAAATCACAGCTGCCTGGGCACCCGTCTAAATTCACCAGATCAGAAGTTCTGAAGTTATCATAAGCTTCCCTGATTTTCTTGAGTGCATCAAAATTTGAGAGACACTGAGTCAAAGTAGCATGGAGGGTGGGAGGGCAGACATGAGAAGGAGTAGTCATCATTAAGATTTGATACATTCTTAAGTCAAAATCATCAGGCAAAACTTACTAGCTCGTGGTGCTGGGGCCATGTGCTGGTTAGAGCTTGAAATATGATCCTTTGAGCAACCATGAAATGAAAATATTTTCTATTACAAACAGTATACCTATTATGAATAAGGCAATTTTGTATATTCTGAAGTATTGCAAATGAAATTATAATGTAAGACACATGACTAATATAGGTAATTATCTGTTTTTGATAATAACACTAGGAGTAATGTATATTGAGTGCTTCACCATGCTTAGACTGGGTGTTAAGTGATTTTTATTTACTAGATCAATTAATTCTTACAGAAATTATGTCAGATAGGTAAAGTGATTGTTCCCATTTTATATATAAAGAAAGTGAGTCCTAAAAAATTAGGTAACTATTCTAAGTCATATAATTAGCAAGTGGCAGGGATAGACCATAGCCCAGAACTGCCTGCCCAAGCTCATAACCACTATCTCACTGCATTAAAATTAATTGGATAATAACATATTAAAAAATTATCGTCCTTTGTGATATTGGTCAATTCTGACCCTTGCCTTGGCTGTTTGGCTCCCTTACACGATAAATCTGAGACTTAATTTTGAATATGTGGAAGGCTGAATGTGCCTACATTTAATTAGAGAAGTGCATTTAATTGTGCTGGCAAATTTTAAGTGCTTGGCTATCCTGAGTTGGCAAAACCTTCTAAGTTCTTAAGTTAACCCTCATACTTCCAGAAGTTTTGCTTAACAAGTGAAAGTTTACTTGCATACTGAGAACCTACCCAGTTTTTGAGTATGAGGGTTTTCCTTGAGAACCGTGCACCAGCTGCATGCTCTGATGTAGTGGAAAGCACTCCTGAGACTTCATGGGAAATGGCCTTCAGAAGGCTCTTTCCAGCCTTTCCCAGGTACCCGGGATTTAGCTGCAGAGCAGTTCTCAGATTACTTGATAAAAATCCTTTTCTGCTCGGTCAGAAGTGAGTAGCAGTTTTAATTAGGGGCTTAGGACAAGGACATTTGAATACCGGCCTCTGAGAATGTAAAGCTCTTTTCAAAACCAGAACCAATATTTTCTACACAAAATGCTAAACTTTCAAGTCCTCATTTGCAAACAAAAGATGGCAAGTTTCTGGCATTTGCTTACTGTCATTTCTCCTGGCACAATAATCAAGCACCGTGCTAATGACCGTATGACTGTCAATATCACTTTCAAGTTACAAGACCTATTCAGGGTAGGATAAAGGGGAGAAAGAAGATGGTCAACAGGCAGTCCTGCTTTCATTTTAACACTCCCTGGAGGATTTCCATTACCCTTTCAGTGTCGTGCCTTACCTTTTTCCCTTCTCAAGGTCAGCTCTGTCTAGACAGTTTCTAGCTTCAACTTCCTGCAGCTAATGCATATCCACAATAGGCTTGTGACCACAACCTCACACTGTGCCCTTCCACCTGAATCAGGAAGGTCCCTTCTTTTCCGTATTATTAGTAACCTTTCTCTAGGTTAAAAGGGCTCTTCTGCAGCAGGCAGGTCTGACTTGTTATGGTGATTGCACTGCAGAAAGCTGCTTCCACCTTGTTAGAAGTGACATCACTGTACATTAAAGACATCATATCTCCTTTCATATTAAAATGCCTGTCAGTTTTCCTGCTCAGAGGTTGTAAATCTGCCAGAGTAGCCTGAGCTTGGGGAGTTTTCATTATGAAAATATGAAGATAAGCGCTCTGTTTTACTGTCAAAGGGAAAGAGGTAGACTTCTAGTAATGACATTACTTTAGGAAATAAATATACATTTTCTTAACTGAGTGTTATGTAAGCAAATTTTGAAAAAATAGCTCTCTCCTCTTTTTTTTTTTTTTTTAAGTTTTTAAAATTCAGGCTTAGAAATCTGGCTGCCATAGCTCAGATAGGAAATATAGCTGGAGTATGATTTATTAATGCATGTATTTCACACTTGCTCTTACAGTAAATCATAAGACATTTTCAATGATTTTAGCCCTTCATTTTTAGTTGTCCAGTCTAAGAAGTGGCAAAGGAATACTTAACCCGCAATTCACCTTTAGTTCACAAATGAAGCAGTCTTTGTGTTTGGATTTAAGCTTTTTCTTAACATTTTTTAAGACTATCACCAAATCATCAATTACTGGAAGAACTTGTTTGACCTGCCGGTCTCATACATGTGTAAACCTAAGATGAGTATAATGAGTCTTATTCAATGGAAGATTCAGTGGAAGATGGGAGTCAATTCTACCTGACTACATAAAAACACAGAAAAATTATTAAGGAGCCTATAATTTTACCCATATCCAATTGCCTTTGTGTGTTTTCAGGCTTTCAAATTAACTCTTCACAGGCATAGAGACATTTAGAGTTTCTGGCAGATCTTAACAATGAAAGATTTAAATTAAATTCTGAAACACCACTGGATTCAGGGAGTATGAGTGAACATCCATCTGTGAAGCAAACTGGTGATTTTCAAATCAGTCTTTAGGCTCATCCAGAAGTTTAATCTTACTTCATAGTTTGTGAAGGGGAACTAAGACTCATGTACTATTATTTCTCTTTGCCGAAGTGACTACCAAAATCAATGTGGGGTCACTCAGGGCATCTCATTAAGAGAAAAAAGTAGCACTGCTGTATTTAGCAGTCAATGTACTCTATAGATCCATAAAGATTCAGATAATTCAGCTTCTCAAAGCTGACAGATCAAGAACTTTCCATAGAATGGAATTAACTTTTTTCATTTTTTAAAAAAAGGCTAAAATATGCATATTTCTCTGTGTATGTCACTAAATGAACACAAATGACACATTGCTTCCTCTCTTGCTTTAACATAATGCTGGGTAGACTGTACATGATAACAGTCCAGGGTAAACTGTGCAATAATCTTATGTATGGTGTTTATCTGTAATTCAGCAAGTTCAGTTCCATATGACTTGTAGCTAGAAAGCCACAATGGATTAATGGATTAATTCAAATGAGAATAGCCATAATCACACAAGCTCTGAAAGACTTAGATATTTGAGGAAATATCCAATTACCATAAGAAAAAAAAAAAAAGACAAACCTCTCAGGAGGAAACTGAAGCTCAGATATTTCTCTGTGACGCTAGGTGCTCTGTGCTATATAATGACTCCAGCCTTACTTTCCAGAAACTGTCCTCTGGCTGTCTCCGTAGAGGAGGAAGTCCAGCTGAGATCAGTCAATGTTTGGAAATACAGTTGACCCTTGAACAACATGGGTTTGAAGTGTGCAGGTCTACTCATACACATACACACTTTGTTTTCAATAAATATATTGGAAAATTTTTTGGAGATTTGCAACAATTTGAAAAAACCCATGGACAAATCATGTGGCCTAGAAATACTGAAAAACTTAACAAAAAGATACATCCTGAGTACATAAAATATATGTAGATAGATACTATTTTTTTATTTACTGACATAAAATACATACAAGTTTATTACAAAAAGTATACATTTATCAAAACTTACACACTTAACACCATACGTGGTGCCATTTGCAATCAAGAGAAATCTAAAAAATGTAAAGATGCAGTTTTAAATGATAAGTGCATAAAATTAACTATAGTGCATACTGTACTACCGTAGTAATTTCCTAGCTACCTCCTGTTGCTATTTAAGTGAGCTCCAGTGTTGCCAGTATCTGCTTAAAATGCTGTGTGACACTAATCATCCCTACATGAGCCATTCATCCTCCAGTCAATCTGGTGTCATAAAAAGTGATCTCTCACAGTTCTTGTGTGTGTGTTTTTTTTTTTTTTTTTTTTTTTTTGAGACAGAGTCTTGCTCTGTTGCCCAGCCTGGAGTGCAATGGCATGATCTCAACTTACTGTAACCTCTGCCTCCTGGGTTCGAGCAATTCTCCTGCCTCAGCTTCCCAGGTAGCTGGGATTACAAGCACATGACAACACGCCTGGCTAATTTTTGTGCTTTTGGTAGAACTGGAGATTCACCATGTTGGTCAGGCTGGTCTTGAACTCCTAATCTTATGGTTCACCCGCCTCAGCCTCCCAAAGTGCTGGGATTACAGGCATGATCCACCACGCCTGGACTCTGTGTACTTTTTATCATGTTTAGTGCAATATCATAAACCTTGACTAATATCATGGGACCCATACCAAGTACCACCAGCGATGCTGAGCATGCTTCCAAGAAGCAGAGAAAAGTCATGACGTGAAAATCATGACATTAAAAGAGAATGTTGAATTGCTTAAGAAGTAATGCAGATTGAGGTCTGAAGCTATGGTAGTCCATTTCAAGATAAATGAATCCAGTGTAAGGACCATTATTAAAAAAAAAAAAAAAGAGTTTCAAGAAGCCATCACTATAACTATACAAGCAGAAGCAAAAGTCTTACACTTTGTGTAAAATACCTTTTTATCTTGTATTGAAAATGTAGCTTTTATGTGGGTGCATGATTGCTATAGGAAAGGATGACTCACAGACTCTAATACTGTTTGAGAGAAAGAGAAATCATTAGATGATAACTTAAAGCAAAAAGAAGGTGAAGAATCTAAAGCTGAAGAATTTAATGCCAGCAAAAGATGGTTTGATAGTTTTAGAAAGTTTGACTTAAAAAACATCAACATTACAGGAGAAGCAGCTTCTACCAATCAAGAAGCAGCGGATGAGTTCCTAGATGCCATTAAGAAAATTATTTGAGGAGAAAGGATATCTTCCTGAACAGGTTTTAAATGCAAACAAAAGTGTCCTGTCCTTGGGAAAAAATAAATGCCAAAAAGGACATTTATTAGTAAGGCACAGAAGCAAGCACTAGCACTTAATGAAAAAAGGGATAGTCTAACTCTGTTGTTCTGTGCAAATGCATTCAGGCTTATGATCAAAATTGCCCTCATTTATAAAATTGCTAACCCCCCAGCTTGAAGGGAAAAGATAAACACCAGCTACCAGTCTTTCACTTGTACAACAAGAAGCCGTGGCCAACAAAAACCCCTTCCTGGGTTGATTCCACTGATGCTTTGTCCTTGAAGTCAGGAAGTGCCTTGCCAGTAAGAAACCATTTTCTTAAAAAATTATTTTTATTTTATATATTTATTTATTTATTAGAGATGGGGGTCTTGTTATGTTGCCTAGGCTGGTCTTGAATTCCTGGCCTTAACCAATCTTCCTGCCTCAGCTTCCCAAGTTTCTAGTATTACAAGTGTGAGCCACTACCAGTGGGACTGCCTTTTAAAGTTGTTTTGATATTGGACAATACCCTGGGCCACTCAGAACTTCATGAGCTCAACACTAAAGGTGTCGAAGTGGTCTATTTGTCCCCAAACACCATGTTTCTAATCCAACCTTTAGATCAGGAAATCATAAGGACCATTAAGGCTCATTACAGGATACTCCATGGAAAGGACTGTCAGCATTATGGAAGAGAATTCCAACAAAGAGAACATCATGAAACTCTGGAAGGATTACACCATTTAAGATGCCATTGTTGTTATAGAAAGAGCTGTGAAAGCCATCAACCCCAAAACAATAAATTCCTGCTGGAGAAAACTCTGTCCAGATGTTGTGTGTGACTTCACAGGATTTAAAACAGAACCAATTAAGAAAATGATGAAAGAGACTGTGGATATGGCAAAAAAGATTTTTTTTTAAGTGAAGGATGCAGGATTTCAAGAAATAGATCTTGGAAAAATTCAAGAGCTAATAGACACCACACCAGAGGAGTTAACAGGACAACTTGATGGAGATGAGTGCTTTTAAGTCAGTGCCAGACAGTACGAAAGAAGATGTAGAAGAAGCTGTCCCCGGAAACAAATTGACAGACAGTCTGGCAGAAGGGTTCTGGTTATTCAAGACTGGTTTTGACCTCCTTTATGGCACGGACCGTTCTATGATACAGGCAGTGAAACTAAAGCAAACAGTGGAAAAAGAACTGGTACCATATAGAAACATTTTGTAGAGAAATAAAAAAGCAAAAAAAGATAGAAATTACAATGCAATTCCATAAAGTTACACTGAGCTTGCCTGCCTCTCTTGCCTCCACTTCCACCTCCTCCACCTCTTCCAGCTCTACCATGGTGAGCAAGACCAACCCCTCCTCTTCCTTTTCCTCATCGACATGCTCGACCTGAACACTAGTTGAAGATCTTTACCATGATCCATTTCCACTTGGTGAAAATGTATATATATATATATTTTTTTTTTTCTTCTTCTTTTTTCTTTGTTGGTGAATAAGTTTTTTTTTTTAAACATTTTCTTTTCTCTTTACCTCTGTTAATTCTATCGGAGTGGTATAAATTAGCTTTTGAATTTTCCCAAGATCCTTATCTTGAAACCCTAAATTGGCCCTAAATATATTTTCACTTCCTTATGATTTATTAAACAACATTTTCTTTTCTTTAGCTTGCTTTATTGTAAGAATGCAGCATATAATTCATATAATATAAAAAACATGTGTTAATTGCCTATTTATGTTATTGGTAAAGCTTCTGGTCCACAGTAGGCTACTAGCAGTTAAGTTTTAGATGTCAAAGTTATACATAGATTTTCAATTGCTCAGGGTGTCAGTGTCACTAACCTCTGCATTGTTGGAGGGTCGGCTTTACCTAGAAATAAAATTAAAACAGAGAACAAAGTTCTGTTGTCTTTTATTGCAAAGAATCCTCTTTGGCAATGTTTCACATCAGGACTTTGGGATAATCAGCTATCTACTGAGGCAATGCCATGTTACAAGTTATCAATAGAAAATTCTCAAGGGGTTGTTTAGTTCCCCTCTTCTCTCCTTAGAAATTCTAGACCATGTTACAAAAGTTAACAACTTAAAACTAATGACAATGTGTAGAAGATGATGGCAAGTGCTCTCAAGAACAGAATGGTAGTTCAGACTCTATCACCCGGAAAATTGCCTGAGTGGAGTCTAGACCTGGGGAAATCACAATTCAAAATGAAACCAAATCATACTAAGCATCAAATCCAATCAGCATTTAAGGAAATCCCTGACTTAATGATTCTTCTTTTGAGGGAGGAGAGAATAATATTTTTGGGGTTTCACAGAATTTGGCCTGGAGCTATCCAGCTTTTCTTTCTAGCCATGCTATGAGCATTCTGGACTGACAGCAGGAGAGGTTATTGCTGGTTGATGTTTCCTTTTGAATGAACAGTCATGCTTTCATGTAAAATGGGCCAGAGCTCGAGCCATTCCGTGACTCTGAACACAGTAAGTTAGATGCTGGGATTGTTGCTGACTCCTCCAGGCTACATGGGACCATTTTGCACACAGACGCAGTGGTAACTTGTCAACCAGAGTTGCTAACCTACCTAGAAATGCAGTGTCTTCAAACTCCACTAGTTAGAAATCAATGACAAGCTTTATGAAGCAAACAAACAGTAAGAAACCCAACATCCTCGCAGCAATGAAGGAGTGACTTAATCACCCCAAGCTGTTTTCCCTTCTGGGGAGCTTTACCTTTTTTTATCTACAGCCAAGAAGTAAATAGGATTGAAACCTCCAGCAGTCACTATTTGGCCCTGCAAATGCCTTCTTAAATTGGTCTTGTTTAGAACACGGAATCACAGCTGAAAGGGGACAGGCCACTGCAGTGGGCATGACTGCATGGAGAGGAGGTCAGTTTGCCTTTACCCTTCTGCTCCCAGCCCTTTATTGCTGGCCTGCTGCCAGAGGCAAACATTTGACTGGGTATCAGTGACCCCACAGAGAATTCACAGTCAGCAATGTTAAGTGTAATTCACACAATAAAAAACAGTTTTGCAATAAGGATAATTTTTTAGAAGCAGAAAAAGTGTTGAAATGCTGCAGACAATTAGAAAATTTCTAACACTGGAGCCAGAGTCCTAGGCTCAATTTACATACAGGCTAGTCAGTTAATTTTATTCCAGAGCCATAAACTGTACCACCATCCTGTAAATATACACTGCCAATATGCCATTTTATAAGCATATTCTATCAATCAGAAGAGTGGTGTGATGGTTAATACTGAGTGTTAACTTGATTGGATTGAGGGATAAAAAGTATTAATCCTGGGTGTGTCTGTGTGGGTGTTGCCAAAATTGATTAACATTTGAGTCAGTGGGCTGGAGAAGGCAGATCCACCCTTAATCTGGTGAGCACAATCTAATCAGCTTCCAGTGAATATAAAGCAGGCAGAAAAACGTGAAAAAAAGAGATGGGCCTAGCCTCCCAGCCTACATCTTTCTCCCGTGCTGGATGCTTCCTGCCCTTGAATATCAGACTCCAAGTTCTTCAGTTTGGGACTTGGACTGACTCTCCTTGCTCATCAGCTTGCAGGCAGCCTATTGTGGGACCTTGTGATTGTGTAAGTTAATACTTTATATATTCATATATATATATACACACACACACTTCATATATACATATATGTGATTGTGTAAGTTAATACTTTATATATATATATACACACACACTTCATATATACATATATGTGATTATGTAAGTTAGTACTTTATATATATATAAAGTATTATATATATCACAATCACATATATGTATATATATACACACACATATATATATACACACACACATACCACATAGGGGACTTTAATATAGATAGATAGATAGAGAGAGAGAGAGAGAGAGAGATTCCTACTAGTTTTGTTCCTCTAAGAGAACCCTGACTAATACAAGTGGGTTGCTGACAAATATGAATGAATCAGTGAACACATTATCAGCTCTGTGCAAAGTACAGCTTTTAAAGCATGTTTTATAGGCTGAAGAAATTTTAGTTATGCAGCAGATTTTATTTTTCAAAGAAGGCATCAACAAGATCTTCCAATTCACATGTTATATTACAATATGTTTTTGATATTTCTCCTATCTAGATGGCTTCCTTGAAACTGGAAGTGTTTTGTGACTGCTTTGATTAATAGAATATGGCAGAAGTGACTTCTATGTGACTTCTGAGGCTGGATTATAAAGATTTCTGCCTCGTTTGTTCACTCAAAAAATCTTCAACCACCATGTAAATGGTCTGACTGCTGAGGTGACCATGTTGTAAGGGAGCACAACTAGCCCATAAAAAAAGACCATATTGAGGGATCTCATGTCCATACAAATAGAGATGCTCAGCTGGCCCCGATCTACATAAGTCTACTGTAGTGCTAGCTCTAGGGTAGATAGCTACCATCTGCCTGTTCCAAATTCTAACTTGCAGACACTGAAAGATAGTAAAATGATTATTATTTCACCTAATTGTAAAATCACTAAGTGTGTGATTTTTTAATATGTGCAAAGAAATTAGCTATTTGACCCATGACTGCTGCAATCCACAGATTGGCATCTGTGCAATTTAAAATAAATCAAAGTGGTTATAGATCATGGATTCTGGAGATCAGCTACCTGGGTTCAAATTTCAGGTCCACAACATGTTAGACATGTGATCTTGAGCAAATTACTTTTCTAAGCCTTAGTCAACTTACATCCTCACTTACAGTTTGAGGATGATAACTGTAGTTATCAACTTTCTGAGCCTCAATCAACGTACATCTTTACTTACAGTTTAAGGATGATAATTGCAGTAACTTCATAGGGTTTGTGTGAGAATTAAATTAATTCATACTATAAAATCACAGAACAGTACCTGCCTTCTAAGGTTGGAATGTTCCCTTCCAAACTTACGTTGAAATTTAATTGCCATTGTAATAGTGTGGAGAAGTAGAACCTGTAAGAGGTGATTTGATCATGAGAGTTCTTATGTCATGAATGGATTAATGCCATTATCATGAGAGTAGGTTAATTGTCACAGGAGTTGGCTGCTGATAAAAAGATAAAGTTCAGCCCCTATCCCTCTCTGTCTTGTGTGTTCACTTATCCTTTTGCTTTCTGTCATAAGATGATGCAGCATGAAGGCCCTTGCCAGATGTTAGTGCTATGCTTTTGGACTTCCCAGCCTCCAGAACGGTGAGAAATAAATATCTTTTCTCTGTAAATTATCCAGTCTGAGATATTCTAGTATAGCAACATAAAACAAACTTAGACTTGCAAATAAAAAGTGCTTACTAGGTGTTAACAGAGAATTACTGGTTCTGTAGGGTCTGAAGCATATTCAGTTTGGTGCCTTTTTTTTTTTTTTTTCTTTTTTTTTGAGACGGAGTTTCGCTCTTGTTACCCAGGCTGGAGTGCAATGGCGCGATCTCGGCTCACCGCAACCTCCGCCTCCTGGGTTCAAGCAATTCTCCTGCCTCAGCCTCCTGAGTAGCTGGAATTACAGGCACGTGCCACCATGCCCAGCTAATTTTTTGTATCTTTAGTAGAGACGGGGTTTCACCATGTTGACCAGGATGGTCTTGATCTCTCGACCTTGTGATCCACCCACCTTGGCCTCCCAAAGTGCTGGGATTACAGGCTTGAGCCACCGTGCCCGGCCCAGTTTGGTGTCTTTTAACACAAATGTATAAAGCTACAAACACTAGGTATTCAGGAATAGGCATGTATTAGGTGCTAGGGACATAATAGTGACTTGGTATTCTTCCTGTCCTACAGGAGCTTGCACTTCATATGCAAAGAGTGGAGAATATACAGATATTTACAAACTAGACAGATTATTTTTGAAAACAGCGATCTTTTTGCACTATCACTTATTCTGAAAGGCATATAAACTGGCTTTCCTGAGGAATATGGCACTACCTATAGCAAAATAGCCTTTAAAATATGGAAATCATTAAAAATAGTTGAAAATAATGATTCTGCATTGGGGGATTTATCTACAGAAATACTCAGATAAGCATTATATATAAATTATATGATATATATACACATACACATATTTAAATATATGTTGTTATTGATGGCAAAGAATTCAAAATACATGGTTGTTTGACAGTGAGATTAAATTGTTGAATATTATGCTGCTATGAAAATGATTTTATATTCACAGAAATTTAAAGATCTTCACAAAGTATAATTGAAAGAGAAAATTAGATGATACAACAGTGTGTATCATACTGAGCAAGAACAAGAGATAGACACAGGAGTGGCTTTCAAAGCTCTGCATTCATACATTGTTTTCCTCTGAGTGGTGAAATAAGAAGCAAATTTTGAGCTTTATCTGTAACTTCCAATTCATTTACAGAAAATATGCTATACTTGGTTGGGTAAAATCAATATTGTGAAAACAACCATATTGCCAAAAGCAAACTACAGATTTAATGCAATTCCCATCAACATACTATTATCATTCTTCACAGAACTAGAAAAAAAAATCATAAAATTCATATGGAACCAGAAAAGAGCCTGCATAGTCAAAGTCAAAGCAAGACTAAGCAAAAAGAACAAATCTGAAGGCATCACATTACCCAATATATTAATATACTTTTGATAACTATACTACAAGTCTATAGTTATCAAAAGAGCATGGCACTGGTATAAAAATAGGCATGTAGATCAATGGAATAGAATAGAGAACCCATAAATAAACTCAAATATTTATAGCCAACTGACCTTCAACAATGCACACAAAAATATAAAGTGAGGAAAGGACACTCTATTCAACAAATGGTGTTGGGATAATTGGCAAGTATATAATAGTCACAGAGAAATGAAACTGGATCCTCATCTTTCACCTTATACAAAAATCAACTCAAGATAGATCAGACTTAAATCTAAGATCTGAAATCATAAAAATTCTAGAAGACAACATCAGAAAATTTCTTTTAGATGTTGGCTTAGGCAAAGATTTTATGATCAAGAACCCAAAAGCAAACGCAACAAAAACAAAAATAAATAAATGGGACCTAATTAAACTAAAACACTTCTGCACAGCAAAAGAAATAAGCAGCAGAGTGATCGGAGAACCCACAGAGTGGGAGAAAATATTCGAAAACTCTGCATCCGACAAAGGACTAATATCCAGAATCTACAAGGAACTCAAACAAATCAGCAAGGAAAAACACACAATCCCATCAAAAAGTGGGAATAGGCTATGAATAGACAATTCCCAAAAGAAGATCTACAAATGGCTAAACAAACATTTGAAAAAATGCTCAGCATTACTAATTATCAGGAAATGCAAATTAAAACCACAGTGAAATACCACCTCACTCCTACAAGAATAGCAATAACTTAAAAATCAAAAAAATTACAGATGTTGGCTGGGATGTGATGAAAAGGTAACACTTTTATGCTGCTGGTGGGAATGTAAACTAGTACAACTACTCTGGAAAACAGTGTGGAGATTCCTTAAATAATTAAAAGTAGCTTGGGAGCAGTGGCTCACACCTGTAATCTCAGCACTTTGGAAGTCCAAGGTGGGCCAATCACTTCAGGTCAGGAGTTGAAGACCAGCCTGGCCAATATCATGAAATCCTGTCTCTAATAAAAATACAAAAATTAGCCAGATGTGGTGGCTCAAGTCTATAATCCCAGCTTCTCGGGAGGCTGAGGCATGAGAATCACTTGAATTCGGGAGGCAGAGGTTGCAGTGAGCCAAGATCACGCCATTGCACTCCAGCTTGGTGACAGAGTGAGACTGCTTCTCAAAAACATTTAAAAAAATAAAAGTATAATTACCATTCAATCCAGCAATCCCACTACTAGGTATCTACCCAAAGGAAAAGAAGTCATTGTATGAAAAAGACACGTGCCCATGCATGTTTATAGCAGCACATTTTACAATTACAAAAATGGAATCAACATAAATGCCCATCAACCAAAGAAAATGTGGCACATATACACCATGGGATACTACTCAGCCATAAAACAATATGAAATAATGGCCTTTGCAGCAACTTGGATGGAGTTGCAGACCATTATTCTAAGTGAAGTAATTCAGGAGTGGAAAACCAAATATCGTATGTTCTTACTTATAAGTGGGAGCTATGCCATGAGGTTGCAAAGGCATAAGAATGATATAATGGACTTTGGGGACTTGGTAGGGAAGGGTGCAAAGGCCAAGGGATAAAAGATGACACATTGGGTATAGTGTACACTGCTCAGGTGACGGGTGCACCCAAGTCTCAGAAATCACCACTAAAGAACCATGTAACCAAAAACCACCTGTTCCCCAAAAACTATTGAAATAAAATAAAATAAAAAATATGCCATACTTGTGTAATAAAAATTAATTAATTTTATAAAAAGAATGACCACATCTTACTCAGGGTTCATATTTGTCCTCAGTTCTTGATCCACCTTCAATAAAAAGGCATATTTAATAAACCATCAGTTTTTCCAGACTTGGAATAACCTTCTGGCTCAGATTTAGATGTGTTAGAATAGTAGTGAAATGCAAGTTTGTAGCCAGAATGGGACATGAGCTAAGAAGACACAGATCCCTTCTGGAAGGCCTTTTGCCCTTCCAAGTTCAAGTCCATGGATGGAGCATCACTACAGTCTAAAGTGTGATATAAAATGCTGACAGTATTGGTATTAAATAATGTGTCATCTCTGTGGTTTAATTGGATTGATTTTCTTGGAAATAATCATTAGTGTGTAGGTCTCAAAAGTCTTGGATGCCCTTGACTTCATGACAGCTGCCACTATCCTGATTGTCTGGGGATGAGGGATAAAGGACGTTCATTTTTAAAAGATGGCAGTGAGTGGCTTAAACATTTTGGCCTATAAATATGTTGAGCATTCAAGTTGAATAAAAGATAACAACGCCATCCCCACGTCCTTTCTTTCTACTATTTTTCTTTGAAAAGGGCTACTGTTTTTACAATAATTCATTGTTATTTTTGAAAACATATAACATGAGATCTACCTGCTTAAAAATTTTTTAGGTATACAGTATGGTATTGTTATCTATGCACAGTGTTGTACAGTAGATCTCTAGAACCTTTCATCTTGCATAACTGAAACTTTACACTCACTGGACAGGAATTCCTCATTTCTCCCTTCCCCAAGCTCCTGGCAACCACCATTCTACTTTCTGCTTCTATGGGTTTGACTACTTTAGATGCCTCATATAAGTAGAATCATGCAGTCTTTGTTCTTCAGCAACTGGCATGTTCCACTCACCATAATGTCCTCAAAGTCCATCCAATTTGTTTGTAAATGCCAGAATTTCCCTCGACCTCCCATGTTCAAGCGATTCTCCTGCCTCAGCTTCCAGAATAGCTAGGATTACAGGCACCTGCCATCACGTGGCTAAGAGTGTGTGTGTGTGTGTGTGTGTGTGTGTGTGTGTGTGTGTGTGTTTAGTAGAGATGGGGTTTCACTATGTTGGCCAGGCTGGTCTTAAACTCATGACCTTGTGATCCACCCACCTCGGCCTCCTGAAATTCTGGGATTATGGGTGTGAGCCACTGCACCTGGCTGAATTTCCCTCTTTTTAAAACTGAGTAATATCCATTGTCTTGATATGGTTTGGGTCTGTGTTCTCACACAAATCTCACCCTGAATTGTAATAATCCTCATGTGTGAAGGGCGGGACCAGGTAGAGATAATTCAGTCATGGAGACAGTTTCCCCTATACTGTTCTTATGACAGGAAGTTTGTTCTCATGAGATCTGATGGTTTTATAAGGGGCATCCCCCTCCACTCGTCTCTCATTCTTCTCTCTCCTGAATGTGAAGAAAAAAGTGTTTGCTTCCCTTTTTACCGTGAATGTAAGTTTCCTGAGACCTCCCCAGCCATGCAAAACTGTGAGTCAATTAAGCCTCTTTCCTTTATAAATTATCCAGTCTCAGGTATTACTTCATAGCAGCGTGAGAATGGACTAATACATGTGTATATACCACACTTTCTTTCATTCATCTACCTCTTGGTTATTGTGAATAATGCATTGAACATGGCAATGGAGATATCTCTTTGAGACCCTCATTTCAATTCTTTTGAATAAATAACCAGAAGTGAGATTTCTGGATCATATGGCAGGTCTATTCTTAATTTCTTGAGAAACATCTGAACTATTTTCCATGGCTGCTGTACCATTTTACATTCCCAGCATCCATGCACATGGATTCTGATTTCTTCATATCCTTTACCAACACTTGTTATCATGATTATTTTTTACAATGGCCTTCTTAACAGGTGTGAGGTAATGTCTCATTGTGATTTTGATTTTCACTTACTTGATGATTGGTGATGTTATCTCTTCATATATCTGCTGGCCATTTGTATTTTTTTTTTTTTTTTTGAGAAATGTCTATTCAAGTCCATTGCCCATTTTTCATTAAAGTTATTTTGAAGACAGCTGCTGTTTTAAACCACTACTCTTTTTTAAAATTACAATTTACATTTTTTAAAACTGTTATTCTTTGATGTGAGTGAGATAAACCAAGTCTGATGTAGCCTGCTCTTAGATATATACAACAGGACAGCTAATCAGCAAGGCTGCTCTATATCTTTGGGTAGTGGGCACATTTCCTGTTATTCCATAAGTTTAAGAAGATAGATGCATCTTCTTGTTGTATATATCTAAGAGTAGGCTACATTCGACTGAGTTTGTCTTGCCCAGATCAAAGACTAGTGGTTTAAAAAATAATGTGGTACTTTGTCTGAGTAGGCCATCATACCTATAAATACCTGCACATCTTCTCACACCTATCACCAATGCAGATTTTGTAAGAAGAGATTTATGACTTTATGCTGTTGAGAAACTCTACCTTATTAAAATGCAAAGGAGAAAATGACCATATTGAATTTACTATTATCCCCTTATGAGAAATGAGTTTTTTAGGTTTTTGCCATGATGGTATTTAGCTGAAAAACTAGGGAAGAAATACAGAACACATTGTTTTGGAGGAACATTTAGGAGGTAGAAATCCAGAGCCAAGAGCCAAGCCTTGGTTAGATAGGGACATTCTTGTAAGTGATGCCCTGGTGAGAATTCCTGTATAGTCAGGGATGACCAAACAGATTCGGGAAGAAGCAGCACCTTGGCAAGGAAACTTTGGGAAGACATCAAAAACAACTGCTTTCTTCAAATGGCTCATCCCTGTTGGCCAGCACCCACCATCTCTATTGAAGGTGGAAGACACTACCATTGAGGCTTTCTTTCCTTACACCCCTTCTCTAAAGAAACTTTGTTTCTAGGTGTCTTCTAGTGGATATTCTTCTTGTTCTATGCTGAATCTGATTTGTCATGTGCCTTTCAGACTGAGAGATGAGTGAGCTATGTGGCAGCCTACCTAATGACTGCAGACTGCCCAATGCTTGCAGATCCCCATCGGATGCAGATATGCTGAGTTAGTACTGGCATTGGTCTTGCAAATGCTCAAAGGATGAAAATAAGTCCTGCCCTAGTTTTGTTCAGCAGCTACGTCCAGGCAAAATGTTCACTCTTTCTAATGTGGCACTTTGTGTAGGTCTGTGTGAAAATTCTGGGCCTCACACTTTGTCAATAATACCATAGTTAGGCAAGCACTCTTGGGCCAGGGGAAGGTTGCCAGTGGTTTAGGAATGAAAGAACTTCAAAGATGGAAAGAAGCCATGCTCAGAGCTTAGCCAAGGCTTCCTTTGCTCCAGCTAGTGGAGACTAGTAAAATATTACCCTTTAAAACACCTATGCACACCCCAAAATACAGAAATCACCTTCCTTTCTATTTTGAAAGGGCAGTTGATTTGCTCTATGCTAGAGTTCCTCCAGAATCTCTTTTTCTCTGGAGTTTTGAATGTTTTAGAAGCATACTATCGAATCTCACAATAAATTAGAGCAGAAAAGCCTCTGAGTTATTTCCGGGGTAGGTTGGTATCCTTAAGACTGTAATTTGCAAAATGTGTGTAATCAAGAGTTAACTTATAGCTGCAGGTGGAACCAGTGTGTCCTTTGTCTAATTAGAAAGGCAAAAAGTAAGCTACAATAAATGGCTTGAGATTTTTGCTACTCCTAAACAAGAATGGATGCAAAAAGTTAGCTTTGGGCTATAATCACCAGTTTCAGACACTTAAGAGTGATGATGAAATATTTATGAATTAATTGTGTGATTTGGGTTGTGGGGATATGGCTCAAGAAGTGCTTACATTTTGATTTCTTATAGCATTCTCATCAAAGGACTTCATTTTCTTTCATATTTCATTTTATGTTTATTAAATTTGTGCTACTCAAAGGATCTTATCCTGGGACAGAATTCATTTGTTTAGTCATTTATTCATCCACTTATATTTAGAGTATCTTTTCTTTGCCAAGTATTGAGAAGAGATATGGAAGTTAAAAAGAGAACATGCTGCTATTTGGAAATAATGTTAAGTTGGTCCTAATCTAGCAAGTGCCTACATCAATTATTTGGTGCTTTGCCTACCCAATGTGATTGAAGTAAATCCAGCAGTTATAAAATCCATCATTGTTCATGCTAAATTAGAAGCTTTGTTTTTCTCTCCATGTTTTGTGTCCTCTGCAACTGGCCTTAGTTCTTTAGCATAAACTAGAAGGCCTAGTTTCTCCTTCTAACAGAAGACTGCTAGGATTCTTCTCAGCTGAGTTTGTGTAGAAGACCCTCAATGTTAACAGGATATTAATCTTTCCTCTAGTTACAATTTATGAATGGGATTGATAATGTCCTAATTTTGGGGGAGACAGATACAAAAAGAGAATACTCTTGTATTTGTGAGACAGCTGATCACCCTCAAGGTATAAGTGATCTTTTAGAAATACATGCATACATTGCTGCAAGTTTTGTCTTAACAGAAACAACTATACTCATTGCTCCCGAGAATTCTGGGTGGAAAAAAAAAGTGCTTTTTAAAATTTTTTTTAAAGGATTTCAATCTGTCACTCAGGCTGGAGTATAGTGGCATGATTCGGGCTTATTGCAACCTTCACCTACAAGGCTCAAGCTATTATCCCACCTCAACTTCCCAAGTAGCTGGGACCACAGGCTTCTTTGGCTGGTTCTGAAGAAGAATTCAGGGCCAGCACATCACCATGCTGACTAATTTTTGCATCTTTTATAGAGGCAGGGTTTCACCATGTTGCCCAGGTTGGTCCTGAACTCCTGGGCTCAAGTGATCTACCCGCCTCAGCTTCCCAGTGTTGGGATTGCAGGCATGTGCCACAGCGCCCAGCCTAACAGAGGTGCTTTCTACTGTAAGGAATTCAGCAACTGCAAAAGCATTCACTTTTCCTGATGTTAGAGAGAGAAGAAAGCCAATTACTTAGGAAAAACAGAATTGATATGAAAGAGCTTATGTTGTGCTATGATCTGAATGCTGACATCCCCCCCAGAATTCATATGTTGGAACCTAACACCCAAAGTGATAGCAGTAAGAGGTGGGGACCTTTGGGAAGTGATTAAGTCTTAAGGGCTCCACCCTCATGAATGGGATTAGCGCCCTTATATACAAAGCCTGAGCAAGCCCTTGCCCCTTTCTGCCATGTAAGGATGCAGTTAGAATGTACCACCCATGAAGCAGAGAACATGCCCCCGCCAGGCACTGAATCTGCTGCAGCTTTCTTGGCCTTCCCAGCCTCCAGAATTGTGAGCAGTAAATTTCTGTTGTTATATAAATTACTCAGTCTACGGTATTTTGTTATAGCAGCCTGAAAAGACTGAGACATGCTACCATGTTGGTAATTTTCAACTACATTACGTTCACTGATCTAGAATTGAGAAAAATAGATCCTAATGTTAAAAATTACTGATAACTAAAATTCGCTCTTACATTGTTGCATTCTCCCTGGATGAAGGCCTGAGATTGTGAAATTGAACTTGAACTTGACCCTGCTAGTTTATATTATGCTGTATTTTAACTGCACCACTGGGCTAGTGAAAAAAAGCACGAAAAGGCATATGGATTTGATAACTCACCCTGAATAATTAAGGACATCTGTTTTTTTTGCTATAAACATATTTTGAAAGCCTAAACATGAAGCACTGATCCAACTCATTAATATTTTGGAATAAATTTAATTATTATATATCATAATAAAATGAGCTGTGTGTTTTTTTCTAGTTCAAAAAAATCAATATTTTCACATTATCAGTTAAAACCACGTTAGAAAGTACCTTTAAATAATTGAAAGCGAATTTATTGAAAATAAACTTGGTACTAGGTATTCTAGCAGAGAAAAGCCCTTGAATATCTACGATGCACTTTTAAGAGTTAAAAGAATCACATACCTTGGCAACCATTTGCTAATTTTGAAAGTATTCCTAAATTTTTATATACTGTACTTTATTTATTTAAATTGGCCATACAATTTTAATTAGTTTCACTGTGGTAGAATTAGCTTCATTGAAGTAGATGTACTCTTCTACAAGCTGAAGAGCGGCCCTATGTAGCACAGATTTCCAACATAAACTATAATTCATAAAGGCCAATACAACTCTTTTCTTTGTAGCTGGGTAACCATTTATGTTTGAGGTGAAGATGTTAATATGGAAATTTTGTGAGCTAGGAAAGAGGATGAACGCTATCACTCTAATTTATGACCTTTCATATAAGGCCAAATGTAAAGGCAACTTCAATTGTTTTATATCTCAGGGCCAGCACATAGCAGATGTATGAAATTTGGAGTGTTAGACATAAACTTTTATGACCAAATTATAAATAATTTCTCCCACTTAAAATGTTCACCTTTCAAGTTCATCTTGATTAAAATACAAGGGCAGCTTCACACCGATTTCACTGAATTTTACAGCTGAGAGAGGTTTTCTGGAGTTCACTGTGGAGCATAAAGCATCACAGCATTTGGGAGACTCTCCTTCCAGGAATTTAGACTCTGATCCTATCTCTTCTAAAATTCAAGTCATGCCAAAATGATGGCTGATGAAGTCTGAACATTATTTAAACATCTCATGTTACATCCGAAAGTGCCCATAATGTAGAATATATTCCTTCTTTGGGTAAACATAAAAGACATACTACTTTTTCTGAGAAATTTGCCAACCGGTCAATCAGCTTATATTACTTCTCAGAAGATATTCAACAACTAGAGAGTGTCTGTCTCCTTTCTCTCCTTCCCTCCTTTCCTTATTTTCTCCCTCTCTCCTTCCTTCCTTCCTTCCTCTTTTTCTTTCTTTCTCTTCATCTCCTTCTTGCTTTTTCTTTCTTTCTTTCTTCTCTCTCTCTCTCTCTTTCTCTTTCTCTCTTTCCTTCTTTCCTTCTCTCAAGAGTCTCGCTCTGTCATCCAGGCTGGAGTGCAGTGGCAAGATCTTGTCTCACTGCAACCTTAGCTTCCGGTGTTCAAGAGATTCTCATGCCTTAGCCTCCCAAGTAGCTGGATTACAGGTGTGTGCCACTACACCCAGCTAGTTTTTGAATTTTTTTATTCTTTGCAATGGAGTTTCACTCTTGTTGCCCAGGCTGGAATGCAATGGTGCAGTCTCAACTCATCACAACCTCCCCCTCCCAGGTTCAAGTGATTCTTCTGCCTCAGCCTCCCAAGTAGCTGGGATTACAGGCATGAACCACCACACCTGGCTAATTTTGTATTTTTAGTAGAGATGGGGTTTTTCCATGTTAGTAAGGCTGACATGCTGGTCAGGCTGATCTCAAACTCCCGACCTCAGGTGATCTGCCCCACCTCGGTCTCCCAAAGTGTTGGGATTACAGGCGTGAGCCACTGCACCTGGCTAATTTTTAAATTTGAAGTAGACGGGATTCAACATGTTGGCCAGGCTGGTCTCGAACTCCTGACCTCAAGTAATCCTCCCACCTCGGCCTTTCAAAGTGCTGGGATTACAGGTGTGAGCCACTGCACCTGGCCTCTCCTTTTTTTATTTAACAAATAATTTTCATATCCTATGATTAAAGGGAAATAATAGTGGCCCAAGTGTCTAAAACTAAGGGACATCACAACTTATGAGCTCCTATTGTACAGTCTGAAGATCCAGGAAAGGTTCAAGTCCATGCCAGTACTTCATACCAGTTAATGCATTGCTCCATCAATACCAGCCAGTAGTCTTAGAAGCTTGACATCCATGTTAGGTATGAAAATCTGCTTTGGAGAGTGTTGGTCAATCCGATTATGTGTTTGAATTTATCATTATCATCATCATCAACAACCACCACCACAACAACATAATACATTCACCTGCATGTTCACAGGGCTGTTGGGTGTTTAATAAGCTACATATGAGACCTTCTCTTATGAATATGAAACACTGAATGACATGGTTATTTAAAGGCATATGTACTACAGATCTGTAGAAGTATGAGACAAACAATGAAGTGGCAAGAGTTCCCTTTAGCATTTTTATATCCGCATTTGTCTATTTTAAGCATAATCGCTTTAAGAGAATGAAAAGACAAGCCATAGACTGGGAGAAAACATTTGTCAAAGAAATATCTGATAAAGAACTATTATCCAAAATAAACAAAGGACTCTTAAAACTCAACAACAAAAAAACGAACAAACTGATTCAAAATTGGGCCAAAGACTTGAAAAACCAACGAAGATATACATATGTCAAATAGGCATATAGAAAGGTTCTCCATAATACATGTCACTAGGGAATGACAACTTTAAACAATGATGAGATATCGCTAAGCAGCTAGTAGACTAGTCAAAATCCAAAGGACTGGAAACACCAAATGCCTGTGAAGACGGGAAATAATGGAAACTCTCATTCACTGCTAGTCGGAATGCAAAATGGTACAGCCACATTGTAAGACAGTTTGGCAGTTTCTTACAAAACTAAACATACTCTTGCTGTATGATCCAGCAATCATACTCCTTGATATTTGCCCAAATGAGCTGAAAACTTATTTCTACACAAAAACCTGCACACAAATATTTATAGCAGCTTTATTCATAATTGCCAAAACTTGGAAGCAACCAAGATATCCTTTAGTAGGTAAATGGATAAACTGTGGTACATCCAAATAATGGAACATTATTCAGAACTTAAATGAACTGTCATGCCATGAAAAGGCAGAGTGGTCTTAAATGCATATTTCTAAGTGAAAAAAGCCAGTCTGAGAAGGCTACACGGTGTGGTGGTGCAGCATATGCACCACCAACTATGTATAATATGATTCCAAATGCATGGCATTCTGGAAAAACCAAAACTATGGAGACAGAAAAAAGATCAGTAGTGGCCAGTGGTTAGTGGGGAGGAAGGAATAAATAAGTGGAGCACAGAGAATTTTTAGGGCAGTGAAACTATTCTGTATGATACTGTAATTGTGGGTACATTTCATTGTGCATTTGTTGAAACCTATAGAATGTGCAACACTTAGAGTGAACCCTAATGTAGACCTTGGCCTTTGGGTAATAATGATGTGTCAAAATGGATTCATCAGCTCTAACAACTAAACAAAACTAAATTAAGTAAGTTAAACTAAACCACGCAAGTTAAACTAAACCTCTGCATAATATTTTTATGACTTTAAGGCTCTTAATAAATTAATGTTTACATTCAGGGTTTCAAAGACTAGTATTTCACAAAAGGTCTTGCAATGTTTTCTTTGCATCAAAAAAGATGCTGAAAGCAAAAACCTGGGAAATATGGAAAATTGCTTTGTGAGTTAGTAAAATTCAGTTATAAGCTGCTAAGGGGCTTTTGGGAACAGGCACACGTTTTATAAGCTTGTTAGCTCATGAAATAACTCAGGATGTCCACCCCGTATGTCAAGCTGGCCCCTTACCCAGCTACTCCCTTTGGAGAAGATTGCAGCTGCTCCGCAGATGAACGAGGCCTTTAAACCCCTCATGGCTCCCTACCCACCACATCAGTGTTAACGTAGGAAAGGGAAAGAAGTTTGAATCAAAAACTTACTGTTTTTTGAATAATTGAAACAACCAGTAAGGAGTGTGCAATTTGATGTCTTTTGCAAATAAAGTTTTTAGGGACAGGATTTTTTATCTTATCGTGTTTGTTCTTTGCAACTAATTATTTAATTTTAATGGCACTTTTCTTAAACTTTTTATTTACATTATATTTTATATTGCAAGAACTTCAAATACAGCCCTCTCAGTAAGTCTGTAACGGTTTTGTCTTTACCCAAACTGAGCTTTTGTAGAAGGATATAAGGACATCTCTATTCTTTACCAAATCACATCCAGTTGCCTCTGTCCCTGATATCAAGGGTTCATTTCTTCTGCCTTTAGCCAAAACAGGGATACAAGGGAGGAACTCTTTATCTTAGAAAAACATTCTGCATCTTAGATTTCCTAACACTTAATAGAGCTAAGGATCTGTGTTGGAAGATCTTATCACTTTGTGTATAGTGTTACAAATCATAAATAAAGTATAAGTTTTCAGCTGATGAAAGTATGTGTGTAGGGAAAAAGGACTCAAGTCCTGGTGTAACTGCTCTCTTCTTTTTCCTCTCCAGTTCTATTAATAGCAAGAGTATTGAGAATTCATGCAAAATTCCAAACCAAGTTTCCATAGTAGTACTTAGATAATGTCTGCACACCATTGTCAGTTGGAACTAGTTTTTAATGCAGCACAATTAATGTCATAATTCGGAGTTACTTGAGTGATTTTAATTATTTTTGTATCAATTAACATTGTCGTGGAAACAGTCTCTTGCTAAAATGGCTTAAGTCTTCACACATTTAATCAATACCCAGAGGTAGATTTAAAGACTTGAGGTGTTTGTTTTATTTATTTGTTTGCTTTAAACCATTCAAGGACGTTTCTGGGTACACACTGCAGTTACTTAAACTGTAAATTCCAGTTTTCTATGACTTCAAGTTATTTTTTACACGCTGCAAATAAATCCTGCCCAAAAGATCACTTCTAGTTTTCTGGATTCTTGTTTTTGTTTTGTATTGAATTGTATTTGTGTCGTACCTGGATTTCTGTTAGAGGAATTCCACGCACCAATTTCGCCACGGGACAAATCAACCAGGATTCTTGGATTTGCGCGCTTTGGCGCGGACCGGCCTTTTCGGCCCCAGCGGGCTGCCGTAGCAGAGAAGAGCACTGATTGGCTGAGGCAGAAAAGTACCGCTGCCTCGGAGGTTTCGGTTTCGATTCGATGAAGTCCGCGGAGGCCGGGCTCTTGGGGTACCTGTAGTGAGGGTTCTGGATCCCGCCGGCCAGGTGAGCCGCGTGGCTGCGCAGGCCGTGCAGCCTCGGAAAGGGCCTGCGGGGAGCGGGTTGGGGCTCCGGGAAGGGACTGCTGGGTGGCGGGTCCTTGCAAAATGCCGCGTCCAAGCCCTGTGTGCTCGGAATGGCCGGGAGTGATCTGTTGGTGAGCGCCTGGAACCGCCGTCGGCGAGGCGCCTACACTGCGCGCAGATGAGCGGCACCGTCCCGGCTCCCATCGATTTGGCGTTCGAGGCTGCGCGACGTTGTTCAGAGGTTGTCGAAATTCCCAAGGGAACCCCAGCGCTAATCCCAGGATTCGGCGGGAAAGCGGATCCCGAACCTAGGCCTAGGCTTTGCCTGGATTCTTCCAGGCTTCAGGGAATTGCTAAGGCTCCCCTGCATCGGGGTGGCTGCGCCTGACCACAGGAATTAAGGGCTGGACTAACCTGAATTACCGAGTTGTCTGGTCGGGGAACCTGATTGTATGGTCTTAAGTCCTATCGCCAGAGGTTTTCTGTGTGTCCGCGTGTCCGCGCGCGTGCCCCCGCTCGTGCATAGCAGGCATTTTTGTTTAAGGTGTGTAGGATTAGGATGATTGGAATTACCCCACCCCACTGCTTTTAGTAATACGTGACTACTGTAGAAAAAATGCAAACATAGAAGACTTTAGTGAAGAAAGTTACATTCACTGAACCCTTTCACCTGCCATCTTTTTCTCTTGTATATGCCAGCTTCTACTTGGACTAAGACTTCATGTTTAAATTACTTAACAGTGTAGTTTTCCACTTTCATTTAAAAACTCTTCCTAAATAGTATTCTAATTTTGTATCTTCTTTTGAGTGACTGGCCCCTCATTGTGGATCCCAGTGTAGGTCCCATAAATTATTCAGTCATTTCTCGACTGTGGGACATTAGGTTGTTTTTAAATTTTTGCATCATCTTAGCATCCCAGATCATATTTTGATAAACGTTTCTCCCCTATTTTTTAGAATATTTTCTTGGACTAGAATCTCAAAAGTGAAATTATCAGATTAGATGCTGTCATCCATAGGGTCTTTATCTTTAGGCCTTCATACACATTGCTGCAGTGTTTTCCAAAAAAGTTTTAGAGGTGGGTGGCAGTTTTACTCTTGAGAGGCTTATGTTTGTGGTGTATGTGTGTGTGTATCACTGGAGTTAACTGCATTAAACTACCTGAATGTTAGAGCAGGAAGAGACCTAAGTGGTCATCTAGCATAACTCCCTTATTTTGCAGATGAGAAACCTGGGGCCATGAGAGGTGAGATGAGTTATCCAAGTCACACAGCTAATTAAGTAGCAGAGCTGGGATTAGAACTGAGGTTTCCTGCGTCCCAAGTGAGTACTCTTGCATCAGGCAGCCTCTCACTGAACTGTGCCATAGTATATATTAGAATTTAAAAATATGTTTACATCACTTGGATTATTCTCTCCTTTTAAAAGTGTACTAACAGATTTTAATCATCAGAGGGATATTTAGTACTGAAAAATTGTAAAGCGATTATTTTCATGGCCCAGGCTAGAAATCCATTATTAGAATGGCAACCCCTTCAAGACTTTGACAGTTGTTTTCAGATTTTCTGTATGTTAGAATAAAAAAACCCTGATAAAGTATATCTACACTCCATCATTTGGTTAGATGTAGGTGTTGGTTCTCATTTGCTGTATTATGGAGATTTCTTTAAAACTCCTCACTGTAAGGCCAAAGAACAATGTTGTTGGTTTTTAAATTTTTTTTATTTTAGGGCTTATAGCAGAGATTCTCAACTTCCATGGACATTTTGGCCTGGACAGATTTGTTGTGGAGGGCCATCCTGTGCATTTTAAAATGTTTAGCAACATCCCTGGTCTCTACTCACTAGTATACCAGTAGCACCACCTTCCTCAGTCGTGAGAGTTCACAGTGTCCCCAGATGTTTCCAGATGTCCCTGAGCACGGTGGGAGAGGACAGGGCGGATTGCCCCTAGTTGAGAACCACTTGCTTATAAAAATTATCTGGAGAACTTTATAATGTAATACATAGTGCCTTTACCTCAGTAGACTTCAGGAATTTGCATTTTCACAAGCATCTCTAGATTCGGATACAGCTGGTTCTTGAATGACAGAAACAGTTATTTTATCCGTCTTTGGTGGTCATTATAGAGATGACCTGATTAGTATTTGTTGAAGTACACGCATGATACTACTAGTCACTGTTCCCATAGTTTGGGCTGGTGGGGGCAGGACAGGAATTTTGCTTGACACTGGCTTTGAATGTCGCGTCCACAAACTTGGGCAGTGTGCATAGATACCAGGGATATCAAGTGAGTAAGATGTTTTCCCTGTCCCTTGGGTCCCTTGGGGACCCAAGAAGCTTAAAACTCACCATGGGAGATAAGTCAGCAAATAGAAACATTACAAAACGGCCTGATAAGGACCACAACTGAGAGTGGAAAGAGGTGAGTGGACTCACTTCGCCTTTGGGAGAGAGGGAGAGAAGGAGCCCCAGGTGCTCAGGAAGGAAGGATTGGTATGAAGCCTTCAAAACACAGCTAGACTCTCCACTGTCAGAGGGAGGAATTTAAAGAGCTGTCCTTCTCAGTGTCCGATTGCCTCCTCAGACCCTGCTGAATTAGTCTAATGCTGCAATTACTTGGGTTCTAATGTTGTTTCCTTGCAATTTTTGCTTTTCAGTTTTTTCCACCCTAAACTGTAAATACTCTAGGAATAGGTAAAAACTTACAGGTAAACATTGCCAAGAAATAAGGGTTTTCATCTCTTCTTCTCAGCAGCATAACTCAGATCACATTAAGATGCATTTCTTTGTGTTTGGCCATTACATTTCTTTGAGGCTAATTTACAGTACTTTGTCATGTTAGATATTTTTCCCCCAGCGATACTACTCTCCCATTAGATTTTTCACCACCTGTATCGTGATTCCCCAAGATTTAACCAGGGAATCTTAACATATTCAGAAAAGGGGCTGTACCTTTGAAAAGGCTTGGACTTTCAGGTCAACCTTGTCTTTGCTTTCCACCTCACGGGGTTTCTCTGTAATTTGCTTATGAATCTAACACTGGTAGCACATAGTTGGATTAATAAAAGTTCATTCTTTCTTCATTCTTCTACCAAAAAGAAAAAAATTCTCTGCAGGGCACTTTGTAAAGGTTCTCACACTAGACCGCTCAGTAGCTTCTGACCGAAAATATACTGCCTTTTACTTAATAGCCATTTATGAAAATAGGTCATTTAAAACAAGCCTGAGTAGGAGTCAGGGGAGGGAGAGGAGGTATAGAGAGTGATAATGTCTTTAATTTTGAAAGGAGAAGTTTTGCCAAGGTCACTGTGAAGAAGGGTCTTTTTCCTCTTACGTGTTTATGGTTCAAGAGTCTTATCTCTTGCTTGAGAAATTGTCAGAACTGTTCCTTCTGCCTTATCCAATTTAAAAGATGAAAACTTAAAATTACTTGAGCCAAGTGATGGGAAAAATTGTGGTGTCAAGACCAATTTACTCATACAAAATGGATTTATGGGCAAGTCATTAAGTAACAGGGAGTACCAAGGAAGCCTAATGAAGACTAATGTAAAAGATATGGCTTTCCTGAAGTGATGAATAAAATGTGTTTGAGGCAGCCCATATACTCTTTTCCAAATAACCTTAAAAGTATTTTTTTCCCCAGAGATTTAGTAGAATGTAGATATTCTAGAGAACAGATGAGAAGCTTGTCAGCCCCTCTTGTCATGTGGCTTACAGTATTTTGAGGGAGTAAAGACGAAAAGAATACAAAAGAGTGCATGGTGACAGGTTGTATAGCAAGTAATTTGATTTATAGCAAGTAAAATCTAATACCAAACTGTGTGATGCCAAAGCTAGGTGAGATGGGCATCTCCACTCTGCTATGGAAAGTAGAAAGTGGAACCCAACCAAGTTCCTGCTAAAACCCCTGTTTTCCTGTTTCCTATCATTCACAACAGTATTTCCCCTTGCCAGTTATTTCCTAGGCTTGTTCAAACAGATTCCTGGCTCCTACCCAAGAACTGAGTAGAATCTCCAGCTGATCCTAATGATTCAAGTTTGGGAAGCTGACCCAGAGCCTCGAGTCCCTGCTCCCTGTGAATGTGGTGCAGCTCCCTGCCGCAGAGCTGTTTCCTCCTTCCCTATGTAGGTTTTGCCTTCTACCCAGACACATGTTCCGTGCCTTTTCTGACTTCTTTCAGCTGGGGGATGACGCCTTTTCCTTCAAACTCAGCTCAGGTGTTACCTGCAGAAATTCTGCTTTGATCTGCCAAACCTGGGATAAGAGATTCTCTGCCCTCTTTTGTGAAAAATTCTATCAGAATACACATCACCTTTGTAAAATTCTCCATTCACATGTTTTTTTGCCCTCTCTAGAATGTGAACTCTGAGGGCTTAAGGCCTTGTTTTTGTGTTAACATTCTGCAGCCCCATGTGCCTGACACCTAACAGGTGCTGTGTGAAAGTTGGAAGTGTTGAGTGCCTTCAGAAGAGATTGATGTTAATTGGAGTACAGTTAAGGCATTATTGGGCAAGGCGTTACCTTTGGTGAGCTTAGAAGAACATATCTCTGTTTTTAAAAAGGTGGGGAAAGTTAATATTAAAAATACCTTTAAAACAACCTATACTGTCAAGCAACTGATAGTCAAGATTTGCATTCTTTTTTTGACAGTTATTAACTCTCCTTCCAGCTTTTGCTTTATGTTTCTAATCTCAAATTGTAAATACTCTATGAGTAGGTGAAATTACTAATAATTAAAGTAGTTAATAATATTTCTGTGAACTAGAGTCACATTACAATGCCTCTTACTGGTCTTTAACACAAAATAGCTACTTCCATCTCAGTTTTATACGTTATGAAACTGTGGCATAATGGGATTTAGCATCTGTTGTAGGAAATGAACCTGACTCATCAGTTGAGTATCAGGCCTTCAGAGTTAATATTCTTGTTAGATGTGTTCAGCCACAAAACAGCACGTGTTCAAAATGTAAATAAGGCAGTTTATAGATGAATGGGAAGATTTGTGGATTTTCACTAAACTCATTAAAGGTACTGAATGTTACAGTATTTACTTTGTAATTTTTCTCTTTGTACTCAGAACAGTATAAATAAAATTGCTGTGTGATCTGAGTCCTGAATGAAAAGTAGTTGTCCTGAATAGTAGTTGTAATTGTAGTTACCTGTTGAGATTGTGGAGCTAAAAAAATAAGCTGGAAATTCAATAGAAAAGTTAAATTAACCTTTGTTGAGCAAAATAATTAGTTGATTGCATTTTGAAAACATCTTTCAAGCATTGGGGGCAGTGTAGATTGTCCAAATGATAGACTAAAATTCAACAATAATTTCTGAAATTTGTATTTTACTTGATTTAGGATGTTGACTTTTCTTGGCTAAAGAAAATTAATTTGCTTAAATTATGATTGGTTTTGTTTACTCACACTCTTTACACAAGAGTTTAAATTCTTTTAGATTTTAAGTTTAAGGCCAGAGCCTTTGTGTATGACGTTTTTGAATTTCCTTGCTCAGTGTGTACATGTACATATTTGTTGAACAAATGAAAAACCGATAGCTTAGAGTTCCTGCTTACTCCAGCTGCTGATCCTGTATGAATTCACTATGAGAATATCTCCAAACAATGCTTCCACACACAAATTCAGATTATTGAGTGGATGGACTTAGAGTGAAATAAGCAGTGCTATTAATGGAAGAATGTTTAATGAAAAAATTTCATTGAAAACAAAAGAACAGCTTGAGCTCTTGAAGGGAATTCTTAAAATGTATCCGTACTAAGTTTTAAGTGTCAGTGCTATATAGCTGCTGAATAATAAGTGATGCTGAATTTTACTGAAACAAAAAAACTCTAAAATATTTTTACTCAGTTTTTGCTTAGCTACAATTTTATTAATTTGCCAACATAATTTGAAAGAGATAGCTATTGTATAAGAAAAGATGCATTTTGAAAGGAGTGATGTGCAGCTTTGCATGTCTGACACTGTTGATTTGGGTGTGTAATGCTATCTCTTTTTCTATTTTAGACTCCTTTTATACTTATAATTTAAGACTGTTTTTTCTTCATTATTTAGAGCACATGTCTGCTGTAGTCATAATAGACTAATTAAAAATCTTTGGCTGTGATAGTGACTTTCAGAAGCCTGTTTAAGGTTGTGATTAAGAATATGGGCTGGCTGTCCACTTTCTGGCTGTGTGACCTTGAGCAGAGTGTTTAATCTTTCTATGTCTTTCTTCATCCGTAAAATGAGGATAAAAACAATACCTGCCTTTTAGGGTAGAGCAATTTAAATGGATTAATACATACAAAGTTATTGGAAAAGTGCTGGCATATGGTACACTCAAAATTACCTTTATATTATTATTCTTTTCAGAGATACCATTTAGGCATCAGTTTATAAATGTGTCTGTCCTATATAATAAAGACTTAAAATAGGACTGATTTGAACTTGAATGTTCAATCACATTTTGGAACAAATTATTTAATCTTTCTGTGCTTTTCATCAGCAAAATGAGGTATTAAGACCTTCCCAGGGTTCTTGTAAAGATGAAATGTGATAGTGTTTATAAAAACCTTAGCAGAATGCTCTGCATAAAATAACCAACCATTCACTAATGGTATGGTAGTGGTTGTAATGGATATACTGACTATGTGTCAGGCAGTAGTGATAAGTGATTAAGAGCAGGTGCTTTGTAAACACAAGACTTTTCTCTAGTGAGGCTATGCCATGGTGTTGTGGGAACTGAATAAGATAATGCATGTAGAATGTTTTAGCTTAGTATCTGGCTCATAGTAAGTGCTGAAAACATGTTAGCTGTCATGTAGTAGTAGTGGAGTAATAATGAGTCTTCTTGCATGGTTATTTGATACTTCATTTTCTGTAAATACTGAGGGCTTTAAGGGTTTTGTTGCCTAATCAGCTTTTGTCTTTACCTTTATTAACCATTAACCCTTTTCATATTTTGATTTAGGATTGTTAAAATGAGTCTTCGGAAGCAAACCCCTAGTGACTTCTTAAAGCAAATCATCGGACGACCAGTTGTGGTAAAATTAAATTCTGGAGTGGATTATCGAGGTAATATTTGCATGTTTCATCCTCACTGGTGTAACTGAATAAGTAAATGTGATGTACTGATTTTGTGTGACTTCTGTCTCCTGTCTCTGCTTTGAGATCATGTGTGCCTGAGTTACCTTGTAATAACTGGATATTCCTAGTCAACTCAGGTGTGAACAACTCAACTGAAGAACAGCTTGGTACAGCAGCATTTGTTTTTGCAGGAGTATTCAAAATTGGCAAGCAGCTATTGAGTATCATTTTACAACCTCAATGTCCCACTCATGTAACTTATATGTGGAGTATCCAAAGATGCCTTTCTGTTCTTGGAGATATTTTATTATTTTTAAGAGGCTGTGATGCTTTTGAAATTAACTTTATAGGAAGAATGGTGTCAAATTCCATTTTTTAAAGTTACTAAATTCCTTATCTTCCGCAACTAAGGTATGTTAAGGTGCCTGAAGTATTTCACAGGTGTAGCTAACTAATTCATTAGCAGAGTGACTTGGTGTCTTGGGTTGCTATAACAGAATACCGTAGACTGGGTAATTCTTATTTTTATTTTTCGCATTTTTTAATTGGGTTGCTATAACAATACCACAGACTGGGTAATTCTTATTTTTATTTTTTGCATTTTTTAATTTATTTCAGTAGAGTACAGGTGGTTTTTGGTCACATGGATACGTTCTTTAGTGGTGGTTTTGTGCATCCATCACCCAAGCACTGTACACTATACTGGGTAATTTTCAAAAACAGAAGTTTATTTTCTTGCAGTTCTGGTGGCTAGGAAATCCAAGATCAGGATGCCAGCAGGTTCACTTGTCTGGCGAGGGCTGCATCCTCCGGAGAGGATGGAATGCTGAGTCCTTATATGGCAGAGGCAGAGAGCAAACCAGCATACTGCATGAAGCCTTTTTTTACGTGGACCTTCATCCCATGAATGGGAAAGTGTTCGTGGTCCACTCACCTCTTAAAGGCCCCACCTCTTATTGCCAAACACCTGAATTTTGGAAGGGACACATTCAAACCATAGCACAGGGTTTTGTGGCCTTTTCTTGGTCTCTTTTCTGAATAATTAATAATGATAGTAATCTCTCAAGCTTTTTCCTTTGAAATCTCTATTGAGTATCCCCACCTAGTAAGGGAGGAGCTAGGACTTGAGTTCAGGCTTGGCTCATAAGCCTTGTTAAGAAACCACTCTGGTGATTATGTACTCCTTTAGCTTCTTGACATTGATAACATATCTCCAGTTTAATTTTATTTTTATAGTAAAACTAATGGATTTATACTGAATACTGAGATACTGTAATGTCTCCACGTACTGCCTCTACCTGTGAACTTTTGATGGGCCCATAAGAAGTAATAGATTTCTAGGGATTTTAGTCTGTTTGACAATTGATTAAAGTGAGGACAATGTGTTCAATACCTTCTCAGTATCCACTTTATTGAAGAGATGAACCAGCCTGATCTTTTTTCTCTATACTTTTTAAGGAAAATTTTTCTATTTATAAAGGCAATGCATGTTTTAGTTTTCATTTTAGAAATTTAAAAGGAAATAATAGAAAAGAGTACGTAGAAGAAAGCAAAGTCTCCCCGATGCTACCATCCAGAGACAGTTTACCAATTTTGACTTCTATACTATAAGCATAATTTGACGTAAATCGAATCAGCTGTACATGAAACCTGATTTCTTTTTTTTTTAAACATGAAACAACACATTTAGTTTTGTAACAATATAGAGTTTTGTGTGGCTATACCATAGTTTTATTTTTAACAGATTTCCTATTAATGGACATTTAGGTATTGACCAGTTTTTTGCTACTATAAACAACTGTTTTACTTTGACATGTATTGTGAACACTTGACCAAGAATCTCTTTAGAATCAGTTCCCTGGGCTAGGGTTTACAAATAGAGTATTCCATGGACCTGTATCAGTGAACCTGGGTTTATCCTTCATATTCTCACCAACTCTTATATTAGCTTTTTTCATCTTTTCTAATCTAATACTTGGCAACAAGTAATATCTCATTTTACATATGTTTTCTTTGTTTACTAGTGAGATTCAGAAGTCTTTTACATGGATAGTAACCCTAATTTTCTTTCCTCTTATGAATGTCTCTTCATGGCCTTTGTACTAATAAAGCAAAATATTTTTTATTATTAGATAGTCTTACTAAAGGAACATGCTTATTTTATGGTTTACAAAACACCAAAAAAAACCCCAAAACAGTAACAACATACAAAAACAAACAAACAAACAAGCAAACAAAAAAACTCCATCAACTCTCTATAGCAGTTTCTCTTCAAGAAAATATCTTGTTTTTGGTTATGTATAGTAGTTTATCTCATGGAGAAGGAAAGCGTTGTATTTCTAACCTTTTGGGCAGTGTGTGTGTGTGTGTGTGTGTCTGTGTGTGTGTATGTGTATGTGTGGTTTTTTGTTGTTTGTTTTTTTCTTTTTAGCCTTTGCTATGACAATAGAATAGATATTTTAATTAGACGTGAACTTTTTTTTTTTTTTTTTTTTTTTTTGAGATGGTGTCTCAATTTGTTGCCCAGGCTGGAATGCAGTCTCGGCTCACTACAACCTCTGCCTCCCAGGTTCAAACGATTCTCCTGCCTCAGCCTCCTGAGTAGCTGGACTTACAGGCACCTGCCACCACTTCTGGCTAATTTTTGTATTTTTAGTAGAGACGGGGTTTCACTATTTTAGCCAGGCTGTTCTTGAACTCCTGACCTCAAGTGATCCACCAGCCTCTGCCTCCCAAACTACTGGGATTATAGGCATGAGCCACTGTGCCCAGCCTGGACATTTCATTTTGAAATCTTTTTCATTAGTTTTCAAACTTGCCTGTCTTGCCTCAGAAGTTTCTTGCTTATTTATAATTGTGGTTTATATATAAAACAATGCAGCAGGAAATGAGCTAAAGTTGTATCTTAAGCTTTCTTTTGCTAAGAAATAATTGTTATTATTCACAGTCCATTCTGGTTCTTTGAGAGTTTACAGCTTAAGCTGTCATTATAGACACAATTTTGAAAGGAAACTTTTTTTGTTTAGAGGATAATAGGGGCAGAGACAGAGAGTGAGGAGCATATTAATCAAGTTAAGATATCAGATGGGAAACTATAGACTCATCCTAATTCAATTGAATCTAGTATTTGTTTTTACTTAATTTTTTTTCTCTGGAAAATACCACTTTACATTAGAGACAGAGTTAGAGCCTTATAGATTTTCATCTTTTTAAAAAGATCATCAGGTCAAATTGTACAAAATTTATACCATCTTAACACAATTAAAGATTCACTCAAACCGTTTCCTTGAAAGCTCCCTCGAATGTTTTTGGCCATTTTCTCTATTAGTTTTGATTGAAAAATATTATAGCTGTAACAAAACAGAACAAGATGTGTTATAATGCAATATGTTGTCCTGTATTCTCAAGCTGCTCTTCACTCTGAGTCACAGCTTTAAGATGTTCTTTCGGGAGCACCTGCTGTCTCCTCTTCTATTACTTTAACAGATTGTGGAGACTTCCTCTTAACCCTGGAGTACATTCATCTGCTGCAGTAGATGTTGTGAAAGAATGAAATAAATCTGCCAGACCCATATTTCACTTAGTGGCTAAAGTAGGAAATGCCACTGGAACCTGGGATCATTTGTTCATGCATAATTACCCACCTTGTGCTTAGTTTTCAAAGAATGGTATTTTTGTTGGAATATTCTTTTGCTGTGTGATCATACATACCATGAGGGAAGTGACGGTTTGTTGTTTTACCGGGTAGTAGTGGGTGCATGACTGCCTTCCTGGCCTTCATTCAGATTGGCATAGAGTTGTTTTGTGCTTAAGCTACTGAGTTTCATTTATTGTGTGAATTTTTATGTTAAGCATCTGAGAGCTAATGAATAAAGAGATTGTCTGCTCTAAGGTATACCCTGTAATTTTCAAGTCTTACTTTTCTTGTATATCTTCTTTTTCACTAAATCTGTCTGCAGGGGTCCTGGCTTGCCTGGATGGCTACATGAATATAGCCCTGGAGCAGACAGAGGAATATGTAAATGGACAACTGAAGAATAAGTATGGGGACGCATTTATCCGAGGAAACAATGGTAACATTCCTTCACCCTGCAGTACAGGGTCCAAAATAAGCCTTCCTGTTTATAATCCAGATCACCAAAGAGTTTTTACAGTTTTAGGCTTATTTAAAAATGCTTATATGTCAGATCTTCAGTTTGACCAGTTATTTTTTAGATGCTTCATAGAATTTCGAAACTAAAATTTTTCCCTTCCCTTCCTTCAGTGATGAGGAAATGGGGGACATTGGTCTCTTGACCCGGAACCCTGCTCTCTCAAATAAAGTTTACTGTGTCTCCCCAGCACATATTCCTGCTTCTTGTAGCCTGGAAGTTGCAGCTGTAAGAATGGGCACCATTTCCTTGATGTCTTTGATCTGCATAATTTGGCATTTCATCCTATTTGCCCCTTCTCTATTAAAAATTCAGGTGCTTTTTATGGAGATTTGTACCTTTTGGTTTGGCAAAAATGGCAAAGTAGAAAAACTAGTTTAGTTTCTCAGTTTTTTAAACAACTATTTGCTGTGATTTTTGTAGTTATTTTTAAGTACCTAGTTTCAACATGAAAATTATAATTAAGTCATATTTATATTTTTGGTGGGGAAGGAAAGACATCACAAGTATGAGAATTACCCTACTTTTTGGTTCAATCTCCCAAATGAAACTCTGGGATTCTTGAGTTCAGATTTTTTATTGATTTGTTTAATTCTGGATGTCTTCAGCTTCCTAAATAGTTGAATCTCTTCGCTATAAACTAAACTTCCTGACTTTTATAATAGATTCTGTCCCCTGTGCTTACAGTACCATATTTCTTCATATTGTATTTTTATATATATGATCTCCTGGCTTTCTAGTCCTTCCTATTTATAAAATTATTTATCCTATTTTTCATATCCTTATTTGACTTCCTCTTTTTCCTAAGAAGTGATACAATCTTTTCTCACCTTAAGACAGCTAATGGCAGCAGTCACTGACAGATTGGCTTCTGTGCATGTTGATACGGGTTAGATCCTTTAACATGCACACTACACCTAGGATTTGAGGGGCAGAGTGGAGGGTGGTTGTACGGGCGTTCTGATGCTTCCCTTCCTGTCACATTTCCTGTGATGTAATCAGCAGCATTCATCTTTGGACTCCCAAGTTCACACCATTGGCTTTTAAAGAGGAACTTGACTTACTTGATTGAGCTGTGCTATGTTCTTTGATGAAGACATCCTACTGTTCACTTTGAGCAGACCTCTCAGAGGCCGAGTAGTCATGGAGGGTGGAAGGGAGAGCCAACGCTAGTGAAACTTGGCCAAAGTGACCCAGGCATTCCATTTTGTTTCATTCCTACAGACCATACATCCTAAGAGTTCAGGTTGGTAGTCATGAGAGGACCGGCTAAGCAGAATATTGAGTAACACCAAAGTGTGAGACTTTAACAGGAACTCAGAAAAAGAACTTTGATATTATTAAAAAGAAAAAAAAAATCAAAAAATCCTGCTCTTGTTTATCCTGTTGCAATTAAGAAGGTAAACAGCAAGTTTACAGTTTGTGTTGGAGAGAGAGATGAAAATAGCTGTTTATTCTTAATCTGAGATCTAGCCTGGTAGGTAGATTGATAGGTAGATTGACTGATTTACTTTCTGAAAACATCTTGTTTTTTGTTTGTTTGTTTGTTTTTTGAGATGAAGTCTTGCTCTGTCGCCCAGGCTGGAGGGTAGTGGTGCAGTCTTGGCTCACTGCAGCCTCTGCCTCTCAGACTTAAGTGATCCTCTCACCTCAGCCTCCCATGTAGCTGAGACTACAGGCGTGTACCACCACTCCTGGCTAATTTTTTGTATTTTTGGTAGAGATGGGATTTCACCATGTTGCCCATGCTGGTCTTGAACTTCTGAGCTCAAGTGATCCACCTGCTTTGGCCTCCCAAAGTACTGAGATTACAGGCATGAACCACCATGTTCAGCCCGGAAAAGCATGATTCTTAGACTTCTAACTGTAAAGCATTCTTAGATGCCAGAGACTTCCACATATGTTTTATTATATCTTCATGGTCACACTTTGCAGAGTCAGTCAGACACATGGATAAGGACACAGTTTTATGAGACATCAAACCTGGATATAGATTCATAAATCTAGTACTTCCGGAGTTAATTGAATGATATGAACATTCCTTTTAAATGTCAGATGTAGCTGAACAAAATCTGTTTGCTTTTAAACTTGCTACTATGTATACTTACAAGCAGGGATTTTATTTTTTTCAATTTATGTATTTTTTTCTTTTCAGTGTTGTACATAAGTACACAGAAGAGAAGAATGTGAAGACACCAAGAGAGCAACCTTTTCATAGTTGGATATATTTTTTTATGAATTTTTTTTCTAATTTTTGCTTCTTTTGTGATGTAATTTGTCCTGTTTTTATAATAATTGGTGATTTTTCACTGACGTGAGTAAGATAAATGTTTACAATTGTGGATTTAATTGTGAAGTGTTCTTTCACATTTAAGTTTCAGTCATTTTCTTTTACCTCTTGTCAGTGTACAGAATGCTAAAAGAATTAAAAAAGAAACAAAATGTATCTCTTCTGCAAGATTATTTAATTTAAGTTTTGAGGAGTGTCATTTCATTTGACTTGCTTTACTTATCCAGCTAAAATGATGTATACATTTTATATATTGTGTGGGTGTGTAATTAAAACATTTTAGAGGTATCCTCCTTTATTGCATCTTTTTCTGTTCATTCAAAATGCTTGGGTGAATATGTTCTGCAGAGGCATCCAGTTTCAGTCTGAAGCTACAAAAAGGGGCCACAAGGTCAGATGTTCAGCCACTGCTTTAGTCACCTTAAATAGAAACAGAATTGGAGAGCTAAGAGTGGCACTTTCACGTAAGGAGTGGGAATTCGAATCGAGGTGCTGGAGAAATCCTAAAGATTAGCAAGAGTTCAGTTGCACTCCTGTAAGCAGTCCCCCTGCGACTCCCATGCAATTAGACTTTTTAGGTTTATCTGCTCCCTTTCAGGAGCATTGGCGTCAATGTTACTCTCTCAGTTTATGAACACAGTTTGGGAGAGACCATTCCTGTACATCTCTTGCAGTCAGATTAAACCAAAGTCTGGAGTTTATAAACTAATTCAGGTTCTAATTGTGGAGCTGAGATTGGGAAATAATTTTTCCTAACTTGCTTAGCAAGTGGCTTTAGAGAGCCCTGTCTCAAAAATCAGCTGTGTTTGCGTGTGACGTTGTCCAGGAGCAGAACACCAGGCTTTATGTTGCTTGGCACAAGTCAGCTCCTCCGATTATATGGTTCCTGCTGAGAGGGTTTTCACAATTTATTAATGAGCGTTCCGCAACCCTGCTTTATTCTCCAAACAGTTTTATGCTGTCTCTAGGAACAACAAATATATCTGGGCACTGTGGTTGAATGAGCACCAGACAGTTGTGTGAATGTTGTATTGGTCTTCCTCTTCTCTCCCTCCCCAGTCTAAATAGCATTCCTGTTTCTGGAACTGGTGGTGCGATTTGAAACAACTGCCAGTTGAAGGATGTAGGGGCAGGATCAAGGAGGGAGGGAAGGGGTAGTGCTGATTTTGGAGAGGTGTATGTAGTGTTTTGTCTTGGTTTATTTTAAAGACCAGAGAGTAATTGGAAACAATTATTTTTTAATTAATAACTTGGGAAAGGCGAACAGAAACATTTCACAGGGTTTTACCGTGTGAACATCAAAAATAAAACACTTTATGCTATGCTTCAATAATTTATCATTTCTTGACAGGGGCTTGGAAAGGGTCCAGTCTGTGAGTACAAATCACCAATTTGCTCTTTTATAAATGAGTTCCTTTAAGGAGAAAATGGATAGCCCTCCAAGTGGGGGATACATGTTCTCATTTGTTTTGTAGAATATGTGGGGCTGCAGGTTATCGTGTCCGTTCGTTCACTTACATCAGCCACCTCTAAAAGCAATTCCACTGTAGTCTCCCAACAATCTGTAGCATCCTATTTTTTCTTACTTCTTCCCTGACCTCCCTTTTGGTATGTAAGTCTTTATTTTCCCCTTGCCATTTCTCTAGCTTAATAGCTCTGCAGTGGAGTACTGTTGTCAACCGTGGAACTACTTTTAATCAAGATCGACTTTGGGAAATACTGCCATTTTTATGGTAATAATGGACTGTATTATGCACTTGGACCCATGCAAGTTGTCCCCTGTGTATACCTTCACATAGCAGAACCGTGAACCAAAGTGTAAATGCTAAAACTACCTTCTTCTTTTCTGTAGTCTCCTAGGGGTCAGCCAATGATTTCTAGCTGCATTTGTTCTAGGTTGAAGAATTTTTGACTTGAGTACATACATTTTTCCCTGTCTCTGTGCCCCCAAACCCTGGCTGCCACGCTCTTTCTCTTGGGCTGTGACAAAACAGAATGTTTAGCGAGAAACAAAATTGTGCTTGATTTTCAGACTATCTGACTTCACGTTCTGTTTTGGTCTTTGAGCTATTCCTTGGCTAATCTTCCAACAAGTTGGATTGATTCTTATTTCAAAACTGTTTATCCCAAAACAGAGCTGTTGACAAGTACAAATACAGATGGCAGACATGTGGTATGATTTTCATGTTCTCGTCTCAGCATTCAGGAAGGGAATGTTATTGAAAGATGGTTTACATCTGAAGCTTTCTGATGTAAGCTTTCATATGCTCAAGGCAATATGGAATGCATGCCAGGAGTGCTTAATTATGCTTAATTAATAATAGTCACAAATGCTTACAGGGTTTCCTTAAGGTCTAAAAGTGCAGCAGCATTGGACGTGGTGTGTAAGGCTTATCACCCTGGAGGCTATAATAATCTGTAACAATAGAAGCAACCTCTAGGGGGAAAAATTGTCTTTGATAATCACTGACTCACAGGTGACCTCGGTATAGCCAAAGATCCCTTACTGTGGGCGGACACACCCATGATTGTACTGACCTTTGTCCTCTGAGCAGATGATCCTCGGGAGTATTGACTAGCTCTTGTATTTGGAGGCAAATCCCAGCCCAGGCTGTGGCCTTGCTGTTCCCTATGGCCCAACTGCATTAACTGTTATTTTTTTTCTCCACATAAATTGTTGGTGAAATGAAGACAAACTGCAGGTTTTTCTCCCCACTGACCTGCTTTCAGGAGGCTGTGTGCTCAGTGGCATGCCTCTGCCTGTCTTTGCTAAGGTCGCCCCCAACCATTGTGGAAGTAGACACCATCTAAGAGTGGCAGGGTTAGTCCTGACCTCTCTGGGGTCTGAATATCCAGCAACTACCTTAATTCCGGTCGCTGCTGTTTGTTGTACCACCAGTACACAGCGGTACAGCCATCTGTTGTTGACCGACTAACTTAGACTCACTGTTAAAAGTCCCGTTAGCCAGAGCGGGGGTTAGAATGCAAGAGTGGGGGTGAGAGTGGTACGTGCCGTGTGTGACAGGACTGCGAAGACAGCCCTCTCTGATACCTGTTACGTCTCTTTTAAAAGATGCAGGAGGTGGTCAGGGAGTGGGGATTTGAGAATGTGGTGGCAGAAATTATTTAGCATTTATTGAATGACAGCTGTAGACAGGCACTGTGCTATATACCTTATGGGGAGGGGGATAGGTAAAGAAGGAAATCCAACATTGTTCACACGTTCCATACTGAGTTTGTGGGTTTGGGTATTTATGGGGGAAAGTGGTGCTCTCCATCCTTTTTTTAAAAAATTGGGCCAAAATTGTTAGAATTCTTTTAAAAATCTGAACGTTTTAGATAGATTTGAGCATGTCAGCTGTATTTTTGTATCTTGAAATTCCAAATAAACTCAGGACTGGATAATTTGGAAATCTGAACATAACTATGCCCTGTTTACCCACAGGCCCTCGTAGTTCAGCCTCCCGTCTTTATACTTTTGTCTTTTTCCTCTCCCTGGCAAAAGCCAGCTTTTGTGTGGTTTAACTGAACTATCATGTTGGATGTTTTTTATTTGAAGACCTGTTTTGATTCATCTGCAGCAGTGAAGGATTTTCTTCAATAGTAATTTGGGAGTTAGAGCAGATCGAAAGGCAGAGGGATATTCTAGGAGCTTCATGAAGTGTAGAACTCTGAAACAGTTGGGATAGACTAGTTTTCAATGCCTAGGTTACACAAATGTTCAAATTCACATGGGCTTCATTTATTCCAAGTTTTATAATGGAATGGATGCTGGTGGGTTTGGCAATATATTTTACCAATAATTTGGATTAAAGGAGAGGTCCGTTTATGAAATGTTCACATTTTAGGCATTTTTATTACTATCATGTGCATGCGGTATTTCAAGTCACAAGTATTTATATCAACTACATGTTTTCTTAAACTTGGAAAAGTGAAAAAATTAGAAATTTGTCAAATGTACAGCTGAGTGGATGTTGCTAGGATACAGGGCTCCCTGTACAGAGGTGTGTTGGTCACAACCCCGAAATCTCAGTGGTTGGGAACAACTAATGATCTTGCTCATGCTCCACGTGCACAGGGCAAATAGGTGGGACTCTGCTGATTGCAGTCACCTGGGGGCCCAGGCTGAGGGAGGCAGCACCCTATGTTTCCATCTCAACCTGAGGACTCAGCACCTGCTGCCGTAGGGGAGGAGCATAAAGAATCACTCCCTGGCTCCTAAAACCTGCTTAAAGTTAGTGTCACTTCTACCCTATTGTTAGACAAAGCAAGTTACACAGTCAGGGCTTACTTAAAGTTACACAGTCAGGGCTTACAATCCTTTCATGGACCGGGGAGAGACAGCCAGAAATACTGGTGAGCAGTAGTAATAACCTACCACATTATGTGTACTAGTCACGGTTCCTCCAGAGAAATAACCAATAGGATGTATAGAGAGATTTATTATAAGGACTTGGCTCCCACAATTGTGGAGGCAAGTTCAAAATCTACGGGGTAGGCTGGCAGGCTGGAGACCCAGGGAAGAGTTGCCATTCAAGTCTGAAGGCTGGCTGCTGGAAGAATTCTCTCTTCCTCCAAGGAAGTCAGTGTTTTCCTATTAATGCCCTCAACTGATTGGATGAGGCCCACACACATTATGGAGGGTAAATAGGTCTACTTGTTGAAATGTTAATCTCATTTTTTAAAAAAGTCTTCAGAGCAACATCTAGAGTAATGTTTGACCAAATATCTGGGTACCATGGCCTAGCCAAGTTGATATATGAAGTTAACTATCATGATATGTTAACTATATCCTTTGCATCATACATTTTCTTAATAATCATTAGTAAAGCATTCATAAGTATAAAGCCTTGGTGTGATTTTTACTGCATCAAAAAAAGAATTCTTTCTTTGTTAAGAGTTGGGTTGAGGGACCTGTGCTCCTGGTGTCTTAATCTATCTTTCATTAGATTCCAAAGAGAATAGTAACTGGTTTCTTCATGGTTTCAGAAGCTGAGTTTGAATACATTGTTTTGGTTTGGTTTTGTTGCTGCAGGTTAATGTAAAATTTCCCAATTACTTTATTTCTATATTTAAAAGAAAATGCAGGAGGTAAGAACAGTCTTTCCCTTGACCAGGTAATTTTATCTGAAGCCAACCAAATGTGTTCTATCCACATACTGTGAGGAGATGATCAGGGAGTCTTTAGTGTACCTCAGAACTTGCCTCATGTAAAATGTGTCTCAAAGGCACAGACATGTTACAGCTAAAACTCCCTTATCACTTTCCATACAGTGAGTTTTCCTGGCTCTCCCTTTCAGCATATTCAAAACCCTTTACAAGTATCTTTCTCCTGAGAAAGTGAGTGTGCTCCTGTCTTGTTTAAAGATGTCCCATCAACAGGGCCTGATCTCCAGTTTGCTTTTGTCCTTTTCCCAATTGTGATATTCTTGGCAGAGCCTGCTTCACACCCTGTTCCTTGTCCCCCTGACACCGGCGTAGACAGAAAGATTTCTGAGATGATTTCCCCACGCTGGGAGTGCAGTAGAGGAGCCTCATGAGGGTCAGACCACCTTGGTTTTACTAGCAACCTGAGCTAATCCTCACATGCTCCCCTTGTTTGTCACTGAACAAGGTAGTCCCCTTTTCCACATGAGGAAACCTGAAGTGAAGAGGTTAAATGACTTGCCCAGGGTCACGTGGGGAGTCACTGCAGCGACAGTAGCAGTTCCCTCTGCTAGTTGATCCAGTGCACAGGTGTGGGCTCTGTCAATTTCTTCTTCTAGCCTGCATTTAATCAGTAAATCAATATTCTCTTCTCTGATTCATCCTCCTAGTCGTTGAATGAAGAAGATCCCAAGATGTGCACAGAGACTGCTGTCCTCTACATTCGAAGATGATGTTGCTGACAGTGATTTGTTATCACCCGGCTTGAGTGTGACAGGAAAGATCAATAGTTGGCCAACAGCCCTTTACACACAGGGCCAAGGTAGAAAACTGCTCCTTAGTTTGCGTCTGCAGGCACTGTTTGCAGAGACTAGCAGTTTTTGAGATGACTGTCTGTTAGAATTTGTTTTTTCTTCCCTGGAGTCTCTCTAATCCTAATTACTACTCAACAGGCTGTTTCCCAGCAGCCCTTCGCTGGGCCTTCATGTTAGAAGCTGTGCATCATCAGACCCGGTAGGTCTGTAGGAGAGAAGTGGAGACAGGCTGTGTGTGCATCTGAATCGACTGTCCCTCCCTGGCCAACGCTGACTAAATCTAGGGTTCTTTTGTGAGCGACTCACTTGCTCAGATGTTGAAGACTGAAGTAATTTATTTTTATTTTTAATTGTTGAGACGGAGTCTCACTCTGTGGCCTCGGTTCAGGTCCAGAGGCACAATCTTAGCTCGCTGCAACCTTCACCTCCTGGGTTCAAGCAGTTCTCCTGCCCCAGCCTCCCCAGTAGCTGGAGTTACTTTTTGTATTTTTAATAGTGAGTTTCACCATGTTGGCCAGGCTGTTCTCGAACCCGACCTCAGGTGATCTGCCCGCCCTCAGCCCCCGAAAGTGCTGAGATTACAGGCGTGAGCCACCATGCCTGGCCCCAAGACTGAAGTAATGTAATGTCTTTTCTCATGTGAGATTTGCTGTGTCACTTGGCCCCCTTCTCTTTATCCCTATTCTCATTATGTGTACTTAGGACTTTCCCAGGCCCCATTCCTTGAGCACAGCCCATACCCCAAAACCGCTCTGCCCCCAACCTTGAGCACACATTGCTTAAAATCACCATACAATCATTTAAAATTCAACCAGGTCACGTTGTGCGTTTTGTGTTAAATTCATTTTTCTGTGACAAGTTGACTTGCAGTTTCTCTTTCCCTATTCTCCTTATCATTTTCAGTGTATTATAAAATGTTAAAACTTTTTGAAACTTTTCGTTGAAACTGATCACTTTAAGTACTGTGAGGGGAAAATGCAGGATGTCAAAGAGATATAGCAGACCTTGATCAAAATGTTATATTGTGTTTGCATTTCCAGAAAAAAAGGGAAAGCTCTATTGTAAAAAAAAAAAATGAAAATAGATAGTGAGAGGTTGAGAGAAAATAGATAATACTGCTTCCCATTATTAGAACTGTTTTCCTGAGTGAAAAGTTAGCCTGTTTCAGAGAAATGAATTTATTTTAACTGAAATGAAAACCAGGTTGAATGATCATCAGGTAGAGATTTTTGGGGTGGGGGTTGGGGTGGGCACAGGATTTTACTCTGCACTCTGGAGTGCAGTGATTTGGTCTCACTGCAGCCTCAATCTTCTGGCCTCAAGTGATCCTCCTACCTCGGCCTCCTGAGTAGCTGAGACTGCAGGGACACACCACCATGCCCAGCTAGGCAGATAATTTAAAAGCCATTCTTTTAAATTAAAAATGAGTGCAGACTTTTAACATGATGACTTTTGCTGATGTCATTCATTTCCTTTTAATGAAGTGAAATTTACCTCAAATTAAGATTCTCTTCCTTCTCCCTCTTTCTACTTCTGTTTCATGGGAGAAGCCAGCTTTTAAACTCTGTAGCTTGAATTCCCTACCCTGCCTAAACTATCTAGGCATCATTTCTCTCCTGGTTTCCATTATTCTGAGTTTTATGATAATTCATTTAGCATTTTAACAAGCTGACCCTTCCTCAAGTTTTCTGTGTGGAGGGGAAAGGGCTGTGCTGGAGTCCCCGTTGTATCTCAGTGGAAGCTGTACTCCTGATGTAGTTAGTGACCTTGTGGGCAGTTAGTGTGTGAATGCCACTGACTAGGTGTTTTAGGAACTTGACAAAACCTGAAGAAAAGAGTTTCCTCTTGGGCTTTTAAAACAGGAAGACCAGATCAATTTCAGTGCCATTGCGTATCAGAAACTCCTTGAGGACTGAGAGAGCTGGTGTTTCGTTTGGCTTTTTATTTCCAGTGCCTGAAGGTGCCTGACGTATTGGTGTTCATTTGCTGTTTTCCTGCTGACAAATAATTACATAGAAACACAACCCCAATGTCTTTAGATAATTTACCTAGGTCTTTGGTAAGCATTTTGGCTTCCAGATAGAACAGCCCTCGTCGTCAGCATCAGGCTCATTATTATTATTCAAAAGTTTGAAAACACTGGCAAAGAGGCAAGTTGCAGTGCAGTAATAAGGTCCTTAATTTTCTACCATCTGCTGGAATTTCATTCTGCTGCAAACTGACCATCTGATGCACTTTTGGTTTCCTGGGCTGACAGTTTCATTGCTAAGAAATCAGAAGGAACAACAACAGCTGATACTGGACTCGTAAGGAGGGGATGCTCACTGAAAGGGGAATTGATGGGAATTTGGGAGAAAAGGTGGTTATCATTTTGGCATGTAGACCAGGGAGTGAAATAAATCTTAAGTGTAGCCAGACACATATCCCAGCCTTTGTGAAAGCAGTTATCAAAAAGTTCACTTCAGAAAAAAAAAAAATCATCTTGTGGGAAGACACTCTAAAGTTTAAGATGTGTAAAACGCCTCTTTTTGGATACAAACTCCAAAGAGAAAGAAAAAGAGAGCCTTCAGAGAGCTAACACATATTCAAGTCTTACTTTGTGTTGGCCATTGTGCTATGTGCTTTACAACTAAATTAATCTTCAGAACAACCCTATGAAATTGATATTATTATTCCATTTATAAATGAGGAAATTGAAGCACAGAGAGAGGAAGAAACTTGCTCAGTATCACCCAGTTAGTAACTGGTAGAGGTGAGATTTAAACCCAGTAGTCTGGCTCCAGAGACTTTAAACCACTTGCAGCTGAATATGTCAAGAAGCCCAAACCCATTTTGAGTTAATGTTGTATATGTTGCAAGATAAGGGTCCATTTTCATTCTTCTGCATGTGGATATCCAGTTTTCCCAGCACCATTTATTGAAGAGACTGTCCTTTCTCCTTTGTGTGTTCTTGGTAGCTTTTCCAAAAATCAATTAAACTTAGATGTGTGGGCTTTTTTCTGGGATCTCTGTCTTGTTCCATTGGTCAGTGTAGCTATTTTCATGCTAATACCATGCTGCTTTTATTATTATGACTTTGTAATAGATTTTGAAGTCAGGCAGTGTGATGCCTCCAGTTTGTTGTTTTGTTTGTTGTTTTTGTTCAGTATTGCTTAGCTGTTTGGGGTCTTTTGTGGTTCCATATACATTTTGGGATTGTTTTTTCTATTTCCTTAAAGGTAATATCAATTTTGATAAGAATTGCCTTGAATCTGTAGATTGTTTTGCATAGTATGGACATTTTAAGAATATGAGTTCTTCCAATTCATGAACATGGGATACCCTGTCCATTCATTTGCATCATCTACTATTTCTATCATCAATTTTTTATAGTTTTCAGTATACAAATCTTTTACCTCCCTGGTGAAATGTACTCACAAGTTTTTTTTTGTTGTTGTTGTTTTTTGTTGTTTTTTTTTAATGATGTTGTGAATGGAATTGGTTTCTTAATTTCTTTTTGAGGTAATTCATTGTTAGTGTAAAGAAATGCTACTGACTTTTTTTTTTTTGTTTAGACAGGGTCTCATTCCCATCACCCAAGCTTGAGTGCAGGGATGTGATCACTGCTCACTGCAGTCTCAACGTCTCAACTCCCCAGGATCAGGTGATTCTCTCAGCCTTTTTTTCTTTTTTTTTTTTTCTTTTTTTTTTTTTTTATGAGACAGAGTCTTGCTCTGTTGCCAGGCACCAGGCTGGAGTACAGTGGCATGATCTTGGCTCACTACAACCTCCACCTCCTAGGTTCAAGCAATTCTCCTGCCTCAGCCTCCCGAGTAGCTGGGCCCACAGGCGCGCACCACCACACCCAGCTAATTTTTGTATTTTTTAGTAGAGACAGGGTTTCACCATGGTCTCAATCTCTTGACCTTGTGATCTGCCCACCTCGGCCTCCCAAAGTGCTGGGATTACAGGCTCAGCTTCTTGAGTAGCTGTAACTACAGGTGCGTACCACCACACCCAGCTAGTTTTTTGTATTTTTAGTAGAGACAGGTTTTTGTCATGTTGTCAGGTGACACAGGAAACACTGTTAGAAGCCTGTGAGCCATTGAGGAAAATGAGATGTGAACAAATCAATGCCCTATAGTAGAAAAAGGAAGAAAAGGTGGGGAAACAACAGACAAGTAACCTTGGTGCAAAAACCTTGAATACTCAAGAGAAGCAGAAAAAGATGCAGTAAAAAAGTTGTGGCTTTTAAGAGCCTATGGACTCACTTGAAGAAGACATGAGAAGACTACAGAATATTTTCATAGGTCTAGAAACTATACCTATTAATATGTGTAGAACCTATACCTTCTACATTACTAAACTAGAAGAATATTGTAAAACATCGTCATCATCGATGCCACTATCATCATCATCCTGGGTAACAACTACTGAGCAGCTTCTTTGTTCCAGGTGCTGTATGTCTGCAACACTCAGTATATATTGTCTCATTTAATCCTCAGAACCAACCACCCTATGTCATAGTACAACCTCACTTAATCTTAGCAACAGAATTTCTCAACTATGTGGACAAAAATATAATAGAGTAGTTGTTAGTACGACTGGAGGTTTTATAACTGCTTGGAAAAGGAAAGGCAGTGCACATATAAACACAGCCATGTGGCCAACAAGACTTAAAATGGGTCACAACCTCCTGTACTCGGTTGTATGAGTTTAATATTTTCATCAATTCCTCAGGTAAAGGAATCAAAGATTTTCCGCATTATGTAGTACAGGGAAGGATGGATAATACTAGGAATAAAAGAATCAAGAGTAAAAAATTCAATAAGCTAGAATAAGAGAATGAAAGCAATAAGCTGGAGACAAAAGGCATTTCAATTTAGGATTTGTTTTAAAAAAGCTATATAACCGTTTGGAGAGACCCAGAATTATTGGATCTCATTGTTGGAAGAAATTTTTGGTCTTCTAGCCCACCCAAGAAGTCCTACTAAGTAGTTTTCTTGTTCAATGTTTTTCAGTCTGCATAATATGGCATAGGAAATGAAATCAATTTAGTGGTTAAAGGTCATCATTTAAAAAATGAAAAAAATCAATGTATACCATTTATATAGCATTTAGCATTATTGTGCTAAATGTGTTTCCATTTTATTCTTGGTGTGGGTGCACTCGGGGCTGATAAAAAACATATTTTCTACTATAGGTTGAAAAATTTGAAATCCACTGCTATGGGCAATGCTCAAATACCTTTCTTTCATTGCCTCATTTACGATACTGTCTACAGGGAGATCTGGGGGCGTCTTTTTTTGTCTTTGTATACATCTGGCTCATAGGAAGATATTTTTCTTTTAATAGTGAATTTAAGTTTGTCTCACTGTAGCTTGAGCACCTTGGTTTGTGTCTCAGCCCTGCCACATACTGGTCATAAGATCTTGCTCAAATCATTTTACCTCTTTAATCCAAAATGTCTCTTATCTGTAAAAATGGCAATATTGTTTAATAACAGATCAATAATACTTTCCATACCTTTTATGAGGATACAATTTATTTTTAAAAGAGAAAGTAAATTAAAAACTCTGAATAGATTTACAAATGCTCTTCTTTGTAACCCTTAAGTTTACCTTAAACAAACCTAATCTTTTGTTGTCAACCCTTCAAATATTTTAGGAAGCTATTAGGAATCTTCTCTCCTCAAGATAAAACTCCCTGTTGGCTCAGCTGCTCTTCAAAAATGCGTAATTTTGGAGCCTATATACCACCCTGGTCACTCTCTTGTAAATACAGTCCAATTTTGTACACTTACTCTATTTTCAACTATGTATTAAAGTACAGCATGCAACATGAAAAATGACTTGCGCACAATGAGAGGAGCTGTGTTAGGTGAAGAGGCTTATTGATGATTACTTTGCTTTTTCAAAAATTATGTTTAATGTTGGCATATACCCTATCTTCCATAGAAATAAAGTAGGGTATTCAGGATCTAATTTCAAATGTAGACTAGCAATCTCAAAGTATAATGGAACAATTATATCCCTTGTTCAGGAGACAAAATTACCCCCAAAACCTTTTTTTCGTTCTGTTTTTAGTGGCATATTTTCAGCTTAAAACCCTAAAGTTTTTTTTTTTTTTAAGTGCCTGCTTGTGAGCCCTATCTCTCTTCCATCCTGGGTTTAAGCCATTGGTTTTTTCTGACCTAAGAAAAGCACTTAACATTTGTCCTTGTTTAATTTCATCTTGTTAGATTCAGCTCATTGCTCTGGGCTGTCAAGATCATTTTTCGTCATGATTCTGTCATGCAGTCATCTGTCTGCTCCTCCCAGCGGCTGGTCACCCACAGGCCAGAGTTGCATGCCCGCCACACCTTTCTCACACAGTGCTGGAGAGAAGCCACAGGGAACCCCTGTCCTGGCGATGCAGCTGATTTACAATGCATCCCCTGTAGGGGATGTTCTGCAGCCAGTTTAGAATGCATCTAGTTGTTCGTATGTCATTTTAGTCAATCTTTCTTTATATGGTCACTAAAGGTAAGAAATAGGCAGCTGATTTTATTTATTTATTTATTTATTTATTTATTTATTTATTTATTTATTTTTTGAGACGGAGTTTCGCTCTTGTTACCCAGGCTGGAGTGCAATGGCGCGATCTTGGCTCACCGCAACCTCTGCCTCCCGGGTTCAGGCAATTCTCCTGCCTCAGCCTCCTGAGTAGCTGGGATTACAGGCACGCGCCACCATGCCCAGCTAATTTTTTGTATTTTTAGTAGAGACTGGGTTTTACCATGTTGACCAGGATGGTCTCGACCTCGCGATCCACCTGCCTCAGCCTCCCAAAGTGCTGGGATTACAGGCGTGAGCCACCGCGCCCGGCCCAGCTGATTATTTTTACTCTTTACTTTTCTGTCAGGAAGCTCAGAGTATGGGCCAATGGTCCATTTTTAATAGGTCTAAGCCACTTCTAAAATCTAGTAAAATAAAATAACAACACATGATAATAAGGGTTCTCCAGGAAACAAAACCAACAGGAGATAGATATAGATATAGATACGGCTATATCAAGAAATACAGTACTCCCTTCTTATCTGCGGTTTCTTTGTGGTTTTAGCTATCTGTATCTGCCATGGTCTGAAAATAATACATGGGAAATTCCAGAGATAAACACTTCGTAGGCTTTAAGTTGTGCCCTGTTCTGAGCATGGTGAAATCTCGTGCTGTCCCACTCCATCCCACCTGGTGAGTCATCCGTTTGTCCAGCGTGTTCACACCATAGACACTGTCTGCCCGTCGGTCACTTGGTAGCTATCTCAATTATCAGCTCCATTGTCGCAGTATTGCAGTGCTTGTGTTCAAGGAACCCCTATTTGATCTCATAATGGCCCCAACGCCCAAGACTAGTGATGCTGGCAATTCAAACGTGCCAAAGAGAAGCTGTAAAGTGCTTCCTTTAAGTGAAAAGATGAAAATTTTCAATTTACTAAGGAAACTAAAAAAAAAAAAAAAAAAAAAACAAAAACATATACTGAGGTTCCTAAGATCTAAGATAAAAATAAATCTATCCGTAAAATTGTGCAGAAGGAAAAAGAAATTCATGCTAGTTTTGCTTTCATATGTCAGACTGTAAAAGTTATGGCCACAGTACATGATAAGTGCTTAGTTAAGATGAAAAAGTTATTCGATTTGTGGATGTGAACAGAAATATGTTCTGATTGATGACAATCAGGTTTGGTACAATCTGTGGTTTCAGGTATCCACTAAGGTTCGTGGAATATATCCCCCTCCAATAAGGGAGAACTACTGTATAGATAGAGATGGAGAGAGGGAGAAGGGGAGGGCGGGGAGAGAGAGAGAGAGAGAGGGAGGTATACCTCCTTTTATTGTGCTTTGCAAATGTGTATTTTACAAATTAGTAGTTTGTAGCAACTGTGTGTTGAGCCTGTGAGTGACAGTTTTCCAACAGCATGTGTTCACTTTGTATCTTTGTGTCACATTTTAGTAATTCTCACAATATTTCAAACTTTTTCATTATTATCATTTCTGTTATGATGATCTCTAATCAGTGATCTTTGTTGTGACTATTGTAATTCTCTTGGTGCGCCATGAACTGCACTAATGTCAAGTGGCAAACTTAATCAATGTATCTGTTCTGACTGCTCTATCAGCCAGCCATGCCCCCATCTCTCTCCCTGTCCTTGGGCCTCCCTATTCCCTGAGACACAAAAATATTGAGATTAGGCCAACTAATAACAGTACAATGGTATTTAAGTGATCAACTGAAAGGAAGAATCAAAGGACTCTTACTTTAAATCTAGAAATGATTGAGCTTAGTGAGGCAGGCTTGTTGAAAATTGAGATAGACTAAAAGCTAGGCCGCATGCACCATATGGTTAACCAAGTTTTGAATGCAAAGGAAAAGTTCTTAAAGAAAATTAAAAGTGCTACTCCAGTGGACACATGAATGATAAGAAATCAAAACAGCCTTATTGCTCATATAGAGAAAGTTTTAGTGGTCTGTATAGATCAAACCACAGCATTCTCCTAAGCCAAAGCCTAATCCAGAGAAATGCCCTGACACTCTTCAATTCCATGAAGGCTGAAAGAGGTGAGGAAGCTACAGAAGAAAAATTTGAAGCTTGCAGAGGTTGGTTCATGAAGGCTAAGGAAGGAAGAGCCATCTCCATAACTAAAAGCACAAGGTGAAGCAGAAAGTGCTGATATAGAAGCTGCAACAAGATACCCAGGAGATATAAAAGATAATTGATGAAGGTGGCTCCACAGAACAACAGATTTTCAATGTAGACAAAACAGCCTTCTATTGGAGGAAGATGCCACCTAGGACTTTCATAGCTAGAGAGGAGAAGTCAATACCCGGCTTCGAATCTTCAAAAGGCAGGCTAACTCTCTTGTTAGGGCTAATGTGGCTTATGACTTTAAGTTAAAGTCAGTGCTCATTTATCATTTGAAAATCCTAGGGCCCTTAAGAATCATACTAAATCTACCCTGCCTGTGCCCTATAATGGAACAACAAGGCCTTGATGCCAGCACTTCCGTTTACAGTATGGTTTACTGAACATTTTAGCTCACTGTTGAGACCAACTGCTCAAAAAATATTTCTATCGAAATATTACTGCTCATTGACAATGAACTCAGTCATCCCAGAGTTCTGATGAAGATATACAAGGAGATTAATGTTTTCATGCCTGCTAATACAGCATCCCTGCTGTGGCCCGTGGATCAAGGAATAATTTCTACTTTCAAATCTTATTATTTAAGAAATAGATTTTATAACACTATTGCAGCCATAGATAGTGATTTTTTTTTTTTTATGAATCTGGGCAAAGTAAATTGAAAACCTTCTAGAAAAAATTCACTCTTTAGTTACCATTAAGAACATTAATGATTCATGGGAGGAGGTCAAAATATCAACAATTAGAGGAGTTTAGAAGAATTTGATTCTGTCATGGATGATTTTGGGGGGTTCAAGACTTTACTGGAGGAAGTCATTATAGATGTGGTAGAAATAGCAAAAGAACTAGAATTAGAAGTGGAATCTGAAGATGTAACTGAATTGCTGCAATCTCATGATAAAACTTTAACGGATGAGGAGTTGCTTCTTAGGGATGAGCAAAGGAAATGGTTTTATAAGATGGAATCTGTGGTGAGCATTGTTGAAATGACATCCACGGCTTTAGAATATTACAAAAAGTTAATTGATAAAGCAGAGGCAGAGTTTGAGAGGACTGACTCCAATTTTGAAAAGTTCTGCTGTGGGTAAAATGCTGTCAAACAGCATTGCATGTTATAGAGAAATCTTTTGGGAAAGGAAGAGTCAATCAATGTGGCACATTTTATTGTTGACTTATTTTAAGAAATTGCCACAACAGTCTCAGCTTTCAGCAACCACTACTCTGATCAGTCAGCAGCCATCAGCATCGAGGTGAGACCCTCCACCAGCAAAAATATCAGAACTCACTGAAGGCTCAGATGATCATTAGTATTATTTGGCAATGAAGTATTTTTATATTAAAGTATGTACATTGTTTTCTTAGACATGTTATTACACACTTTAAAGACTGAGTATAGCATAAATATAACTTTTATACATACTGGAAAGCCAAAAGTATTGTGTTACTCGCTTTATTATGATGTTTGCTTTATTGTGGTGATCAGGACCCAACCAAACTTGCTGTATCTCTGAGGTATGCCTATATAAATATAGGGAAAGAGATCAATTATAAGGTATTGGCTCACATGATCATGGAAGATGAGAAGTCCCATGATCTGCTCTCTGTAAGCCAGGGGCCCAGGAAAGCCAGTGGTGTCATTTGAAGGCTTGAGAGTCCAAGAGTCAGCTGTGTAGATTCCACTGTGAGTGCTAAGGCCTGAGAATCAGAACCTCTGAGGGCAGGAAAAGCTCAATGCTTCTGCTTGACAGTCGGAGGATGAATTCAACTGTTCTCAGCCTTTTTGTTCTAGGCAGGTCCTCAGTGGACTGAATGAGGCCCACTCACACAGGGGAGGGCGATCTACTCAGCCCGTCAACTCAAATGCTGATCTCCTCCAAAAACACCCTCACAGACACACGTAGAGATAATGTTTAGCCAGCTATCTGGTTTCTACTGACACATAAAATTAACTATCACGGGTGGTCAACGCTTTTTAAAAATGATGTATTTATATACTACATATAAGTTTAAAGAATTTGGCTGTATAAAGTAAATCCTACTTGGGGCTATTCTGTGTCTTGTTTATATTTCAAATTTGTGCTATTTCTATACACATGACATAGAAAAGCAAAATATATGCTTGTTGGCTGCATGTATGTCTTCTTTTGAAGTGTCTGTTCATGTCCTTTGCCCACTCTTTAATGGGCTTATTTGTTTTTCTCTTGTAAATTTGCTTAGGTTCCTTATAGATGCTGGATATTAGGAGCTGGAGGCTATTATCCTTAGCAAAGGAAGACAGGAACAGAAAACAAAATACTGCATGTTCTCATGTATTAGTGTGAGCTAGACATCAGGTCCTCGTGGACATAAAGACAGCAACGGCAGACGCTGGGGCCTATTTGAGGGTAGAGTGTAGAGGAAGGGAGCAGAGCAGGAAAAAATAACTGCTGGGTACTAGACTTAATACCTGGGTGATGAAATAATCTATAGCAGACCTCCATAATGTGAGTTTACCTACATAACAAACCTGTACATGTACCCCCAAACCTAAAGTAAAAATTAAAAACAATAAAAGCAAAATATACTAAGGAATATCATATCTGAATTTTGTATAAATGTAACCTATTTCAAGTAGTATTTTCTACTTACCTATAGATTCCTCCATCAGAGATGTGTGAATCGGGCTTTGTGGGGGAAAGTGCAGGTACTTTGGTGGGAAGAGTAAAACTGATGCTAATCGTTGCTGCTTTCCCGTCTTGTGAGATAAGGAAACCAGTCAGCACAAGGTTTAGTGAAAAGTTGGTGTTAAAGGAGTCTTATTGGCTTGGCCTACGATAGACCATCTGTTAAATTCTTAAGGGATCTATTGCCATGTGGATTTTGCTCACATTGCTGGAGGATTTATATGGGAAGAAATTGTTAAGCACTGAAGGAAAATTGGGAAATCTGATATTTCTACTTCCAGCTTTTCTAGACTGCTTGCTGGATGGTTGGAAATGAATGATTAAATTTCCTGAGATGCCTCAAACTCATGAAGCTGGGGCTGGCCACCCTCATATAGTGACGGTGTGCTAAGAGGGCTCCTGGGATTCGGGGTCAGCAGACAGTTTGCTCCCAGGAGAGCTGGCTGTGATCCTAGCGTTAAGTGCCCTGTGTAACGTTTTGTGGCTTTGGGATGCTGCCCGTGAGGTTGACTCTATCGCTGTTTCTCAGGAGGTGGTGAAGGAGGCCTGTCAGTTTTAGATGCCTGTTTAGTGGAAGAAAGAACTGTGATGACAGACCTGCAGCTGGTTTGAGGGAAATGTGGATCCATCTCTGGAGCTGAGTCTTGAAGCAAAGGAAGGAATTGGTCCACAGAAATGGTCCACGAATGTGAACCAGAGAAACACTTGGAGTTTGATATTTACAGGTGCCTTGCAAAAATGTTTTAAAATAAAAAATTAAAAATTTTGACGAAGGACTTTCTCATTTAAAGATTTTAGTATGTCCCCATAGTCAAGCGAGAGTGGGGCTAACCAGACAATTAGTTGCTTCTTACTGCAGAGTGGATAAGAGGTTCAGATTGCCTCTTTAGAGGAGAGTAAACCCTGTTTGTTGTGACTGCTTCTGTGATGGGCGATCAAAAGGCAGTGTGGTTGGTGAGAAAATAAAGGATGACATTTAGATACTCAACCATGATGCTGCATTCTTTACTTTTAAAAAGAGAGAGAAGGAAGAAAAGAAAATATATTCTCACAATTTAAAAAATGTTCTTTAATTTGGGAAAACCTGCCATGGCTGTAAGGAAGGACAAACATTTGACATTGTTCAGTGTTGAGGACTCCTGAAGTCTAGTTACCCTGCAATGACTTTTACCTTCTTGCTTTGAAGTAAGTGGGTCCCAAAATCAGTTTGCCTGCTTCTGGTATGTTTGCAGGGTTAGGATGTGAGGTCTGCAGAGAAAGAAAGTTCCGGCTAGATTTCTTACTTAGAGTGGCCCTCCAAATTCTGTCCCTGTCGGAGAAGCAGGGAACCAAAGTCTTGTCTCCCATCCTTAAGTAGCTTTTCAGAACCGTCCCACATCACTCTTTCTCTGTGTTTCCAAGTTCGTGACTATACAATGACCCTTGTAACAGCTTAGAAGTTAGGAGCACAGGCTTCAGAGCTACTCTGCAGGGGTTTGAAACCTAGCTCCTCCTTTCAGGGGCAATGACTTCAAACAAGTTGCTTTAATCTTTCTGTGCCTTAGTTTTCTCATCTGTAAAGTGAGAATGGAATTAGAGCATATTTTATAGGATCATTGTGAGGATTAAGTGAGTTCATACATGTTCAACGTTAGCTGTGTGCCTGACACATGGTAAGAGTTCAATACATGGGATCTGTTATCCTTGGAAAGGTTGGAAGAAGGATGCATTAAAATAAGTGGAACATATAGAGTTCTGAACAGAGAGATCCATCCGTGTACCTTTGTCTTCTTTATGGCAGGTCTATGCTAAATTATTTCACAGACAACTTATGATGTGCATAGTGCTGTGCTATGCATCTGAGCTTGGCAATTTTAAGACAATTCCTACTCTCCAGGGATTTAGAACTAGGTCAGTAGGTAAGATGGCATACTTACAGCTGATCAGTTGCAATTGAGGGCGACGTATGAGATCAAGTGCCTACATGAGGATAAAGAGTATACATGGTGTAGGATCCTAAAAAGATATTATAAAACATTCATATATGCACAATAGACATCTCCAGAGTTATTCAATACCAATCTTTGAAGCTCATTTTTTGCATGCAGTCACAAGATATGAATGTTTAAGCTTTGAAAAGGGAAAACGAGGTAATGCTTTTTCTGTCCTGCCGTAATAATGCACGATCATATCTCTCTAATCATTTATCTCATTGTTTTGTAATTATCTGCTGATGCACTGGTCTCCATTACCAGCCCTGGAGGAGTGCAGAACTCCTCCCTACCCAGAGCACATGACCTGCACTTAGTAGGCATTTAATAAACGTTGGCTGAAGGAATGAATGAATGCTCAGAGTACATTTCCAGCATATCTAAAATTGAATGCCACCAACTTCCCTCTTTTGGACATAGATTATAGTGTTTGTCCAGACTCCCTAAATGCCCATTTTTTTTGACCCCTCCTTTGCCTCCATGTAAGCAGTCTCCAAATCTTACTTCCATTTATTCTCTCAACGTCTCAGTCCCCACTACCCCATGTCAAATAGGCCTCATTTTATGTCTAGGTAATTACAACAAACACAGCTAGTGTTCACACCTCTGTTCAAGCTCTCTCTCCTGCTTTGAATGCCCTGTTACCCATCTCCATCTATCTAAACTCCACCTAACCTTTAAAATCAACCATATTTTCCTGATTCTACTTGAAATATTCTGGTCCCAGACTCTGGTAACCTGATTATCTCTCTTCTCATCATAGATTTTGTTTACCACTGTGGGTCACTGCTAGAGCATTTAGTTCTTACAGCATCTTGTGAGAAATCTAATAATCTCCCCATTTTGCAGATGGCAAAACTGAGGCTCATCAGCATTAACTTTCCAAGGTCATGTAAATAGTTTGCTGTCTGCCTTCAAAACTCCTTCTTCTATATCTTGCTACCTCACCCCAAGTAAAATGTCAGCTCCTAGGGAGAAGATCCTGCCAATACTTTATCAGAAGACTCTCTTGCAGGTTGCTTTAAAAATAGTAAGCATTCAAATATTAATTAGCTTAAAAATCCTGTTTGACTGTATTGTTCTTTAAAAGGGAGAATGAAGGAGAAGATTATTGGGTAGAATGAAAGCACTAGGCTGGAGGCGGTAGCTCACACCTGTAATCCCAGGACTTTGGGAGGCAGAAGCAGGCGGATTGGTTGAGCCCAGCCAGGAGTTTGACACCAGCCTAGGCAACATGGTGAAACTTCATCTCTACAAAACATAAAAAAATTAGCCGGGAGTGGTGGCACATGCCTGTAGTCCCAGTTACTCAAGAGGCTGAGGCTGGAGGATCAGCTCAGCCTGGGAGTTGAGGCTGAAGTGAGCCGTGATTGCACCACTGCACTCCAGCCTGGATGACAGAGTGAGACCTTGTCTCAAAAGAGAGAGAGAAAAAAAGCACTCAACTTTTTTTTTTTTTTTTTTTTTTTTTTTTTTTAATGGCAGAAAGTGCACAGTAGCATGGAGGATGAAACAAAAGTCAGCAGACCTGCTAAACGTACGTGAATGACCATTGATTCCTTACTTTCATGTAGAGTTTAAAGAGAACTGTATTTTTCCCTTTTCTTCCACAGATTATCCCAGCACTCCAGAAATCTGTAGGTATTTTTTTTAAAATCTATCTAAACATTAAAATGCTCATCACAATGATGATACTGGAATAGCAGTAAAAACACCAGTCAGTCTCAGCAGGAAATCATTACCAAGGTAGGGAAAAATGTTTGGATGGGAAAGGTTGTTTATGAGTTACCAAAAGCATGATCTTCATCTCCAAGATCTTTGCAAATGAAGAAAACATCCACTTGTCTGCTGAAGTGAAGGAGCAGGAAACAGGACTAGAAAAGTGAGCTCAACAGGTTCCTCCTTCATTTGCAAACTTTTCCAAGGCAGGCTCTTAAACCAGGAGTGAGTGTGGGATGGTGTCGATGCAGGTTATAATTATGTGCCAGACTTTAATGCATGCCATCTCAAGATGTTTTAAGAGCAGCTCATGCTTATGCCTTTATGACTAAAATAAAACCTTAAAAATGTGTATCATCTTCTTGCTGAAAGAAATCTAAGAGATTATTTAATTCAAACTTTTTATTTTATACCTGAGGCAACCCAAATAAGTTAAGTAACTTACCAAAGTACACAGAGTATCTGATTTATAATCGTAAAACCCACCCCAAGACTTTCCCTGGGTATGACATTAAAACAACTGTTCTAGTCAGGGCCAGGGGATGCTAATGTAACAGATTCAGTCACGTTAATATATCAAGTCCAACCAAATTGCTAGTGAATCAAGCAGATTCATGAAAAAAAAAAAAAAAAGCAAAAAATGAAACCAAAAAAAAGCAATATTTTCTTGCTTTCTGTGTGCACACAGCTAGATCTCCTTCATGTAGGCATGGGATTGGAGGCCAGCTCACTGCAGTCTCTCAGGCTTTGGGCTTAGCTCACAGCCACGCTCTCACTGCCTCCTCTCCCTGGAGGGCACCAGCCCTCTCTGTGGCTCAGCCAGCTTTCTCTTTCCCCAGATAAAACAAGCATTGAGGCCTTCCTTTGTCTCAAACACCATACTAAGTGCTAATTGCTTATTATTTATTACCTTATTGAAACTTCACCAGCACTTCAGGATACAGATACAGGAAGTGTAGTTATCCTCATTTTGAAAATTATGTTACGAAGCTATTCCATGGCAAAACTGGAGGGAAAAACCTTACTATCTCTGCCTGAATGCTGTGGGAACATTTGACAAGTTACAGAAACACTGTAACTCAGTTTCCTTATCCATAAAATGGGATAATAATAGTGCGGACCTCATCATGTTGCTCTGTCGATGAGGTAATTTGCCAAATAGTTGACTAGAATAGTATGTAGTACTATGCAAGGACTATATAAATATGCTCCTTTGTTTCATTACCATCTTATCCCCTCAATGGCTCTTACATATCCTGCATGTGGTAAAATATGGCCCTGAGGTCTGACCACACACCCTGACCTGTTGCTCAACCACCTTCCCTTGTATAGACCTATGCTGATAAATATGGTAGCAGCTTACCACATATGGCTTCTGAGCACTTGAGGTGTGGCTAGTCTGAACTGAGACATGCTGTTAAGTGTAAAATACCACTGGATATCAAAGACTTACTGTGAAAAAAAAAAAAGAATGCAAAATACCTCACTAATAATTTTTTTATGCTGTTTGCATGTGAAATAATGTTTTCAATATATTGAGTTGACTAAATTTATTATTAAAACAGATATCATTTGTTCCTTTTCATGTTCTTTAAAAATAAGGCAGTAGAATTTTTTTTTTTTTTTTTTTTTTTTTTTTGAGGCAAGGTCTCACTCTGTCACCGAGGCTAGAATGCAGCAGCATGATCTCAGTTCACTGCAACCTCCACCTCCCATATTCAAGCAATTCTCCTGCCTTAGCCTCCCAAGTAGATGGAACTACAGGCATGTGCCACAATGGCTAAGTTTTGTATTTTTTGGTAGAGATAGGTTTTCACCATGTTGGCCAAGCTGATCTTGCACGCGTGACTTTGGGTGATCTGCCCATCTTGGGGTCCCAAAGTGCTGGGATTACAGGAATGAGCCATGCATCTTGCATAGAAATTTTTAAATTACATGTGTGGCTTGTAGTCTATTTCTATTGGCCAGCACTGGTATAGAGCAGCCTTCTATGTGTTCTTGGTCAGATTCCCAGGGAGAGTTTCTGGCTCAGCCCTGCATCAGCAGGGCCCTCCCCAGTGATAAGTGCCTGCCCTGGTACAATCAGCTTTGTGGGGAGAGTGCCAGCTCAGCAGAGGCTGTGGGTGTGGCAGGCAGGGTAAGGCCATGTCTAGGATAAGGTGTCCTCTGGGTTTCCTACAAGAAATACATTACATGAGCAAATAGCAGGATCATTTATTGAGCCATGTAGGTATGTTCTCTCTACCTTTGCACCTCCCTCCTCATTCTAATTGGTAGTTGGGCCTTTTGGGAATCTCTGTGTCCGGGGAGTTTGTGTTTCAGGGCCAAAGCAGGGGGGTTGGGGATTAGCACCCTACCTCTAGGTAGGTGGATTATGTCAGGTGGCCCAGGTTAACAAGATGAGGGTAAAAAAAAAAAGGAGAGGAGGGACACTTTTGTCTCTGAAACTGGGACAGGAGTAGAACGGAGTGGAGAAGAGGATACCCACTCTCCTGCTGGCAGCAGAGTCCGTGTCAGGACCCAGGGGAGGGGCGGGAGAACCTCAGCAGAGAAAAGCCGCAGGGCGCACCTGGAAGGCTGAGCTCTCAGCACCCAGGCCAGAGTCTTGCGAAGACCTGAGCCCCGCTTTTGCCTAGACGCCTTCCGAGTAACAGCCTTCAAGTGAGTAAATGAGCTCAGAAAACTATTATAATAGCAGCCATGGAAGGCACATACCCTGATTTCTAGGCCTCCCAGAATTTCTCATGACTCAGTGGAAGGTTGAGATGGCCTCTATCCCAGTGGGATAGAGGCTTGGTGAAACCAGACTGAATTTGTTTGATTTTGTTCTGCGTGTGGGGAATACTGGAGTCCCAGGCCAAGGAAGCCCAACTTCCCTGGGTGTTTACAGGATAGATAGTCTCATCTACACTTGCAAGGGAAGGGTTAGCAACCTGGTCTCTAAGCCAATACCTCACCTATTCAATCATTCATATCTTCAGGTTTTTCTGGAGTGGAGACAAGGCCTAAGAGTCAGAACATTGCGCTCTCTGGAGCCTCCTTCTCCACATCACCCTGCACCTAAGATTGATAAATCTTAGGATTCTCTCTTGGATAGCCTGCATTCAGTCAGCCACCAAATCCCACTAAGTGCCTCCACCTGATCTCCTGAGTCCACTCCTCTTTCTTTGTCTTCATTGTCACTGTTGCAAGCTTCTAGGTGATGTCGGGCTGCACGCTGGGGACCACACTTTGAGGACCACTGGTCTGTAGGCTCTGTGGTGATATCAGGTGTCTCAGTGGAGTCTTAGATGCATGCAAATGTGAACTCCAGCTTTAGTGCAGTTGATATGGGAGGTGCATACGCCATGTATTATTTTTTTGTGTCAAACATTGCTTTGGGCTAATGTGTCAATTCTGCTTCACCAAGAGTAACTTCAGTCCACACTGACTCAAGAAGCCAAGAAGGCTGCGACACGTTTCATTCAAACATTCTCCCCTTGGCAGAGAGATCAAGATGGAGGCATCCAGCTTCTGCCAAGGATGTCCATGCTAGTCCTGTGCGAAACCAGTTCCAGTTCTTTCTAGTTCTTCACACAGGCTTGAACAATGATGCGACTGTAAAGCATGTGTGAGTGTGTGTGCATGGTTTTGGAGAAACTAATACGATTTAGGCTGGATTTAGACACTGAGGGACAGTTCCTGGAGATGCTGAGGATTAGTGGTAACAGCTGTTATTCTCCCCATTAGAGGAAAAACTGAAAAGAGAAGAAAATACTTTTGTTTAAGGGATGTGTTTGCAACTCTGAGGGGGGAAGCCATTCTATCAAGCCTGAAGGAAAGCATGTTCCTAGGTAAGTGGGTGTCTTCTTTTTATTTATTTATTTTAAATTTTTGTAGAGATCAGTTCTCCCTATGATGTGCAGGCTGGTTTTGAACTTCTGGCTTCAAGTGATCCTGCTGCCTCGGCCTCCCAAAGTGCTGGGATTACAGGTGTGAGTCACCGTGTGCAGCTCTAAGTGGATGTTTTTCAGGGTTCAGGTGGACAAGATGTTGGTGGGAAAGAAGACACAGTGGAACCTATGGCAGGAAGGTGTGAGGTGGAGCTGTGGTCAGTCTGTAAGATGAGGCACTCACTCCCCTTCCCTTGTAGGCACCGGTGTCTGATCTGCCTTTGGAAAGAAAACCACTTGCCATCAGCAAGGGCTTGAGGAGCATTTTCGTTTCTTCTTCTTCTTCTTTTTTTTTTTTTTTTTTTTTTTTTTTTTGTAGAGTCTCTCTCTGTCGCCCGGGCTGGAGTGCAGTGGTGCGATCTTGGCTCACTGCAACGTCCACCTCCCGGGTTCAAGGCATTCCCCTGCCTCAGCCTCCCGAGTAGCTGGGACTACAGGCATACACCACCATGCCTGGCTAATTTTCTTTATTTTTAGTAGAGACAGGGTTTCATGATGTTGGCCAGGCTGGTCTTGAACCCCTGACCTCAGGTTATCCACCCACCCTGGCCTCCCAAAGTTCTGGGATTACAGGCATGAGCCACCATGCCCAGCCTCTTTCTTTTCTTTTAAGAAACAGGATCTTGCTCTGCTGTCCAGGTTGGAGTGTAGTGATGTGATCATAGCTCACTGCAGCCTCGACTTCCTGTATTCAAGTGATCCTCCTGCCTCAGCCTCCTGAGTAGCTGAAACTATAGATGTGCACCACTGTGCCTGGCATTTGAGGGGCATTTTCTTTCTTTCTTTCCTTCTTTCTTTCTTTCTTTCTTTCTTTCTTTCTTTCTTTCTTTCTTTCTTTTTCTTTTTCTTTCTTTCTTTCTTTCATTATACTTTAAGTTCTGTGGTACATGTGCAGATCTTGCAGGATTGTTACATAGGTATACACATGCCGTGGTGGTTTGCTGCCTCCATTCCCCAGTCACCTACATTAGGTATTTCTCCTAATATCATCCCTCCCCAATCTCCCCACCCCTCGAGGGATATTTCTATGTGGCCCTTGTGAAAAAAAATGAGAAGAACCCTGAGCCCCCTTGATTGAGAATCTGCTGTTACCGTTCATCTCCATTATCTCTTAATGTGTCTGAGAAGCTGTAGCAATGGTTCCTTGTAGTATGGAGATGTGTGACTTTGGTGCCTTATAGAAAACAAACTTAGAAAAGAAAGGCACTGTCCGAAGAACTCTTAAGCCTAAGAAATTGGAAGTGTAGATTATATTCCTGTCTTCTTTTAGTTTGTGAATGTAAAAGGGGGAGGTATGTGAAGAGACAATGGCAGTGGACAACACTTGACTATTTGGTTTATGGACGATTTCCTTAGTCTGTGGTCTTTATAGCTAGTTTCACTACATTTTCAGGATTTTATTTTTACTTTTTAAAACCAGTTTACTAGAGGGGAGGGCTAGTAATATTTCCCTTGGTGAAAATATTAGCCAAACATCTAAAATGCATTGTGCAGGTCTATAAAAAAAACAAAAACAAAACTCTTAAAAAAATTCCTGTGATAATTCTAAATACTTACATAGGCAAATTTTCATCTGCCTTTTTTGCTGTCTCTCATTTTATTTTTGTCAACTTCTTTTACATTGCCAGATTTTAATTCTTCCTGTTGTTGGGAATTACAGGTAATAAACAATTTTTTTTTTTTTTTTTTTTTTTGAGATGAAATCTTGCCCTGTCACCAGGCTGGAGTGCAATGGCATATTCTTGGCTCACTGCAACCTCTGCCTCCCAGGTTCAAGCGATTCTCCTTCCTCAGCCTCCTGAGTAGGTGGATTACAGGCATGAGCCACCGCACCCAGCTAATTTTTGCATTTTTAGCAGAGATGGGGTTTCACTGTGTTGGCCAGGATGGTCTCGATCTCTTGACCTTGTGATCCACCTGCCTCAGTCTCCCAAAGTGCTGGGATTACAGGCGTGAGGCACTTCACCTGGCCCAACAAAAATATTTTATTCAATCATTGTATTCTATTCCTGAGCCAAAATTTTTATCAGTATGTTTAAGAAGGTACAGAATAAATTATTTCTTTCTCTGCTCATCTTCTTTACTAAAAGGAGTGAAATAGCTAAAAACAGCCAAGGAAAAGACAAAGAGATATCAAAGTACTGCCAAGTTAACAGTCACCTCCAAATAATTGATAGTGGCAGATATTTTGTAGCACTTAACTTGGTAATTTTCAGTTGTAGCAGAGATAAGACATTCAGCCCAGCGCCCCCATGACATGCCGCCTGACCATAGTGGTATATTTAGTGTCTACTGCAGCAAAGATGTATCAGGGCTCACACTGCCCTTGGGTACCAGTCAGCTCGTAAGGAGTTCACACTAGGATACAAACATTTTCTGATTTTATTTCTTTAATTAAAACCTATCTTAAACACACACACACACACACACACACACACAGTCTGGCCTTATGAGAAAATGATAAGAATAGAAGTTTTTAAAAAGGTGTTTGGAAATGAAACACTTCCCATAGCCTGGCGTTTCTTGTTGATCTTGGCCTTGAGCATTAGCAATCCTGGGAAGCTGCACTAAAAGCATCTCAGGTGCAGAGGCAGTGTGGGGTTCAGGTGACATCCCAAGAAGACGTCATGTCATTTTTCTAAATAGCATCTGGACTGAAGCTACTGTTTGTCATGATACAGGAGAGGGCAGGATGAGGATGTGGGCTGGTCTTGTGGGCTGGGCTTGTACCACCCTCTGCCTGGCTTCCTGCTCGTCTGCCTTTTCCCATGGTGCCAGCATGAAGGCCTGTGAGGACATGCAGCCCAAGCACATCCGAGCCCAGCCTCAGCCCCAGGACACTCGCCACGTCACTATCCACACTGGCAGGTCTTCCTATGCACCAGGTGACAAGATTCCAGGTATGTACCGGAGAGGCCTTGAGAGACACAGAGGAGCCCCAGAACCCCATGGACAGAACCCCAGTTTGTGTTTCTCCCAGTCAGAAGCTTCCTGGACTAAGTCTGGCTTAATCCTTTTTTTTTTCTTGGTAGAGATGGAGTCTCACAATGTTGCCCAGGCTGGTCTGGAACTCCTGGGCTCAAGTGACCCTCCCACCTCAGCCTCCCAAGAATCCTGGACTACAAGCACGTGCCACTGTGCCCTGCTAATTTTTTGTATTTTATTTTATTTTATTTTATTTTTAGAGACAAGGTCTTGGTATGTTTCCCAGTCTGGTCTCAAACTCCTGGGCTCAGGTGAACCCCCTGACATGGCCTCCGAAAGTGCTGGGATTATAGGTACCAGCCACTTTGCCTGTCCTGGTTTAATGTTAAAAAGCAATTATCTGGTTAAAAATAAGCATAAAATATTTGTGCCGTAAAAGCCACGTGATAACAAATCTCTGTATTGATTATGATCTGTGTAAGAAGGTACAAATATCATTATTATATAAAAGTATTTTGTCCTTATCATAAGATATAAATATCTTGCTACAGACACAAATATAGTTTCTATGAATAATTTTCATGTATCACGTATGTGTGTGAAATATACTTTTTTCTCATTATTTAAAACTTAAATTCATCCATCAACAGACACTTCGATGAGATGATGGATATTTTAATTTGCTTGACTATAGTAACTATTTCACTATATGTAATAAATGACTTGACGGAGTGCCTCATGGATTCAATGAGAGTCAGTTATTACTTACTTATGTTGTAAGTATACTGTTTTCTTGCTGGGATCTGTGAGTTCCTTGAACGTAAGGACCATGTTATCCTGTTTATAGATATATACTCAAAACCTAGCATAGGGCCTGATGTTCAATAGTTGTAAATATTTGTTAAAATGTTTATTAATAAAAGTTCAAATGCATGGAAAATAAAGTAATCCTGGACACCAAGCTGCATTTAGCAAACTTATAAAGGTCTCATCCTGATTTTAGCCACTCATTCCATTGAAAATGAGTGGAAAGTTAAAAAAATTTTTTTTAAATAGCTTAAATATATTACATACTTTAAAAATGTTAGAATAGTATCAAAAGGTAGAAAATTAAGTGCTTTTCCTTCTCTTGCTCTGAACACTCAGTTTGATTCTCCAAAGGTAACCTTGTTAAATTTCTTGCTCCTCTTTTCAGAAACTTTCCAAATATATAAACATGTGAGTGAGATCTCATAATATAACCTTAAGCAGACACAAATTAAATGTCTGTTTAACTTTTATACCTAACAATCAGATTGACATCTTTTATTGGATACAGAGCTTCTTTTTAATGATTTTATGACAATCCATTATCTAGCGGTCACATGATTGATTTAACCAGTTTCTTATTTATGGGTATTTACTTTCAAAAGTTTTTTTCATAAACAGTTTTGATAGATATCTTTTTTTTTTTTTTTTTTTTTTGAGATGGATTTCACTCTTCTTGCTCAGTCTGGAGTGCAATGGCACCATCTCAGCTTACTGCAACCGCCTCTTGGGTTCAAGCAATTCTCCTGCTTCAGCCTCCCAAGTAGCTGGGATTACAGGCATGTGCCACCAGGTCCAGCTAATTTTTTGTATTTTAGTAGAGACAGGGTTTCTCCATGTTGGTCAGGCTGGTCTCAGACTCCCAACCTCAGGTGATCCGCCTGCCTTGGCCTCCCAATGTGCTGGGATTACAGGCATGAGCCACCATGCCCAGCCTTGATGGACATCTTTGTTCATATGTCATTGCTCACTGTATGCATCAGGATTGTTTCAGCTCCAAGTATCAGAAAAGCTGATTAACACAAATGTAACAAATAAAGGCATTTAATTTTCTCCCTTAAGTCTGGAGGCACAGTTTCTGTATTGGGGGAAACCATTCAGTGACATCATCTAGAATTTCCTAAGATTTTCCCATTTTCCTGCTCCGCCATCATCAGTGAGTTGAGTTTTCATTCCTTTGACATTGCACAGTTTCAGGACGAGTGCCATGGTTTTAGCCCTCACACTGGGATGACAGAGGAATAAAGGTTTTACATGAAAAGATTGATCCTTAGACATTAGCTGCCCTCTCAGCAGACTTTGCCTCATTGCAGAGAATTCTATGTGGTGAAGGGGAACAGAATCACCAATACTGGTTTTAGTCTAATCACAGTTCATGCCCTGGGGAAAGGGAGAGGCCTAGCTTTCCTGAAGACAGGTGGTCTCCACTTGCCATGTGAATGTAACATCTGGGTTCTGTTAGCAGAACCATCTGTTCCACTAGCAGGGAATAAGCGGACAATTGCTGTTGGGTATTGGACATCAGTGTTTGCCATATTTATTTGTACAAGTTTGTCAGTGGGGAAAATTCCTAGATGCAAAATTTCTAGATCAAAAAGTAATGATTTTTGGAGGGTGTTTCTTTTATTGTGCAAATATATATATATATATATATATATATATATATATATATATATCTTAAAATTTACCAAGATAACCATATACAGCTCAGTGACATCAAGTGCATTAACAATGTTGTACAACCATCATCACTATCCATCTCCAGAACTTTCCATCATCCCAGGAGGACACTCTGTACTGGCCATCCTTCCCTACCCCCAGCCCCAGCTAACTTTAAATCTTTCTGTCTCTGTCAGTTTGACTCCTCTAGTTACCTCACATAAGCGGAATCATGCAATATTTGTCATCTTGGGTCTGGCTTATTTTACTTACCATGTTTTCAGGGTTAATCAATAATGTAGCATGTATCAGAGGGGTAAGTGCATTTTAAATGTGGAAGATGTTGTCAGGTTACACCACAAAAAGTTGGATGGTTTATAGTTCCAGCACTAGTGAATGAATGCCCTGGTTTTTCCTTAGTTTTATCAAGATTGTGTTTATAACCACACATAACCTTTGCTAATATAAAAGGTATAAAATAGTGTCTCATTTATAATTGCTTTAAAAGTTATTACTGAGCTGCTGGTCAGGGTGGCTGATGCCTGTAATCCCAGCTCTTTAGGAGGCTGAGGTGGGTGGATCACGAGGTCAAGAGATCCAGACTATCCTGGCCAATGTGATGAAACCCTGTTTCAGGAGGCTGAGGCAGAAGAATCTCTTGAACCTGGGAGGCGGAGGTTGCAGTGAGCCAAGATCGCGCCACTACACTATAGCCTGGCGACAGAGCTAGACTTCGTCTCAAAAATGAAAAAATTATTACTGAGCTTGTTTTAGTTTCTGTTCATATCCTTTCATTATTTTGAGGGGGGATCATCTTTTTATGGATTCACCATGACTATGAGTATTTGTCTCTTTTATGTCTTACAAATACTTTTCTTTCGGAAAGAATTTATTTTAATCATCTGTCCTTCTGAGTTAACTAAACTCGTATTTGAAAAAATACGGCATGCTTTACTCAACTTTTCCTTTATGGCAGCTGGGTTTTGCTCAGAGAGGCACTTCCAAATCTAATATTTGTAAAAATAAAAAAAGCTTCCAGTTATTTTTCATCTCATTTTTGCATACCTTTCATCCAAATGGAATTTATTTTGTTGTGAAATAGGACTTCAACTTTTTTCCGCCCTAATGAATTGTTCACTTTCTGGGGGCTAATCTTCAGCTTTCAGTTTTGAAAAAAACCTATATAAAATCAACAAATGGAACTAAGTCATACATGTTCATCGTGAATGGGTGTTTTTTGTTGCAGTGACGGTGAGAAGCAGTCGTGACTTCATGGGATTTCTACTTCAGGCTCGAAGAGTGTCTGATCACCAAGTCACTGGCACTTTTGTTTTCACTCCTCCTCGTTCCAAACTGATGACTTGTGTTCAAGCGGCTGATGCAGTCACCCACTCTGACAAGTCCCTGAAGAGAACCCTGTCATTCATGTGGAAGGCCCCTGCCCAGCCTGTGGGGGACATTAAATTCCTGTAAGAGAGTGAAGTGCTGTTTCTTGGAAACTGAGTCTTCTAGTTTGCAGAGAGGGGAGCTTCTCTTTGCCCTGCCTTCACACTTCCTTTCCCCCTCCTTAGATGGCCACCTTATAGCAAGGTCAGGGTCACAGGGGCTGCCTAACCTGGAGACCCTATGCAGAGGGAAACTAAAAACAATGTTGCCCCCAAACTTGTCCCTTCGTCACTATCCATGGGCCTAGGGTGTATTATTTCCCTGCCTCCCCAGGCACAGGTAACTCTTGGCCAACCTCTCCAGGAATTTCCGACCAGAGGACAGAAGGGCTGGTGATGTGAAAGCAGGAGAGAGCCAAGACGAGAGAGACAGGCAGATGGACAAATGGAAACATCCCTGGGCCCAGAGAAAACCTCTTAAGGCTCTGTGCCCTGGCTTATTGTCTATAAATGGGCATAACCACAGCACCTACCTCCCGAGCGTGTGGTGGATGAGAGCCAACGTTCGCAGAGCACTCAGAACAGTTCCTGGCAACAGTGAGCACTTTAAAAGCATCATTGCTACTCAAAATGAGGTGCTTGTTTTGTCATTCTTTTCAGACACTTGCATTTACAAAGAAGGAGAATTATTTTCTTTCAGGAAAGCGTGTATGTTTCTGTTTCTTTCCTTCATACCCTCCTAAATATGAAAGAGACTGCGCATGCAGGCAGAGGCTGCCCCGGGCACGGGCTCCCCTCCAGGACTCCCCTCTGCTCTGGGGAGCAGTGGGAAAGGAGGTTGGTGGTCCTAGCCTGTGGTGTTCCTTCTTCCTGGTTCCTGGTGGTCCAGGGCAGCAGATAGGACAGCAAGAAGGGAAACACTGTACCTTACAATCTTGCCTGTTTGGAAGGTCCAGGGCAGGGTTACCTGTGGGTAAGCCTAGCGTCTGCCCTTGACGTTGGTTCATACCCAGTGCAGAGGGCATCCGCTGCTTGAAGTCCTTAAACCTGCACACAAAGCACCTCCATTCGTATTTTTGGATTTACCATCATAACTGCTGTGTACCACATAGCAAGTAGTGTAGAAGCTATGATCTCCATCTGGCAGAAGAGAGGAGCTGTCACTTGATGAGATGCTTCTCCCAAGTCACCCTGTGATCTCCCACCTCCAGGAACTCTTGCCCACAATAGCGTCCGCCGAGGCTGGAAGTCGCATGTTGGAGGCCTGAACCATGACTCTCACTGCGTCTCCAGCCTCTGGGTGACCTCAGCCAAATTCGTCACATTGTTGTGACTGCCTCCTGAATACTTAAAGTGGGAAAAATGATATTTGCCAATAATCCCTCCTTCACTGAAATATTTGGAAGAATAAATGGCATAATGTTTGTGAAAACAATTTTTACTGAAGAATTATTTTTCAAAAAATTATTTACAAAATAAGAATTTATCTCAAATTTCCAATAGTATCTATAATTACAATAGACATGTACAATTATACAACAAAGTTATGAGATCTTCAAATCATGATGTGATCACAGTATATCAGGAATGGCTAATAATAACATTGAAGATAAAACCTCTTACTGGAGTCTTAACAGTTTAAGGAGATACTTTTTAGTGAAAATGAGATTTTGAGTGACTGTATTTATTCAAGAGGGTCATTGATTTGTTCATATCCTCTCCTCTTCTAATTATTTGCAGCTACAGAGTTTTTGCTTTTAAAAAGAATGAAGTTGCTCAGAGAATAAAAACATAATCTCTCTTGTTCTTCCATTTACTTAGACTTTTGTTCCTTTGTATCTGTTAGTGTGTTCTCTTTTCTATGAGGTGGGCCTGAGGTATTATTTAAAGGAAACTAACTCCGTGGACCGCTCTGCTCTTTCTCTTTCCGCAGTTTATCGGTAGTCCAGTCATATTTCGTTTACTGGGCGAGGATTGAATCATCTGTTGTGTCTCAACAGACACCTGGCAGCGCCCTTTCTGACGACCGCGTGGAGCCCAGATTACCGATGCCAACCCTTCACCAGAGGCTGGCTCATGTTGAAGGAGCTGCCCCAGGTATAGCTTGTCATTGTTCTCGCCAGCCTGGTTGTCATCATTATTTTTACAGTTATCTATTTTCACTTAAAAGTTACTGCTGCCAGTTTCCTGTCCCTGCAAAACAAGCAATAAACACACGCCGTGGCCAACTGCAGCAGTTCTCCGGGACGTGACAGCGCCGCAGTGAAGGGAGGGAACGCTCGCAGCTGCTCTGTCTGTTGCAGCAAACACACTTTGTCTGGCTCAACCTAACAAATTAAGTCAGGCCCCGGGGTGGACGGCGAGAGCTGTGCTGCAATACCTAAAAACACACCTCTTCCCCACACTTACTAGTCCGCGCAGTATTTCAGCCATTCTCCTTAGTTCCCCCGAAGCTACACAGGGAGCACAAAAAGGAAATGAGCTTTTCTTTTTCTTTTCTCATAAAAACACATCCAGTTTTTATTGTTACTTTTCATGGTAGGTAGGTGGCCCTTTGCAGCCTGGGTTGGAGAACAGAATCAGGAATCACCGTTTCCATGGGAAGGGATGTTTTCCTTGGTCACTACATGGCTTTCTACTCCGTTAGTCCATAAACTCCTGAAAAAAGAAAAGAAAAGGAAACAAAGGAAAACCTCTAGCCAGCTGGAGGCGATTTGACCTACCTGAAAATCCCTGGTGGTATGCAACTTCTCTTTATTGTTATTTCCAGTTAAGTGCTATGAACACAAGCACTCAGAAAGGCGTCCAGGCACATGCACACAAGACCCTACGCTTCATCCATTCGTTCTCCTTTATTCTTACCTTTATTCTTTGCTAATATGTTAAGGCCAGAATCTCATCAGAATCCCTGCCTCTTCTCAGTCTAGCACACCCAGGTACAGAGACAGTGGGGACCACCCTCCGTTCTCTGCCTTTGCCCCAAAACCTTTGACTCTCCCGCTGCCCAGCACAACTCCTCCAGCCTTCGCACCGAGACCCTCCTAAAAGCAGAGTAAAGACCTCAGAGCCTGAGAGCGTGGCCTAGGGAGACTCTGCACCCCTGACATATTGTTGAAATCTCATATTTTATTTTATGAATGATGCAAATGTCATGTTTTAATCCCAAGTATAACCATGTTTGTTTGAACATGAATGTGAATACAAGTGAAGCTTCAGGAAGAAGTGTCACGTGGAGCCTTGGGGCCTGTCTCTGCCTGACCCTGCTGGAAGTCTTGCTTGCTGGGGCTCATAGCCTCCAGCCCGAGCAGTTTCCAGGGTACCCTCCTCATTACACTGCCCACATTCCTCTCCTTCTGGCCCCAGCTTGTCTGTCCCATTCATTCCACTACCCAAACCCTAGTGATTCCCAAAGGAAAAAGAAACATGTATGCATGCATGTGCGTGTGTGTGTGTGTGTGTAAACTGGGAAGTTTATCTTTGTACAGTTAAGAAATCTATTTCATGGCCGGGCGCGGTGGCTCACGCCTATAATCCCAGCACTTTGGGAGGCCAAGGTGGGTGGATCACGACAAGGTCAAGAGATCGAGACCATCCTGGTCAACATGGTGAAACCCCGTTACTACTAAAAATACAAAAATTAGCTGGGCATGGTGGTGTGCGCCTGTAGTCCCAGCTACTCAGGAGACTGAGGCAGGAGAATTGCTTGAACCTGGGAGGCAGAGGTTGCAGTGAGCCGAGATTGCGCCATTGCACTCCAGCCTGGGTAACAAGAAAAACTCCATCTCAAAAAAAAAATATATATATATATATTTCACCTTATTTCATCTAATAAAGTGAAATAGATTTCTTAACTGTACAGAGAATTTAGTAGGCAAGCATAAACTATAAATTTTTTAAATTGGGGAAATAGTATATTGATATCTGGAACTTATCTCCCAATAGACCAAGACACTTTGGGTCTTCATCCACCCCGTTAGATATGGTCTACTTTTTATTTCAGTGCCTTCCCTTCTGACATTTCCTCAAATTGGACTGTTCCACATGACAATTTTAAGGCACAGTTCAAATAGCTCCTTTGTGAAACTTCCTCAAACTTGGTAGGCAAGTGTCTTAGTCTATTCCAGCTGCTATAACAGAATACCCTAGACTGAATAATTTATAAACAGTAGAAATCTATTGCCTACATTCTGGAGGTTGGGAAGTCCAACATGAAGGTGCCCACAGTTTCAGTGTCTGGTGAGGGATGGATGATCTGTGCTTCAGCGATGGCACCTCCTTGCTGTGTCTTCAGATGGTGGAAGGGGTGAGAAAGCTCCCTCAGTCCTCTTTTATAAGGCTACTAATCCCATTCATGAGGGCTCCACCCTCATGATTTAAGCGGCTGCTAAAAGCCCCACCTCTTTACACTATTGCATTGGGGGTTTGATTTCAACATACGAATTTTAAGAGGGATACATTAAGACCATAGCAGCAAGTATAATTGCTTCCTTAGCTCTGGTATTAATTAATTAATATACTTATTTATTTATTTGAGACAGAGTCTCAGTGTGTCATCCAGGCTGGAGTTCAGTGGCGCCATCTCGGCTCACTGCAACCCCTGCCTTGCGGGTTCTCCTGCCTCAGACTCCCGAGTATCTGGAATTACAGGCACGCAGCACTGCACCCTGCTAACTTTGGTATTTTTAGTAGAGAAACAGGGTTTCCCCATGTTGTCCAGGCTGGTCTCAAACTCCTGACCTTAGGTGATCTACTTGCCTCGGCCTCCCAAAGTGCTAGGATTACCAAGGTAAGTGCCCGACCTCTGGTTTTAATTTAGGTAGTTTGACATGTAAGGGTCTGTCTTCCTAGGTCTGGGTTCAGGGACACCAATTACAAGTCTGCATTATGTTTGCCCTTCCAGCAACTATAACAATGCCCAGCACGCAGTGGGGCTGCAGGAAGTATTCAGATGTTCTTAGAGTTCAGGCAGGAATTGGAAACTGTCAGTTCACCAGGTTCTGTATGTCTGAGCTAGGCTGCTTTGTTCTGTACCTCAACATTTTTGAGGCTTAAAAACATCAGAGCAAAGGGGTCCCTTCTCCACCTCCGTAAAAGAAGGTTCAATCCAATCTGGAGCTCTGGCCAGAGAAACTTCTGCCAACACCGTTTTTGTCAATGCCATCATGTCATCTTCATCATCATTGCGCTAAACCCTCTGTGAATGTTGCCTGTGTGCCTGTATCCCAGGGACCTGCTTCATGCTTCCACATCAATGAGTGCGCATCACCCCCTCAGTAATTCTATGCTGGTCTCATTTTGCAAAAGCAGAAATTAATGCTCCAGGAGGACTTCTCCAAAGCCAGGAATTAGCAGAGTGGAGAACTGAACCCAGACAAGAATCTGACTCTAAAACCTGTGCTTGCTTGCTCGCTGCTCTGTGCGAAGCTCTTTTCTCATGCTCTGGGCTGTCATGTTAGCCAGTCACACATGGGAAATGAGATGGTGAAGGGCAGGGGAGGGCAGTGACCTCGTCTCTGCCCATACAGATGTTCAAGTCATTATCACCAGGGAAAGAAACCTTGGGTGTTAATAATAGGGCAAGAAAGATCTAGGGCAGGTGTCCCCAAACTACAGCCTGCGGGCCGCATGCGGCCCCCTGAGGCCATTTATCCGGCCCCCCACTGCACTTCAGGAAGGGGCACCTCTTTCATTGGTGGTCAGCGAGAGGAGCACAGTATGTGGCGGCCCTCCAACGGTCTGAGGGACAGTGAACTGGCCCCCTGTGTAAAAAGTTTGGGGATGCCTGATCTAGGGCTTTGAAAAATCTGATTTGTGGGATTCCACTTTCTTTTTCCCCAGCCTGAAGCAGTTTTTGGCAGAGGTAAAATAAATACAGTGGTCACAGTGCTTTCTGTGTTCCCTGAATGATGGCTGTTGAGAAGGTACAAGCCCAGAAAGGCCAGGGATTCACTCTCTAAAAAGATATAAGCCTTTGCATGGTCAGGGGCTTGTATGATCAGTCAGGTCATCTTTATGCTGACACTTTTAAGTGCCTCACACTTAATGGTCTCTCCTTGGGGCACATTAGAGTCACTGCTGTTTACCCCTGATCATAGCTGTTTGTACCAATCGATATGGGGAAAACGCACTCACTCACTCTGTGCTGTCTTTGAACCTCTGCTTAGCTCCCAGGGCCCCCATCACTCTTCCACAGCAGCGCACACATGTCTTTGCCATTGCCCTTCCTGGAGCTGCAGAGGAAGATAACCTAGATCCTGCTTCTGCCAGTATTTGGGTGACAAAGTTTCCTGGGGATACAGAGACTCTGTCCCAACCATCTTCACACACCGCCACTGAAGGCAGCATGGGCCAGCAACTCAGCGGGGACAGCAATCCAACCCTAGAGCCATCCCTGGAGGTCCACAGGCTGGAGAGGCTTGTGGCCCTCAGGAGAGTCTACTTAGAGGGCTTTGCTTCCAGCCTTAGCGCCCATCACAGGTAAGGGTGATGGGTGGGTCATTCGGGCAGGTGGTGGGATGAGGCTGAATGCTGGAGGGCTACATTTGGAGTCTGACAAAAAAGATCTATTTATTCTTAAGTATGTGAAAAACCCAGAATGTAGAAGGGTTAGTGGTCAGAAGGACTGTGTATGATAATTACCCAGGGAAATTATTCTCTTGGATGGGGTGAGATCTCTGAGATGTTGTTATAAATAAAATAAAAGCTAAACTGTGACTTTTTATATTTTAAATATATTTATAATCATGTAATATAGAAATGTATATTTTATATGAAATAATAAGCGATGATAGCATTTGGTGAATTCTTTGCCACCATTCTCACTCATCTCTTCCCTTCCTCTTCCCTATGGTTCCCGACTCGAAACTCAGAAGTTTTTCAAGTGAATCTGATGCCATCTTTATACATGACAGTGTTAGAAAACATGGCTTTTTGGTCCAAAACTTAATGACTTGTTTTCAGCCCTTACATTCTTTCCTTTAGAACTCAGGATGATCCCAGCTTTGATTCACTGGAAACTTGCCTGTCCTCAGATGGGGGTGAACAGGTAAGAGCCTGAATTGTGGAGAGGGCTTGCTATTGGTATTTTGATCCCAGACTGGCCTGTTTCAGGCTGAGAAAGCAGAGCTATTAGACTAGTAGCCAAAGTCAGAGAGAAGAAGGCAAAGTATCATATACACAGTGTCTTTCTACTAATCAATACCTTTCCATTATATGGACTGTCTCTGAAGTTTTCAGCAATTGTAGAAATTGATGTTTCAGTGGTTTGTCGTTTCACTTAGCCATAGTTAATAATTATTCTCGTCTCTCCTCCTCCATCCCTTCTTCATAACGTTGACCTCAAAAGGCCAAGTATGGTCCCCGAAGTTAGATCAATGGGCAATATAAAATATAAATGCCCACTGATTTACTACTCACAGTCTTACAAGGAACACGAAATAAAACATGGTGTCATGTTCTTACTTACCTTTATCAGAACCTACAGTAGGGTTAAATTATCCCTCTTGAATGGATCCTATCATAAAAAGACACATTCAAAGCTTTCAGCCATAGAAGACGATGCAATCACACATTGATATTTTGGTTTGGAAGCCTCTTAAAGGACCCTAATCTTGTTCTTGTAACTGGCTTCCTTGTTCTCTGTGGGGTTTCCATTAGCCACCCAGTCCCCATTAATAAGTGCATATGCATCTAGTCGGGTATTTTACTCTGAGCTCCTTTGGTAGCAAGCAAGAGATCGGGTTTTCAGCTGCCACCTGGGAATCTTTAAGGAATTCCAGTTAGTTACAAAGTTCAGTGGCAGATTAGGAGGAAGACCGGTCCCTTAGACTCTTTTTTCCCTTTATTTTTCTAGGACAAGACGAAGGCTTCTAACAGGACCATGACACGGCCTCCTCTGTACACCGTCCAGCTTACCCATCCCCAGCGCCTCTGGTCCTCTGAAACTTTCACAGGGAATGGGGCTGGGGCAGGCAACCCAATCCCTGTCCTCCAGACCTCTGGCACTTCTGGGCTACCTGCTTCTGGTGACCAGTCAGAGGCATTCAGGCCATCTGCCAGCTTCTTACCTCAGTCAAAGCACAAGGAACCCAGAGCAGGGAAGGGAGATGGGGAGGGTGGAGTGGGATACCCTCGGCAGACCAACTCACGGCCTGACATTGGGCTAGAGAGAGCCCAGGCCCCTCTGGGATTCCAGCTCAGAACTCCCCAGCTGGGAATTCTGCTTTGCCTGTCAGCCACCCTGGGTATGGCCCTGGCCGCTGGCTTTCGCTACCTGCATACCCAGTATTGCCACCAGCGGACAGAAGTGTCCTTTAGTGAGCCAGCTTCAGATGCTGTTGCCAGGAGTGACAGTGGTGAGACTGTGCACGTCAGGAAGGTTGGGGAGAACAGTTTTGTTTTGGTTCAAGCAGAGTACAATTGGATCACTCCTTCTGTGGGTAGCAAGAAAACAGTCCTCTGAGAAGACCGTCATCCCAGACCTGTCAGTGGCCCTCTGTGGGCCCTGGAGAATGTCCCAGACAGAGCAGAGCTAATGAGAATATCTGATGAGGACAGGGACTCATTGTGCCTCCGTCAATGTGCAGTTAGTGGAGGAAGCCGGGAGAGGACAGTTTTATCTACAGAGGGAGTTATTCCCAAGCTTTGTTGTCTTCACATCTGTAATTTAGCTTCTTTTTTTCTTTTTACAATTAGAGGTTCTGTTTGAAGAGTTAAACTCAACACAATGAATATTGTATGACCTCCTCATTAACTAGACCCCTGTGGCTGCTAAGCTTCCTCTGTTGCCTTAAGGAAGCCAGAGAAATAGAAATTCTGTCCCTCCTTGGTGTCTCAGCCTCATCTCTTCTAACACTTTGGGAAAAAAAGTAATGTTGGGTCGTGCAAGAAAAATAACTACAGTTCTCACTTTATCTCCCTAAACCACCCCCAAAGAAGTTTTCTTTTCAAAACTAGAATTCAGAAACTTGCCAGAGTGCTGATCTGGATGACTAGGAGAATGCAAGGGTATTTGGTCTTCTTGGCAACTCAGCAGCCTGGCAAATCCACCATGGAAATGGATCCAAAGTCAGGAAAGTTTTTGAGAGCTTGATTGAACACATCTTTAGGAAAACAGATACATGTTATACAAGGCCATAAACACCAGATGGGGTAAGCAAGCCTCTTCATCAGGTGTAAATGATCTGAGACCTCCCATCCATTTACACTTGATGGAAAGATTTGTGTATCCCAACAGCTAGCAGACATATTGCCTTTTGCCAAAGTTCAGGCTGAAAAACATTATTAAACTAGCACAGTTTGAAGAACAGTCTTTACTTGTCTTTTCAGGGAATGTCAGGAAGAAGGCTTCATGGACGAAGGTCATCTATCTGATCTCATAACCTTATGAAGATTGCTTTGATTTAACAGTGGTTCCACAGATACTATCTGGGGTCAAAACAACAGATCTGAATATAACTCTTAATTATGTTCACCTAATATAACACATTAGAATTAGCTGCCTTTTCAGAATGAAACCTATTATAGGGTCACCATTCATTTTAATGCACCATTCATTTTATTATAGAGTCACCATTGGTTTTAATGCGGAAACAAAAACCACTACAAATTTCAGATGATGACCATCCCCTCTCCCTGTCTCAGATTTCCGGTATTAATAGTGATCATAGCTTTTCTGGGACACAGACTGTGTGTTCTGACTTCATTTCACTCCAGCCTATCCCTCTTCTAAAAGTGGCAAGAAACTTATTTTATTCAAGTGAAATTAATTTGCATTAATTTGATTTATTAAACTTGAGAACACCTCCAGACTTCTCACAGTATTCTGAACACTCTGCTCTATCTGCCCTGGTGTGGTGCAGAACAGGGGGTGGTCATCTCTGGCTCCTGGTTTAGCACATAAGGAGCGCCTTTGTGATAAAACAAAGACTAGTGTTTTGTTTGTTTACTCTGTTCTTTAAATGCAAAAAGAAAATGGAAGCAATTTGAGATGCCTGTTCTACCCATGATGGTTGGGGCCACCAGGATAACTATAGTCTGTCAGACGTGTTCCGGAGTTTTTTTTGCTTTCAAAACAAATCAGTTCATGTCACCGTCTCTGAATTCTCTAATGGTTTTTCACCTTTCTCAGAATAAAATATGGACATCTGATTGGGCTATGTCTTGGCCCTCTGACATTGCCCTCTACCCGCGTGTTCATTGTGCTGCCCTGAGCACTCTGGGCAGCTCTGTGCAGCTCGCTTGCTCTCCTGTTGTCTAGAAACCTGTTTCCTCAGGCACCCACAAGCCTTCAGAACTTCTTCCAGTGCTGCCTCAGCAGAAAGCCTTCTCCTGATCATTGCAACTTCTAATCAACCTATGCTCCTACCCTGTTTAATAATATTGATAACACTTGTAACCACTTGAGTCATATATTTATCTGTGGTTATTTTCTGCCTTCCCCAGACACAGATGCTTTATAAAGGCAAGGACTTTGTTTTGTTCATTGCTATATTCCTAGTACATAACTTCAAGTCCACTATTCCTAGTAAGTAGTAAGTAATCAGTAGGTATGTGTTACATTTGTAAGTGAAAAGTTCAATACCTGTGTTACTATTACCAGCTCTGAGTGCAGATTAAAGTTGAATATATGGCACCTGGATCAGCTCCAGAGCGCTTTGGAATCAGGCAATGTAAGTTTCCCTCCTAGAACTGAATTAAAAAGAGTTCTATGGGGGACTGTCATCAGTGCAGGAAATGTTCTTGTGTCTCAGATCCAAAGCTGCAGGGAGTTCTCGGCAGGGAGGAACCAAGAATAGACCTCCCTCTAGATCTGTGCTGGGGCAGAAGGAAAGCTGAGTGGAGTCTTTCCAACTCAGAAGCTCCCCTGTGAGCAGCTTTTCTTCAGGTTACATCACCTGGCACAGGGTTTCTCAACCTCCATGCTATCACCATCTGGGGATGGATATTGCTTATTTTGGGGGGCTGTCCTGTGCACTGTAGGATGTTTAGCAGCATTCGTGGCCTCTACTCAATGCCCGTAGCTCCCTCCTCCCCAGTTGTCAAACCAAAAATGTCTCTAGACATTGCCAAATGTCCCTTGGTGGGCAAAATCACCCCTGTTGGGGAACCATTGGTCTAGGAAATAAGACATGTGACTATAGGCCCCAAGCTAAAGTGGCATTTCCCCCGTGACATCCACACCCAGGGATGGAGTGGGCAGTACTGAGCTACAGAACTTCAGGGTTTACAAACTGGAGTGCCTTTCAGGGTCTTCTGACTCAGTGGCTTTTAAAAATCGGATCAGTAAATCAACAAAAGCTGAATGCTCCAGGGGAAGTTTGGGGTTATCTTTCCCTCCTCTTTCCTTCTCCCAGCCTTTCTCTTGCCTCACAGTGTTGCGTTGCCTCAGAAACTCAGGATTCCAACAAACAGGGATTGAAAACCATGAACAACACCTGCTTTTTCACATGAGAAGAACAAGGCCACGGAGAGGTCAGCCCAATAACAAGTCAATCTAAGGGAGTCCTCAGATTCCTTTAACCCACCCTGACTTCCAAGTCTGCTTTTCCTTCCACCATATTTGGCAGATCATTTATTTTCTTGGAGCACGTTAGGTATTGTAAATATTTCAATGGATCCAGAGAGAGCCAGGAATCAAGCAGAAAAATGGTCTGGAATGATTACTTTGCAGCCACCATGTGAATGGGAGGATGATAGGACGTGGGGGACTGGTCAGTCATAGTGAGTGAGGCCTGGGCATGACCTGCCAGTCTGTGACAGGGCCCCAGCAGCGGGCAGAATGGAGGAGAGACAGCAAAGGAGGGCGGGGCTGTGTCTATCCCAGGCAGGAGCCCGCCATGGCGAGAAGATGTTTCTCACTGGTTTACAGTCACCATCTGGAACTCACTGCCTCCCTTTCTGTGGGCTCTGCATTTTCCTTCCTTCAAATGGCAGCTTGGGAGCATCTTCCCCCTCAGCTGATGATAGATAGCTTCTGCAAAGTTGCTTTATATAGGAAAGAGGGTGCCTGGAAATACATTCCATTGGATATTAAAGACTGTATTTCCCTGATTTATTGTCAAGCTATGCAGGGTTGTCTGAGAGGCAAGGAACCAATGGGGATATCCATTTTGACTGATGATTAATTATTATATCGAAAGTGATATTTTTCTATCAACTGATAGCCAGGAAAAATAGACTAGAGCTTGCTAGGTTAGCACCATGGGTCACAGATATTGCCTCTGCATTTTCAGATTATATTATCCATTACAGGCCGCACCTTCTCATTTAAAAACGTAATTTGTTGTTCTCCCAGACGAAAGAAAAAAAAAAAAGCTGACATTTCACATGCAAGCCAAAGATTAGAATCACTGCACAGGGCCGCATATGGAAGTACATTAGGATGTGGTGTCCCTGAATCAAGGACACGGGGCGGCCAGTGCTGGGAGAGATGTAGAAGGCGGTGACTTCTGATCTTTATTATGCAAATGCGCAGTCCCCGCGCCAGGCTGTTTAACCTCATCAGGGGAAATGTCGCTGACCATTTCAAGCTCCAAATGTAGCACGAGCATTAGCACTATTATGTTATTATTGTTATTATTATGATTTGGCAGGCATATGGAAGCCCAAGCCCTCTGATTAAGCTCAGTCCCTAACTGGCTCAGACCCTCTGGGATTGGATATGAACTGCTCTTGATATTAAACAAACAAACATTTTTTTCTTTCTCTCTTTAATGCTTATTGGTGAAACATTTTGCAGGCCTGGTTGTCTGCCAAACATGGGTGAGGATGGTGAGACTTCATGAAATGCAATCTCTATCCCAGAGGCTTAGTGACGGGGTGCCTTCTCTCTCCTCCAGGGCTCTGTGTCCCACTGGCAGACGCATTGAGAGGAAGCATAAAGAATGGGGTAGGGCAGGAGAAAGGATGGACCGGGGAGTGGAAATGGTAAGGAGGATTTAAAAGAGAGATGATACGTGGGCTTAGCAGAGGAAAGGTCCCTTATTCACACTCATGGGTCACTGCTCTCTATCAGAGCCATAAAGGAAACTGAGGAGCTGCTGAGCAGGCAGCAGAGAAGAAAGTAAACGAGAAGGGGAAAAGTCAAAGACAGCTGATTAGTGGCGGAGGGTGGACGAAAGCAAAGACTGAGCATCTCTGACACTTAGATCGTTCAACCTCAGTTGGCAAGGTCTGTCCGACTGTTAGAAGAAATTAAGTAAATGAAAGTGAAACATTAAGCTGTAGTGAAATTCTAGAGGAAACAAAAGCAAGTAGTACACACATACACACCCCCTTTTCCTCCGTCAGCCTGGAACTAGGAGCCAGGTCCAGGTTTAATGAGTTACCTAGGAAGAAGATTGGTCATTTGCCCAACGGGAAAGACTAGAAGCTTCTCCAGAGACCCTCAGAGTCCCTCTCATCTAGCCCCAAGTTCTCTTCATATAAACACTGATAACGGGATCCCAGTCCAAGTAAATTGGTTTTTGTGAGCGGAATCCACATCCTTAGTTTTTAAGGCTTTCCAGGAGATTCTAAAGGACGGCTGGGGCTGAGTGCGGCTCCGGATGCTGATGAACAGAAGCTCTACAAGGGCCGGAATTCTTGAATGTTTACTGTCTGCTGTATCCCCCAGCATCCAGCACAGAGTCTGGCTCATAGTAGAAATGGAATATAGATTTACTAAATGAAAGGACAATCGGGAAACAAGGCATTTCTGTAACACATACTGTAAAAGTCTGTACATAATTAGGCCGTTCATGGCATCTGTGAAGGCGGTCACCCCCCAGAGCCCTGCTGCCTGTCATTTTTGTCTCTCATTGTTCTGGCAGGAGTAGAGACACAGCACATTCCCAGTTCTTCCTGGGTGTAAAGGGGAAGTTGTGTCTGCGGAACTAGCAATTCTCGGCAGAGAGTGGCCTCAGAGAGGCAGAATGATTCCCTTTCCATGGGCAGGGCTTCCTGAAGGCCTCCTCTGTGGCTCCATCCTTCTCTGGCACTGGTCAACACCGACTCGGAGAGGTTGAACATCAAGAAACGAAGTCATCAAAAGGGTGGGCTTAGGGTGAAAGGACCAAACAAAACACATGCTAAGCTGGAGACACAATCGGAGCCTGAATGACTTGGGATCACTCAGGTGAACATTGACTGAGCACCCACCATGAGACCAGATTTGCTCCGGAGGTTGAGGAGACAAAGGGAAGTAAGATTGGGACCCAGCCTCTAAGGAGTGGGCCAGTGGCAGGCCAAAATCATCCAATGTCACGGCGGGCCCTAGAGCTAACACTAAGCTAAATGCTAGTCCAGCCCCCACCTCCACCCATCTCTTTCCTCTCTTCCAAGCATCAGAAGTCCTTTTCCAAAAAGAATCTGCTCTTAATGGAAGCCCAAATATGATTTGACCAAAGCTCAGCTATCCTGTATTGGAGGAAAGTCCTGTTCTCTCACCTGTCCTTTACCTGTCTCTCCATTATCCCCCTTCAAAAATGCTTTCCTTGAGTCTTTGGAGGCTGAGAACCCAGGCTGCCTGCCTTTGCTCTGAATGACCTATTCTTTCCAGATTTGGGTGGTTTAGTTGACACTAAATCAACAATGCTATCATCCAAGGGGTTGATCTAATTTTCCTCCTCTGGCTTCCTGGGATAGATGGTGTGACAACATGGCTTTCAAAGGAAAGGAGGCTCAAGCTATCAGTTTTTACTATCTGCACGAAGCCAGCTGTGGGTTGTTGTCTTTCTCCACCAGTGGCTGAGGAACAGTCAAGGGTCCCTTCTGGTGGCCTTCTCTTCCTCCTTCCTCCTTGTGAAAATGAAGAATGTCCTTCTTTCAGAGTCAGAAGCCCTGTCCCTTGAGATGCTGGGTGAGAGATGTCTCATGAAGGAAAGCTGAAGAGGAACCCTGGATGTGGACTGGGGTCTGAGTTATGTTGATGGAGACCTCAGTATCTCATCAGGACATAGGCTGAGGGGTCTGAAAATCAGCTGCCTTTCTTCTGTACCACTCACTGTTGAGAGCTGGTAAAACAGGGTATTTGGTTGGAGCTGTAGCCAGTCTGCCACCTCAGTCCCTACTCTGTACTCTGGCAAGAGCCCTTCGGTCAGATGCTGAGAGGCTGGTGGAGCAGTGCACCGTTAACCCACGTAAGACAGTCCCGTGCATCTGCTTAAAACCTCGAGCTAAGACAGATGTTGGGATTTCATTGAGTGTGTCCCCCTGTTTCTAGCAAGCAACATGGCATAGGAAAAGAAAATACGTGGGAGTAAGACAGGCCTTAATTCAAATCTTGGCAGTGCTCCTGATGAACTCAACAACTTTTTTCTTTTTCCTTTTTTTTTTTTTTTTTTTTTTTTTGAGACAGAGTCTTGCTCTGTCACCCAGGCTGCAGTGCAGTGGTGTGATCTCAGTTCACTGCAACTTCCACCTCCCAGACTCAAGCAGTTCTCCAGTCTCAGCCTTCTGAGTGGCTAAACTACAGGCACAAGCCATCAACGCCCAGCTAATTTGTGTATTTTTTGTAGAGATGGGGTTTCACCATGTTGTCCAGGGTGGTCTCGAACTCCTGAGCTCAAAGCTACCCATGAGCTTCAGCCTCCCGAAGTGCTGGGATTACAGGCATGAGCCACTGCACCCAGCAAATTCAACAACTTTTGGCAAGTACTTTCATATCCCCTACACTCATTTTTCACATCTATAAAATGTGGATGACATTATTTACGTGGCAGATTTGTTGTGAGCAGTAGATCTTAGAAGCTTAGCTGTTTGAAATCCCGTGAAATTATTATTTCTGTATTAGGCTGTAAAGTCTTTGAAAGGACAGATTTTATTTTCTTTATCTTTGTGTACTTAACCTCTAATGTAGTAAATATCTGGCACATAATAGCTGCTTAAATGTAACTTTTCAGAGAAGTCTGCCCCAATACTTCATCTAAATAGGTATCCCCTTGCTATTCATTATATTATTTTTCTTTATAGTCCCTGAAATGATATATTACTTGTATATTGTCTACTTTTTCACTAGACTGTAATTTACATGAGATTAGGGACCTTGTCTCTCTGGGTGGCCAGAGTCCAGAGCAACGCCTGCTATAGAGCAGGTGCTCAAAATGCATTTGTTAAATGGACACATAAATGAATGCTAGTTACTTAATTACTGCTAGTAGTGGCAGTGGTTTACAGGGTATCAGAATACACACGGACACAACTCAGTCATCTTTGCAAAGCTCATCAGAAAAATTGACAATGATCAGAAGCCTTTCAAGTTTCCTGCTCACAGAATTCTGCCTGGGAACCTTTATTAAGGACGGCCGATTTCACCAGGCCTCCACCAGGAGGCCCTTCATGCCAAACTGAGCAGAGTGAATGAGTTTTATGACGTGGACAAGGGCTGCCTCAGAGCCTGAACTGGGGCCATCTGGGGAAAGTGGGACGGGGCCACACCCTCTCCCTGGGCTCTGCACCACTGAAAGGCTCCAGACGGCTCGGGCCCTGGGCCAAGCTGCTTGGTTCCAGTGGGAAAGCTGACCTTGGCCAGGAAGAACCAGGAAGAGGCACAAATGACTCATTGTCCCACATCCTCCAAGGTAAAAACCCAGCAGTGTGTGTGGCCTTTAGGGCTGGATGTTATTGCAGCCTTGGCTCCTTCCTCAGCCAAAATAAAAGCACTCGGCCAGTAACATATGCACAGCCTAGGATACAATCAACAGCTCTCTTGCATTGTTCTATTTGACACACTCGCCTGCACTTAAAGTTTTAAACTATCGTACACATAGCATTACGATTTGAGTTCTAAATGGAAAGCATGATTTCTTTTTAAAGACTTACGGCGCCCTTCATTTCCAGTCAAGGCATGTGATATTTTAGGGTCCTGTGGAAGAAATGCGATATGCTTTCAGATCACGTGGGAAGCAGGTCTCACTGGAAAGTGCTTAGTTTATTCAGGTTTGGAATCTGAGACCCTGATTTGTAAGATGTGCTGCTGCCTCCAGATTTCCACTAGAGGGCAGTCTTGGAAAATGTTTATAGATCCATATTTTACTGCTATGTCTAGGAAATGTGGCTGTTTTTAAAAGAAACAAACAAAAAAGCCCATGTAAAATTTAGGGCAAGCTCTCTGGCTCCACTTGGAACGATTCCTCATCCTTCCAGAAGGAAGCCAGGGAGCATGAAGGCAGCTGCTTCCCTCGTCTCTATCCCTTTGTCCACATGGGATGCAGCTGGCTGCCCAAGCTGTGAAGCTGGCCTCGGCGCCCAGATCTCCTCCGCCCCACACCCGCCGCGGGCCAGCGCTAGTGGGCAAGGAGAGGCCGCACCTTGGAAGGGGCTGCAGGATCCTGATTTGGGGGCCCCTGTTTTAAATTCGGCCTTGGCTGAGATCCACTCCGTGGAGTCCCATCTTCTGCCCTTCCCTTACAAGCTACCAGCGGCCGGAAATCCTGAGAAAATAGCCAGGAAGGGTCAGAGGGGTGGCTGGGGAGTACACAATTAAAAATAGGCCTTCCAGGCAGGCAGCCATGGAGATTTCACTCGATATGTAAATAAGTGTAAATAAGACAGGCCAAGTCTTGGCGCTGGAAGGACACTGCACATTTTGTGCAGCCAGGGTTGTCTGGGGCAGTGGTAAACACTCCCCCACCCTCTTTCTTTTCACACAGCCAATATATATATATTTTTTTTTCCACGCAAGAAGAAAATCGCTTTACTGAGCTCCATTGGTAGTGGTGGGAAGGAGAGATCGTTCCTACAACTTGAATTTCTTACTTGATTAATAGCAGAATGTCAACAGAGAAATTAGAACTGCTTTGTAGCCAGGACAACCTTATTTCTGGAGCATATTTGATACACAGCTCTCTACTTTCCCATCTCGGACATTTGTGTCACCCTTTAGAGTTGGTATCACTGAGTCATGCGAGTGACCTCATTTCATCCTGGAAACAGCCCTGTGGAGGTGTCATCCTCATCAGCCCCACTGGAGAGAAGGACATCGCGCCCACGGAGGAGGAGGGATTTCAGCAGGCTCCCACAGCGGTGGCGGCGGGGCTGGGGCTGGAATCAGTTCACCTCTCCCACGTCATGATTTACTGAGCATCTGCTGTGCGCGGGGCTCGGGGCTTGGGGCTCAGGGTGAACAGGATGCTGCCTCTTGCCTTTCCCCGGAAACAGGCTCTGGAAATGTCAAGGCAAGCCCTTTGACTTCCCTTGGAACTACTTGTTCTTCTAGAAGCTCAGCTAGAGGAGGAAGCTACAGAGCACGAAGGCAGCCGCCACCTCGGCCGCGTGGGGGTCTCGGGGTCGCGGGGAGAGGGCGGGGCTGCTCTGTGCCGCGCTGGGCCAGCAGGGGGCGCCCTACTCGGGAGGGGCGGGGCCTTCCGGAAGGCCAGGGCGGTCTCTGGCGCCCCGACCTCACCCGCCTCTCTGCCCTGCCACTTTTGGGGGGCATCCCCTCTGTGCACGCCCACGTGTGAGCCGAGAACAACTCTGAAGGCTTCTGTGTGTTCAGGAAACGTGCGCAGGCGGCTTGTTCCCTTTTGCTCTGTCTGGGGAGAGCCTGGAGGCTGCATCTGAAAGTGGACTGAGGGCTCTTTGGGGGAAGCCAGGTGAGCTCCGGGGGAGCCCTGAAGAGCTCCTCTGTGGCCTCAAGGCTAAGGTAGCAGAGAACGTGGGACAGGAAAACAGCAGAGGGGAGGGGGCACAAGGTATGCCCTGCAGACCCTCTCACGTGACTCCGTTCTGGGTTTTTCGCCATGAGCGTGGCGCGGCTCCCGTCGGACCTGCGGGCGGAAGTAGCGCCATATGCGGGACCGGTGGCTGCGCATGCGCATGCGGGGCCTGGCCCGTGACATGCGCTGGGAAGCTGCGCTCACAACGCCTGGTGGATGCGAGCAGCAGCAGATGCAATAGGGGTTGTCTCTCTTCGGTAACACCAGTGTGTCGGCCAGAAGGCGGGAACAGAAAAGATGCATCCGGGGAGTTTGGGAGCTTCTTTTGCCAGATTGCCTTAGAAAATTCTGAGGAAGGCAGTAAGAAAGTTGGGGAGAGGACACAGGTGGGAGCAGAGGCCCTGGCCCTGCTGCCAGTGCTCCTTGGAGCGCTTCTATGTGGCCCCTGTGCTCTGGTTTCTTCTCCCCAGTTCATACAAACAGGGTGTGAGATGGCGCTCAGGTCAGGGGACCACTCGCTCCCATCCTAACCAGCGCAGCACAGCGGGTTGAGAGAGGGGAAAATGGGTGTCCCTGAGACAGAAACATGACAGTGCGCTCCCTGGCTCTTCATTCTTAGGGATTGTTTACAAGTTTCCGCCGCACACCTTGGCCAAGTTCCCACAAACCAGATTCCCGCAAGAGCTGTGGGAACCACCACCATACCCTCGGGTCCTGTGCACTATTCTGTCCACTGCACTCAGCAGAGGGGAAGATGCAGGTGAGTCCCGTGCTGATCAAGAGAATCCCTGGACTGTAAACTCCCTGGGGCTGGACCCAAACTGATGAGTAGGCTTGTCTTTCTAGACCCAGAGATCCTTGGGAGGACCGAGAGTTTCTGGAATGATCTGGGATGGGGCACTCTGCAGCAATTCCCCTGAGGAATTACACGGGACACCTCTGATGATGAAATCCTCCAAGGGCCAAGAATGAAATTGCAGAGTGCTGTCAGGTTTCATGGCCCCAGGGAAGAGGAGGGAGTTCGGAAGTGTGGAGCTGAATAAAACCATGCTCTGAATTTGATAGAACAACCCAGAGGTGGCTGAGTTCCTCCCACTAGAGGCGTATGGTAAGAAAAAATGCACTCTGTTTGGAAGATACTTTTCTGAGGATGTGGGAAGGCCTGTCTGTGCACAGGAAGGGAAGAAGGGTCTTTTTTAAACTTTCAATGCTTTCAGATTGGTGGCTTAGATGGTTCTAAAAGGGAAGAAGAGAGAGGTCCCTAAAGTATCTCATTCAGAGAGTTTTTTGGTGAGGGTCACTCTGCCCTGCCCTGCCTACCCTGTTCAGTAGCCCGAGCCTTCTGTGTGGACATAGCTAGCAACACAGCCCAGGCCAGCCCAGCCTTGCCCAGCTGAGGTTTCTCTGGACTTTAAAGGAGTGAACTCAGTCAAGGCGTCACTGTGGAGTCTGAGATGAGCTGCATGGCACGAAGCTCCAGGACCAGGCAGGCGACTGTTGGCATGAACAGACTGGCCCTCCCCATATGAGTGCTCTCAGGCAGAGCACTAGGGGATCTGCTGTCCAGAGCCAAGTGGTCCTTACCTTGCCATGCACTGTGGCCCTTCTGGAAGGGAGGCTGTTGATTGAGGAATCAGATCCGCTTATGAGTCCTTATTCCCTGGAGTCTGGAAGTCCAACTCTGTACCTCTGAGCATCTCTAGGAAGGACCGAGTTACTGTGGGGTACTGGGTGGAAGGACTGGAGAGGTGAGCTGGACTCTGTCCCGAAGGTTCCTCTGGGAATTCGTTTCCTTTATTATTACAGTGTTGAAACTTTTGAGGCACTTAAGTGATCGAACCCAGTTTAGGGCCAAGGATAAACATGTTCTGTCGATATTTTGGTTGTGATTTTGGCTGACCTGATTTCAGTGCTACAGAATGAGATTTTTCTCAGTTGTTCCATTACCTCAAACTGCTTGTTAAATAATGTCTGCGGGGGGGAAACCCCAACACTGGCTGATTAATAAAGTGCTCATGAAAGGGGTGAGACAAGGGAGCTGTCAGACCCACACACAGAGATGCCAAAATGCGGGCTCGGCCCGACCTCAGAGAGCTGCCTGACACCGCGTGACTTTTGCACGACTTCTCTGTCTCCACAGAGTCGAGATCTGCTTAGTGCCAAGTGTGATGTGGACACTTGCCTGCTGGATGGAGACAGAAACTCATTTCCCATCTGTCAAGCAGCCTGACACAGAGTTGGTAATGATTTTCTGTCAGGCAAGGTCTGGCTGGATTTGAACCTGTGACCCAGAGGTAAAAGGGCCTGATGTAGGGCTCCCTTTACAATAACTGGCTGCCTGTGCCTTGTTATGCTCGGGCCAGGACTCTCCCTTATATCTGCCCATGCTTTCTCCTCATGCAGCTGAAGTTTGGTTAGATCGTGAGTCAGCACTGGGGCTAAGTGATTGATGTCCCTGGGCAAGCAGGGGTGCAGTAGTCTCCTAGGGAATGGGAAATGAAAGGTGGAAGAAGAACGGGACAGTGGGGCTGCGGTGTGATTAGCATGAGGCCAAAAGCCATGTGCTCCTGTGAAGCCAGGGCCTGACCCTCTCAGGACCTGTGCAGCCTGTTGGCCAGCCAGGCAGCTCCCATGCAAAGGCCACCAAGAGTGTGGGTCTGTAGTAATATTGAGTCTAGATTCTCTGGGTCTCAACTATTCTGGTGTTGAAATTGTCACCATTATTCGTACTCTTTTCTTGAAAAAAGAGTCCCTTTCAGGAGCATCCACAGATTGAGTGACATGATGACCCCTGTTCACTGAATGATAATTAAGAGTCACTCACACGCCTCTCTCCAAAAATAGTGCTTCACAGGTGGAAAATATCTGTCCTCCAGAATCAGGAAAGCAAACTGGAGGGCTGTAAGGGTTAACTCATTATTAAACATTTACTGAAGTTCCTCCTAGCAGATGAGTGTTCTATCGGGGTTATAGACATAAACAAAATAAGATTCCCATTGAAGAAATTAATCATTTAGAGGCGAAGAGACGTGTTGACAAAGAAAACCTGGTACAACCTGATAAGTGGTATCAACAGCAAGTAAAGAAATTCAGTAGACAATTGAAAACGAAAGACTGTGTCTCACGATGGTGGGAAGCGTAGAGGGAGACTGGGAACTAGCACAGAGGTAAAGTGAAGGGAAGCACAGGTGTCAGCCACGTCAGAGACCCAGCTGGAATCTAGGCTTTCCCACTAAGCAGCTGTGGAACTTGCAACCTAGTCTCATTGGCCCTCCACATTCTAATCTATAAAATGGGAATAATTATACCAATGTCAAAAACTGTTGTAAGAATTAAATGGGCAAAGCATTTAGCAGAGTGCCGAGCACAGAGTAGGTGATTGATAACTGTCAGCAAAGGGCTTCATGAATTGGACAGGGGCAACGCTGCAGAAAAAAAGAATAGCTGAGAGAGGTATTTTTGAGGCAGTGGTAGTGGCAAGCAGAAGAGGGTAGAGGTAAAAAGGGGTTTTGAAGATGGAATCAATAAAATTTAGTGACTAACTGGATATAAAAAGTGGGATGTGAAGGTTGAGGGGGAGGAGAGCTATGTGGTTGCTATGCCTACAGAGGAAGCTGGTGGAGAGGATGGAACGTAGGGAAAGAAGGGAGGTTACTGAATTTTCATTCAGGGCATGCGGGGTTACAGGTGCCTGAAGACACCCAAGTGGGAACGTCCAGAATGCAATTAAAAATATGAGTTCAGGGCAACAGATTTGGGAGATCTTGCTGGTTTACAGAAAGTGGCTCATGTATGCAAATGGCCCAGACGTTCCCACTGGGAGAACACAGGGTATGGGAAGAAAGATCTGAGATTTGATTTTTTGGAAATGGTAACACTAAAGGGGTGTAGTAGAAAAGGGGGCCTTCAAGAGTACAGCCAGCCACTCTGGGTTATGGTGGCCACTGATGGAGTGGAAAGGTGACATTTCGTCTTGGACACAATTAGAGCAGAAGGTGCGGCCCTCTGGGAGGGCCGTGACTACCAAGTAACCGCCCTAGCAGCAGCTCCAGAGTTGGAGCGCCTCTCTGACAGGTGTTAGGCAATTGGAGTCAATGAGGGTAGCTCTATCTGTTAGCGGCATTACCAGATGGTTCTCAGCCGGATTCAGGGCATTTGGAGGAGTTGGGTAAAATCTCTACTTGGGGTTCTTTGGAGCAGGTAGAAAAACTCAAGCAGGAACAGTGGGCTGGAGGACCTTTCAGTATGCATTTGCCCGCTCTGTGCTCTTGAGGTGAGGAGTCCTGCTGGAAATCAGGGAGACCTGTTGCTGCAGCCATCTTAAAATTCAGAATGCAGTGTCTTTATTAACTAATGAAGTAGACACTCACACCCTGGTCACTTCCTGACTTGATGAGTAATAGTTAATGGACACCATAATAGATTTTTTGCATAGATTAGAAGTCATGCAGAATAGAGCCTGCCATCTGCCAACACATTCTGACCCCACACGCCCAATATGGTTTGCCTATCCATTGTTGAGTAGCAGTCATAGCTGCCACTTATACTGAGTTCTGGTCAGGCATATTAACAAGCTGTTTGCTGGGATTATCTCATTTGGCCCTAATAACAATCCTATGATGTCACATAATTCTTATATTGGCTTCATGAGCAAAGAAGTGAACTCTGCAAGTGGCAGTTTGCTTCTTCTTCAGCATGCACAAGAATTCTTAGGTGTAGAGATAGATTAGCTGCTAAGAGGGAGGGGGACTGTCAGAATACACCATACATGAGACAGTAATAGCAACGGGGCCCAGAGTCGGAAGTCTTGGCACGGGGCCCAGAGTCGGAAGTCTTGGCAAACGTATTTGTGGAAAAGAAACTATGTTCTAGCCACGTTGGCAAAACCAGCCCAGGAGACCACACTGACAGCAGAGCTTTCTGTGAGCACATAGAATCAGAGTCTAGAACTTCCAGCAATGAGCACAAGTCAACATGGTTGCAAAAATTTCAAGTTTGGAATAGTGGATAACAAGGAAATGATCCATTTCTAGGGTGGAGGGCAGGCTCCATTTTCTTATCACGTTGTCTTTTACTACCCATGAACTCTGAGACCTGGTATATATGTCAGAAATCCTAGGCCCTTTTCTTCCAACTGTGTGGAGTTTCTGAGTTGTAGGGCTTTTGACTCACTCCACGTGAAGAGAGAACATCCTGTATTAAAACTTTCATTGCAGAGCTCAAGGAGCTCAGAATCAACTTGACTTTCCAGAATTTTAGCATATGAGAAAACAAGATCTCCCAAGAACTGAGGTTTTGGTCTGTCATGGAGTCTACTTCGTGGTTAGACATGTGGGCTCTTGGAGTTAGGAAAATTGGAGTTTGAATCCCAGCTTCACTGAGTCTTGTGAGGCTTGCATTCACTGCTTACTTTCTGGCCTGTTTCCTTACCTGTTCAATGCAGATAATAATGGTACATATCCTACTGGGGTTGTTGAAAGAATTAAATGAGAAATTTGAGTAAAAAGTTTAGTACTGGCCTGTCATGCAGAGGTATGCTGGGGTCGGCTGTACCAGCTTGTGAAAGCCGATGGTGCACATCTCTTCCCAACTCTGCCTTCAGCAGCAATGTACTGGTAGCTTGAAACCAGCCCCAGCAGGAGCGTTTATACTCCAGCAGTTGGCAAGTGCTGCAAATTGGAGCAACTAGTATGAATAGCCACAACTATCGTCACAATCCCCCATTCCATCTAAATACGTGTTAACTTATATTTGGATGTAATGGTTTGAGAATGACTTCCGTGTTCTGTGGGAAGTATTCTCTCTCCAAGATTTCCAGGAGCTTCCATTCTTCTGACCATCTCAGGCACCAAGTTCCTGCCTATGACTTGATGTCTTTATTACTGGAAGGCTTGCTTCCTTGCACCACATCCCCCTCTTGGTGAATGCTGAACATTTTACTTCATTTTCTTCCAAATAAACAAAAAGCTCTAATGTAAAGCAGATTTTTACTAAAGGTTTTTTTTTTTTGTTTGTTTGTTTTTTGTTTTGTTTTGTTTTTTTTTTTTTTTTTTTTTTTTTTTGAGTGGGGAGGGGAAATACAGGTGTTTTAGCACTGCAAAAAGTGCAAATAACTTAAACTAAGAGTGCTGGTGCTGATAGCAACCACCACCACCACCACCATTCACACAGGTCACTATGTGCCAGGCCCGCTCCTAAACGCTCTGCGTGTATGGACATATGTAGTCGCTGTCTTCAGTAGGCCCTTGCCATTCCTGCCATCAGACATTTCTGTGTCTTTCTGCCTACTGCTGAGCCTTCTACTTCTCTTCTCTCCATTCCGAGACGTCTCAGCCCTTCGTCCCATGCTCTCTAATCCCATCAAATTCCCCTCACCTCACTTTGTAGAACAACTTGATTCTTGTCTTGCCTTCACCCACCTGGGTTGTGCTTAAGGCTTCCTGTTTCCTTCTCATGACGAAAAAGATGTTTTTCTTGACAAACATCCCATGGCTTAGACATGACTTACGCTGTTCCCTCAAGAAGAAGGAGCGATCATACCGGTTTGTGTTACACGCTTATTATAACCCCTCCAAAATGTGATGAAAGTAAAATGTAAAATTATACCCCTCCTCTGCATTTCTACTTCCTTGAAGTAACCGCTGTGAAGTATAGTCTAATAATGGTTAAAACGTTCCTACTTAATAATTTTATGGCTTTGGGCAAGCCACTTAGTCTCTGATTCAGTCTTCTCATCTGTAAAACAGGGAAAATACTCCCCCCATCATAGGGGTGGTGGGGGTCACATGAGATACTCTTCAGTGCTTAGAAAATGCCAGGGATAAAGGAAGAGCGTAATACATGCTCGTTATAATTATCCTTCCAAATGTTTTGTAAGCATGTAGTGTTCCTACACATATGTAATGTTTTATTTAATGAAAATATCGGATCTGTAAAAATAGGATTCAAAAATGCATATTTTTTCTTGAAATTTACTTGTTCCTCCCCCTCAACACTATACTGCTATTCCAAGGTAGTTTACCCTCATTCCTCCAAATGTTCTATAATAAGAATGTGCCATTGATTATTTAAACAATTCCCTGATTTGGGAAATTTGGGTGGTCTTTTGGTCTTACCAATACTCTGAACACATTCTTGTCAATGGACTCTTCTGCACTTCTTTCTGTAGGGTAGACTCCCAGGAATGCCAGGGTTGGGTTGAAGGGCACATATATTTAAGCTTTTTATAGTAGCGTTAAATAGCCCACCACAAATTCCACCTCATTTACCCTCCCACTACAGGACAGAAGTGCCCTCTCCCGCACTCTGTCAGTATTTGATTATGAAACTTTAAACTTTTTGTCAATCTTTTTCATAGGTTGAAAAATAGTATCTCATTTAAATGTATATTTCTCTGATCCATGGTAAGTTTGAATATTCTAAAATGTCTGTTATCCATTTTTATTTTGTCTTCTATGAATTACCCATTTATATCATTTGCTTGTTTTTCTACTGTACCTAAAAGTTAAATATTCCCTTCTCTCTCCACAACAGCTTGTCTAGGACATACCTAAATCCTCATATTGCCTCATTCAAAGTTCAGAAATGTGAGCTTGCTTAAATGAAAAGAAAGTAGAAGTGATGATGCGTCTGTCAGGTTATATAACCATCTTGAGGAAGATGGCTTTCTAAAGCTTCCCATGGCCATTACAAGTAGGTCTTAGGGCACATTTGGGGAGTTAGAGAATGAACAGAGCTAACTACATTTCTGTGAATTTGGGAGTTGGAAAGAGAAGAGAAAAGGGAGGTGGGTGGGGAGAGTAGGTAACAGGGGAGACGGAGCCTCTGGGCAAGGAGGGGGATCAGTGAGAAATTCCAGGTGGCAAGTGGCTGGGAGATGGGCAGAAACAGGATGTCCAGTAGTCATTTAACTTTGTACATCCCCAGGCCGGGCGCAGTGGCTCATGACTGAAATCCTAGCATTTTGGGAGCTCAAGGCAGGCAGATTGCCTGAGCTCAGGAGTTCAAGACCAGCCTGTGCAACATGACAAAACCCCATCTCTACTAAATATATAAAAAATAAGCCGGGCGTGGTGGTAAGTGCCTGTAGTCCCAGCTACTCAGGAGGCTGAGGCAGGAGATGGCTTGAACCCGGGAGGTGGAGGTTGCAGTGAGCTGAGATCATGCCACTGAACTCCAGCTTGGGCAACAAGAGTGACATCTGTCTCAAAAACAAAACAAAACAAAACAAAACAAAAAAAGTTTGTGCATCCCCAGACATTCAGTGTGTTGAGACTTCTGTAGCGATCAAGTAACTGGAGCTGAATTCCATGTCTGGGCTGATGGCGTGCACAGCAGAGAAAAGCCATGGAGTTTGAGATGCCGGAGAGTTCAGAAGTGGGTGGAGATCGGGGAGAGCCCCCTTCAGGTCATTTGGATGAGGACCCTACGATTCAGCATTTGTTTGCACTTGTGTCCACAACCACACTGCACCCTAATAGAGTGACGGCATTCAGTGTTTAATACAGAGTTTCTCATAATCAGGTTTGAAGAGAAGTTCTCCAGAGCCTACAAAAGTTTTTCTCCCTTTAAATGGGGTTTGCATTTTATTCACATTTGAGAGAAACTGTCCTAAAGTGCAACTAAGATTTGTTAAAGAAAATCTTGTAAGACCTTTCATATACTGTCTGTATACAAATCGATGATGATGATAATTTTTATCTAATTTTTAAAGTACATCGGAATTTCTATAAGGAAATCTTTTATTTTTTATAGATATAAAGCTTTCATCAAATCAGATAGATCTAACTTGATTTAGCTTAAACTGCTGAGGGTCTATCGTTCTGTCAAGGCAGGCAAGATCAAAGTTGCTTGCATATCACACCTGCAGTCTTGCCTTGGAGAGTTAATATTTACACAGCTATGCTTCACAGTTTTATTCACAATAGGAATTGTAGTAAAAGAGTCAGTTTTCCTTATAAATTGATAATGATCCAATATAGAGAAGAGTGCTTCTAATTGTGAAGGTTCATGTCCTACCTATTAAGATCACAATTGGAAAAGTCAATACACATTTTTTGACTACTTTGAGCCAGGCATTGTGTGAGGCACAGCAGGAAAATAGAAATGTTTACTGCACTGGAGGAGACAACAATATAAACTAATGATTAGACTATGCAGAGGTTTCAGAAGACTTGAGGGACAGGTTGTAAGGACATGTCAAAGGAAATAAGTCTGTCACTGGCTTGGGAAGGCTTCATGGAGGAGGTGACATTTTCATCAGGCTTCCAGGGAAAGAGGATTTCTAAGCCAGAAGACAGCAAAGACAAGAACATAAAAGCTATGAAATTCTATACAAGGCAACTTGCTCATTAAAGAAACACTGAGGTTGGGAATGGCATTCTAAGGTTTGTCATTCTTATCCTCAAAGCTAAAATTCACATCACCTGCATTTTGTCCCTTCTGCTGCAGATGTTTTCCATTTGGTCCTAAACCCTGAGGCAGTGAAAATATCTTTCTCATAAAAAAGCAAGGACTACCTCTAGATTTGAACATCATGGTGTGGTAGAGGTACTCACAGAACTACCTGAGAGACCATGAAGTTTACGTCGGTATAACCACAAATGATATAACAGTGCTGAAATGAATCAAGAGAAATCTAAGGACACTTGGAAGACATTACAAGGCCATGTGAAATCAGGTTAAAAATAAGCCACAGCTTCTCTTGTGATTTCTGAAACATTTCTTTGTTTAATCATATATTTATTTTCATCTTCCAGTCATCATAAATAATCCACTTTATTACTTAACCAATCCATTTGAAAAAAATTTGGTATTTAGCATAAACAAACACTGAACATTAGCTAGAGGTGTGTTAATTTTTAACAGAATAGGGAAGAATTTTTAAATCCCACAAAAATTTTAAAACTAAGAAAAAACACATGAAAATATCAACATTATCACCCATTAAAAAAATCAAATTTTATAACAACCATTAAAAAAAATCCAGGTGGAAAAATGAGTAAACATAAATATAATCTAATATATTTCTTTCATAAATACATTTAGACAAAACAAACACATAAAACAGATAGCTTGACAGTGTATAAACATAACAAAATATTTTAAGCTCTGAATAATTAATCCCAATAAGCATGAATTAAAAATAAATTTTGATTTTATATTTTGTTCCTTATGAAAAAATATGCCAAATAATTTGTGTAAAAAAAGAAATAGGCAGAAACATATCACTAAAGCCACCGAAGTTCACTATGTAAAGATGATTTGAAAACAAAACACATTTTTTAAAGCAAAAGATAAAATGTTATCGTAGCATTTTCCGTTGAATTTTTATCCCATAATCACACCTACTATAGGTGTTAGACAATAGAGGTAGATAAGTTGGCAGGAGGGGAGGGGAATCAGTATTCCAATGTTAGAGAGAAAGATTTTTATGATAGGGCAGATAGATGACTGACTGACAGACAGACAGACAGACAGACAGACAGACAGACAGACAGACATTTCCATTTACTCCAAAATTCAAAGAAGCTTATAGGAGCAAAACATAAAAGCCTTTCTGTGCTCCACAGGTAAGCACAGATGATATCAAGCAAAATCACTGTAGTTTAAGACACAAGTAAAATTCTTTAGAACAGTGTATACTACAGCCTAGTTAGCATAGACTTTTGCAGGGTCCGGCATTAGCCTTGCAATTCACACTGAGAATAACTCTCGTGAAATATATTCATCGACATTGACAAAAGATGAGACCTGGTAGTAACAATAGTATAAAGTTACACTGCAGATAAACTTGGTAAGTTTCTAAGGAATGACTTTTTGTTGTGGGCACAACAACCAAACAACAAAAACAGCTGCTGAGGACATAGCATGGCCCCAGTGAGACCCAGGATGCCAATATTGTCTGTCAAATCAGAGAGGACGTGTAAGAGGATGTGACAGGACGGCACGCAGGAAACACAGAGAAGTGTTCCCGCAGTTCCAAACGCGGCTTCATTCTCTATTTGGGTCCAGTTACAGTTCCTGCAGCTGTAGCAGAAGCAAATATTGGATACTCATTTGAAAGCTGATGCCCAACTGGGAACTAATTTGACTTGCTATTTTGGTTATTAAATGGTTTTGCATGTTCTTTTCATCTGGCGAGACAGAACACGTATATGTAACATTTGTTTGCATCCATGACCTTTGTATTTTCAGTTATTGATAAGAGCAATACGATTTAACTTTACAAAAATTACCAACATTTCTCAAACCTGCCCAGGAAATTTTCATTAATAAATTGTCTCAAATGTCATAAGTGTGCTTAATTCCAGGATGTAACAGGCTGCTTCTGGCTAACAGGGGCAATATGCAAGGTGGTCAGCACATCTGTGTAACAGGAAAAAGATTTGGTCCGGCTTGTGGAATGTGAATAGAATCCACCATTAATTGTTGCTGCTTTCAAACTGATTGTAACATTTTTGTGCCTCATATTTGGCTGTTATGAGTGTGTAAGTATAAGAAAGAAATTATCAAATAAAGAGGAAGAACATATTAAGATATATTTTAAAGACCCTGAAAATCAAATCACAGAGTTTAACTCAAAATTTTACATAATTTCACTCATAACTCAAACATTCAGGCCCTTTCTTTGAAGCAGCTTATAATAAATTTAAGACATATAACACCACAATCTCTCATAATGGGAGTGAGGAATTTCTGTGGGGAAACTATTTGAAGGAATGTCTTTAAAAATGATGTCAAGGAATGCATATATCTTATGCTTTTCAGCATCTATTCGATCTATGACCCCCGCTGAGTTGATAAGGAAGAGGCATGTCACAGTCGTAGAAAAAAAGAATCACACAGTAAATCAAAGTATGCGTGAATAAGACTTTGGAAATTTTCACTGTCATCAGAAGGGCATTTTCCTGATGGTGTGACCTCATTTCAAACATTACAGTAACTGTTATAGGGTTGTACTGCACAAAACGTGCTGCAGGGAGAGCACGTTTGCCTTTTATCACTTACCATGACTGATTCCTGCGTTAGGAAAAAAAAAATTAACCCCCAAATATTGTACCACCCCTGGCAGTAATCAACAAAGCATATTTTGGAAATAATGCTCTTGTCAAATACATTTTAAGGCACTTAAACACGTATATCATATATTTATGTAAAAAAATAAAATATGCATTGAGGCAACATTCACAAGTACAAGTCTTCAGAATTGCTAGTATGTACAATCCTGTACATATATACATGGCTATAGAAAGTCCAGCTCCTTTGTTATACTGTCGGCCTCGTCAGCTTCACTCCCTACAAGGAAGGAGAACATGTTCAGAGTTGGACAGTATCCATGAGCAAAGTGAAAGCATCAATTAACACCAGATAATTTATGCTACTAGAAGGAAGAAGAGACCCGCCCAGATGGCATTATATAACCAATAATCAAACCTCTGGATACAAACACATTTCCCTGCCCACCTCTCTGGCCAGCAGACTTAGTCATTTCTCCCTCCTGCACCTGGCCTGGTTCCCCTGTGCACTAGATGGTGGCCTGGGGTCTCAGTCAGTACTGTGTGCAAAGCAGAGGAGCCGCTCATGGATACCTGGAGGATGGACTCTTGGTGTTTATTCTAATGGCCAAATTTGATGGATAGAGATTCCAAGCCTTCTGGATTATTCAAGTTAGCCAGTGGCCCCCTGGTTTGGAGCAGTTTCTATATAAAGGAAAAATGAACAACATTGTACAATTTAGTCTCCCTTTTGGAAATGCTTTCGTTATTCTACAGAAGAAATTCTAGAGCTTTTAAATGTTCAGAAGAAAAATTCACTCTGATTAATTTGCTGCTCACTATGGCTGTGTAATATTGATGAGTATTAGGATTTTTCAAATGATATTCTTCATTCTTTGTCAAAATTTATATGTACAATTCTGACTGACAATGTGCCTACACATTGATAAACATAAGCATAAATATAAATAGAAAATTTCAGAGAGATAATAGTAAAAGAAAGAAAATGGTACTAAACTTCTTTACAACCAATGCTGAGTAGGAGGCTCAGAACCTGGAGTGGTACCCAGCATAGAAGAGGAATGTTTTTTATGTTAACAAAATTTAACATTTTGTTAAATAACTCAATTAGCGAATATTCAGGATGGGTTGAACTTCTCAGGTAGGATTTTGGGGGCCTAGAGCAAACCTTCTAAAAGTGATGTTACATTTCTGTCTGGAGTGTCATCATGGTGTTGGGAAAAGATTTTGGTGGTCAAATAGCCCAGTGCTCAAGTCCTAACTCCAGCACTGGCTGAACTACCCCATAGTCTCAGGCCAGCTGCTCCACTCCCTAATCCCATTTCCTAACCCGTAAAATGGAGAGAGCAAAGCCTGCCGTGAACACTATTATAGATAATGATGAACAATGATGATAATAGTTATGGCAGGTAGCTTTATCAAACACTCACCATGGAATCCTCTGCAACCCTAGGGTGTAGATATTATCATTAGTCAGCAGAAACTGAGCTACAGAGAAGTAAAGTATGCCCGAGGTTACAGGATGGGAAGGCACCAGCCTGAGCTCTGAGCCCAGGCAGGCTGGCCCAAGATCCATCCCCTGAACCAGGTAGAGGATAGGACGTGCTTAGCACACACAGTGCTCAATAGGTGGTACTGTGGCCATCTCCTTTTCAGGATACTAAGAACATGACACAGGGAACTTGTCACTGGATGTCTCCTCTTCCCACAAATCTCCTGGTAACAGTCACTACTTCATGTATAGACAAAAATAAGTCCTGTTAGGTGGAAGTCACTGAGAAGGAGCCAGTTCTACCAGTGCTACCACGTTTTATGCATCATTTAAACTTGGTTTGCTTATTTTGGTTTACAATTTAGGAAAACAAATCCGCAAATATCTAATATATACAAGATTCTAAGTGTGGTGAACTTAATATTGCATGGATGGATTTCTTGGCTACTTAAAGTTTATTTTGTGATGCCCAAATGCAGTTTTGCTGTACAAATAGGCTATTAGATGTCTGGCAAATTAAAAATAAAGTAGGCAATCTTGATAATACCAGGTTCTATCTTACTGGAAAGCCACGTGAAGTGAGACACAGATGAAGGACTGCATGAGGTGAAGATGGTATGCACCAGAGTGGAGCAGGTATCTACTTGAAGTAGATTTACTGAACCTTTACCCCATATAATATGCCTTTCAATATGAATCAATTAAAAAGAGCTTGTAAAAACTGCATGTTAAGTATAATTGTCTCTTATCCCAATTTAACACCTTTAATCTCAACCCTCCTGTTCAAATTGGAATGGATCAGGACACCATTATTATTGTATTTAAGAAAATATGTACTTGAAAACAAAGATATGTAAGCGAAATCTAAAGCATAAGAACAGCTCCGATTCAGGAAGAGCACTTCAGTCTAACTTGGATCCAAATAAGATATTTTTGGAGACTCACCTTCTGCCTTGATACCATCCAAGACTTGATGGTTGGCACCAACACGCTTCCCAGAAGGATCTGAGCTGGGTGGTAGATGAGCAAGGGTACGGATATTAAAGAGAGGTGCTCATGGCCTGCAAACACTATCTTCAGCATTGGAATTCCTGTTGAACAAAGAAGACAGAAAACCTAGAAGCAAATTCTGTCTGTCATCAAAGACATACTCCATGAAAGTCAGAACTTTAGGTTATTACCGTATTTCTCCATGTGTATTCACAGAACTGAAATGAGAAAGTCTGAAATGAGTCACCAAAACTTTCCATCATCCTTTTACTACATAAAGTTCTAACTAGAATAAGGTGGAAAGCTGGTCAGTATTTGAAGGTACCAATAATTCTCACTGCAGATTAGAAGCTTGTCTAACCAGGACAGGAGAGAAGATTCATGTATGTCATGGAGTTGCTTTAAGTAGGCTGCAAAATATTGGTGAGGGAGACATTTTAAATGGATCTTCTTGCTTTGTAGTGAGACAGCCTGTTGGTCTTCAGGGAGGCCTGCCTGGCACCAGTTCAAAATCCTAAAGCTTACTTTTGAGAGCACAAAATACGTGATAAGATAAAGTATGGTATACACTGCTATAAGTAGGAGGGTATTTTGGTCAACTGAACCTTAATAAAGGATCTGTATGTTCCCTTTCAGACAAGGATCTTAAAGTGCTTTACAATCATTAAGTAAGGCTCATACAGATTTGTGTATGGAAGATGAATTGTAAAATTAGGGCTGAATGTTTAAACTCCACAGTGAATGTCATAGTGGAACTCAAATGAATACTACTTCGTGAGTCTACTATTCTATTATACCAAGGGCAGGGTGTGTATATTTTGTAAGCTGCTGCCTATAAAGCATAACTTTTGAGCTTCTATAACTAACACATTTCAGAAACTAGTTGTCTAACTATGATTACTAATTGTTTTAATGCAGCCACGGTCTTCAGAAGTGCTATGTATGTATACTAGCTTTTTCAATTGAATAGCTTTAATAGCCTAGCTTTCTTGTTCCTCTGATAACAGCCTCTGAAAAGGAACCAAGCTCCTAAGCATGTACAATGATGGCATGTAAATGATTTTTTTATTAGAACACAACAAGGAAGGCTTGGCCTTATCAATTATCTGTACCTTCTAATAAATTTCAAACCTTTATGCAAAAATGTATTTCATGGTTGCTTTCTTTTTCACAGCCTCACATATCATTTCCATAAACTGGGAACACCTAACTCTTTCCAAACACAGTCTCTGAGAGGTTTTAAAGTACAAGCTTAGATTTTTTACATTTTCTGTCTTCATACCAATATAAAAAATGAAGAGCTTTTTTTTTCTTTAAATAAGCTTTAAAAATCTATTGCTGAAAAGCAGCATCTGATACTCTAGTTTTGCAAAGCTGTTACAATGAGAAAATAAAATCTGAACACAACTCCTCCTATTTCCAAGAAACATTATTCATTTCTTGGCCCAAAGGGGTGATGATGAGAAACCGGGGGATGGAAGCAGAGTAAATATGAGACTAAAGGGAGCAAGTAATAGAAGTAAATGATATTTTGTGCCTAGAAATGACCATAGCAGGACTTTCTGGCCCCAGATTCGAGGACTGAGGCTGCTAGGCTAAACCACCTATGTTGTCCATTCTTGGCTAAGAATCTGGGCTCTGTGTCATTCATTCTTCAGCAAGCTTAAGTGGGCTCAGAAGGGAAGCCATAGAGATAGTCCCAGGTGCTGCTGCTACAACAAGTAAACAAAAAGTTTTACTGATGAGGAAACTGAAGCACCTAGTGGTCAGGAAAATTTATCAGTGGTAGACTCCAGACTGTGACTCGGGCAACCTGAACTTCCAGTTCCCCGTATCAGGCAAGGGTCCATTCCAGACGCCATGGGCACTGCAGCTGCTGTGTAAAGGAATAGGGCCTGGCACACAAAGCACTTTCAAGTCCAGCCGTCCTTTCGAAACCCATTCTCCTTGAAAACCCCCCAGAAGCACTTCTTGGGGCAGCATGCTGTCAGACTCCCTTGCTCCCCACACCAAGATGTCCCTGTGATTTCAAATGGGCCAAAAACAACTGCTAGGGCTACCCCAGTAATGGGGTAGCAAGGAATTCATGGATTCAGAGACATAGCTTTGACCCTCAAGAAGCTGATGGTGGACAAGTGCTCTCTCCCTTCTTCGGACCCTAACGTCAAGTTGTAGGAAGCTCTCTTCTGGCCACTGCTGGTTCTTCAGCTCTTATCTCTCTCCTTCAAACACACCCTTCTGTCTGCTGCTCTTGTGAGGAGGCTGGGACTCTGCAAACATCTGTCCTTCTGGTCAGCTGCTCCCTGCAAGGTTCGTCCGATAGGGATCCCACAGGAAGGCTGGAGGAGAAGGAGAATTTCTTCACAGTCTGGGCTTCCTGCCAGGCCCCTTCACCGGTGCAGGGGTACTTGGCTCCAGCTGTAACTCATTGTGCCCCTGAGGGCCACAGCACCAGCAGGGCAGTGCCCCTCCTTGGAGGTCTGAGAACCCACTCTGCTGCCTCGTTCTCCAAGCTTCTAGGTTCTGAGAACTTTAACTTCTTCCCTTTGTGCCCTCAGCTCCAGCCACTTTCTGCACTTCTTTCTCCTGTTTCCTCACTGTAGCCATTTCCCTTTTCAGCTTTCCAACACCGCTGAATCAATTCCCTGTACTCAAAGGGTGGTGTCTGCTTTCCTGACTGACCCTGGTTGCCCTTTTCTTCCTCTGCCTTGTATGACAGTCATTCTCTTTGCTTGAAAAAGAGAAGGGATCCACGATCACTTGCAGCTGTGGCAGAAACTCGTCAAGTTAAATAGGAATTCCCCCACCACTTTATATGCCTGCAATATCTTCTTGCTAGTTATTGATCAAATTTCCTATCTCTACCCCCACAAGTGAATAATGCTAAAAATAGGTTTGAAAATAGTATGTCAGAGAAAAAAATTAGCTCCCAGAGGTCATGGTCCAAGTCTCTTTCATGTACCCTCTCTATGCCTCTCACACAGTGGGTTCACAAGTCAACCCACAGTAGGGGGTCCACTCCAGCGACTTAAGCCATATGTTACTTGTTTTAGGAAACTTTATTTTATTTCAGACAATGTATTGTCTGAAAGATGTTAGAAGGCACATATTGTAAATGGATTCTTTTTGTGACTAATTTCCACCAAAAGCATTTCCCCATTGCTCTGTGGACTTAAACTTTTCCTTCCCTTTCAATCATTCAATTACCTACTTTCCTTTCCAATTATTAGAGTTTCTTCTTAATCTATTTATCTCAACCTTTTCTTTCCTTGCTTTCTTTCAACCTCTCCCCCACATCTCCTCCCTGCAATCCCAAATATCTGCTTGGTACATTTTCAGTTTCTCCAAGGTCAGAACAGAAAGAGAAGTTGGGATAAGCAGAGTGAGGGTTAACACTTTTCCATGTTCGAGTTTCCATGCTATGGTGGCAATCATTTGGAAGTGGTGAGTTCCGTATCTCTTCTCTAAGGTATCTTTGCTGTTAGCAGCACCATCTGGACAACAACTGGAACCCGGGGCATCGTCTCAATTGTTGAGAGAGGTTGGGAACCTGCTAAAAGCCATTTACTTACCGTGATTTCTGTCAGCTGGCCAAGATTTGGCAAAATTTGCTCTTCACTTCAAATCAGAGAAAATCACCTGCACCTCCTATTCTGGAAGCCTACATAATGCACCACTCTTTTGTTCCCTTCACTCACTTGTTTACAAATTCACTTGCTCACTTAGTCATTCAATTACAATGTATGTAACCGATCAAGTACTCTGCAGAAGGACTGAGAAGCAGGATTTGACCTAACCCTGCATTTCCATAACTTACTGGGCACATGGATGACCACTCACACCTCCATTTCCCTCACCTTCATTTAAGAGCACCTCTTTCACAGTCTCAAACCTTCAGAGTCTCTCTGCCTTCAGAGTTGTCCTGTCAAAGACATTTTCTATTCTGTGACGGGAGTGAACAATCTAAAGTACAAATCTGATCGTGTCATGCAGAAGTGTATCACACAGAAGAGATCCCTAAGTGTGGCATAAGAGTGTAAGAGGATTTCATAACCTGTCCCAAGCTGCTTTTGCTCTTTTTCACTCTAAATCTCACCACTCCTCTGCTCTTTGACCTGGGCGCTCCAGCCATGATGGGTACCTTGTGGCTCCTCCCACCCATCCTTGCCCATGTGCCATTCTCTGTCTTGCCTCTAGACCTCTGCACTTGAGTTCCTTCTGCCTAGAATGCTCATCACCCATTCATGACCCACCCAACTACTCTGTATCCTTCAGCCCTCAGCTCTGGGTTGCCTCCTCTGGGAAGCCATCCTCAAAGTCCCACGGTGGCCTTTAAATCCTTCCTACTCCATGCTTACCTATGCCAGGGCATTCTAGCGTCACCTTCGCTACCCTTATTATCACCTGCTTCTTGTGTGTTTCCCTTACCAAGCTGTAAGGTTCTTAGGGTGAGCAACGGTTTCTTCTTCATCACCGAGCATGGTCAAAAGAAATGTGTTGAATAAATGAATTTGTGTTTTTCCAGATTCTGTCTTGAAGTTATTGTGCAGACTATCACTCCATTTTTATTACATTTGTTAATTAGAAAAAAACAATAGTAATAATTAAAAACCAAACAAACTTACTAGAAAGAGTTTTCCTTTTAAAGAAAAATTCAAATATAGGACTCTTTTCATCTTGCTATCACTGCAGTAATATAAATGAAGCAAATTAATTTTAATGCTCCCAGGTACTGATTCTGTGTCACCATGGTTGACAGGATTCAACTAGACTTTATGAGATGGCATTTGACTTTATGGAAGTGAACACTATGCACGCATTTACAATTTTACAGGGACTTTAAGCTGTCATGCTGAAAAATGTTTATAAAACATTAATCAAAAAATGCCTCTTTAATACAATGCATTGTCTGAAAGATGTTAGAAGGCACATATTGTAAATGGATTCTTTTTCTGACTAACGTAATTTCCACCAAAAGCATTTCCCCATTGCTCTACAAGTACACTGTGTGGATAGATAAAGAGCACTTTCTCAGCACATTACTACCTGATCCAAACACTTGGGAAATCACTAATGTACAGCATGCCATATTTCCATGTCACACATGACACATTCGTCTAAAATTATCCAACAGAGTTTGACACTGCAGCATATTCCATAAGCAGAGCTTTCAACTGACATCTGCCAAGTAGGAACTTCAAGTAAGAGCTTTCTTCTTCTAACAAGCAAGTAAGGATTTTCTTTTATCCTATACCCAGGATGGAAAGGATAAAACAATATGTACAAGAACAAGTTTTTTTTTTTCTATTTTAAATATGTTTATTTTATGTTCTCTGAATTAAAAAATTCCCTTTGTATCAGTGTTCAAGCTTCAACAATAACTACTTTCTATTGGATGGACAGTTTTTTACTTTTCCTTGAGAAACAGACATTTTTCTTCTTAGATTAAATATGGACTTTTATTTAACTTCCACTGAAGGCTGCTTTATTGTTCACAACATAAAAATGATCTACTTTATATTATTGTTCACAGTTTACTTACTTGTGTAGGTGCACTGCATTCCTACCATTCATTTATTCATTCATTAGCAAAATACATTTGGGCCTCTGCTACATGTGAGTTACTGGTCTAGGTGGTGGGGATATCAGGAGAATAACCCAGACAAGGTCCCTGCTCTTTTCTGTGCTGCCTTCTCATAGCATTTGTCCGGACCATGTCGGCTTTCCACAATTAGAGGGGTGAGTGCCAGCCCCTCACAGCCCCTTGCAACTCTCCTGTCACTAGCTTACCCACTTTCTACAACCCAAAGTTTGGGGATCATCTTTGACAAATCCTATTTGTCTTTCCACCTCTAGATTAAGTTACCAAACTCTGTAGACTTTTTCCCTCATTTACCATTCCCTTTTCCCCTCAGTTTTCACTGCCATCTTCCTAATTCGGCTCCTCATAAAAGTAAGCCAAGATTACACTTATAGCCTTCTGATATAACTCCCTGTCTTCAGACGCTTCCCTCATCAATCCTACAAATCACAGCCAGATTAATCTTCCCCAAATCCACATTAATTAAAGCCAATACCCTGCTCAAGAACTCCAATGACTTTCCAGTGCCCATTCATCAAATCCTCTACATATTCGACTTCCGTAAAAAACAATCAGTACTACCACGATTATGTAAGCACTACTGCATGCTAAGTGCTCTGCCCGCATTATCTCCTTTAAGCCTTACAACAGCCCTAGGAAGCAGGTGGCAATTTTCCCACTAAAAGGTGAGAAAACTGAGGCTTAAAGCAGTTAAGTACCTTGCCTAACGGCCTACACTGTTATGCAGTGGAGGCAGAATTGGACCCGGTGTGCTTACTTTTAATCTCCAAGCTGTGTTAACTCCATTAAACCAAACTTCACTTGCCAATTGCTGTCACTGGCTCAGAGCTAGCACTCTTTAGTCTTTGTTAAAGCTAAGCCCTGACTGGATCTTGGCATTATACCTAAATCCTTTGGGATCACCAAGGCTCAGTTTTACATTTTCCTCCATGACAAAGGCGGCTTTCCTACTGATTTCTTCATGTTTTTTGAAGAATGAAGGCACTCATCCTACATGCATCACATAATTAGCATTTGATGATGTCGCCATTATTTTCTTTTGTGTAGGTTTTGGTTTTCTCTGATCATAGGCAAATACTATATTTTTATTTTAATTTCCTGCAATGTTTAAGCACAGGGCTAGTGCTCAATACATCAGTGATTGGTTATTTATGAACAGGTGCTAAAGTAATGTTTCCCACATTGAAAAACAAACAGAACAAACAGTTGCTTCACTAGACTTTAAAGACAATGCATTCACATACCCCTCTGGGAGAGTATTAAATTCCACAGGGCAAAAATAGATTTGATATGGCAGGAAGAAAAGAAACTGGACTGACCAAGGAACACGAAGTGAGTATTGAAGTTTGGAGTAAGCAAGAAAATATACTGAAAAACACCCTTTGTGTCTTTTGAAGTCTAATATTACATTTGCTTTCCCTCTTAGCATGAGATAGTATACTCCAATCGCCTGGATCACTTCCTATCTTTCAAAGATTCATTGGCCTGAATTTACATGACTTGTTCTTCATTTAAATGCTTTCTCAGACTTTTCACTGGGTTCTGGAGAGAGCTGCTGGAAAATCTGGAATCCAGTTGCTTCTCTATTCAGTTGTCATGGTGATTTCTCACTTTTGTTTAGTTTGTTCTTAGAAACATCCATAAGTTTACCATCCAAATGTCCTAACGCTGTTATTTGAATTCTATCTCTTCCTCCTTAGTGAATCTCTCAGAAAAGCTCATGTTTGCTTTTAAAATTCATTGGTATAGATGATCCCTTCAAGCATAATGTAATCCAGGAAGGCAGTTGCTATTGAGGAATACAGCCACTCTTCAGACATCACCAAATTCCAATCTCTTTTCTTTGCTCCTTACCTACCACACGTGCCAGTGCATGTGGACGGACACACACACACACACACACACACACACACACACTTTCTCTTCAGAGACAAACTAGTTACAGAAAGTCAAACTCACTGATTTATCTCAAATGATTAAACAAAGGGGCAATTATACAGTTTCTAGAACATGAAATGATGTCTTGATAAGGTACAACAAGGGCTTCGGAATTTGGTTAGAAAAGGCTTTCAGTTAGGACTGTCCTAAGGGAAGCTAATTTCTGGTAATAATAGCTGTGGTCCAAGCAGGGATTTATCATTTACAATATCCAGTAGCATGCCTGAGGCTGAACAGTATAGCAGTTAAGAAGCCTGGTGCAGAAGTTAGAGAGCCCTGGGTTTGGATCTTGTGTCCACCATTTACCACCTGTGTGACCTTGGTTGGACAAGTTATTTAACCTGTTTTTACATGCATGAAATGTACCTACTTTGTAGGTTTTTGGATTTTTTGAAAATAGAGAATAAAACAATGCAAAATGTCTGGTATATAGCAAGTGCCTATTCATTACGTGCCAGCCACTCTTCTAGGTGCAGTGAATACATCAAAATTCTCTGCCCTCATGGGAGCTTATATTCTTATTTAATAGTGAGATGAGACAGACTGTACCATGCCAAAGTTAGGCAAAGAGCAGATTCCATCCAATACCAAGATCATGACACAGGGCAGAGGGAAAATGCAGCACTGCTGTATGAAAAAACATGTTAGGTAAAATGAATTCAGTGAGCAGTTTAGTGATTCTAATTTTCTCTCCCTATTATAGGGTGTCAAAAGAAAGGCCACCTCCTTCCAGGTTGGTGGATATGACTTGCCTGTGAGATCAGTCTGGTGCTGCCCCTACACTAGCCCACAATGTGGCTTTTTGGACCAAGCAGGTTTAATTTGCACAGCTCCCAGAATTCCATTCTGCTCGTATACTGGTTATTCTAGGACTGTACTCAAACCCATTCTGGAACCTTCCAAAGGCTGGTTACTCAACTTTCTGCAAAATCCTCACAGAACATGTGACCTACTCCCATTGCCCCCATCTAAGTGATTGGTCTTTTGCTCAAATTCTCCATGGTATTTTAATATGCAGATTGTGCTGCCTTATCCTTGCCTGTGATCCTGTGATTTATGTTTTATTTGCTTCCCTTTGTGTGTGTGTGTGTGTGTGTGTGTGTGTGTGTGTGTGTGTGATTCCATCTTTAACTAAAAACTGCCAAATTATCTTTGGTAGGACCCCACCACAGCATCAGAACCTCTACTGTTGCTTTATAAGACACAGAAGAGAACATTTTTATCCTTTTTATACAAAGAATCATATCCAAAATGACGTGCAGCTAAATGATATATGCATATTAGAGCTCTTTAATGGTTTTCTCAGTGTCCTAGGGTTGGGTTCACAGAATCTACATAGATTTAGGATTTCCAAATTGCTAAATACAAAGCCAATAGCAGCACCTCTGGGATGTCTGACAAACCCTCTCTGCTAGAGCTCTGGCAGAAAAACAGGACAATATTGCACCAATTTACCAGATATGTGCTAACAGAATTTTAGTTTCCAACCTCTGAAGCCTGAAAACCGTCTTAGGGTTATCCCTGTGGGTGGCATATGAGGGAAAGGAACATGTTGAAATCCACACAGGATGTGTCAGCCAAACATGTTGCACATACTGGACACAAACGAAACCTACCCACTAGGAAACCGCTTTCCAAAGGAGACTTCCTATTGCTCTCCTGCCCCACTTCCTGTCTACAATTAAAAAGACTGGAAGCTGAGACTTCCGTTCTGGTGCGGTCAGGAGCTATTCAGCTATGTTAAGTAGATGTTTATGTAAAACTTTCCTAAGAGACTTGGCCTTCCCTCATATTTCAAAAATATTCCTCTAACTAAAAAGAGGAATTGGCCTGGAAAAGAAGCAAAATTAGCAAAGACAGGTCATAAACTTGATGTCTAAGGCCATTATTAAAAGAAAGGAACGATCTTTCTAGTAATCCAAGACCTTTAGAAAAAAGAGCATTATTCATGTTCTAGTCTTCCATTTATCACACCTTACACAGGACGTTATCTGGAGTTCACATATATTTTGGGTTTTCATTTGTTGTTGGTAAGGCAGAATACTGATTGTAGCCAATACTTACACAGCGCTTACTATGTGCCAGGCACCATTCTGAGAGTGTACAAGCATCAGCTCATCCACTCCTCTCACATCAATGACGAGTGAAGCTACCACTGCTATCCTCACTTTTCAGAGAAGGAAATTGAGGCAGCAGATAAACAGAAATTTGCTCAAAGCCACGCACAGTTAACATCAGAACATAGCTAGGGTGTGAATATAGACAGACTGGCTTTAGAGTCTGTGCTCCTCAGTGTGCTATGCGCTTGTAATACCTGGAAAGAATTTGTCAGAGTACTTAGAAACCCTAGAAAAGGGGTTCAAGGAGTGCTTTTTAATAAGATGGAATAAGGGAAGGTAAAATGTAAGGAAAATGATAGTTACACAAGGAAAGTCTTAAAGCAAGAGAGATATCCCTTTTAATAAAGGTGCTTATTACTTGGCAGGCTTTTATTTGCTTGGAATAAGTTTGGTTTATGACCATTTTTATGACATTAGAAAAATTAAAAATTGTGTTTTAGTCTTCAATTACCCAGGCTATAACTCCATCACTTTGCTGAAAGTTTTATGTAAATTAAGATGCAAGAAAAGACCAAAATGAGCAGCTGGTGTTACTTCTGTTTTGAAACAGGTATGTTCTGATTGGAAAAGATGTTTAATGAATGGCCTGAGCTGACTCACCAGATGCTGACAATGAAAGATTTAACTCTACCAATTGAAGGTTTCTGCCTCAGAAGATTAGGTACACCCTCACCTGTCTGACAGCATTGTAAGAGTAATTAGCAAACAGGGAATTCAAGAATGAATTAAAGAAGTGAGCCATGAAGGCTTCGTTCAAATACTGGCTGTGTCTTCCAGGAGGGGTCACCGTTTTTATGGAGACAAAGTTAGCAGGAAGTAGTGAGATTACTTTTTCCTTTTCTAGGCTGTGAATGAAGAGTTGTTTAGTCTTGTAAAGAGACAATCTGGCTAACGTTCATACTCACAGGATGTGAAAACATCAAAAATAGATTGAGAATTTCATATGACAAAAATAATGCAAGGTCAAAAGAATATATTTAACTGGTCACCAACACAGAACTGGCCGCTTCTGGCTGGCTCCAGAACTGTTGTCCAATTTTACAGAGTATTTTAGATGTATTTTTATATAAATGAAGAAAAACACTTGAACTTTTTGGGTCTGAGAGAAGCTGGACGGTGTGGCATGAGCTTTCACTGACTGCCACTGCCCCACAACCTAGATGTAGGTTTCCTTAAAAGGCTGCATTGATAATCTTATCTTGAGACAGTGGAACTTTCGGAAGACTTCCAAACATTAGTTAAAAAGTAAATGTGAGTAGGCTGTGACCCAAACGCACATTACTGATTTTTAATATATATTTTGTTTCGTTTTGTCAACATGACCTTTAATTAACTTCTGGTGGTAATTTTTCTCTTCATGGTTCTGTGTTTATGTTGAACAAAAGCCCTAGAAGAGATTCCTTCTGACATAAAAGAACAAGGCAGTTTTGATTTGGGGATTAAAAACCAGACTTATTTATCCTTAGATCCACATCTCTTAAAAAGGTTGACTCAGGTTTCTGTGGTTCGTCTTACCTAGATGACGTCCTGACAACCTTCTCTTGGCCTTTATTTATTCTCAAAAATATAAACATTTGGCACTTAGGGCATCATTTAGAAGACTTCTAGGCAGAAGAAATTTTAAAAAACCCTGGAAGTCACTTCTGAAAATAATGTTTTTCTATTCTCCTCTAAATATTTAACATATCTAATTATGGCACAACTAATTCTGGTGTTCAGAATCAGTACACAAATGGTCAGTTTTGGCAACCCACCTTGCATTCTTTTTGGAACCTCGTAGAGCATAATGCATACAGAGTAAACTAGTCTAGGCCGGGCGCAGTGGCTCATGCCTATGATCCCAGCACATTGGGAGGCAGAGGAGGGCGGACCACCTGAGGTCGGGAGTTCAAGACCAGCCTGACCAACATGGAAAAACCCCATCTCTACTAAAAATACAAAATTAGCCAAGCATGGTGGCACATGCCTGTAATCCCAGCTACTCGGGAGGCTGAGGCAGTAGAATGGTTTGAACCTGGGAGGCAGAGTTTGCGGTGAGCCAAGATTGCACCCTTGCACTCCAGCCTGGGCAACAAGAGCAAAACTCTGTCTCAAACAAAAACAAAAACAGAGTAAATTAGTTTAAATGCAGTGGTTCTCTGCTTCTGCCACACATTAGAATCATCTGGGTAGCTTCTAAAAACTATGCTGCCTGGGCCTATCCTGACAGATTGAGTTAATAGGTGTTAGGGTGGGTCCTGACATTATGAGTACTGCACAGCTCCCAGGTGATTCTAATGTGAGCCAGGTTAAAGAGCCAAGTCTGGTATTCAGGTGGAGCCAGAGGACTCAGTAGGTAGACAGATGAGCTACGGTGCTCCTGCTCTGCTATATAAGAGAACTGGGGTGAGTTGTTTGACCTCTCTGAGGCTTGCTTTTCTAGTTTGGACAATGAAATAAATCATAGCTATTGTGCAGGGCTGTTATGAAGATTACATGTGATAAAAAAGGCAAATTAAGTGCTTAATGCAGTGCCTAGCGCATGGCACTAAATAACTGCCAGACCCTTCTTTTAATACTTGAAAGTGTCTTCACACCTACTTTCTGATTTAATGTTCACTTTAACCCTGTGGGATAGGAGAAGAATAAGGGCTTGCAAGTTTGGGTGTCCATAGGTCTGGCTGATTTAGACTTTCATATCATTTCATTATTAAAATAATCCCATATCATCTCTGTTCTCTGGAGTATCTCAGGTTCTCAGTCTGTGGAGCTATTTTCTCTACACACTCCCTTAGTGATCTCATCCAGTTTGATAGTCTAAAATAACATTCACAGGCTGCAAACTTCAGCCTGGATCAGGATTCCAGACTCCACTGGATGTCAAAAAGACATCTCAAACTTCACATGTGCAAATCCAAACTCTTGATCTATTCCCACATCACTTTCAACTGCTAACATCTGCTCCTCTGCAGTCTTCCCTAATCCAGTAAGTGGGTCCTTACACCCCTCAGGCCAAACATCTTTCATTCCTTTCTTTTACATACATACCCAATTCACCAGCAATTCCTATTAGTTCTGTGTTCAAAATACACTTCAACTCAAAAGCCTCTCAACTCTTCCACTCCTATTACCTTTGACCAAACCACCCTCAACTCCTGTCTGGATTAAAGCCTCTTTCTTGAGTCTTCTTTTCTCACTGCTGCATCCTCCCACCAAACCCCAGCCTACTTTTAACAGAGCAACCACAGGGATTCTTTCAAAGTAGAAGTGAGATCTTGTCTCTCGTCAATTCAAAACCCTCCAATGGCTCCCCTCTCATTCTGAGTAAGAGGCAAGTCCCTAAAATGGCCAGTAAGGCCGAACACAACATCACTGGCCCTTCTCGTTACCTTTCCCCTGTCTCCTTTCTCTCTCACTTATTCTGCTCCCAAGACTGGCTTCCTCCTCCTTCCTATAACGTGCCAAATGCACTGTTGTCTCCGGTCTTTGCCTTCACTCTTCCTTCTGGTTGGAATCTCCTTCCCCTAAATTTACACAGGCTTGCTCCCTATTTCCTTCAGGTATTTTGATCCAATGTGCCCTTTAAGGCTGAATCCTTCCCACCTCCACCCTGGCACTCCTTATTCTCCTTTTTGTCTTTTTTTTTTTCTCCATTGCTTACCACCATCCGATGTGCTGTATATTCAAGTGTCTGCTTATTCCCTCTAGAAAGGAAGCTAGATGAGGGCAAGAACTTTTGTGGTGTTTTGTTCACTGCTGTACCCCTACAACTTAGAGCAGGGCCTGGCACATAGTAGGTTCCAAATAAACACTTACTGAATGAATGAATGGATGAAGTAGATTATGTTTTAAAAGAATCTTTTCATTGGTACTGCATAGAGCAAACTTGTAGCAAAGGCAGCCCTGGGAAGTGTCGCAGCTACAATTTCATTAACATGCTCAGCTTCAGCACAGATGACATTCCAGATCAGCTGGCTTCCTGGGGCCCAGGAATCTTTTGAGTTGTGTCCAATTTTGTATCTCCTCCTGCCCCCAGGGTAACTTGTCAAAAACCTACTGGGTACCTCACAGTTTGAAAAAGTGGGCAGCTAACTTTAATTTCTGGCCAGAGTTGTTTGGAGGGGGCTGTAAATGGGGTTGTAGAAGGGGAGAGTGTTACCCTTGCTTTGCAGTTGCAGGCTCATGTATTCTTTACTGTAAAGAAGCATGGAGCAGGCTGTCATTAAAGACACTCAACCTGGTTTATAGTGTCTGGTTCAATTAAGACAACTTCTGGGAAGAGACATGATCAGATAAATAATTGGAGAGATGCAACTCTGAAAGGACAATTGTTTTTTATCGATCTCTGTTTGCAAGTTGAAATTGAGAGATACAAACTTCAAGTGGATGGGCTCTCCTGGGCGAGAGTCTTCACTTCAAACGCAGTCAACGAGTGTTGTTTTGTGATACACATTTTAGTACCGCTAGAGGCAAACTTTCTAAATATTAATAATAATAAACAAATCCCTCTGCAACTGACAGTGAGTGCACAGATGAACAGGGATTTCCAGGAAATAGGCCGTTCTAATCTTCTGGATGTGGCAAAGGCTTCATCAGAAGGGACAAGCTGCAGAACAATGGAAAGTGTGCCCCTCATTTCTTTGGAATTTCCCTTTCAGGAGCACTGAGGGCATATGAGTTGATTATTAATGTGTAAAATTAATCTCTTTAGAGTTATCTCTATTATAAGGTGCTTTTTTTTTAGTTTGAAATTAATATGAAACTTTGGGATTAAAAGCTTCTAATGCTAAGAGCTGTCATTAGGAAACACAGTGACAAGGATTCAATATACTGTGAGGTGCCACTGTACAATACGTGGGATTTTTCATGTCTCCTTGCTATTGAGCTGGAGGTGACAACTGCAGGTAGAGTTTAGCTGCAATAAAGCTGACACATGCAAGCACTTGGCCCCTCTTGCTCCTGCTCCATCACTCAGGCTAAGCGAGCAGCAGACAGCTAACAGGCCACTCATAGGTGTTTCTAGAGAGCTGGGTGGTGTGATGGAAAGGACGTGGGCTTTGAAATTAGAGACACGGGTTTAAATCCTGACTGTGCCACCCACCAGCTATGTAAGCAGATGATCTTACCCTAATCCCCCCCCCCCCAGTTTCCACATCTGCCTCAAATGAGGTTAAAATAACTATCTCAAATGGTGGTTGGAGGTTTCAAGTGAGACAGTATATGGGAAGTAGCTAGCATAGTACATGGCATAGAGTAAGCACTCCCAAAATGATAGCTATTAGGATTATTATTATTGTTGCTGTCATTATTATTATAAGAAGTAGCATTATGAAATAGTATTAGGGGGCTTGTATTTAGCAGTCTATCGGGACTGGCCAGGGTGGGGCTTGTCACTGAGATCATTCAGGATGAGGTGTGCAGCACTTCTAAAACACTACAGATGGTGACGCTGTGGACTGCCCTAGGAACTGAAACTCCCTCCCGCTGATGCTGCCCACACCCCCACTGGCCCTCATCTGTTTACAAGCTCTGGATTCTTGGTAAGTGCTCACCATCATATTTGGTCTACTGCCCCTTTCAGAGCACTGACTCCTGGGAAGTGGTGATTCCATCACTTGTTTTGTTTCTTTTCTTTAAAAAAAATATATTTCTACAGTAATTGTGAGAGTTTTTTTTTTTTTTTAAATCACATAGATTCCCTTTCATAAAGGAATTTGTATAAGAATAACTTTCAAATGGTATTCTGAATTTATTTTAAATATGCTTCAGTTTTGTCCTCAGCTTACCAGGAAGACACGATCTTAAAGAAAGCAAGCCCCTTCTGGAGTGAATGCTAGTAGGTATTTTGGCCACTAAACGGGTGGATTATACCTTTTTTTTTTTTTTTTTTTTTTTTGAGACAGAGTCTTACTATTACCCAGGCTGGAGTGTGGTGGCACAATTTTGGCTCACTACAACCTCCGTCTTCCAGGTTCAAGCGATTCTCTTGCCTCAGCCTCCCAAAGCTGGGATTACAGATGCCTGCCACCATGGCTGGTTAATTTTTATGTTTTTAGTAGAGATGGGGTTTCACCATGTCAGCCAGTCTGGTCTCGAGCTCCTGATCTCAGGTGATCCACTCACCTCGGCCTCCCAAAGTGTTGGGATTATAGGCATGAGCCACCATGCCTGGCCTAGATTATACTTATATTAATAAAATACTGGTATACTTTCACATCCAAATGCTGTTGTTTAACCAGATTAATACAAATGAAACTCAAAAGGACATTTGGCGTTAGGCAAAATATGGTAACCCCCGCTACAGATCAGAAAAACCGGAGCCAGGTTTTTATCCTTCCTAGGACTACAATATCATATATTGAAACCATGGAATGAGGAAGAGGGTAATTCCTGAAAATTAGGGTCCAGGCCTATTACAGTGTTTTGAAAAAAATTACTGCTTATTATTATATGATACCTAGTAGTATGTCATGAGCAGTTATGTCTTAAGGAGCTTCTTTTGGCTGATGATGTAACACAAAGTATTTAAAAGTGAGGTATACTGTGGCCATACTAAAGTAAGAAAACAACAACCAACCGCTCAGAGTTGACTGAAACTGGTTCCTACCGTCATCGGAATGCACTGACACAAACTCTGACTGAATGTTCTGCTAGATCAAAGCTTCCTTAAGAATCTGGGTGCATGAGCTAGCACATCTGAAACCTGAGAGGTGACTCTAAATGTCAATAATGGATGGTTTTCAAACTTTAACATGCATGATACCCTCTTTTGAAATGTGTTACATGTGTTGGACACCAGGGTTTTATCCTTAAAATTCAGAATCAGTAGGCTTGAGCAAATCTGTTTTTGTTTTTTTTTTTAATTTTATTTCTTTTAGGAAACAATGAGCTATAATTTTGAGGATCACCCTTTGAGAAATGCTGGTCTATGGTGTCCATCCAAAAGGCTCAAGATTCTAAAGCTACATACTTGAGTCCTTCAAAATCAGAGAATTATTGAACAGAAGAGCTAGAAGAGCCCCAGACATCAGCTGGTCTGAACTTTTCATAACCAATGGACCACAGGGTTGAGATGTTTTATGGCACAGGGCTCTTTCTGCAGAACTCTCACTACAGTACTCTCACTACAGCTTACCATGGTGGCTAATAGGCCTGGGCTTCATTTCTGGCTCTACCACTTGGGATCATGTGACTTGGGCAAGTTATGGATCACTTGGGAACTTCCCTTATCTAGTATGATTGCAGAAGTCATGCAAGCTGGTGCCCGCAAAGTACTTATGGGAAGTAACCTACACCAAGCTGGATTCTTTCTAGCAGATAAGATATAGTGGCCAAAGAAAGTTTAAGGTAGGTGAAGCTTAGCTATACTACTACAACTCTGCCAGCAGGTTTTAGTGAAAGTAAGCTTCTCCCGTATATATATATATATATATGTTTGTGTTTAACTACTAGTATACGTTGAGTTAAATATGTATATATATATATATATATATATATTTATAATTTTATTTCCTAAAAGAAATAAAATTTAAAAAAAAGATTTGCTCAAACCTACTGATATATGTATATTTAACTCAACATATACTAGTAGTTAAATACAAAAATATTTTGTGCAACCTACCCTATAAAATGGCAGCCTCAGCTTGGACCTTTTACATGCTCTCATAGCACCTTGCATGAGAGGGTCCCTCAAAGGTACATAGTGACATTCTAGAGCAGAATTTGGTCACTCTTCCAGTCAGCTTCAAGAAACCACAGATCCTCCCAATAGTAGCTGGACACAAAATGAGGTAGGGATCACTCTAGCACACCCCTGAGGGTTTCATATGCCAGATTCTTTTAGCAAGTGGTAGTTCTCTCTCAAATTTTTAGGCAGTCCACACATTAATGAGAACCCATTCATTGCATTTATCATACAAAGTAACAAGTCAGTAATTTCACCAATCAAAACCTGTTTCTGAATTCATTATGCTAATTAGTAAGGTCTCTGGTTGATAGAGAGAAATAACAAAAGTATTTGTTGTAGCTGCCTCTGGAGTATTTCCTTTCTGATAAAGTTGTGGCTGAACACTACAGTGAGAATTTTCTATTAGAGCAATTGGCTGTTCCTGGCACTGAAGTCTAAACTAACAAGTACATACATAATTACCACACTGCCCATAGAAAAGTATTTTAAAGTAAATTACTTTATGTAACTAGCACTTAGCACAATGTTTACCTATTAAATACCCACTTAATGTTTGCCACTATTATTATTACTATTGAAAACATGTTGAATAAATCAACAAAAGGTTTATACTCTGTTACATAAGCTGAATTAAATAATAATCTAAATAAAAGTAATCTTACATATTGCAAATCAAGAATCACATTAAGTCTTAATTTAGCTCTGCTTCCTACATGGTATCAGAAATTTGGCTTGAAATTCAGTGAAGGCCTGGTGCAATGGCTCACACCTGTAACCCCAGTGAGAGGCTGAGGTGGGAGGATCACTTGAGGCCGGAGTTTAAGATCAGCCCGAGCAAGAGAATGAGACCCTCATCTCTACAAGAAATTTTTAAAAACCAGCCAGGCATGTTGGCTCAGGCCTGTATTTCCAGCTACTCAGGAGACTAAGGTAGGAGGATGGCTGGAGCCCAGGAGTTGGAGGCTGCAGTGAGCTATAATCATGCCACTATACTCCAGCCTGAGTGAGTGAGACGTCATTTTAAAAAAATTTTTGCCGAAAAAGGGATAGCAAAAACCAAAGCCTACCTGGTAACTATTTGAGGAAGAAGATAAAACCTTCTCACTAAGCAAGGTATAAAGCAATCTTTTTTAGACCTTGGATTACAACCCATTAGTAAGCTGCAAGATCAATTCTGGATCACACTGTAAAACATATTTCTAAATGTAGGTTGTGGTTAAAAACATTTGACGAGGAAGAGGAGGAAGGGAGCATGGGAGTATCAGGGCGAACATCTGGCATATCACTAAGATGAATGGCAGTTGAGGGTCAAGCTGGAGATCTTTCAGAGAAGTTAGAATAGCTGCAATTTCATACTTGCTGTCTAGAACCCTGGGGACTGTCTATATTTTGATTACGAAGTCTAGATATGCTAGCAATGATTTTCAGATACCAAATTCAGAATACGAAATCCAAATCAAAAATAGTTCAAAAATCTCTAAAGAATATTACTGTATCACTTTGTTTGAGAACTTACATTTCTCTCTTTCTTTATGTGGATCAGAAAATAGCACAAAATGACAGACACTCCCTCACTTTTCTTTAGCCTGGTGATAAAAATCTATTAGGTCCATAATTTTAGCAACATCTTTAAGAATCTGTCAAATGGCAAAGACTCCCAAACTGCCTTTCCTCACGGAACTGTAACTCTGGAAGAAATTGCATGACAGAAATATATTTATGGCTATACTCCAAAGATAGTCTTCTTTTTTTCTGTCATTCCTCTGGATTTCTATTTCTACCTTAATGGGTTATTGTGAAACAACACTTGTGGCTCTTAGTTTGCAAGAATGGAGTACAGACAGTGTTGCCTCACGAAACGTAAGCCTGGCTCACTAGATCTACTTTAAATAGAATATAACTTTTTATTAATAATAAAGAAAATGAAAGAAATGAGTACCAGTTTATGACTGGGCCACATGGAGATATATGTTTATGGGAGCAATTATAAATGTTCAGTATTTTAAAACTGTCTTATAACAGCAGTGTAATAGAAATAATTTTCTTTTTTAAACAGTTTGAACCCATACCAAGATTGAACATTTATAATACTTGGAACCAGTGGAGCAATTTTTGGCCTTCCAAGTGTTTTTATGTTTTATAATCCAATACAGTTCTGGAAGTTAGGAGGCCTGGGATATAGTTTCTGGGACATAGTTTCTGGGATATGATCTGGGATAAGTTGAAAGATTTTTTTTCCTATGCTTTCATTTATTTGTACGCACAAGAAGGCAACAATTACTGACTTGCTAATATTCAAGATTGTTTAGGTAACATTATTTACAGGGTTAAATGCTTTAAGTAATTGTTGTGCAATTGTAGAGTAGTTTTATTAAGAATTCTTTATGTGCCAAGTAGAATAGGCTTTGTATGAAAATAGCACCAGAAATGCCAACTTTTGCGTTTCAATTCAATTTCCTCTTGATAAAATGACTCAAATGTTATTAAATGAGACTTTGAGCCCAAGTTGTAGGTAATTCTTTAACATTCCTAAAAAACTTCCAATCAAATGGAAAACAACGGCCTTTTAAGATTGTGTTTCTTCTAAGAGACTTTGGAGGCTCTGAAGATTATTTTTTAACCTCTGTAAGAAGAAGCTACTGATATTTCCTTTCCTGTAATATTCTAACATTATTTACATAACTATTCCTTTCAATAACTCATTTCTTTTGCACATATAATAGGTAGACTTGTTATTTCATAGAGCAGAAATATCAGTCACAGACTCACAGAAACTTAATACTGGAAGGAATCTCAAGTATCATTTTGCCCATCTTTTCATTGCGTGGATGAGGAAATGAGGCTCATGGCAGCTAAGTGATTTGTTCCAGATTTTGGGGAGATAATTGGAACACGAATCCAGACTAGATTCAGAATGTGCTCTTTCTACTCTTTCTAGAATCCTCTGTCTACCGGAAAGCTATATTCTTTTAGCTTAATGCAGAGTTTCTTGTCATAGTTAAGCTGTGTAACTGCAACTAGATCCATACTTAAGTACATATAAACAATGTAAGGAATAGTTGCCTTGATTTGCCTCTGTACACAAGTGTCTGTAAACAACAAGATACACAGTGAACTTTTAATAAGCATTGATGACAGTCTACTAAATATTTAAGTGGCATTCATTCAATTCAGAAGTGCTTTTGGAAATAAGAAAAAAATTGAAGTCTCACCATTGACTGCCGATAGTCAGCTGACATACTCTGAGGTTATGTGCTTTCAGTTTGCTATTTAAAAACATTAAAAACTAATACAAACATGCTTAAGGACCTCAAATGCCCTGAAACATTTGCTCGTTAAGTGTAGGGAGAAAGTTTTCTGCATATATTGGAAATCTAGTTAAGCAAAGTGATTTGAATACTCAAAAGGAAAAGATAAATAAGATAAAAGTAAAATACCAATTCCACAGGATATCTTGGATTTAATCGCTTTCTTGATGAGATCTATTGACTGACTGTGCACTGAGCCATTATTAACTAGGATACAAGCTGTTCTTCAATCTCGGCTGTGTAAAATATCTTTTCATTATTACACAAAAATTGCCATCAAACTAGAGAATAATTTGGGAGAGATCATGGCTTTTACGGCAACACACAGCAAGTGATGCTGTCTTGACAAAATATAAAATTACCTCCAACCCTGAGCTGAAACTATAGGAGAGCAGCAAACAAGCCCTGTAGTATTGTTTTAGATGAGGCACAGTGATAGCTCTGCACTTCCTTCAGGCCTCCTCTTTCTTCCTGAACGAACTCCAGGGAATGGCATCATGTCAGGCTTTCCAGATGGATTATGTGAAGCCATAGCTCAATGTCATTTTCAATAGGAAGCCTCATAATTAAAGGTCAAATAGTCACTTCATCTGCAATCAATCAATAGAAAAAGTACTAATACGAAGAACTAATCTATCAATGGCAAAGGCACTAATAAAAGCAATGAATCAAATTCAGCATGTGTGTAGATGCAAGTACATGAAAGAGACGGAGACAGGGCAAAAGCAAGAACAATAAAACAAATCGAAGGTGTATACAAGGGATATTCAGAAAGCTTCTCAAGCAAGAGTTTTCATCTTTGGTTCATTAGTTACATGGTTACCTCTTGGCCTGCAATGATTTATTCTTAAATACAAATACTAGATGTAATAATGAATGGTATTTTGTTTCACTTAAATGTATTCTATGTGAGATGTTAAAGATGTGTATATACATATATATACACACACATATATAAACAGAAGAAATATGACAGTGACTACAAAGGGAAAGATGAATTTTTAAAATATACCAAGTAGGTATATCACAATCTGTTATATTTCATCTTCATGTAAGTGGTGAGAGAATATATAACTGTAAATGATATTACCTAAAATTTCCCCTTGCTTTCTGGACCATGAATTCTTCATACTCCTTGTGATGTACTTGCATTTCCATGCAGGGATGTTGATAATGTGGAGGCTGTGCATGTTTGGGGTCAAGCAGTATATGGGAAATCTCCATATGTATGTTCCACTCCATTTTGCTGTGAACCATAAACTGCTTTTAAAAAAATAAAGCTTATTTAAAAATAAAAACAAATGAAAAAGAATTTCCATTAGGAATATTATTAGCCTGTATCTCAGGTCACTGTCATGGCCTATCCTCTGTACCAGAGATGTGAGGTCACCAGTAGAGGGTAACATGTATTGGATCTTGTGAAAATGGATACAGTAAACTTATAGTGCCTAACAAGGCCATTCTAGCATTAGCGTCTAAACATCCCTTGCTGTATGTGGAAATAGGGGTGATCTGTCTGAGATAAGGGAGCAGCAAAGAGGACATGTTTATAAATACTACTTAAGAGACTACAAGACAGAAGCCAAATATGATCAAGGGATGACAGAATATTGGAGCTGGAAGTAAAATTATCTAATCTTAGAACCAAGGAAACTGAGGCCCAGGAAAATATCAATGGAAGAGTGAGGCTGAGTATTTAGGTCTTATAATTCCAAGAGAGCCTATGTCTATCGTGTTCTAAAAGTAGCTAAGGATTTATATACATGATTATATAGATGCCACACTAGTACAGCATCTTATCGGAGGATCTATTTCATGGTAGAACACGGCAAAAGCAAACAGAAATCCAATTTAACCCAACCCTTTCCAGCAAAACAACTATTTCATAGCATCTGTTTGCCTGAAAATCAGCTTTTGGAAAGTATAAAGGACAGAAAAGTATGACTTTGGGATTAAGAAAAATAAAAAAGACAAAAAAACCCTGAATGGGTGGATATTCTGCTTAAGAGAAAAGCACAGTGATCACACTGCTGTGTGCTTCTTAGGTATGCATCTCGTTCTTTGTTCGGTACAAACAGCTCTAGCACAGAAGAACATCATAGAGAAACAGAGAAAACCCTTTTTGGTTTTCCTGACAAAAGCAAGTCCCTTTGTATCCCAGAACTTAGAGTAAAATTTAAAAAAAAAAAAAAAGAAAAGAAAAGTGGGTCAGGTTTGCAAGCCCATTGCAGAAATGTGGGAATGTATTTGGTGCAGCCACGGTTCAGCCTGTGCTCTAAGGATACAGGCTCATTCAGTCCCTGCACTCTGTACATCTAGACTCACTAACTTTTATAAAAGTCCCTAAGGTTTTAGAAGACCTGAGACACCAGACAGTACATGACAATAACATATGTGGGAAAGAAGTGGAAGATGATTTCCTTGAGGTCAACAACTAAAACATACTGGTTACATGAAAATCTCTATGACCAGGGGTCAGGAGACTACAACCTTGGAAGTGGTAACATAGTTATAACTAACAGAGTTATTAGTAATTGATAAGAATAGCTACACCTTATAGAGTACTCACCAAGTGCCACGCAGCACAGCAAACTCTTGGATGGGCTATCTTGTGTAGTCCACAGGAATCTATTTACAGTATGATTATTGTACACATCTTGTCATTTATTGACTACCTATTATCTACCAAGTGCTATACTAGGTACTTAGCAAATTTTAACTTTAATCTTTATGACAGCCTTACAAAATAAGTATTATTCTGCCCCTTCTACAGATGAAGAGGCTAAGGTTCAGGGAGGTTAACTGATTTGTTCAGGGTCACAAAATTAGGATTGGAATATGGCTTCTAAGACTGTTTCAACTTCAATTTAGTGATGATTATAGCTACACAAATACAAAAATACAGCGGTGCATAGACAGTATACATATAATTTATTCAAATAAGCTGAAGCTCTCAGTAACGACTGCTCCTTAAGGGTTTGTCCAATTTCTAAATCATTTTCCAAACTGGGTAAGACTGACAGTAGACTATCAGACAAATACGTTTGGGATTAATAAAAACATTATGAAATGTCTTCATTTTCTAGTTCACAGACTGAATTTCCTTAACATAAGCAGACTAAGAACAATGTAATGATTCTTCATTCTCTTAAGTGACTCACGTGCCAAAATGTAGAGAAATTTTTAGTATGAGTTTTTGCCATAACATGCCCACCACCCCAAGGAGTTTGTGACTGATGTATATTTCAATAAAGCTTCTGATTACTTAATGACTTTTAATGACTAAAAACATAGATTCTGGATGTCTAACAGGTTATTGGGATAATGGCACTAATTGGATAAAGCTAAGTAGAAAACAGCAGTTTTCTTCTTAATCAATTTTTGTCCATTAAATAAATACTTATTTCACTTTTAGTGCTAATCTGATTGAGTTAATGATAACTATATTATTTCTTTATAGAAATAACATTCAGAAATGAGCATCAAACTAATGTCAATATCAAATTACAGTAATAACCTTACTCCCACCCTGCTCTAAGCTGCCAGAAAATAAGTTAATCTTTTCCAGGGACAACTCTAGGGCCTTCCAAAGCAAAATTTTGTCAATTTCTTTTTTTAGAAGTAGTTTTCACAGCATCTCCATGTCTGCTCTAATGTTAACATTCTACATTGATAATCTTTCATGAGAATTGAAAACATGATTATAAGTTAAATTTTACAGTATTAGATTTTTTCCCATAGAGATTTGTTCAATCAAATAACAGAATTTCAAAGCAATGACCCACCCTCACTTTGCTACTATTCCTTATCTAATAGCATGGACAATACCCTATTCCATTTAATTTGAAGAGTTCTTTGAATTTCAAAATCATAAGATATAACTATATGAGGGTAATATATGATTTTTAACTCTGTGAGTCACTTACCCAATGTGAGGGATTTGTGTGTAGAACAGAAAATGATAGCAACTGTGTCTGCTGGTGTGAAACCCGAATTATTCCTAGGGGCAAAAAAAAGATTTTTACGAATACTTTTATAAAAAGCCAATTTAACACATCCAAAATCAAATGTAGTACCTACCTTTATGTTAACATCTCTTTGATCAATCTTGGTGACAGTAGTAATTCTAAATTCAAATGTACAGAAGTGTCTGAATTTCTTTTTAGAGAACCACTTCTAAGTCATTTAACCATGAAAAGAATAACAGTTGTAAAAACATGTGGTGGAGGTCTCCTAAGATCATGTACATAATCAGCCCCTGGTGCAGGACTGATTATAAAAATAATGGAACAGAGGGGAGGATCCAAGATGGCCGAATAGGAACAGCTCTGGAGTGCAGTTCCCAGCAAGAAAAATGCAGAGGGTGAGTGACCGCTGCATTTCCAAACAAATTTTCACTGCCCACAGACCAGGAGATTCCCAGGCCGAAAAGTGCCATGAGTTTTCAGCATGGCGGTTTCAGCTGGTGCCAGGTTGGCACACAGAAACTCACACAAATCTGGGCGGCTGTTTCAATTGGTGCCTGGAACACCTGGGAGACAGAGCCGACCATTCAACTGAAAGAGAAGGGGCAGAGACAGGAAGCCAGGCAATCTGGCTCAGTGGGTACCACCCCCACAAAACAAGCAGTCTGAAACACTCTGGATTCGCAGCAAGTGCAGCTGGACCCAGGATGGTCCAATTCAGTGGGGGGAAGGGCGACCACCACTACCGAGGCAGTTCACACAGCAGCTGGGCAGAGCCTGCAGCAGCTCAGCAACACCTCTGCTGGCAGACTGTGACTAGACTACTCCGTGCCAGGCAGGGCATCTATGAAAAAAGGCAGCAGAATGACAGAAACTTATAAATAAAGCCAACCTTCCTAGGTCAGAACACCTGGGAAAAGAGGCGGTTATGAGTTCCGCTTCAGCAGACTTAAAAGTATCCGCCCAGCATTTCTGCACAGAACAACAGAGCTCCTATAAGGGTGCATTTCTGCACAACACACGAGCTCCTATAAGGGACACACTGTCTCCTCAAGCAGCTCCCTGAACCCCATATACCTCATAAAGGAAAGCTCAGGCCGATATCTGGCAGGTACCCTTTTGGGATGAACATAACAGAAGAAGAAAATGGCAGCAACCCTTACTGTTCTGCAGCCTCTGCGGGTGATCCCCAGGCAAGCAGGGTCTGGAGTGGACCTCTAGCAGTCCTGCAGCAGAGGGGCCTGACTGTTAGAAGGAAAACTAAGAAACAGAAAGAAATAACTTCATCATCAACAAAAAGGATGTCCACTCAGACATACCATCTGAAAGTCACCAACTACAAAGACCACAGGTAGATAAAGTCACTAAGATGGGAAGAAACCAGCACAAAAATGATGAAAACATCAAAGCCCAGAATGCCTCTCTTCCTCCAAAGGATCACAACTCCTCATCAGCTAGGAATCAAAGATGGATGGAGCATGAATCTGATGAATTGATAGAAACAGGCATCAGAAGGTGGGTAATAACAAACTCTTCAGAACATGTGCTAACCCAATACAAAGAAACTAAGAACCTAGAAAAAAGGCTAGATGAGATGCTAACTAGAATAAACAGCTTAGAGAAGAATATGAACAACTTGGTGGAGCTGAAAAACACGGCAGGAGAACTTTGTGAAGCATACACAAGTTTGAATAGCCAAACTGACCAAGCAGAAGAAAGGATATCAGAGATTGAAGATCAACTCAATGAAATAAAACGAGAAGGCAAGATTAGAGAAAAAAAAAAGTGAAAAGAAATGAACAAAGCCTCCAATAAATATGGGATTGTGTGAAAAGACCTAATCTATGTTTGATAGGTGTACCTGAGTGTGACAGAGAGAATGAATCCAAGCTGGAAAACACTCTTCAGGATATTATCCAGGAGAACTTCCCCAACCTAGCAAGACAGGCCACCATTCAATTCCAGGAAATACAGAGAACACCACAAAGATATTCCTCAAGAAAAGCAACCCCAAGGCACATAATCTTCAAACACACCAGAGTTGAAATGAAGGAAAAAATGCTAAGAGCAGCCAGAGAGAAAGGTCGGGTTACCCACAAAGGGAAGCCCATCAGACTCCCAGCAGATCTCTCTGCAGAAACCCTACAAGCCAGAAGAGAGTGGGGGGCCAATATTCGACATCTTTAAAGAAAAGAACATTCAACCTAGAAGTTCATATCCAGCCAAACTAAGTTTCCTAAGTGAAGGAGAAAGAAAATCATTTATAGACAAGCAATTGCTGAGAGATCATCACCACGAGGCCTGCCTTATGAGAGCCCCTGAAAGAAGCACTAAACGAGGAAAGGAATAACTAGTATCAGCCACTCCAAAAATGTACCAAATGGTAAAGACTACCGACACAATGAAAAAAATGCGTCATCTAACAGGCAAAACATCCAACGAGCATCAAAATGGCAGGATCAAATTCACACATAATAATATTAACGTTAAATGTAAATGGACTAAATGCCCCAATCAAAAGATACAGACTGGCAAATTGTATAAAAAGTCAAGACTCATCAGTGTGCTGTACCCAGGAAATCCATCTCACATGTAAGGACACCCAAAGGCTAAAAATAAAAGGATGGAGGAAGATTTATCAAGCAAATGGAGAGCAAAAAAGAGCAGGAGTTGCAATCCTAGTCTCTGATTAAATGGACTTTAAACCAACAAAGTTAAAAAGAGACAAAGAAGGGCATTGCATAATAGTAAAAAGATGAATGCATCAAGAAGAGCTAACGATCCTAAATATATACACACCCAGTATAGGAGCACCCAGGTACATAAAGCAAGTTCTTAACCATGTACAAAGAGACTTAGACTCCCACACAATAATAGTGGGAGACTTTAACACTCCACTGTCAATATTAGACAGATCAACAGGACAGAAAAGTAACAAGGATATCCAGGACTTGGACGCAGATCTGGACCAAGCAAATGTAATAGACATCTACAGGATTCTCCACTCCAAGTCCACAGAATATACATTCTTCTCAGCACCAAATTACACCTACTCTAAAATTGACCACATAATTGGAAGTAAATCACTCCTCAGCAAACGCAAAAGAATGGAAATCATAACAAACAGTCTCTCAGACCACAGCACAATCAAATTAGAACTCAGAATTAAGAAACTAACTCAGAACCACACAGCTTCATGGAAATGAACAACTGGCTTCTGAATGTTGACTGAATAAAAAATGAAATGAAGGCAGAAATAAAAATGTTCTTTGAAACTAACAAGAATGAAGACACAATGTACCAGAATCTCTGGGACACATTTAAAGCAGTGTCTAGAGGGAAATTTATAGCAATCAATGCCCACATGAGAAGCAAAGATCTAAGAAGGAAAGATCTAAAACTGACACCCTATCATCAAAATTGAAAGAGCTAGAGGAGCAAGATCAAAAAAACTCAAAAGCTAGCAAAAGACAAGAAATAACTAAGATCCGAGCAGAACTGAAGGAGATAGAGGCACAAAAAACCCTTCAAAAAAATCAATAAATCCAGGAGCTGGTTTTTTAAAAAGATCAACAAAATAGACAGACTGCTAGCCAAATTAATAAAAAAGAAAAGGGAGAAGAATCAAATAGATGTGATAAAAAACGATAAAGGGGAAATCATCACTGATTTCCATCAGAGATTACTACAAACAGCTCTATGCACATAAGTCAGTAAACCTGGAAGAAATGGACAAATTCCTGGACACTTGCACCCTCCCAAGCCTAAACCAGGAAGAAGTTGAAACCTTGAATAGACCAATAACAAGGGCTGAAGTTGAGGCAGCAATTAATAGACTACCAACCAAAAAAAGTCCAGGTCCAGACGAGTTCACAGCTGAATTCTACCAGACATACAAAGGTGAGCTGGTACCATTCCTTCTGAAACTATTCCAAACAACACAAAAAGAGGGAGTCTTTCCTAAATCATTTTATGAGACCAACATCATCCTGATACCAAAACCTGGCAGAGACTCAACAAAAAAAGAAAACTTCAGGCCAATATCCATGATGAACATAGATGCAAAAATCTTCAATAAAATACTGGCAAACTGATTGCAACAGCACATCAAAAAGCTTATCCATCACGATCAGGTAGGCTTCATTCCAGGGATGCAAGTCTGGTTCAACATAAACAATTCTGTAACTGTAATCCACCATATAAACAGAACCAAAGATAAAAATCGCATGATTATCGCAAATGATGCAGAGAAGGCCTTCGACAAAATTCAACAGCCCTTTATACTAAAAACTCTCATAAACTTGGTATCGAAGGAACATATATCAAAACAATAAAAGCTATTTTCGACAAACCTACAGCCAATATCATACTGAATGGGCAAAAACTGGAAGCATTCCCTTTGATATCCAGCACTAGACAAGGATGCCCTCTCTCACCACTCCTATTCAATATAGTATTGGAAGTTCTAGCCAGAGCAATTACATAAGAAAAAAAAATAAAGGGGATTTGATTAGGAAAACAGGAAGTCAAATTGTCTCTATTTGCAGATGACATGACTGTATATATAGAAGACTATCATCTCAGCCCAAAATCTCCTGAAACTGATAAGCAACTTCAGCAAAGTCTCAGGATACAAAATCAATGTGCAGAAATCACAAGCATTTATATACACAAATAACAGACTAACAGAGAGCCAAGTCATGAGCAAACTCCCATTCACAATTGCTACAGAGAGAATAAAATACCTAGGAATACAATTAACAAAGGATGTAAAGGACCTCTTCAAGGAGAACTACAAACCACTGCTCAAGGAAATAAGAGAGGACACAAACAGGGAGAAACATTCCATGCTCATGATTAGGAAGAATCAATATTGTGAAAATGGCCATACTGCCCAAAGTAATTTATAGATTCAACGCTATCCCCATAAAGCTACCAATGACCTTCTTCATAGAACTGGAAAAAACCACCTTAAACTTCATATGGAGCCAAAAGAGAGTTCACATAGCCAAGACAATCCTAAGCAAAAAGAACAAAGCCGGAGGCATCACACTACCTGATTTCAAGCTATACTACAAGGCTACAGCAATCAAAACAGCATGGTACTGGTACCAAAACACATACAGATGAATGGAACAGAACAGAGGCCCTGGAGGCAAAGCCACTCATCTACAACCATCTGATCTTTGACAAACTTCACAAAAAACAATCAATGGGGAAAGGATTCCCTGTTTAATAAATGGTGTTGGGGAAACCGGCTAGCAGTGTGCAGAAAGCAGAAACTGGACCCCTTCCTGACACCATAGGCTAAAATTAACTCCAGATGGATTAAAGAGTTAAATAAGAGACCTAACACCATAAAAACCCCAGAAGACCTAACACCATAAAAACCCTAAAAAGCTTAGGCAAAACCATTCAGGACACAGGCATAGGCAGGGACTTCATGACTAAAACACCAAAAGCACTGGCAACAAAAGCCAAAATAGACAAATGGGACGTATGTTCATTGTGGCACTGTTTACAATAGCAAAGACCTGGAACCAACCCAAATGCTCATCAACGATAGACTGGACAAGGAAAATGTGGCACATATACACCATGGATTACTATGCAGCCATAAAAAATGATGAGTTTGTGTCCTTTGTGGTGATATGGATGAATCTGGAAACCATCATTCTCAGCAAACTGACACAAGAACAGAAAATCAAACACTACATGTTCTCACTTATGGGCATGATGAACAACGAAAACACATGGACACAGGGAGGGAAGCATCACACACTGGGGTCTGTTGTGGGGGCCCAAGGGAGGGAGAGCGGGATGTGGGGAGGTTGGGGAGGGATAACATGGGGAGAAATGCCAGATGTACGTGATGGGGGGATGGAGGCAGCAAATCATATACCCCAGAATCTAAAGTACAATAAATAAATAAACTAACAAAATGGAACAAGGAACTCTTTTAGCTAAGTCTTAAGGTTACTACTTGATATTTACCCAGTGGCTTGAAAGGATTAATATATCTACAAAAATTTCTTTCAAGGAGAAATACAACCTTCTGGCACTTAAGAAATACATGATATAAATAAAGATTTAACATATATTTTAGTAAAAACAAAAAAATTATCATTTTTTGAGGAATATCATGTATGAGGCACTTCTCTAATGTCTTTACATGTGAAAGCAACAACTCCAAAAGGCAAGTGATACAATGTTCCTATTTACAGATGAGAAAACTAAGGCATACAGAAATGTAAAATTTATTCAGGGCCCATGGTAGTAAGTGACAGAGCCAAGATTCAAATAGAGTCTATTCTAGTTTCTAGGCCTGTGTTCTTAATTACTATATTCTATATTCTACTATTGTTATATACTATGTTAAGCATTAAAAAAAAAAAAAAAGACCTCAGTCAAAACTGATTAAACGTTGTGGGGAGTCGGTACTGAGAGTTGGATGCCATAATAGGATTTCCTATTTTAGATAAGGGTTTAGAAAGCCAAAAAAGCTAAAAATATCATTGTTATGATTGTGCCCTTATATTTTAGACATTATTCTTTCCTGTGGAGTCAGGATATCAGGATTTGACTGCATAGAGTCTATTCATTCCCTGCCCTGAACTCTGACAGAAGAGTTAGCAGATGGAAAAATGCTCTAGGAACTGACTCCGTGTATACAGTTGCAGATATAACAATGTACCCGATGTTTAAGGCTCTCTAATGAAAGAGACCCCTTAGTAATCTCATTCCCCTTAGTAATCTCATCCCCATGCACTACTTTTGCTGGGAGAAAACTCTTCCCTAAATAGATCCCACATCCTGTTTTTCTTGTTGTACACTCACAGGAGGAAAGAAGAGTCCTCCCTTCTTCCTCGTCCCTTGTGCCTGTGTCAAGAGAATATTTAAAAGGCCCTTTGGTCTCTCTTCTGAAAAGGCATGCATGTTTCTGCTTCCTAGCCAGTCTCACTTCTAAGCTCTTTCTTGATAACAACTTTCAAACTGAATTTTTGGTGTCTTACTTCAGCTGAGGATTCCCCACAGATGTATATCATAACTTCTTATTAAGTATAGTAAGACTGGCCTATGGTTTCTACATTTTCTTCTCATATTGCTATTGTGACACCATTCTTGTTTTTTAAACATTGTACTACATGGCTTACATATTTCTTCCTCCTTTTGTTCCTCACAGTAGGCCCTGTGGGGAAGGATTTCCATAAGGTCCTATAAATGCATGGGCTGGGAGCTGAAAGCACTACAGATATACATGAGAAAGAGGAGAGGAGAGAGAAAGAGTGCTCTGCGACTGAAAGAGAAAGATCACCTCCAGCTTGGCAGGGAAAGTAGGAGATGACGTGGAGCACAAAGAAGCTTCTGGGAAAAAATAACAAGCTGGGCCTTAAAGAATAGATTTAGACACGTGAAGATACGTGTTTTAGATAGGGAGCAGTGAGACTGCAGTTTGGACGTAAAGGGGGCAGTTGGCAAAGAACACGTTCTTCAGGCTGACTTGTATGCAGGGACACTGGCTTATGGTCAGGAGTGTGCACCTGATAAGATGGGATAAGGGGAACTGCTGAAGGACTTGGGACGGTAGAATAATATGAGCAGATCCATTCTTAAGGAGGAGTGATCACACAGCATGGGATAAGTCTGAAGATGGTGAGGCTGGGCAGGAAGTAGGGAGCTCTAAGGGCCTAAAGAATCAAAGTGAGGACAGGAGATGGTAGAAAAAGACATGGAGATAGGGTGAAAAGAATTTCTCAACTATTACGTGCAATATTACTTTTCTACAGCTCAAGAGTGGAGACTTTTAGAGAAAACACACCTGATTTTAATTCCAGACCATCCTTTTGCTCATATGGAGAATGAATATATGACTGCCTGACTTTTAGGGTCAATTTTGAGGATAAATGCCAATGCTTGTTAAGAATGTGGCACAATGTAAATGCCTAACACATCATAGGGGATATGGATATTACTATGATTGCTTTGAGAGAGAAGGAAGACTCAAAGAGAAATTAGAAACATCGAGCATATGGAACCAAGTGAAGTATTAAGGCATTAAGAAAACTGAGAATTGAAGAGAAGGCCCAGTGAGCCTTGGGAAGGAGGCCAAGGAGTTGATGCTGATGTCTACTGGACTTGTAGTGGTGAGAAGAACTGAGTTTGCAGTGGTGAAAAGGATTTTGTTTGGAATGGTGAGAAAGACCGAGTTTGGAGTCATGAGGACTGCGTTTGGAGTGGTGAGAAGGACTCTGTTTGGATGGTGACAGGGGCTGTGTTTGGAGTGGTGAGAAGGACTGAGTTTGCAGTGGTGAGAAGGACTGTGTTTGGAGTGGTGAGAAGGACTGAGTTTGGAGTGATGAGGACTGTATTTGGAGTGATGAGGAGAACTGTGTTTAGAGTGGTGAGAAGGACCGTGTTTGGAGTGGTGAGAAGGATCAAGTTTGGAGTGGTGAGGACTGTGTGTGGAGTGATGAGGAGGACTGAGTTTGGAGTGGTGAGGAGGACCGTGTTTGGAGTGGTGAGGAGGACTGTGTTTGGAGTGGTGAGGAGGACTGTGTTTCAGTGGTACAAAGGACTGTTTTTGGAGTAGTGAGAAAGACTATGTTTTCAAGAAATCTGGCAAAGGGAAGAAAAGGGTCACAGGAGATTTGAACATGATTATAAAGAGAGAATGAAGACATAGCAGATAGAAATACTTGATGAACACAGATCCCCAAGAGGCCTCAGAAGACAAGAATAAAGACGTTAGCTGGAGCAGAGCATTTCCTATCATTTTTGAGCTGGAAACCTAAGTAGACAAGGGGAGTGAAAATCACGGAGATTTTTCAGATAGAAAGTGGGCAAGCAGAGGCAACTTACGGCAGAGATTTTACTTTCTTTATAAAGCGTGAGGCAATTTTGAGTTAATTCCAAGGCCTGGGAATCAAAGACATTAAGAAAGCTCGAAATGGGCAAATTGGAGAACATGATTTACAGTCAATTCACAATGACTAAAAATACTTCTATGCAGGAGTACATGCCCTCCGGTAATTATAGAACATGTAATGTGATCATCTGGCCTAGGTAGGGGATGTTGTCCAGCAGTGTTTGTGGCGTTGGGAACACTTCAAAAACTTTGTCTTTTGTAGCCCTTGTTTACATGGCTGCATCTGGGTTTACGCATTTGGTTTTCTTCATAGAGATTCTGGCAATACACTTCTCGGATAATAAACTTTGTTCTGCTTGACTATTTGTTCTTTTCAAGGTTACAGCACATTTCCAATGTGTCAAAGTCTCTCTGGTCAAGGAGGCTCTGATTTAATCTGGCGCTGGCTGCTGCGCATTAGAGCGTCATTCACAATGTGGCTAAAGAGGATATTTGCAAGATACGCTTACTTGTCCTCTGTTTCAGGTAGGGGGACCAAAGCTAGGGCCCCACTGGGAGATTTCTAGCTCACTGCTTTCAGTAACACTGCTCTACAGTCTTATTGACAAAAAGTCCATCAGTGGAAGGGGAGGATTAGAACCTTAAGGCATAAAAAGGGAACATTTAAGGTTAAAAACAATATTCCTCCTAGGTAGGGTTGACTTGTATTCTAGCTATGTAGGATCGGAATGCTGTACATCAGAGAAAGCTGATAGAGCAGATGCTCACTTCACCCTCTGTTCCTAAGGGTGGTGAATTACCATGGCATAAACATTACTGAGCACTTTTCTAAGCACACTGCAGCCAGCATTGCTTCCTTCTCAGAACAGCCGTACAAATAGATAGTGTTATTGCTCTGCTTTTTCCAAAAATGGAACTGGAAACACAAGTAGGTTAAACAATTCCCCTAAAGTCACACAATTAGTAAGTTGGTTGCCCCAAACCTTGGTCGTAAGTTTGCCTTCTGAGAAAGAAAACGTTAAAATGAAAAAAACACTACAAAATGTAATGGGTGAGAGCAGCTATCTTGGTAAATAATCCACCCTTAGCCACACTCTGTCCAGGGGGACTTTATGTTGCAAGGTCATGACAAGACCCAGAAAAATCAAGTGTCCTGTACATTATAGTTAAATAGTAATGACTAAAATTATTTTCACTGATTAACATCTCCATTGTGTCTGCTCACATTCTTGAAAGGAATCACATTAGTATTTATTTTCTAACTCTACCTTATCTCTTTTTAATATTGATTTTCTTTTTATCCCGTTTTAAATGATTCTTTTGATCACTTTGCCTTCTCTTGAGATGTTTATTTCCTTTTCTTCCCAACTGGTCTTTTTATTCTCTCTTACAAAGCTTTCAATCAGTGTTTTCCACAGAATGTTTACTTCGCCTTCCTTTGCAGTACCCACAAAGGAAAACATGTCAGGTTTTACTAGTAGAATCACAGAATGCGGAGCAGAAAAGGTCCTTTGAGATACTTCTGTTTAAACCCACTATTTTCAGAGGAGAAAACTTCCATGTGAAGCTTCTCCTTTGTTAACTTCTGTACCTGTGTTTTGTCTCTGCTCTTTTCAGAGAAGACTTCTTCTGTTTTTATCTGTGTAGCACCGAACAAGTTTACTCAGGGTGCCAAAGCTTAGTGGCTTCCTCTGAAATGGTAAGGAAACTCACCATTAATGATGGTGCCCATCTTCCTTCCCTGCTTCCCTTTCCCCCTCTCCCCCTCCCTCTCCCATACTGCTTCTCCCAGGGCTATTGTGAAAGGCAGATTGAGATATCTTACTGGAAATGTACTGATCAGAATTAAAACACATACACTAATATTTGAATATTTGTTTTCTTTTATTAACAGTTTCTTTGGTCACTCTAATGACAATATAGTTTTCTGTTACTCTAGTTATCAGGCTATCAAACTTTTTATATATTTTAAAAAATTCCCAGTTACTGCTTTCCTTTTCTAAGCTTTTCCAACATTTTTTTTTTTTTTTAATTTGCAGTTTCCCAAAGTTGCAGAATGGTTAGGTCATTGGATAGCTGACTCTTGGCTTGATGAATCAACTCATTTCCTAGCAGTTGAGACAGAGAAAATTTAAAAATAATGTATTACAAAGCTAGCAAAGCTAATGCCCCGACTCTGATCATTAGTTGTTTTTTTGTTTGTTTTGAGACAACAAGTCTCACTCTGTCACCCAGGCTGGAGTGCAGTGGTGTGATCTCAGCTCACTGCAACCTGCGCATCCTGGGTTTCAAGCAATTCTCCTGTCTTAGCCTCTGGAGTAGCTGGGACTACAGGAACATGTCATCACTCTGGGCTAATTTTTGTATTTTTAGTAGAGATGAGATTTTGCCATGTTGGTCAGGCTGGTCTTAAACTCCTGATCTCAAGTGATCCACCTGCCTTGGCTTCCCAAAGTTCTGGGATTACAGGTGTGAACCACTGTGTCTGGCCTGATCATTAGTTTTCAATATAATATAAGTTGGTTCGGTGTAATAAATATTCTGTAGTAGCCAACATTTATTGAGCACTTGCTATATGCTAGTATTATGCTGAGGACTTTATGTGCACACTATTTAATTTTCCAAATAATCCTGTGAGATAGGTGCTACTACTACCTCCATTTTACACATAAGGAAACTGACAAAAGTAACAAAGTTATGAAGTAGATCTGAAGCTCAAGTCTGTTTGATTCCAGAGTTTGAATTTTTAACTCTGACACTATTCTGTAGATTAATAAACAAGAACACAGAGTAATAACTCTCAAATCTATTTTAAACACTCACTAGCATGGTTAACACGTTCAGTTGGTAAATCCAAGAAATGCTAACCAGGTAAGCAGCGTATTGCAGGCAAGCTGAATTTTCTAGGCTAGGTATCTCCTGGTTTTATGCTAAACGTCCATCATCAGAGTATAGTAGCATGCTACACAGACACACACAAAAGACAGATGGATTTTCATGCTGAGAATTTTGTCTTTTGATATCCAAATTGGCTTTAGATTTACTGAATTGGTAAGAGAAAACTGAAAAGAAAGAAAGAAAAGTGCATGTGTGCACACACACACATATACAGTTTCACTAACTGCCCTCTGCAGGAAGGAACAAAAAGTAGGAAAAGAAAACGGAACTCGGCAGAGTGTCAACCAGTAGGTCCTGGTATCTTTGATTAACTTGTTAGTGTATGAACTTGAAGAGTGTAGTCAAATACTTTTTACAAATTCCCTAATGAAAACAAGTATTCAAACACCACATGTTCTCACTCATTATCAGGAGTTGAACAATGAGAACTCATGGACACAGGGAGGGGAACATCACACACCAGGGCCTTTTGGGGGTTGGAGGGGAAGGGTAGGGAGGGCATTAGGACAATGCAGGGTTTAAAACCTAGATGACGAGCTGATGGGTGCAGCAAACCACAATGGCACATGTATACCTACGTAACAAACCTGCACGTTCTGCACATGTACCCAGAACTTAAAGTACAATCTTAATAATAAAAAAAAGTAATTGAAATAGTTTCCAGTGGAAAAGGCCTGGGCAAACACTTTTGGAAATGTCAAATGGAAATGGATGTCAATTCTAGCTGTCCTACTTTCTATCTGATTTTGGTTACATTACTAAACTATTTTAGGCAGGTTACTAAACTGCTCTGAGCATGGGTCCTCAACTACCAAAATAGCAGTAAAAATTCATAGTACTACAGTTTTTGCTGTCACACTTGCATGAAATAACATGTATAATCCCTAAGAGAATGCCTGCCATGGAGCAGGTTTTAATAAATATTCACATCTTTCATTCCTCCAATAAAATCCTTAGGAGTTATAGGGTTTCTAAGCATGAAAACAGAATATGAAAACCATCTTTTAAATTATGTTCATTGAAAAATTCCCTTATTATAATGGAATATTGTGTGGCTATGCAACCTTTACTCTGAAGCATGATTACAGAAGTTCTATATGCTGTTGTTTATCAAAGAAGGTGTAGGTTTCACTGTCAATCAAGAAAGTTAAATACCTGACAGATGGCTAGTCATGGTGAATCACGCCTATAGTCCCAGCACTTTGGGGAGGCCAAGGTGGAAGGATCACTTGAGTCCAGGAGTTTAAGACTAGCCTGGGCAACATAGCAAGAGATTGTCTCTACAAAAAAATTACAAGTTAGCCAAGCATAGTGGTGTTTGCATGTAGTCTCAGCTAACTTGGGAGGCTGAGGTGGGAGGATCACTTGAGCCCAGGAGTTTGAGGCTGCAGCAAGCTATGATGGCATCACTGCATTCCAGCCTGGATGACAAAGAAAGCCCCTGTGTCACAAAACAAAACAAAACAAAACAAAACAAAACAAAACAAAACAAACCCCTTGAAAGAACCTCAGTAAGTGCAGAATAAGAAAGAAAAGAAGGATTTAAAAATCACAGAGCCTTATGAAAGTCCAGTCTACTCTGTGCTGGAAATTCTCAATTTTAGTTCAACTAGGTGTCGTACCTCTGCCACCCACGTCTCCTTTAGCAGTCCAGTAGTGGCTGTTCTATGCTCTTCTGTGCTCTATTTGTCAAGAAAATTTTCAGTCACTAGCAGGATATCTGCATCCCACCTCATCTGATAGGAGGAGTGGGTCTGATTATCACTTTTGCCACAAGGACCAGCAAACAAACTGCCACTGAAAGGCAAATGTCTTTTCTAAGGTGATATAACAAGCCATTTACAAAAAGGACTTTAAAATAGCTCCTGCTCTCAGAGTTACCCAATTAAGTCACATTTTCTCTGTGACTTAACGGCTCCAGGCTTTACTCTTACTTCATAAATCACAACCTCAAGCTTGGGAAAATGCTTCAAATTACATCAATCAATAAGTTTTTATTGACTGTTTACAATCAGCCCAGTGCTATACCAAGTGCTGTGAGAGCCAAGTGCCTAATGTGAGGCCTGCACCATTCAGTGCACTGATGCTTTTTCAAGACTTACGAACAGCATAGGCTCTTTCCCTTGTGGTTACTCATTGGTACTGCCTGGTGTTCACGTGTTTTGCAATCTGGCTCAAATCTACCTTTTCAGTTACTATTACTATTTCCAGTCTTCCTCTACTATTGTCTCACCATATCTTGTTTTTATGTGTCCACATTTGCATTATTGCATCTTCTCCCACCAAGAACTCCGTCTTGGCATCTCTGACGGCTGAAGATTTAGCCATTCTGCATGGCTCAGGTCACGCCCCATAATTTCCACGAATCCTTGCTCTATACTTTCTTGGGAAGTGCGTTCTTCTTCTTTGAATTGAATACAGCTTGGCTTACTGTACCAAGCAGAGGACACTTGGTTATCAGTGCAAGATTGAAATCACCTCTTACTTGTGGCAATCCCCCTGGTGACTTTCTCTAACCAAAAGTTTGAGTAATATTTGTAATGTATAATAAAGGTGAAAAAAATTTGCATTTGAGGTGAGCTTTTAGGAACAGGAAGGAGGAACCAGGACATGGAGATGAATTTGGATATGGGAGCTGCCTAAGCAAGGGAAAGAAATGAGAAAGCATGAGGTTCTTGCAGGGAGCAGCAAAGATTTTACATCAACCTAAAGCTTAGACAGCATGAACAACAGTATTGGTTCATGAGACTGGAAAATAGACTGGAGGACCTTGTCCCCCAAAATAAACTTCATTCTACAGGCACTGGATAACCATTGAAAATATCTGAACCAGAGAGCCATTATCAGAATTCTAGTCATTGGAAGCACCATGAAATGCATAATGAAAATTGGGTCTAGAAATGGAATTACCAGTAAGATAGCCATTGAAACAGCCTAGAGAGAAACAGAACGAGAACCTGAATTAAGGAAGTGGCCTTGGGAGCAGGAAGAACATTATAGAAGTAGGATCGAGAAATTTAAAAAATAATGATGTGAAAGATTCCAGTTTGAGGAACTCTGAGGATGGTGGTTCCACTAAAAATAAGGAAAGAAAGAAGAGAGAAAGAGGCAGTTTTTGGGAAAAACATTAACTCCATTTTGAATATCTTGAGTCTAAGGTCTTGTTAAGACAGTCAAGTAAAGATATCTAAATGGTAATTGAAAAATAGGGTTCAAACTCAAAAAAAAAAAAAAAAAACAACATTGCAGTGAATGGTGTATACTTGAAAATCATCAGTATGAAGCTAACAGCTCCAGCCAGTAGAAAGGAAGGGCCTGCTTGAGCACACGATATAGACAGATGAAACAAGGCCAAGGAAAGACCCTTTCTAATGTCTACAATTTGAGGGTGGCAGAAGAGAGGCAGAATGGTCAGGGAGATAGTAGAAAAAAAAATATGTAAGTGCATAGTGGCATATAACCAAGTAGAAAGCATGATTCCTTATTTAGAAAACTAACAACAGCAAGAGATACCAAATCACTTACCTTGTTGAAAAGATGAAGGTTAAAAGCATAAAACTCAGCTGGATAGAAAATACTGAAGGAGAAAAAAAGATTGAATCTAAATTAGCACTCTAAAAGCAGTATTTGTAGTGTACTTATTGGTATACTTGTTTTATCTGAAACTTATAGGAACTGAAAAAGAAAAACAAACAAATAAACCAAACAAGCATACCTTGCTAAATTGAAATAATCACTTAAAGTAGTGAGACTCAGTCTGTTCTTATTGATGATATCCCCAGACACACTCTTTGTTATCGAGAAAAAACCTAAAGCCTCTTTAAGATTTGGTTATTTAATTTGGTCAATTTAGAAAGAGCTGGTTTATACTATGAATATTTCTAGCAAATACCATAAATGTAGTAGCATACAATATACTTTAGAATAACAGAAGATTCTTCGCTATTACAACATTAGTAACAGTTGTCTTTGTGATTACAGGATAAATAGAACAAAAGGTTGCTTTTTGAGCTTTAGCAGTTTCCTGCATTTTGTAGTCTGTTGCTTCTCAAAATGAAATTATATTATTTTGGGTAAATTTTATTAGAAAATATGATGTAAATATTCACATTTTAACCAATGCAACCAAGTTATTATACCTAGGAATAATAATATCATATATTATAAATCCTGTTTTTAAATCACAATAAGGGGTAAGATCAGTTTAAAGTTATAATAAACTAAACTGATGACACAGTGCTCAGTCTAACATTTGCATCTGACAGAAATTAAGGCTTCTCTCATCTGATATCAATGACTGTAAATCAGAAAATGGGGGAGCAGACTCAAAAACAAAGGAAATTACGGTATAAGTGTAAAACTGTTTCTTAAAAAAATAAATACATATGAGAAAGTCACTGAGTCAATGTAATATAAAATTAAGCATTCATTTCTAGTCAAATTAACACTAGACCTGAATTTAGAGAACACACATTGCTATGCGTTGCTATTGAGGAGACTGCAGGATAGCCAGGCTATCCCATTTTCCAACTTACTTATGACCAGTATGAGAACAAGGCTGAATTTGTCCAGGTCAATATTTGGGTTAGAGAACGTGTCACAGAAGGTTGTGTAGATAATCATGAGGAGTACACTGCTGCTGATAGCACCAAAAGGAGGCTTCTTTCTCTCAAGCCAATCCTTAATGTATCTTCGGACAATCTGAAATACAGAGATCAACAGGTTGCCTCTTTTCAGAGATGTGGGGAGTTGAACTGGGCATCACAAAGTGATTTTGACAGCAGAAAGACATAAAGGAAAGAGAATAATTTGGTTGATGGCCACAGTGGATTTCAAAGCTTCCCTGCCACACTACTCTTCTTCTGGGGAATTTAACATTGGTAGTGCAACTTCCACTGGGTGTCCATAATGAGAGTATATTTTCAACTGCATTCAAATCCATCCTTAATCATGCCAAATGCTCTTTGCTAGCTGTCACTGAGACATGCCCATTAAGCCTCCCCAAAGTTTATCTCCTCTGCTGATCCTAATGGATGTGTGTAATTATCACAGTCCCCTTTGCCTCAACAGACAATTCCAAGTGCAACTTTGGGAATCTTAAAAATCTGACATCTTCAAGAATTTCAAGACAGTAGATAATCGAAAGTGATCCATGGAACATATTAATATTTAAACTGCTAGCAATGCACCAGAAGTTTTTAATTAAATTATAACTCATGCTTGAAAAGCAAAAGTGCATGTGTTGTGGGAGTTTAAATAATTCAAACTGAATATCTAGAGTTTTTGTGAATCCAAAGACAAATGCCATTTGCATACTTTTAGAATTCCAGAATTAACACTTAAAAATGAATAAACCTGTCCTAACTTTCCTACAAAAGGATCAGTGAAATATAAAGTTATAGAGTAATTCTGTCTTATTTTAAAATCAGGTCATCTGAATATTAGTGATAACTTCTGTTTGGACATAAAAGTGAACCATTCTACTTAAAACCTAGTTTCACTTTTGAAAGAAGCTGTACAAGTCCTATCATAAGGACGATAGCTGAGACATATTAAGTTTTGAGTCACTCATTATCCTGCATAATTGAACATGAGATTTCACAACAGGCTGAATTACCATGGATCCATTAGCAATAATGAGGTCAGGGAACTTCTCCTGATAAGGCTGATGAGGTTCTGTCATCATCTACTCTGTCATTAAAAAGGCTTAATTTGCAATGGAGCATATCTTTACAGATGCTCAAGAATAAAATAAACTACTCTCAATAGAATCTTTGAACAACTGGCTGTTGGATCAACTTTAACTGTTCCCGGGGACTCATGAAGTGAACTGACAGTGTATTAAAGGCAGTCTTGGCAGAAAGCTAACCAGTTGGTACCAGGTACAGATACAAAACCCTGAAGGTTAGGTGGGGTGAAATAAGTCGAAAGTGTGCTAGATATTTTTAAAAATCATGAATAATTTCCTTTAAAAAAGTAGATCTTGTAATTAAAGCCACGCCTGGATTTATAAAATATTATGGGGTTTCTTTTGGGAAGGTGGGGGGAGTGTAGAAGTGATCCTAAATCATAGTAATTTATCTAGCGTTCATTTCTGTCTTTAAATTTAAAATACAGTGGTGTATAGAGAAATAAGAGCAGTCTGTCATACAGCATTATGGACTGACATATTAGGACACAAATTTTGGATAATAGTGCTACAGTATTGTGGGTATCCAGAGATCTCCATGATCACTATGGCACCAGCTACAGAGGGACTTCATTTAAAGAATCATTTCATAATCTATTGTGTTTGGTAGTATAAAACTGATAGCAGTGCAAATTTAATATAATTCAACTCCTTTAGGTAATAAAATAAATGGAAATTACATGAAATTATTGAAATTGATGCTGCCCTTCAAACTTGTTTTAATAAAGAATGGTTAAAAACACCACAAATTTTCTCTCTCTGCAATAGGTTATAAAATGTATGATCCCACTTCCAAAAATAAGTGTCTTCCTCTCCTACCAGCATTGCCCTCCAACAATATAAATAAATATGAATTAAGTATAACTTGAAAGTGAAAACCATTTTAAAAACCAAAATAAATCTGTAATAACTAATCAACTTTATAAGCAATACAGATGTCCCTTGGTATCCACAGAGGACTGATTCTAGGACCTCTGTGGATACTAAATCCATGAGTGCTCAAACCCCTGATTAAAAAAAGTGTAGTATTTGCATATAACCAACACACACCCTCCTGTATACTTTAAATCAGCTTTAGATTACTTATAATACCTAATACAACTATTTACACATGTATTATACTATAGTAGATTATACTAATTTTAAAACATTTGTATATTATATTTTTATTTATTGTTTTTTGCCCAATTATTTTTTATCTGCAGGTGGTTGAATCCACAGATGCAGAACCCACAAATACGAAGAGTCAACTGTAATCTGATTAAGTTAACCTAGAAAAATCTATCTCTTTCTTCACTGCAAAGTTCTTAGAGTCTCATAGTAGAATAGGACTCCCTCGATATGGCAAGAAACAGGGTCTCCCAGGTCCAGAATCCTTCTGGCCAAAATGTCTTTCTTCTAACCACTCCAATAAGTTAATGGTGGATACCTAATCTCAGTAAAGAAAACAACTGGAAAGTTGGGAATGGACAGGTGTACAAGCGAAACAGTAACCCTAGAGGGAGAGCAGATTATCACCTTTTTTAGTCTTACTGTGATATTTGTCTATATTTCTAAGTAAACTTATATCTTGCCAGCTTCCACAGAGCTTTTCCATGTTCCTCTAAAATAAAATTCACAAAGAAGCTGCTTTTGCACTATGTAGCTAGAAAGGTGTTAAAATGTTTCATAAGCAAAACTGGGTAAGTAGTGTTGACATGCCTCAAAGATATGCTTTGGATATAAACTCCAGGAAACCTCATCTTCTCTTAGTTTAGCCACTTACATTTCTGATGTAATCACTCCGTATTTGTCAAGAGTTCATGTCATTTTAAAACTCTCCAAACTTCTTTGCCTTATAGAAATCTTTAATAACCTTATAGGAAACAACACTTTGCTTGAGCTAGATAAATATAACCTGATACAGATGTCTCAGAATTGTCTCTTGGCAAAAAAGAAAATCCAAGATGAAGTGGCAAAAGGCATTCCGGTGAGGTGGCCAGTTCTATCTTCCTTCAGAATCTATACTAATTTATTTGCCCTCAGACCTCAGAGAAATGTAGGTGTTCAAAATTAAGTGACAAATCCTCATTAACCTGTTTATTTTTCCCTGTGAAGAGAGAAGGAAAAACATCTTCCATGCAAGCTTTTTTATTTTGTTGTCTCATCTTTAAAACTTTGATTTTCTTTATTTTAAACTAAATAGCAGGAAAGGGTAAAGGGAAACTTAAATTTGACTCTCTGTGCTTCTAATAAATGGAGCCATATATCAATTTCTGCATGACTTCCAAGTTGGAAACCTGTAAAAATAACATGCCTTAGGTGTAGAATGTCGATTCACTGAGATAGATATAAAGTATAATACCCATCATCTTGGTTCTCTTAATTTTTTTGTTGAAGGATTTCCTTGCTTTTTGTTTCTATTGTCTTTACATTTATAAATTGATTTTTGAGTAAGGGTATATGATAGATGATTTTTCATGTTAAGTCTGAATTTCAAAACATTTTTCTTCAAGGTAGTTTCAATTTGTTTCTTCAATTTTTATCCTCTATTGCACTAAATCCACAGTTTCCTAAAGTTTTGTTTCTTCATTAATATCCTGTTGCAATGTATAGAGATATGAAATCAAATCCAATTTCTATAACACCTTTCTTTAAAGATATTTTTAATATCGAGTAGATTCAAAATAAAACACTTTGCAAAAAGCATAAACAATAATAATAATAAATGGGCACAATGAACACTTATTATTTACTTCACTCTTTGAAACTTCTTCCCCTGTCTTTCTTCATTTCATTCTCATGAGAAAGGTCACACACTATTATTCTGCTGAGTTTACTGTTGAAAACAGAGGCACAGAGAGCCAAGTCAACTTGCATAAAATGTTGAAAAGCTAGGGAGGTGGGTGGGTAGGACTACGACCCCTATTTCCTGAAGGAACCATGGCACAGGGGTTCAGAATACAGACTCTGGAGCCACACTGCACCTGACTTTGAGTCCTCGCTCCACTCCTTACTTTGGGATGTTGGGCAAATTCTTTACTTTCTGTGTGCCTCGTCTGTGATAGAACAGTAGTTGTCTTGAAGATTAATTAAATAAATATAAAATGCTTTAGAGACAGGGCCTGTCCCTGGTAAATGATCACTATTTTTATTTCCAAGTCTCAGTTTGATGATGTTTCTATCACTGTTTATCAGTACATGTCACTGTTACTTTTTTCCCAAAGCAATTTTCAGGTGAGGCAACGAAAACTGTTCATATCTAATATAATGCTGTAAGTGCAAAACTCTACTAGTATTAATAACACTAACTTCAACTTTAATGGAAGACTATTTAATATGAAAGACCCATCTCAAACTGAAACAAATCACTAATGGAAAGACCAGGGATGCATGAATGATAATGTATAGACATGCTTTTTTATTATTAATTTATAGGGGGAAAAGTAGATTTTAACATGCCACTTTAAAAATACTCAAGGTGATGGAAAATAAAAAGTGGTAGAATTTCTGTTTCATTGTTTATTTGTATATCACTCTTAAATATAATGTACAAAATAAGTATTTGTCACAAGCACTTAGATGTACTGAAAAGGTTTGTTGGAAAAGAAGAGAAAATGCTGTGACAGCACAAATTTTCTTTCTTTCTAGATTGATGGGGGGAACAATCTCCTAACCATCTAAGGAAAGACTAATCTTACCTCACAGAGTCATAGCACCTTCGCGCTGGAGGACATAAAACTCTTTGTTCTACAAATGAGGAAAGTGAGGCCTAGGAGCCATGTGTGCAGCCAAGCTGTGACAAAGACCAAACTAGACCTCCCATCAAATTAGAGTCAGTCAATAACGATTTCAACCAAAAAGAAGTATTGTATGGGGAAACAGAAAATAAAATTCACTCTCCGAAATATAAATCACAAGTTGAATGATAAACTTTTATTGCCAATAAAAAATTAAGAAAAATATATTCAGCTCATACTTCCTGGTCTTTTTCTTCTCTCTCTAGTTCCCATTTTCTGTTTAACTAGTAATGATAAAACCTCATTTAAAAAAAATGCATATAACAATCCATACAAGTGTTTATTTTCGTAATTTGGCACTCCTAGTTACAGCTGTGAAAGTAGCCTGCCATGCAGGACACCCGATTCCTCTGAACCAGCACATATGTATACTGCTAACAAGGTCCTCAAAAGATTACCTCGCACAGTTGAGATGAGCCAATAGATCAAACTAGGCAGACAAGGTCCCTGCTTTTATGATGCTTACATTCTAGTTTAAGAGAGAAATAAAAAGCAAACAACAAATAAGCAAGAGGCAAAATAATGACACATACTGAGCAGAAGTTTAAACTAGATGATATGACAGTGACTGAGTGGCTACAGGTGGCTACCCAAGGAGAGGGTGGCGAAAGGTGCTTTTGAGGAGGTGAAATGTGGCAAGGTGTTTTGTGCAGAAGGAACAGCCAGTGCAGAGGTTCTAAGACAGGAACAAAATTGGCATGTTTGAGAAACAGAAGCAAAGTTACTGAGACGTGAGGGCAATGGGCAAATGGGAGAGTGTTGGGGAGGTAAAAGGAAAGATCTAGGATAAGGTGAAAAAATCCCTTTGAAGAGTAGAAAAAGAAACACTAAAAGGAAGTAGCGTAGGGTTTCTGGGAGGTGTTAGATGACATGTTCAGTTTGGGGTCATGAATTTAACATAAGATGAGACCAATGTGTATTGCTCTTGAGAATCAAAGCTCAGCTGCTCCAGCAGAAGTAGCGTTGGGCCTTTGTGAAGTAGGTAAAATGGAGAGGAGAAGAAGCTGAGAGCTTTGCCAGGGAGTGAGGTGAATGATGGAGCAGCTCCATTGCATGTGGGGAGTAGACAGAGGTGGCTTTAACCAGGGTTGGGGCTTTTTGAGCAAGTACATCAAAGGGAGAAATGGTGAAAGAGTTGAGAATATTTGCCAAGGAGGGATTATAGACTATGGAATGAAAGCTGGGTAAGAAGGGAAGTAAAGTCTATGAGGATGGTGACTGAAAGGTCAGTTAATCTGGGGTCTTGGTAAGGTTGCAGAATTACTGATTAGAGGATATGAGCTTAGTAGGTGAGGACAGGCATGGTGTTATGAAGTGGGCTGCCTCAGATTGATCATCAAGGTCCAACAGGCCTGCTCTAGCCCTATAGTACTTTCGTGTGTATTAGAAAAATCCCTTCTTTAATATACTCTATTCCCTCCTGCCAGGACAATTTTAATAATAAATATTCAAACCTATGATGCCTATAAGGTGGGTACACTTCTTTGAAATGCAGCATTGTTGTGTACCACACAATCTATACCACCATAGTCAGAGATGAGCTTGTGAGGCTGTGATTGTAGGCGGAGGTAGCTGAGGTGGCACTGCCTGCCCTGGGCACCCCTGCCTGTGGACCGCTCCCCCTTCTCCATGGTATTGGAGGATCTGAGGACTATGCAGCAACATTTATATAATAACATCTATTCAGACATGTGGCTCTATCATTTATGTCAATATATCTGTAGGCCAGTTATAGCACAGTTCATCCAAAGGCTAAAACCAAGGGAGGTGTTAGATATATGGCTTTTCTTTAACATAAAATTATGAATAATTTATTTTTCCTTGAACTGGTATCCTTAAAAAAGATATATTCTTTTTTCAGGTATGTTTTTCAGGTGGTAACTAGGAAAGAAAAACATCATTGTTATTGAGAACCTACTATATACAGACCTAAAAATATTACACTGAACAAATGACAATCTAGGGAAAATTACTGCTGGGGGCTCCCTGAAGATAATTTCAAAGTTCTCTTCAGTCAATTTTTTTTATACAGCTTACACCCTACTCTTATGTTATTAAGAACCCTATAAATAGTAACCTATAGAGACTACCACTTGGGATGAAATAACAGATTCAGTACATACATACATACTGAGAGTTACTATAAGCAAGGAGATAAGAAAATTAAGAAGATACAGTCTCTGCTTTTAGGAAGCACATTGATAAATGATATTCTTTCCTGATAAATATTATGAATCAAGTACTACAGGAGATGTGGAATTTAATCTAGGTCAGTCTAGGTCAGAGCAGGCAGGTGTCACATTGGAGGGGATCTCTGTACCGAGTCTTCAGCAATGAGTAGGAGTTTGGTGGCAATACAGTCAAAGGTACAGAGCAGTGAAGGGCCATAGTCAGGTGAAGGATGATGAGTATATAGCATGGGAAAAGCAGAGCCCTAAGGAGAGGAGTGGTGGGAAGTGGCACTGGAGAGGCAGGTTGGGCCACACTCTGAAGGGCTTTGGGGCCACACAAGGAAATGGCAACAGGGAGCCACCAGGAAGTTTTTAAGGAGAGGAATCATATGAATTGATTTGTTTTTTAGGACTACTCAGGAGGCAGTAAAGACATTAGATAGGAATTGGAAGAGACTCACAGCAGAGAGACAGGTTTAGGAGGTGCAGTAATTCAGATAAGAGATGATGAGGGTGTGTCATCCTCTCCAGCAGTGTGACTGGGGCTGTAGGGGCCAGGTGTGAAAGATTTCCGAGGCAGAAATGGTAGGATGTAGTGACTGCCTGGAGGTAAAGGAGCATGGTGTAAGGAGAGGGAGGACGCAAGGCTGTTTGGTGGTTTCTAGATGTGGAGACAAGGTGTTAACTGTTAATTCCTAAGACCAGAATACAAGAGAAGGGGCAGGTAGATGCAACCATATAGGTTTCTTCTCAAAAAGAGCCATCAAAGAACTGTGGTACCTGGAACACTTAAGAAAAAAAAAAAAACTGCCTATACTCCTTTTTGACTACCTTTATTACTTTATAATTTACTGAATACTTTACTATTTACTACTGAGAACACAAAGAATGAGCCATCTAATAATTCATTGTTCTCTCTGGATAAATGTTTTTAAATTACATACATTATATAACCCTATACATAAAAAATTAAGTAACCTACACACAGATTTTTTTCCCCTACATTTTAAGCCAAGCATTTATTATTAATAGGGAAATTTCCAAGATCTACTACAAGAAGAATGTATGAGCCTTAAATTATTGGATGGAATTATTTTCAGAACCAAGAAAATACGTATGAATTTAAACTAATATAATCCACAGCTTAAACTGTGTGGAGGTGAGAAATACAGGTAGATTCAGTTATGCCTCTATACAGCAAAGCATATCCCTTACTGATCATTGAACTCTGACTCATTCATTCTTAATTGCTCACTCTTTCAATACATATTTATTGGGTACCTATGGTCTGGGAATGTAACGGTAAACAAAACAAATGTGGCTCCAGTACTCAAGAAGCTGACAGTCTAATGGCAGAGACAAACTGCTATTAAACTAAACATAGCAAGCAAACTAAACATAGGTATAATTTGGGAGAAAGGTTAAAGAAATCAAACAAGGTGTCGCAATGAAGAATAACCAGGGAAATATATATCAGCTATATGGTTCAAAACCAAGGGAGGTGTTAGAAATATGGCTTTTCTTTAACATAAAATTATGAATAATTTATTTTTTCTTGAACTGGTATCCTTAAAAAAGATATGCTTTTTTTTCAGATTTTTTTTTCAGGTGATAACTATGAAAGAAAAACATCAGTGTTATTGAGTACCTACTATATACAGACCTAAAAATATTACGCTGAACAAATGACAATCTAGGGAAAATTACTGCTGGGGGCTCAAAGAAGCCTTGATTAAAGAGTCAAATAAGAAACACGATGAGATGGGAAGGTAGGCAGAAAGACATTCTAAACAGAAAGAAAGAGCAGGAACTGAGAAAAGCCAGGGAGGCTGGAAGTAGGAAATGCGGTAGAGCTCAGAGAGGTAGGCAGGGATGTAACATTTAGTCAGAATCTCTCTTATGTGATTAGCACTGTGGGAGAAGTATTTTTTAAGTATCATTTTTTATATTTAATTAAATGGTATTCTTTTTTTGAGACAAAGTCTTGCTTTGTCACTCAGGCTGGAGTGCAGTGGCATGATCTTGACTCACTGCAAGCTCAACCTCCTGGGTTCAAGTGATTCACCTGCCTCAGCCTCCCAAGTAGCTGGGATTACAGACATGCACCACCAAACCAGATGAATATTTGTATTTTTAGTAAAGTCAGGGTTTCATCATGTTGGCCAGGCTGGTTTCAAACTCCTGACCTCGTGAACTGCCTGCCTTGGCCTGGGATTACAGGTGTGAGCCATCATGCCTAGCCATTAAACGGTATTCTTAAAGTGCTTATAAATCCCTCCTTATATGCTAAATTTAGTCCCTTTACTAAGTATAAAATTAATAAAAAATAGCACCCTTGTTGTGGACACTGTGGAGTAACACCCAGATTCCTCTCTTCAGGAATGAGGTGCTTATACCCACAGCTGCAGGGAGTGTTGGGTGAGTAAGAGATGTCAGCGAAGTTTCTCTTTGGGACTTGCTCTCAGCCTAAGAAAGCAGACTCACCCAAGGTCACAGTCCTTGGTAGAAGGGTAGGAGGGAAGCCAGTATCTAATAACAGGTCAGTGTAAGAGTATAAAGAACAGGTGTTCTTGCCTTAAGGCAGGAGAACTCTGAGGGGTCATTCCACCTCCAGGGCTCCCCACAGGATCTACTGAGACCTCTGTTGGGATTGCATCATCTCCATCCTACTTTATTCACTCTCCTAAAGGTGTTGCTCCCAAGGGTATCTCTTAGTGAACTTCCTGCATGGAAACCTCTGTCTTTGAGCCCGTTGCCCAGAGAACCTGAGCTAAGACAGCATGTAAACATTACACGTCTATGCACACATTTCTTTTCTTTTTTTTCTTTTTTCTTTTGAGATGGAGTCTTGCTCTGTCATCTAGGTTAGAGTGCAGTGGCATGATCTTGACTCACTGCAAACTCTGCTTCCCACATTCAAGCAATTCTTCTGCCTCAACTTCCTGAGTAGCTGGGACTACAGGCACCCATCACCACACCTGGGTAATTTTTTTGTGTTTTTACTATAAACAAGGTTTTACCACATTGGCCAGGCTGGTCACAAACTTCTGGCCTCAAGTGATCCGCCCACCTTAGCCTTCCAAAGTGCTGGAATTATAGGCGTCAGCCACGGCACCCAGCCGAGGCATACATTTTTTATATTCAGTATTTCAAAGACTTGTTTCCTGGTTAGTATTTGCAGGGAATTTGATAATAATGATTATAATAATAGAAGCTATAGAGCACTTACCTGAGTTAGGTTCTATGCCAAGAACTTTACAGGCATGCATATTTCATTTAATCTTTACAACAACCCTTTAAGATAGATATTATTGTCATAATATTTAATAAATTATGAATGTGGAGCTAGGGAGATTAAATAACTTGACCATAGTAACAGAGCAAATCAAAGGCAGAAATAAGTCTAGAATCGAGTTGCTCTTAATGTACAGCTTTCCTAAGACTTTCTCAATTTAGTTGTGCTTTAAATTCTATACTCTGATACTGTGACATCCTATGATTTCAAAGAAAACAAAAAACAACAAAAAAATTCACTTGTTTTAAAATTTGTATGCTTACTACTAAATTGTTATAAAAAGTTAAAATAGAATTTCTAGTAGTCCAGTTGAATAAGAATGACAAAGTAAGCCCTAAATGTTCTAAGATCAAACTTTAAGAGATAATTGAATTAAATTGTTTATCGATTACATAGTTACAAACATAACTGCTGTTGGAGAAGTCTATAAAGACGCCAACCAAAGACAGATGCTTGTTCCCAACAATGGTCATAAACCTTGAGAATCGCAAAGTCACAAATAGAGATCTTGTCAAAAGTTGCTGGATAAGGTAAAGACTTGCTAGATGTTTTCAAGGTAGCTACACAGCTACAAAGAGCAGATAATAAATTTTAAAAATGAAGACTCTGTGCAGAAGTCCCTATATATAGCTAGCAGGGGTCCCTAAATATAGCTAACTGCAAAGCAGATTTGTATTAATTTAAAAACTAAAAAAATGAGAATACTGTGATTGATGAAACTTTGTTTTCAGTATCATATATTCATTTATCTCCTCCCTCTGAATACCCTTTCTCTCAACTGCTCTGACATGATGTAAGATTTCACAATTTGATCCATAAAGAAAAGATCAGATAGAATTGGAGGTCTTACCTGTCCAATGATGAGAGGAACCACAACAGTCATAAAGAGCTGAGAAAAAATAGATGTGAAAGGCACAGAAGAAGACGAGCCAAGCTGTAAAACAAGAAAATAGGAGTTAGAATTATTGTGAATCAGTTATCAAGTATTAGTGTTTATAAATAATGCAATAAATAGATTCTCTCACATGCATCAGAAATTTGGTAGCTATCTACAAAGAACAAGTGAAGTTACCTCTAATTTTCTAAATTCAACACAAAAAACTTAAGTATTTTAAAATATAATTTCTATTGGGAGATTAAGATTAAGAAAAACATTGACTTGCAATCAACCTAAATTGTTTATTATTTTAGTAAAGTCATTCTGTATTCATACAGTCTATAATCATATGGCATGATATTTCAACAATTATAGTTTATGTGATTTTTATGTCACTAGTCTGTAGATATCTAAAATAAATGTCTCATTCCCTTATCAAGATAACATTTTTATTCATGCAAATGAAATAGTTTCTGACTTTCTGACTCCTTCAAAACAGACAATGAATCTCAGATGCCGCAGAATTTTTTCTTACACAAGGTCTTATGAATGAAACATAACTTATTTTCAACTTAAAATTTCAATATAGCTCTCCTAAATTTGTATGCTTTAACACTGTCCATAATTCCTATTTTTCTTCTTCCTCATTTTTTGATTCTTTGCTAACAATTGTAATCTCAGCCTCATTAAGAGGCTGTTCCCTGCTGCACAACAGTGCTTATCTAGGCACACAGTAACACACTCACGTTAGCCTCCATCACTAAGAATCACTGAGTCTTCCTGTGAACTTTTTAGGGTTGGTCAAAACCTCCTCATGTTTTTCAAACTTCTCTGGACATACAATAGATGTTCCTCTCTTTCACAGGTTCATTTTGGAACCCGACTCTCCCAAACCATTAATAATTGGCCCGTGGAATTTACTTTTCACCTTTCCCGTGCGGACCAAACTTCAGTTTACATAAGTTTAGTTACACTTAGAAATATCTTTTGGAAAATAATCTTTGTGAAAGGACATGGAAGCAGTGATGACTGAGGGTACACAATGTCAAATAAAACAGAGCAAACATTTAGATAAATGAAGTCAATAGCTCTGAACGAAGTGGTGTGGGAGCAGTGTTTTCACTGCTTTCTGCATGAATGGTTTACCAAAATCTCCTCTCCACTCTGGCATATTATATACAATTCTGTTCCCCAGCTCCAGCCCCAACCTACATGCACTGAAAGTGCCAAGAATATAGGTCTTGTCCTTCAGTGGCCCTGTGTTCATTTAAAACCAGCTTTAACACTGACTACTGGCTTTCTCTTTAATCCATCAAAATGGATGGTCTCTAGCCCTTTTTCTCCAAAACCAATATAAACTCAAATGAAAAAAGTCAAACAGAAAAAGTGAAACTGATAAAGAGCAAACAGGATTCCTGGTGTGTTCAATGTTGCATGGCTGTTAGATGTTTCTTTTTATACAAAAACAAAATATTGAGAGCTAATAATTAAACTCTATTTTAAAGCAACTATGTCTTTGAAGCACAAGGTGCTTAACAGGTACATTCTCTCTGCAAATATTAACCCTAAGGATATTTCTGGGGCAAGGACTGAAATCAAGAAAAAAATATACTTTACAGAGAAATTGAGACCCTGGATGAATAGAAAAATAAACTTAAAAGAACAAAGTTTCCAAGTTCAAAAAGGTCCAGCTCAATGCTCTCTTCATAAGGTTTACAGAGTTTGGACAGAGGTAGCAAAATGCAGTTATAATCTTCATGTAAAAGGTGACATTTCCTGCCCAAAATCACTTCAGTGAACTCACATATCTCTGGCTCCTCTTTCTATCTCAACTTTATTATTATTATGTTTTTACATTTTTTAAATGAATAACCATTTCAAACTATATTCTCTCTTTAAGCACCCCAAAATAAAGAAAAATGCATTCCAAAATTGAGTTTAAAAATATTACATATTTATAATGTCTCCATCCTTCACATACTAGACCACTGGCACATTCAACGTTTGGAATCCACATGTTCCTTGAAGACAATGGAACAAGGCTATGGGAGGAGGAGGTTGTCCATGCTCTCCAAGGTCCCTTTTTCCTCTAGAATGCTATGATCTCTGATCTACTTGATTGGACACACAGGTTACAGCAGCCTTCCTCTGAGGCTCTGTCACATCAGAGATTAGAGCAAGCTACTCAAGAATGTAATTAACTGGGTACATGAAGCCAGACGAGGTATGGCAGGGATGCTGGGGAGGAAATCCCCCAGGATGGCTCCCTTAGAAGTGGCTCTGAAAGGAAGGAAACCTCAGTACTGGAGTCTAATTTGGCATCAGTCCTTTCTTTTGAATCAGCCACCAGACCTGTCGCTGTGGTCAGTGTGAAGATGCAGAGGGACCCTTGGGGAAGTTTCTGATGCTATGAAGTATGCCCTGGCATCCAGAAGACAGAACAGCAAGCATCTGGCACAGTGCAGCCTGTGAGGACAGGGCTAGAGAGACACAAAACCCAACCATTCTGCATGCCAGGTTGATTTTAACTAAAGCAGAAGGAAATATGCTGCTTGGGATATTTGGTTCTTCATATTTTAAGAAAGAACCTGTTGTGGTTTCTATTGTAAAGATCAATGTGTTTATGAGACTCAGCAATTATTTGCAGGTGAAGTTTTCAGGTTCAGTGAAAACCTGTATCAAGCAAGTGCTCTAGGCTTCACTGAGCTACCCTGGCAGACTTAGAAGTCATATGTTTCATACCAGCAACCCATGCTTTAAGACATAGCGTGTTAAACAAATAATCCAGTCTTTGGCTAATTTCTTGCAGAAATATGTAGTACTTTAAAGGAGAAAACTCACCATTAGCTTGGTTTGTTTGTTTTACTATCCTATGCTGAGAAGAAATCATTCATGATAATGCAGCACGTGGCAATTTAGGATCTTTGCATTCAGTCATTCAAGTAGTTACTCAGTGCTTCCCGTGAGCTAGGGGTATGTTCGCAACGCTGGGGATACAATAGTGGACAAAAGACAAAACCCCTTCTGTCAAGCTGCTGCTTTTTAAAAGCTGAAGTCTGTGTGCATGCCTGTCCATTCCCAAGTATACATGCACTCACTCCTCTCTCTGGAATGCTGTTTCCCCACTCAAACTGGAAAAATTTGAGTCTTTTTCCAAGACTGAGTTCAAGCATTACTTCTTCAGGAATTCTTTCCAACACCTCCTCCCAAAATGCTGAATTGGCTACCACTTTTGTGAACCACTGTCCTCTGTGTCTGAACTGTACCTCTTGGAATCCTTGGTTGTTCTTGTTTACAAATCTATGCTCCTGAAGGTTGGGACACAATCTTGTTCACGTTTACAGTCCCAGTGCTCAGCAGAGTGACTGTGTTCTACATTTGGATCAGTGGTTCTCAAATGTAGCACATGAGAAACATCTGGATGGTTTGTTAAAACGCAGATTGATTTCTCCATCCTGACTGTGTCTGATTCAAAATGCCTGTGGAGTGGGATGGGAGTTGTGGTGAGAATTTGTATTTTTAACAAGGTCCCCAGGGATGCTGCTGCTGCTGAGTTGGGGGTTTGCACTTTGAGAACCGCTAATCTACTACATAGTGGGTGCTCAACAAATGTGTGTCAATTGGCGAATGATTGTAATACGAAGGCAGAAAAAGCTTGCCCATGTTTTCATTCCATTCTTCCAACTTCATTCAGGTAAGGTGCAAAGCTCTGCTTAGTTCACAGACCCAAGAAAGGATCATCAGCCAGGTGTCCCAACTGGTTGTCTTCTATAATCGCTCTGATCTCTGATGTGACAGAGCCTCAGAGGAAGGCTGCTGTAACCTGTGTGTCCAATCAAGTAGATCAGAGATCATAGCATTCTAGAGGAAAAAGGGACCTTGGAGAGCATGGACAACCTCCTCCTCCCATAGCCTTGTTCCATTGTCTTCAAGGAACATGTGGATTCCAAACGTTGAATGTGCCAGTGGTCTAGTATGTGAAGGATGGAGACATTATAAATATGTAATATTTTTAAACTCAATTTGGAATGCATTTTTCCTTATTTTGGGGTGCTTAAAGAGAGAATATAGTTTGAAATGGTTATTCATTTAAAAAATGTAAAAACATAATAATAATAAAGTTGAGATAGAAAGAGGAGCCAGAGATATGTGAGTTCACTGAAGTGATTTTGGGCAGGAAATGTCACCTTTTACATGAAGATTATAACTGCATTTTGCTACCTCTTTCCAAGCTCTGTAAACCTTATGAAGAGAGCATTGAGCTGGACCTTCTTGAACTTGGAAACTTTGTTCTTTAAAGTTTATTTTTCTATTCATCCAGGGTCTCAATTTCTCTGTAATAGTAACATTTAAAAAAAAAAAAAGTTACTTTAAGTTCTGGAGTGAATATGCAGATCTTGCAGGATTGTTACATAGGTATACACATGCCATGGTGGTTTGCTGTCTCCATCCCCCCATCACCTACGTTAGGTATTTCTCATTTATCGTATGCTTCCATGTGCCAGACACTGCTTTGTTTTATTTTTTAATAATTTCAACTTTTACTTTAGATTCAGGAGGTACATGTGCAGGTTTGTTACCTGGGTATACTGAGTGATGCTGAAGTTTGGGATATGGATTATCCCATCACTCAGATAGCACAGTACCCAGTAGTTTTTCAACCCTTGTCCCCTTCCTCCCTCCCCACACTATTAGTCCCCAGTGTCTCTTGTTGCCATCTTTATGTCCCTGAGTACAAGCTCCCACTTATAAGTGAAAACATGCAGTATTTTGTTTTCAGTTCCTGTGTTAATTTGCTTAGGATAATGGCCTCTAGCTGTATCCATGTTGCTGGAAGGACATGATTTTGTTCTTTTATATGGCGTGTAGTATTTCATGGGTGTATATGTACCACATTTTCTTTATCTAATCTACTGTTGATGGTCACCTAGGTTGATTCCATGTCTATGCTATTTTGAATAGTGCAGTGATGAACATGTGAGTGTGTGTATCTCTTTGGTAAAATGATTTATTTTCTTTTGGATATACATGCAGTAATGGGATTGCTGGGTTGAATGGTAGTTCTAAGTTCTTTGAGAAATCTCCAAACTGCTTTCCACAGACAGTGAACTAATTTACATTCCCACTAATAGTGTATACGGGTTCCCTTTTCTCTGTAGCTTCTCTAGTGTCTGTTGTTTTTTCACTTTTTCATAATAGTCATTCTGATTGGTGTGAGATGGTATCTCATTGTGGTTCTGATTTATATTTCTCTGATGATTAGTGATGTCGAACTTTTTTCCAGTTTGTTGGCCACTTGTATGTCTTCTTCTGAGATACAGACAATGCTTAAAATGCTTATTGCATGTGGAATAATTTTTTTCTTTTTTTTCTCTTTCTTTTGCATGTGGAATAAATTCTCACAGCAACCCCTTGATGTTGGTTTTATTATTGCCCTCATTTTCACAAGAGGCAACAGCAGCACAGACAGTTAAACAACTTGGACAATGTCACTATAGCTAGAAAGTGACAGAGACAGAATCTAAATCCACAAGTGTAGCTCCAAAGCCCTCCCACTTAACTCTTTACACTCTACTACACATTAGTTACAGGTGGTACAGTGTGAAACAAGGGAAGGGGGCACGAGTGAAAACCAAAGCTGGGCTCCTGTTTTTGTGCCTATGTGAGGGGGCAGGGCCACGGGGAGGGAGAGAGGGACGGGGAGGGGACAAGAAACAGAACCCACATAAAAATGATTGGAGGGACTAGTTTCTCAACTCTCCCAAGGATGTTACATAACTAGTGCCAGAGTAGGCGCATCAGGGAGAAGTTAATTCCATATACACAATGGATGCCTTAACAGGTGTTCCCAAACTAGGGGCCCGGGCCGCCGGCCGTGTGCGGCCCCCTGAGGCCATTTATCCGGCCCCCCCGCCACACTTCGGGAAGGGGCACCTCTTTCATTGGTGGTCAGTGAGAGGAGCACAGTATGTGGTGGCCCTCCAACAGTCTGAGGGACAGTGAACTGGACCCCTGTGTAAAAAGTTTGGGGACACCTGCCTTAGGACATCAGGGCTTCTCTAACGGGGCAGAGAGAGACTGAGTGGAAGCAGGATTGACTGCTGTCAACCCATTCAATCTAGAAACTATTTCATCTGGAAAGAATCTGGGGGTCCACTTGGCAAAATAATATGGGGCAAACTAACCAGACTCAGAAAGACAAACAGGTAACAATTCTTGATGAAGAGACGTTGACTGTCTGTAGAATCACAGTTATCAACCTGCAGTTAGAAAACAGATGGTGCATTTAAATCACTGCTGTAAGTGAGCTGACCTGTAAATTGTCATTAATGCACCAGTTCCTCACTTGCTCTGCTATGTAATCAGCCTTTTATCTCCTATCAGGGAAATCCATTAGCCACAGGCGTCTCCACTATTTGTGTCTCTTCCCAGCTATTAAAACATTGTATTAAATAATTCACCCTTGATGACTGGTCTTCACTTTCATTAGCATCACATTCAGGGATGAATAAGAATAGATATTTACAGTTGATACTGGAGAATTATGAATGTTCAATCTCTTTTGCTAGGAAATCAGAAAGCGGCAGCTTCAGATGTAGAGCACGAATTGTTGCCTTCCTGCTCTATTTCCACCTCTCCATATCATCCTCAGAGCCCAGCCCCAGGAAAAAGGAGGAAGACGGGCTTACTATTGTGCCCACCTACAGACACACTCATATTACCCACATCTCCTTCCTGTCACAAAGATAAACATTTAGACAGAAGAAGGAAGAGTCTCCCCAGGTCCCAACCCCCGACATTTTTCCCGAATTCTATCTTTCCCTATACATGATGTAGTTCAGCTTTTCTTTCATTCTCTGCTGCTCCTTCTCTCACAGAGATACATGCAAACAAAACTGATTACTTACATAAAATTGTCAAGTAAATGCATGCCAGGTGACAGACTCAATGTTAAAAATTTTTATCAAATTTAGGAATATTATTTTTATCAAAATTAGGAATATGGTTGTTAAATAGCCATACTGATTCAGTTGCATGCATCCAACTAAAATTTGGTTATTGTCTGGAAAGTATTTGTTTAGGAGATGAAATTATCTTTTAATATCTACATGCACAGTCTTTTTCTCTCTCTCAGAAATAAAGATTAAAAGAGGCTTTAATAGATTTTATAAATATAAAAACATGGCTTCACTTTTCTTTTTGTTTATATGCTAGTTATTGTTCTTTTTTTTTTTTTAGTTTTATAGAGGTATAATTGACAAAATTGTATCCAAGGTGTACAACATGATGTTTTAATATACGTATATATCGCAAACTGATTACTACAATCAAGCTATTTAACATATCCATCACTTCACATAGTTACCTTTTTGTTGTATGACCGTAAGAATACTTAAGATCTAATCACTCGGCAAATTTTAAATATGCCATACTTTATTATTAACTATAGTAACAATGCTGTGCATTCAGCGTCCTGAACTTACTGGCTTATAACTGCAAGTCTACATTCTTTGGCCAACATCTCCCCATTTCTCCAACTCCCCAGCCCCTGGTAACCTCCCTTCTACTGTTTCTATGAATGTGACTCTTTTAGATTCCACATATAAGTGAGATTATGCAGTATTTGTTTTTCTGTGCCTGGTTTATTTCACTTAGCATAATGTCCTCCAATTTATTCGTGTTATATGCTAATTTAAAACATAAGACGAAAAGGTTAACTTCTAATAACTTTGATGGAAACTTAATGTATGCAATTGTAGGTTCAGGTTATTCAAATCCACACAGTCTGTTTAGTGAAATGTGCCAAAATGAACTATAAATTGGCTTATCCAAACCCAAAGAGGAAAGAGGAAAGCTGTGAGGAATTGAGCTTCCAGGATATGAAGGGCTGGAGGGAGGCAGAGATACTCAGAGGCCTCTAGGATCAAACTTCCCTCCCTAATTTTTGACCAAAGGATTTGTTCTTGTCAATCCTGAGTGTAGTTTAGAAATCAAAGAACCTGCTATTGCTAAATATTCTCTTAAGCAGAACACATGATTAAGTTCCTTCAGCTTGGTTACCCATAGGCAAGGGCATAGCAAGGAACCAGTGTCTTTCCAACTCTGGATCGACCCTACCCGCTCAGGGAGCACCCCCAGTTGCTGGTGCTGAAGAAGGAACCAAAGGGAAAGGGAAAAGCCCAGCTAGGACAGGACTGCCCCAACTCATCTCATGTCCCCAGCTCACTTCAGTGAAGTCCAAGAAGTTCCAGACCAGCAGTGCAACTGGCCTTCTAGGGACAGTAGTCCTTAATGGGGGTAGAAGTTTATCAATGTTACCTCTGTCAACTCTAAAGCATTTGAAAACTGCTTATCAGGTGCTTCCCTTCCCTTCCCTTAGTCAGAAGCTACTCTCAGCTTCAAGGGGAGATTTGTCTTTACTTACTTTAGAACAAACACGACTGAGCACAAGATAGAGAAACTGACTCAATGTGAAGCAACTGAGGCAATCAGATGGCTAGATTATTTTCAAGTGGTTTAGGTTTTATTATCATCTTATGAATCTCACACATGTCTGTCCATTAATTATGCAACCATAATTGGAAACAAATCATAAAAAAATAATTAGTGTATTATACATGACACTAATGGCTGTATACGTTGTTTTTGTTCACAGTGATGGGATCAAAAGTTGAAGAATTTTCTATCATAGGCAGCCAGTTACTAGGGAAACTAATGATGATTGCAGCCTTGAAAGCTGCTCCTTGATCTCTTTTGCTGACCTGGACCTTTCTCTTCTATGAACTCCTTTAAGCTCAGTTCAAATCTCAGTTTAGCAGTCAATTTCTTCTCTAAATCGCCTCCATATTCGTAATTCTTGTTTGTTCACATAAGTTAAGTTTCATCAAGGCAATTATTATGCCTGATTTTTTTTCCTCTTACAGATGTTACTTAAGGTATAATGTTCAAGAAAAAGTAATTGTGTGCTGATAAAATGTTTTAAAACAAACTGTGTCTCCCAAGACATGTACTTAGGAAGCATAACTTGGAAGGAGCATTTGAGGAGAGGGAGGCAGACCCAGGCTGAAAGTGGCATGTGTTCTCTACCAGTCGCGCAGTCTCAGTCGAGTGACAAAATCTCTCTGAACCCAGGTTTTCTCATATAAAGTGAGGATAATACCTCCAAAGCTAGCTATGCCTGTCACATGGGATTATGCATCAAGTAACCATATTAGCTACTCAATAATAATTACCCAACCCCAGATAAACAAGGTTTCTTATACACAGTTGTCAGAATTCAAACCTATTGAATTTAAGAACTGCTGAAATGGAAACTAATAGAAGAGACAGTCAGATCAAGGGAATATATAGTTAGCTTAGAAACAGTCTGGTATGTGTATATTCTGTGTACATATGTGTTTGTGCATACACATGTATATGTGTATATGAGTCCAATGATCAAAGTGCCTTAAAAACCTGCCTGATGAGGGGCCAGCTTTCTAAGAAACCAAGTCATAAAATCAGTTGATAGAACAGCAGAGCTAGCAGCACCCCCACTTACTCAAGGGGTGCTTCCATAATTCTGAATGGATGAGCATACAGGCCAGTGTTTGTCAAATACCCTAAGGTAATGATGTGACCATCCCCACATATGAAGATGGTGTCATCTATGAACTCTGAGGATGACTTTCAGCAGTGCTCAAAGCTTGCACTCCACATGTTTCAAGAGGTCTTGATGCTCAATTGACCATTATGGCTGAAGAGAATAGAAGTGAGGCTTTGGTCTGTCATTCTAATGGTACAAACTCAAAATTTAACTGACCTTTCTTTGCCAATCATGGACTTATTTAAATAAATTGATGGTCTGCAGAATTTGGGAGCTTGAGCCCATGACAACACCGTCCAATATATGGTTTCCTTCTATTGCAATTACACAGAATTAGACTGATATGTTTCCATGGTATGAACAGTAATCTTTAACCTACTTTGTCTTTCAGAGGGACTAGGAAAGAAGTCTAGACATAAATGTAGCTTCCTTTCATTCCTCTTTGTAGAGTAAGCAAGATGTAGTTGGGGAGAAAGTGTGAGCTAACTACTATCGAGACTTCTGGGGAACAGGTGTCCACAGAATGAAAGGCTTCAAACTGCTTGAACAACTGCCCTAGTATTGTTCACTAGGGTTTAGAACCCAACTGCCTGACTTCACAGCCAAAGTGCTTAACTCAGCCCTATTGCTTCTTTATATTAACTATCATCCTATACTACTTTTCAAGTTTTAGAATCTCTCTCCTTCGGCCTTCTCTGATAAAGACCATAATAACGGTGGCTAAACATACTGTTAGTGATAACCACATCAAAGGAAAGGAAAGATGCAAGTTTTTAAGTAATGTTAGACACAACAGAGAATCAGAACCATGCAAATGAAAAAAATCTGAAGTAGGCAAGAGATCCATTGGGAAACATTCGAAGTTTCTATCTACCTTTTCCTTCCCCTCAAATTAAAAATTTTCTTTCAGTAGAAAATTTATTGCAAAAAGTCTACTTCTATTTAATGAAGTGCTTTCTATGTTAGTAATCTCCTTTGAAATATTGTTACTGTGAAATTATAATTTCTTTTTTTTTTTTTTTTTTTTCTTTTTTTTTTTATTGCATTTTAGGTTTTGGGGTACATGTGATGAACATGCAAGATTGTTGCATAGGTACACACATGGCAGTGTGCTTTGCTGCCCTCCGTCCCCTCACCTGTATCTGTCATTTCTCCCCATGCTCTCTCTTCCCACCTTCCCACCCCCCACCCCTCCCCCATTTCCCCCCAACAGACCCCAGTGTGTAGTGCTCCCCTCCCTGTGTCCATGTGTTCTCATTGTTCAACACCCGCCTATGAGCGAGAATATACGGTGTTTGATTTTCTGCTCTTGTGTCAGTTTGCTGAGAATGATGGTTTCCAGGTTCATCCATGTCCCTATAAAGGACGTGAACTTATCCCATTTGACCCAGCAATCCCATTACTGGGTATATATCCAAAGGATTATAAATCATTCTACTACAAGGACACGTGCACACGAATGTTCATTGCAGCACTGTTTACAATAGCAAAGACCTGGAACCAACCAAAATGCCCAACGATGATAGACTGGATAGGGAAAATGTGGTACATATACACCATGGAATATTATGCAGCCATCAAAAACGATGAAATTATAATTTCTAAGTTGAATTTTAATTATTTGTTCATGTATCCTATTTTCTCTATTAAGCCATAAGATCTTTAAGGGAAGGATCAATGCCAGATTAATCTTTGTAGTATTCACAGTACACAGGAGGTCTCAATAAAGGATGATTGTTTTGTTTAATATTATGAGAAAACTATAATTTATTTTTCATAAAAAGGTAAGATTTTATAAGTCAGGTTGAGTTCCTAACCTTCCAACCATTCATTTATCATTTGAATCATTCTAATCATTCATTACTCATCCACCTTTCTATTGTCCTCCTTCCAATACACATTTATTGAATACTTGGCATCGGAGATAAGGTAATGAATAAGACATGCACAATTCCAATTCCTGGCCTATTCGAAGTTAAAATCTAGTGGATACTTACCACTGGTACCATTGTTTCATAAGAAAAATTAATATGAAATTCCAAGTAATGCACTCTTAAGTACAGTTTTTAAAGCTGGACAAGGTCTTAATTTATCCTAACAGACAGGAACTCCATGGACTGAGGAAGATCCACTGACAAAATAAAGAAGAACAGTAATTTCTGCCCTTGCCTAAATGAGAGGTATGTTATCAAGATAATTGAGGTAATGTATTTGAAAGCACTCTGGATCCACAATAATCTGAATGTTTCAGATCTGAATGGGGTGCCTCTAATGTTTCTGTGCACCCCAGGGTGCTAGTATTGGGAGATGGGACTTTGAGAGGTAATTAGGTCCTATGGGTGGAGCCCTTATGAATGGATTAGTGCTCTTCTAAAAGAGGCCCTAGAGAGCTGCCTTGCTCTTTCCACCCTGTGAGGACACAGTAAAAAGCACCCATCTATGACCCAGAAAGCAGGCCTTTACCAGACACTGAATCTGCCTTTATCTTGGATTTCTCAGCCTCCAGAACTGTCAGAAATAAGTTTCTATTATTTATATGTCACCCAGTTGTGGTATCTTATTACAGTAGCCTGGATGAACTAAGACAGGGTCTTGGTAGTAAAAGGTAGTACTTGAGGGAAAGTTTGACTGCTCTCACTGCTGGTCATGGTAAACGCTGGACTCATTTACACACAAAATTATAAAATTATAGCTTATGTATGATTATAGAATCCTAAAGTTTTAAGTCTTAGGACTCAGCCCATAATTAAGATCTAAAGTAGTTGGACTGCTGCTGCATTTCAGGTGAATGCTTTTACAGAATCTTGATGTCCTCCTGAGATTCCTTTCTATTATTCTGTAAAGTGTCAAATGTATTTGCATGGCTCTTTACAGTTTACGATATGATTCCACAAAAATTAACTCATTTCATCTTATAATCTTCCTTTTACAGAGGTAAAAACTGAGGCTGAGAAAGTTTAAAGAAAATTCACTTTACGTAACTGGTACTGGCTGATAATTAAACCAAAGTTTTGTGCCTTTTCATCATACTGTGCTACCTTTCTACAAATAGAGTGTGAGGGAAAGTGAACTCAGTTCCTTCAAAGTGGCTTCATAATAGATAATATGTCCCTGAAGTTAGAGCACACAACAAAACAGCAGTATTAAAAATAGTTCCAGCCCAACTTTCTGGACAGATGCATCCATTCATTTGTCCAACCATGCATTCAAAAAATGTTTTTGAGTGACTTCAATTGCCAGGCACTATTTTGGGTATTGGGATTATGACTATGACTAAAACAGATGAAGTCCCTGTTCTTTTCTGATGCTTACATTCTAGTTGGGGAACACAGCTAAACAAATTAACAAATTGTTAAACTGTCATGAGATAATAAATGCCAACAGGAATACATGATGGTTAATTTTAATGTGTCATCTTGACTGAACTATGGGATGCCAAGATAGCTGGTAAAACATTATTTTTTGGTGTATCTCTTTGGGTATTTCTGGAAGATATTAGCATTTAAACTAACACACTGAGTAAAGAATATCCACCCTCACAAATGGGGGCAAATGTCCTCCAATCCATTGAAGGCTTGTATTGAACAAAAACACAGAAGTAGGGTAAATTGACTCCTGTCTTTAGCTGGGATATCCATCTTCTTCTGTCCTTGGACACTGGGACTCTGGGTTCTTGGTTCTTTTGGCTCCAGGACTTATATAAGCCACCACCTCCAACCCCCAGTTCTTAGGCCTTCAAACTCAGATGGAGCTATACCATTTGTTCCTCTGCTTCTCAGGCCTTTAGTCTTGGACTGAATTATATCCCTGGGTTTGCTGTTTCCCCAGCTTCCAGATAGCAGATAGTGGAACTTCTAGGTTCCATAATTGCATGAGCCAATTCCCATAATAAATCTCTCACTCTAGGAAACTACTATGCTCTAGAGCTTACTCCCTTTCTCCTACTCAAGAACATGTGTCCACAAGTTCTCCCTTATTTTTTCTGTGTCAATTTTTCTTTCCATAACTGGGTTAATCCTATTGACACAAATGTGCTACTAATTTTCCCAACTTAAACAAATTTTCTCTTCATATTTTATTAACTTTGTTAGTATGCCATTTTCTATACCTTTTACAGCAAAATTACCCCAAAAGACTTATCAATTATCACCATCTTTAGCTCTTCTTCCATTTTTTTCCCTCAACCTATCCAATCAGGCCATTCAACTACACAACTTTGATGAATAGCTCTCATTTAAGTCCCCAATGACCTCCGTCTTCTTAAAACCAATGGCCGATTCTCAAACTTCATTTTATTTGAACTATTAGCAGCATGTGAAGTGGTTGATCACTTCCCCTTTTGAAACACATTCTCTGCTAAACTTCTAGGACATTAAAATTTCTCAGCGTTCTTCCTAGGCAACCTGGCCATTCCTTGGTCTACTTTGTGAATCTCTGACTATTGCTGCATCTTGATCCTCTGATATCTTTCCTTCTTTATTCTCATTTTCCAGCAGTCTAATTTAAAATCCATCTAGATGCTGACCTCTCCCAAATATACATCTCTAGTTAATACCTCCCTCCTTACTTCCAGACTCATAGAGTCCATTGCTTATCTGACGTTTTTGCGTAGATGTCTGAAAGTCAGTGGAATCCAAATATGTATAACACTGAATTCTCTTTATGAGTTCCTTCAACCTGCTCAACCCTAAAGTCTTCCCTATCTTAATAAATAGCAACTCTTCCAGTTGCTCAGGCCTGGAGTCATCTTTGACTCTTTCCCTCAAAACCTTAATTCAATCTCTCAGTTCTACTTTCCAGTTCTGCTTACAACTATCTCCTACCAGGTTTACTCAACCACTCTGGTCCAAGCTAATGACATCACTTGTCATAATATCATACCAGCTTTCCAACTGGTCTTCCTGCCTCCACCATGATCCCCTTACAATCTCTTCTCAACCCAGCATCCAGAATCATCCTTTCAAAAAGTACAGCAGAACATGCTATTCCTTTTATCAAAACCCATTTAATGGTTTCCTGTATCTCAAATTAAAATTTCAAGTCCTTACGAAGGATTTTAAGGTCCTAATCATTTGTCCCCTGCTCTGTCTCTGACATCATCTTTTTTTTTTTTTTTTGAGACGGAGTCTCACTCTATCACCTGGGCGGGACTGTAGTGGCATGATCTCGGCTCACTGCAACCTCTGCCTCCTGGCTACAAGCAATTCTCCTGACTCAGCCTCCTGAGTAGCTGGGATTGCAGACACCTGCCACTATGCCCAGCTAATTTTTGTATTTTTAGTATAGATAGGGTTTCAGCATGTTGGCCAGGTTGGTCTCAAACTCCTGACCTTGTGATTTGCCTGCCCCTCAACCTCCCAAAGTGCTGGGATTACAGGCATGAGCCACCACGCCTGGCCTCTGACATCATCTTTACCTACTACTCTTGCTCACTCTATTCCAGTCATACTGGCCACCTTGGTGTTTCTTAGGGACACTGGGTATACTCTCAGGACCTCTACATTTACTGTTCCCTCCACCTGGAACACTCTAGCTCCAGAAGGCTCACTCCCTTATCTCTTTCTGGCCTTTGCTCATATTTTCTCAGTGAATCTGAACTTGACTGTCCTATTTAGAATAGCAACCCTTTCTCCTGTCCCAATCTAGTATTTCTTATTTCTCTACACTATTTTATTTTTGTCTTCAGCACTTATCACCCATCTCACACACAATATTCCTACTTATCTATTTGTCATTTCTTTCCGCTAGTATTCTCAAAATACTGTTTCGAGAGCAAAGACACATATGTTTTACTTATTGTTATATTCCCACACCCAGGAGAGTGTCTGGCATGTAGAAATAACTCAGTACATATTATTGAAGGAGTAAAGACTAAGTTTTTTTTTTTTTTTGAGACGGAGTTTCGCTCTTGTTACCCAGGCTGGAGTGCAATGGCGCGATCTCGGCTCACCGCAACCTCCGCCTCCTGGGCTCAGGCAATTCTCCTGCCTCAGCCTCCTGAGTAGCTGGGATTACAGGCATGCACCACCATGCCCAGCTAATTTTTTGTATTTTTAGTAGAGACGGGGTTTCACCATGTTGACCAGGATGGTCTCGATCTCTTGACCTTGTGATCCACCCACCTCGGCCTCCCAAAGTGCTGAGATTACAGGCTTGAGCTACTGCGCCCGGCCCCTAAGACTAAGTTTTAAATAACTTTTTTTTTGAGAAATTCTGCTATAAAAAGAGAGCACAGATATGGAGTGCAGGGAGGATGAGGTAAGGTTTAATTTTAAGATGTGTAATATTACAGAATGCTTATATGTTAACAGAAATGATCCACTAGAGAGAAAAAATGTGATAATACAGGAGAAAAAGGAATATCTATATGAATCATATCATTAAGTAGGACATAAGAGATGACATAACTCAAAGAACTTTGTTTAGAGGGGAGAAAAGACAGTTTATCTATAGAAACAGGAGAAAAGACGAAGAATATGGCTACACATGCAAGTGGGTGGGATCATGTAAAATTTCTGATTGCTTATTTCCTCCTCAGCCAATTTCCTTTCTGCAATACTTAATATGAAAAAAGAGGCACTGGAGACTTGAGACACAAGAAGGTATGAAACGATCCTCCAGAGAGTGGAAGAGTGAATTAATTAAAGGAAGGTAGCAGGATTGCCAGACTCACTTACATTTAGTTGTCATGAATTTCAAATGAGACCACTCAGCATGGTAGTGTGTTTGCTCCAGCATCTTCAGATACATATGCAGGAAGGAGTAGAGTGAGATTTCAGCAGGGTTAGTACTTTGCCAGGCAAATGTGAAGCAGTAGAGATGACTAAGACTGTTGATGGTGTATATAATACCGGAATTATAATGATGGACCATGAGGTCTAGGCTGGGTAAGATGGGATGTGAGGGCAAGGGGTGAGAGTAGGATGGGAATAGTCAGAAACATTGCAAAGGTGATAAAGTAAATGAATTGGCCATTCCAGTGAAGAATTTTTGATTGGGGGAATAAATCATAAGATAGGAGCCGTTAGTCAGAGAGGACATTTGAAAATTGGATTATGGAAGGATGCAGTTATTGGCAATAACAAAGTAAAGGGCCTGGAGTAGTTGGCTGAGATAAAGTGGAGGGCAAGCTTGCTGGAGAAGAGGTCAAGAATTTAGAGACCAGGATATTGGAAGAACCAACTATGTGAATACTGAGAATACCAAGAATTTTAAAAGTATACTGTTAAAAAGAAAACAATGGGAAGATGCTAACATTTTTTTTTTTTGAACTGATAGTGGCACCTTTCATTATCTCTGGTGATAGAATGGAGGAGGTGTTACTTCCCATTCTATTGATAATTACAACAAAAAGGAGTAGCAGGTGATATAGCTATGTTGGCACAACCTTCAAAGGAACCAGGGGATTTTATGGAGAAGGCATGGGAAATGATCTGGAATTGGTAATGAGGTACAAGGAAGATAACTTCCCCATTTCAAGGCTCAGTGATAAGAAAGATGCCTGCGGCAGAAACATGAATCAGAAGACAGGTTTTGGTTGGAGCAAGAAAGTGAAGGAAATATTCTGAGAAGAGGTTAAGAATACAGCTGAGACTCCATCAGCAAAAATGTCCTTCATTAGTTCCTATGCCTGAATACCCATAAGTTTCCCTTTTTATAATATGTTAAAATAAGACAATACCATTTCTAGGAGTTGTATTAGTTTCTTGGGTTTCTATAACAAAGCCCAAAAACATTAAAAAAAAAAACCAGAAATCTATTGTCTCACAGTTCTAGAAGCCATAAGTCTGAAATCAACCAGAGCCATGCTCCCTAAGAAATCTATAGGAGAGAATCCTTCATCTCCTTTAAAGTCTGACGTTTGCCAGCAATCCTTGGTGTTTCTTGGCTTGTGGACATTCTCTAATCTCTGCCTCCATCATCACACAGAGTTTTACCTGTGTGTCTCTGCCTTCTATTCTTATTCTTATAAGGGTACCAATCATATAGGATTCAGGGCCCACCCTATTCCAGCATGTTCTTGTCTTAACTAATTACTTTTGCAATTACTTTATTTCCAAACAAGACCACATTCCGATGTACTTGGAGTCAAAACCTCAACATAGTTTTTTTGGGGAAACAATTAAACTCACAACAGGGGCATTGAGAAAAACAGTGTACACCTTTTATGGAATGTGTTAATATATATACATTTTTAATAGATGAGATCTCCATATGTTGCCCAAGCTGGTCTTGAACTCCTGCGGTCAAGTTATCCTCATACCTCTGCTATCAAAGTACTGGGATTATAGGTGTGAGCGAACACATCTGGCCTTTGTTCACGTTTTAAGTCATTCAGGATCTTGTCTTACTCAGTAAATGAGGCCTGGTAACCCAAATGCTTAAGAAATGTCAATTTTTTATAAAACACATGACAACCTAAACAGAGAAAAAGTGTTATATGCTATGCATGTGATGTAAAGTCACAATACCGTAAGTATCTAATGATGTGGGTGATAATGCCACTGACCCTACAAGGATGGCCCTGTTGACTCAGAAGGGAAGCATTAAACTTTTACATTGAGAGTCTTGGCCATCTTCTACCATTCTTGTAGCTCTATAATTTTAGAACGTTAAACCAACTAAGACTCATGAGCCTATGGATCTGTGAGTAGGGGAAAGCTTGTCAAAAGGTGATGCCATAATTTTTATCAGCATATTACGGCACAGATATGGAAAGGAGGGGAAGAAAAGTACTCATTTGGTTCTTTAATCACAAGTTGAAAAAGGGTCCCAAAGATTCCAGCCTCTGAGATACTCCAAAGTATTACACTCGAGGCCTGAGCTCCTAGCTATGGCTATAACATCTCCCCTGCTTGTCTTAAATGAGTTCGATGAATAAGAGATGTCACTCTTCCACAATGGAGAAAACCCAGGCGATGCAGCCGTTTACTGTGCACTTACTAGATGTTGCGCTCTATACTAGTCCCTTGATCTACTGCAAGTGGGGACCTCAGACAGGCCTGCATCCTGTGCCCACTGAGGGCTGCATCTGGGAAACTGTCCTGTGATCCCGGGTCTTGGAAATAAACTAACGGATGTTTCTAGTTTCTCACATCTAGTAGCAGGCAGGTACATAACAAATCTTTTCTTCCAAATTAACGCAAATATTCTCTTTGGTTTCAATTTGACTCACTGCAAATTCTGCAGTGGTGGAGTCCATATTAATGAAGTTTGTTACGCTGAGGAAAGTGATCTGATTATTTGACCCTTCTTACCTTGTCGGAATGGAGCCAGCATTTCAAAAGGGAGGGTAAGGCTGAGGTTTATTACTCGAAGGTAATGTCTTTCATGAAAGATGCGGAATCCAACTGCTTAGTAGTATATCTATCCCTCTCTATTTCCTACACAGCTGGTAAGAAATGAAGTCCCTCATTCTATTACTCTAATTGAATTCCAACTTGGGTAATTATACTATAATTAAATAAATTTTCCCCATAGTTTTAATTCACTGATAAATGGTGCTAGTCAAACAGCTACAGTACATTCCCAGAAACACATCCCCACTACATTTCAGTGATAAGCAAAGTGATTTATATTTGGAATATGTATGTATAAAAAGATGCACAGTTCATAAAATAGTTTAGGTATCATTCATGATTACATATGCTTTGCTCAGCATGAGATAACATTAATTTCTATTACAATCTTTCATCTGATTTCTCATATGCTTAGTGCCAAAAGAAATAAGACAGCTAATTAGCATTTCTTGTTTTCAGAGCAGTTTTTGTTTAGTTATCTAGGAGCCTGAATTGATTTGTATTTTTAATTTTTAAACACCTTTCATTATCTCTGAGTGATAGAATGGAGGAGGTGTTACTTCCCACTCTACAGATGAAAAAAATTGAGGCAGGCTTCCCAAGGTGAGGAAGCTAGTTAGCTCCAGTACCAGCCTTGGAACCCAAGCTTCCTCTGATCCCCTGGCCCTAGGGCTCTTTCTGTTAAACACTATCTATCAAACACTGGGTCACTATCAATCACTTTAGTGTTACTAATGAGAAAATAAAGAGTAGCATAGTTGTAATCTGTGTTATGGGGTCATTAATTTGTCATAGAATGATTTAGCCAGGAGCTGGAGGCCTAATGACTAGGTCCTGATGCTGTTCTTGGATCATGAAATTATGAAGCTTCTTTGTGTCTGAATATTATTATACAGTACAGATGAACTGGAATAACAATTCAAAATATGGTGCAAAATAATTCAAATTTCATTTTTGTTCTAATGACCTTTCTTAAAGGGTTGTAGCTAGCTTTTAATAAAAGATATTAAAGACAACATCAAAATACTCACAAAAAGCAGCAGTAGCAGGGGTGTTATAACGATGCCCTAAAAGAAATAAAGAGAGGATGATTATTTATCAGAGAAAGCAGGACACTTTCTTTGCCACTGTAAACTCTGAAGCATGGGAGTGCTTATCTTCTCTTTAATAAAATCTAGGAGATAAACAGCAGAGAGTCCTAATCTTAGCTTTCCCTTCCATAATGCCTTAACATCTCTATTACAATTATTTGTATTTGGCATCATAAAAGTACAACCATGAATCTGCCGTAGGTTCATCTTTCCTTTTGTAAACCTAAATTCCCTTCCACACTGCACATGGATCACACAGATAGAAGCTGGTGCCTGGCAAGCTTCCCTACTCCAAGGCTTTCAACTCTAACTTGGATAAAATGCCCCTTTTTGAGAGAAGACAGGTGGTTTAGTCCCAGTTGGGGTCCTCTCCTGAGCAAAGACCACGTCAGTTGTGATGAATGAGATGTCATGATTTTGTAATGCGAACTGATCTCCCCTAGGAAATGAGCTGGGATCTCAAAACTCATTTCACTTGATTAGACTCCATGTCTCCATGGTGGAAGGCAAGTCTTTCATCTAATTCAGCCACATAGGACCACCTCGGTCCCTCTGCCTCCCCTAGGCAGAAATGAGCAAAAGATTTGTTTTCTTCGATGACAGGGAACAGTTTGAGGCTGTTGCCAATGAGGCAGAATACCAGCTTTTAGGTTTCTTGAAGGCAAATCTTTAAAACTAAGTGTTTGAGTTGGGAGTTGAAATGACAGGCTTCAGTTCTGGAGCAGCACATGACTACTGGCCCTTCTTAGTTTTTCCTTTCTCTCTCAACACTTCATTATGATTTATACAAGAAAAAGCATTTTAGATTTTTATTAATGAATTCTACTTGGAATTTTAAAATTTCATAGAATCTGAGGGTGTGTGCCTAAGAGAGAAAAGAGACAGAGAAAGAGAGATAGACAGACAGACAAATACACACACACACAGAGAGAGAGAGAGAGAGAGAGAGAGAGAGAGAGAGAGAGAGACAGAGGTGCTATACCCAGACAGTGCCCAGGATCCAGATTTGGGACTACTTCATTACTTTTGGAAGAAAAAAAGTCCTTTTGGTATTTACATGAAAGTCCCTTTGTCATAACAGTCACTCAATTGTTTTGCATGTGGCCCAAGAGGGATGGGCTTATCTTAAATGAACAATGCTACCATGACTTTCTTGGGCATATACACATATGAACATCCACAAACAGACTTGTTTTATTGTTAAATAATAGAATGAATCCTTTTTCATTGTGCATACTTTTGCAGTTGGCAAAAGAGAATACAGTATTTTAATCTAAGAATCACTTTACATCCTACTTATTAAAATAGGTATTGTGGCCTATCAACTCCATTTATCTGTGAAACAGGCTCTCAACACATTTAGGAGAGCTAAATGTGCTAAATGCCAAATTAATTGATAACTTAGAAGGGCTACTCTCCTTAAGTGACTTGCAGTAACTTCAGACTTTAGGAGGAATTCCAAACTTTACAGGGCCACATGAAAATGAAAATATCTGGCTGACTCAGTCTATATGGGAGCCATCCAATTTCAAGTACATTTGTTTAAACATATAATTGAACATATACTTATATACTGGGTACTGTGCTCATCCAAGAGATTCAAGAGTGAGTACAACATGGTCCCTTTGCTTAAACAGCTTATAATCCAGGAGAGGACAATTATGTATAAACAAGGTTCAAAACAGAGTGATATAACTGCTGCCACCGGCGCTGCCACCACTACCTGTATGCATTGTTCAGGGACCTGAAGATTCATACCCCCCACACCTGTGCCACCACAGCTAGCGCCCATGTGCACCATTGCAGGGCCTGAGAATAGGCCCACTCTGCCTGCACTGGCACATGTGCACATCATCTGAGGGTCTGGAGATTGACATGTGCTACCACTGGCATCTGCAGGCACCAGATGCAGACCAGAGGACAGGTCAGCCCCATCTGCCACCAGTGCACTGGCACCTCTGCACATCATATGGGGGCCTGGGGATTGACCCGCCCTGCTCGCTACCACCAGCACCTGTGCACACCTTTGGGAGGCCTCAAGAGAAGCCCACCCCATCTGTTGTCTCTGTTACCAGCACCAACATACACCCTTGAGGGGACTAAGACTAGGCCTGGTTTACCTGCAGTTGGCACCTGCACATGTCATCTGAGGGCCTGGGGATTAATCCATCCCTCCTACGTGTACCATGTGGGGGCCTGAGGATGGGCCTCCCTGTGTACCACTACTGTGCATATTATCTGGGGACCTTGGGATTGACCCACCCTTCTTTGTCACCACTGGTGCTCGTGTGGACTTATTGGGGTGCCTGAGCAGAGACCTGTCTCACCTGCCACAGCAGCCACCAGTGCCTGTGCACAACATTCTGGGACCTGGGAATTAATCTGCCCCATCTACTGCTGCTGACACCTGTTTGCATCATTGCTGGGCCTTAGGAGAGGCTGACCCTCTTTTACCGCTGCTTCTGCTAGCACCAATGCACAGTGTCAGGACCCACTCTGCCTACTACCATCAGCACCTATGCAAACCATCCAGGGCCTAGGGACAGGTCCGCACTGCATTCCACCACCACCACCACTGGGTTCCATGAACTGGACTGTCTGGAGTCCCTATCCCCAACAATGCCTCACCACAGCCTCCACTAACAACCGCAACAGATACCACTGAGCTGATTACAGCTGAAGAAATACAGAGATTACATTACTGTGCCCATCAAGAATCAAAGCCAAGGCAACCTACCCATCCAAAACTATAGACATATCTATAGGAAAAGTCTTTCCCTACTAAAGCCAATCCATAAAATCGGAAGAAGTAACTGTTATGCCAGATGTACAGTAAGGACAAAAAAAATATGAAAAAGCAAGAAAACATGACACCTCCAAAGGAACACAATAATTCTCTGGTAACGGAGCCAAAGGAAAAGGAAATTTATGAAACGCCTGAAAAAGAATTCGGCATAATAATATTAAAGAAAATCAGTGAGATAGAAGAATGTTGTTATCCACGGGTTTTTCTGCTTGAATACTTCTAATGGATAGTCACTGACACATGATAGTTTCTTTGCAGCTCTTCCAAGGACTTACAGTATTTGTTTCTAAAATGGTAAAAGTTTTTCTAGCAAATAGGAAGTATTTGCTAATTCTGGATTTAATATTCCTTCTTATTTTCTTAAGAATAGCTGTTCAAGTTCATTAAGACTGAATCACTTTATAATGCTGAAATCTTTTTTTCAATTGTATTAGGAAGTGAGTCAGCCAGGAGGCATTCACTTTGAGAAGAGTACCATAATTTTTAATAAAGTCATCACAATTATTAAAATAATAAAAACTAACATTTATGTAGTACTTATGTTGGATACTATAACAAGGATTTTATGTATGTTATTTCATGTAATCCTCACAACAATTCTCTGATGTAGGTACTATTATTATATTATCTCCATCTACTAGATAAGAAAGCTGAGCCTCAGAGAGGCTGGGTGAAGTAGGAAGAAGCAATGCCAGGAATTGGACCTCTCCTTGTTTCAGGGTCTGTGCTCTTGAATGGTGTAAATAAAATCTTTGCGATCTTAAGCTATTTCCTCAGTGGTGTGTTTTAAGAGTAAATCTAAGCGCAACATCGGACTCAGTATGTCTTTTTGATGACATAAAACAAATTGAGAAGTAAGTCTTCATGTCATGGCAGATGCATTTTTTTAGAGTCAAGTTTTTGCAAATATCAGTGGTAAAAAGTGTGAGCTAAACATTTAAACTGTGTCAGCAACAATCATTGCAAGCAAGAAAATCAACTCAACATGTTATTTTCTTTTGAGTATTTACAGCTCAATGTAATTATTTCTCTTTCCTAGGTAAATTCTCCTGAAAATGCGTAAAACCAAAGGAGATAAGCACTTCTAGCAAAAGATGTTACCCCCTCCTTGCAGATTCAAGGTCAAGACATAGTTTTAGCATCCTTGCAATTGGGATGGTGTATAACACTTTCCAATTGCAACACCTGAAGAAGTGAAGTCACAAATTGACTGGCTTCCATCGTCTACTGAAAAAACTTTCAGAAAATCCATTTACACCTCAGATATGAATGACTTGGTGAATGTATTTCAATGAATTTAGTGGAAAGGAAAAAAGTGTCAAATCTCAGATACAGATTTAGTTGCATCAAAATACAAACAAAAAACTCCAGATAACAAAACAACAAAACTGTGAATGTGCTTCTCTCAGCAACAGGACTTGCAGAAAAAGGCAAAACTAAAGTGAAATTATGAAATTTTTGAAATAGAAGATGTTATCAAGAGGTGTTGTTGCAACAACTACAAAGATCACACAGATACTAAACTTGACTTTTTAGATTTGTCTCCAGGACACTGCATTAACTCAGTTTTCACAGAATAAAAAATATGAGTTTTGAAATGGATCTTAGAGATACCCTGATCTAGTCCTTATCTAAAGTGTGAACCCCTCTCTCCATCTCCCTCACATCCTTATATAATGCTAAAACCTACTTTTCAGTTGTATTAGGAAATGAGTCAGCCATGATGCGTTCATTCTGACAAGAGCACCACAATTAAGCTTTGAGAAAGTGATCACAATTATTATTAAAATAATAAAAGCTAAGATTTATGCAACACTTATCTTGGATACTGTATTAAGGACTTTGTGTTATTTTATGTAATCCTTACAACTCTGTGAAGTAGGAGAGCATTATATAAGGATGGAAACTGTGATGGCTGTGCCTTTGCCAGAGAATCTCCCAGTGAGAAGACACCCTTGCTCTGTGGGCAAACAATGGCCTAGTTGAAGGTTTCGCATGAGGAGAAAGCTCTTTCTTATACAGATCCCAAATCACTACCACTGCTGCTCTGTCTTCCCCTTGAAGCAATTTAGGGCAAGCCTCACCCTCCTTCCTGGTGACGGCCTTTTAAATGATGCTTCTGAGTGGTGTAAATAAAAATCTATGTGTTCTTCAGCTATTTCCTCAGGGTTATATTTTAAGAGTAATGCTGAAGTTAGCATTTTAGTCCCTATACTAAGTTTTCTCTAGGATAAAAGTCCTCAGTTCCTCCACTATCCCTCTTAGGGTAGGGTTCTGAGCTTTCTCTTAGACATATACTCACCTAGATAAATATAAGGGTCCACAATTAAGTGTCAATCTCATTTATTAGAAATTGACCAAAACTTGGAAATGAGGCAACAAGAGGGCAGCATGTTCCTCTAATGTCATCTTGGAGTATTATCTATCAGCCAGTCCAAGGTTTACTTAACCATTTATATCTCTGTTTGACTTCTATTTACTATTGGTTAAGACCTAGACTATAAAATTAGGTGTTAACTTACAGAGTTTTGTTCAATAGTGATGGAAATGATTTCTGCCTAGTATAAAAAATAACCAGAATAATTAGATTTTATTGCCCTATGGGCATTGGTCAATTTTGTTTCTAATTTAGCATACTTATTTCAGTATGCTTTTCTAATGGCCTGGGTAACCTCCATTTTTATAATCTCTTCGGAACTAGCTTTACCATCCTGCTGATTTCCTCATTATTCAGTTAAATAAATGTTTGACATGTGTTCATTCTGTATGTGTAAGAAAGCAATGTTTTTAATTTTTCAAAAATTATACTTTGACAACTCCTTTCTTCTGAATTTGTACTAATGGAAATATCATTTAAAAAAAGATTAATGTCAACCTAAACCTCCAGGCTATCTTCACCTTTTGTCCTGTGGTCAGTATACAATAATATCTTAAAAAGTTAGTGAAAAGTTTATTCTTCAAGAATAAAATGATGTCCAATCAATATTTAATGCATGAGACTAGCCAAAAAATCTTAAGCAACAAATTATAAAGAGGTGGTATAGGGAATTCTGGACACATCTAAATTTCTGGATATGTAAAGACATGGACCTATTCCTGGATTGTAGTGATCCCATTAAAGCGATGTCACCCTCTGAGGCCTTATAGGAATGGCAGCTGGCTTATCCTAATGACGTTACATTTAATTAAGCAAACATTTATTGAGTACTATGCATCATACATCGCTGGTGCTGAGGGAAAAAGGTGAATATATGGTTTATGCCATAAACAGTTCCCACTAGAGAAAGCTAAAGAAAGCAGTTCTACCTTGATATTATCTAACTTTAACACTTTGGTCAAAAAATACCTCTATCATCTTATTCTCAAAAGAGTATGACTTTTTATCAGGTCAAAATTAAGAGTCTTATTCATTTACATTAAACACTAGCTTATTAGATTTAGCCTATTATCTTTTTAGATTTTGATTTGTCACTGACAAATTCAACATATACCTACTTAGTGACTCCCATGCCGGACCCTATTAGATGCTGAGACACAGAAGTGAATGACGCATACACAATCAATGCTGACACAGTGGTGAATGACGCATACACAATCAATGCCCTCAACGTTTTTTAGAGAAGACAGTTAAGCAATTACAATAAAATGATAATGTTCAAAATGAACATTACAGTGAGCTATGAGAGTGCTTAATAGGGAGGTGAAAGCAATTATGATGAGAACTTAAAGAAGAAAAGGAGTTAACCAGGCAAAGGAGTCACAGACAAAAAAGAAGGGGAGGGAGAGGAAACACAGGCAGGGAGAAGAGACGAAAGGCTCTGGAGGCAAGAAGAACACATAGAAACTGAACATGAAGAGCAGAATATGAGGAGAGCAGCTGTGAGAGATGAAGTTAAAAGACAGATGAATCAGAAAGGCCTAGTAATTTATGGTAAGGAGTTTGGGCTTGACTTCAAAGCAAGGGGAAGCCACTGAAAGTTTATGTAGCCATGGGTGTGGGGAGGAGCAATGGCAATGGCACGATGCTCTCTGTGGTTAGGTAAGAGTCACTCTGTGTGTATTTTAGAGAAGACATTAAAGCAGAAGATTGGAGGGAGGCAGCCTAAGGAGGATGTTGCTCAGGACTCCAGGCAGAAGTTGACCTGGGAAAAGACGATGGGCACTTAGTCATCAAGATGGACAGACAAAACAGATTCAAAACGTATTTGAAAACTAGACTAGTAGACTGTTAGATTAAGTTTGTGGGGCAAGTGTCAAAACAGAAGGACGAACAGTTTCTTAGTGTTCTGAGTTCAGTGATTCTTGACCAAACAGGAGATCATGGAGCCAATTACTGAGCCAGGGTGGAACTGGGGATGCACAGATTTATTTTTGTTGGGAAAGATGATGAGTTTGAGGTATCTGCAAGGCCTCCAACTAGAGATACTGTGATCACTGGATTTATGGGACTGAAACTCAGAATAGGGTCTGGCCAGTGAAAACAGCTGAGTAGTCCTCAGCATAGAGCTTGGTGCAGTGGTTTACTGCTACAGAAAAGAAGTTAATAAATGTACACTATAGATTGAAGCTCATTGAAGGCCTAAATGAAAACAATTTCAATAGATGACTAGCGTGAAAGTTAAATTGGAGTAGACGGATGGCTAAGAAAGAAGAGAGAAAAGAGGCAATTTGGACAACTCTTTTAATAAGTCTAGCTATAAAAAGGAGGAGAGAAATACAGCAGTAATGTAAGGAGAGTGAAAGTGTGGTAAAGGGAGTTTGCTGTTTTTTTTTTTGTTTTTTTTTGAGATGGAGTTTCGCTCTTGTTACCCAGGCTGGAGTGCAATGGCGCGATCTCGGCTCACCGCAACCTCCGCCTCCTGGGTTCAGGCAATTCTCCTGCCTCAGCCTCCTGAGTAGCTGGGATTACACACACGCATCACCATGCCCAGCTAATTTTCTGTATTTTTAATAGAGACGGGGTTTCACCATGTTGACCAGGATGGTTTCAATCTCTTGACCTCGTGATCCACCCGCCTCAGCCTCCCAAAGTGCTGGGATTACAGGCGTGAGCCACCGCGCCCGGCTTGTTTTTGGTTTTGTTGTTTGCGTTGTTTTGAAATAACCTTGAGGATTCTTAATTCATAGAAAAGAGGTAAAAGAGAGTCACGGGAATAGAGATTTAGTAAAGAGAAGGAGCTTTATTGCGCCTAAAGAGGCATCAGGGAAGGAGCTCTAGCACACGGCTAGAGGGTTTAACTTGTAGAAGAGCAGAGGGTGGGTACCTCTTCATTATAAAAGAAGAGCAGAGGATGCAGTCGGTATAGATGAACATAGGCTTGAATGCTTGCTGTTGGAAAGTTGAAGAAATTTTTCATGTAAGAGCTTCTCTTTTCTCTATTTTGTAGAATGTGAATAATTTACTAAAAGGAGGGGTAGATGGGCGCAGAGGAAGAGGAAAGTCAGTGACTGAGAACCTGTGTTAAGACTATTGTGAGAGAGTGTCTAAGGTTGTGAAGGGTCTGACATTACCACACTTTCAAGATGACAAGTTGGCCTCCCTAAAGTGTTCAAGTATGCTGGCAGAAGACTCAAAAGTCCTGGATCAGAGCCAAAGGATTTTACCACTCACAGAACAGCAAGCAGCCTAAGCATGGTGTTCATGTCGGTTCCCCTTGTCCCCAAGTCAAACAGATGATATAGATGTGCTCAAATGGATGCCTGCACAAGCAGTGGACTGCATCCCAGGGAAGGAATATTGAGATTAGGAAACCTAAATCTTTAATAACAGTCAGAAAGCAAAGCTCCTCTTTGTTCTAGAGTTGAGAACAAAGGGCAGACAGTGCCTCTGCTGACAAAATGTATAGAAACGTGAGGCACAGAGAGAACTGTCACCCAACAGAGGAACTGTCCTGCAGACCAACCCAGTTGATATAGGTCTTCTAAAATATGAGTTATTAAGCTTATTATTGCTCCCATTGAATACCACCACTGAGCTAATATTCCCATACAAGGAAATGATAATCAGGTAATCATTTTGAAATGATCAGAAAAACATACTCTATAAGATGACATTGATCCTCTAATACTTCATGGATACTCTCATTTAAACAGGATTCTAACCAACTGAAGTGACTTCCAATTCATAATTTACTCTCTGTCTTTTCTTAAAATGGCTGAATCTGCTAAACGTCTTTTTGAAATCTAGATCCTCACTAGATTGAAATGTGATCTGAGGACCAGCAACACTGAATTCACCTGGAAGCTTGTGAGAAATAGCTGAGTATCAGACTCCACCCCAGAACTACTGTATCATAATCTACATCTTAGCAAGATCCCCAGGTAGTTTGTAGGCACATTAAAATTTTTAAAAATGGATTTAGATTCTAGAGCAGAGGTTGGCAAACTTTTTCTGTGTAAGGCCAAATAATAATTATATTAGTCTTTGCAGGGATACTGCTGCAATTACTCCACTCTGCCGTTGTACCTGGAAAGCAGCAAAAGACAATAGGTAAACAAATTGGCATGGTAAGATTTGCCCCAGGGCCATAGTTTGCAGATCCCCACTCTGAAGTATTGCTTTGAATTAATTATATTTTAAACAGGAATAAGCATAACAAACTTGTTTTTGATAACTTGGCTTTGAGTGAACACAGACTGGCTTCTAAACATCACATCATGCTCCTTTGTAACTCCTTATAAACCACTATTTAATGACCCATACTTTCATTTTTCTTTAGATAGATAAAATTACTAGTTAATAGTGGGTAAAATCCACTTTCTTCATCTTTTTGGTATTTGCAGTAACATTTGCACATTCCCAGCAGCTGCTGATTCTGCTCCTTCTCTTTATAATGTTAAAGATGGTGATTCAAGAATCTCAAATGTAGGTTTCCTCAGGACCCTATGATGTAATTTGTCTGGGCCAGCAGATAGTCTGCTTACCTTGGGCCTGCTTTCCTTTGCCAATATTTACTTTACCATTTGTAATCTAAAGATGGTTCTCCTTTTCAAGAATAATTGGAAGCAAAGGGATGGGGATCAGTGCAGAGGGGGAAATTAAGGATGCTGAATAAGAACAGAATGTATGGAGTTTAGGGCCCTAATATCTAAAGCTATAAAAAAGAGGAAAGATAAATACAAGAACACAAAAGTGGAATAATATGTACATTGCTGATTAGAACTAACATAGTGATATATATTAAAGATGAAAAACAGCATTCAAACTTAGGACTTCTCTTTTTCATTTTTAACTGAAAAAGCAAATCTTCAGGCTATGTAAACACGTAAAGAACTGTATTATATTAATTTGGCTTTTCCTGCACAGGTTAACAGTGACAAAAACCATCTGAAATTTAATTAGAGCCCAGAGACACATAGATGTGGGAACTTTCTATCATTTTCCAAAAGATTTTCATGTAAATATCTTCTAAGTTTATAGATTTGATATGCAATAAATAATTTTCTAAAGAAGTTTCTTAAAAATGCTTATTTGCAGAGTATATGTTAGACCAAGGAGGAAACAAAAGGACACTAAATCAAAGTTTATTTTTTGAAGACTAGAGTATAAAGACATAAGCTTTCACAGTGAAAGAAAGACCTACCAGAGCCCACTTTGGCCTGCATGCCTCCACCATGGCACACAGCTGCAATCTGAGTTTGCAGTTTTATTTTCTCTGAGAACATATGGAGCAGTTGATCATTAGTAGCACCACAAACATTACACACAGATGTACAGCTCTCTTAAAATGTCAAGAGGATGGTTTCACATTATCTAACGGTCAGCCAAAGTTCCTATGACCTGAATATTATACCTAGAAGCTTGTAGTGTCTCTTGCTTTATAATCATGGTTCAGTTGATACAAAATAACACCAACGTAAAAACAGCCAATATTTATTGAGGTATATTATGTACTAGGAACTGTGCTAAGTGTATTACAAACATTATCTAATTTAAAATGCTGGTAAGTAAATTGATTATCCTAATTTTATAGGTGAGAGTAAAAAACAGACTTAATGGAGACTAAGCTAAGGAAGTGTCAGGAGACAGAACTCAGCAAAAGGAATAAAAACAAAAGTTGGGAGATCAGGAGATGATCTGAGTTGTTAAAAAGAAAAAGTACAAAGGAGGAAGTAGGAAATTCAAAAGAAAAATATATTTAGGAAACAGATTATAGAAAATCAATGTAAAATATATAATATCAATTAAAATTAGCGTCAAAGAGTACATATATAATCTGCCAATTGTGTTGGAATACACGAAAATACAGCACTAAGTTAACTTTTTTAGGTCACTAGAGTAACACTGGATGTTTATCCCCACTGCCTTAAGAGATTTAATATATATCTGCCATTCTGCTCATTGATGTCTGTAATACAACAGTGCCTGGCACATATCAGGCACTCAATAAATTTTTTGCTGAATGGAAGAACAAATGAATAGATGAATATGTGTCCACAAATGTTTCTCTAAGGGAGCAGCATATCCATTTGATAAGAAACATACACACTTTCTTAAACGCTTTAAAACCCTTAGGTTTGTAATAATAATGAGACTAGCTGATATTTACTGAATGCCTACTGTGATATGTCAGCAACTGTTCCATTCTCTTTATGTTTACTAACTCATTTGGTCCTCACAACAAACCTATGAGAAAGGTGCCACTATAATTCTCATTTTACAGAGAAAATTGAGGTGCATGGACAAGAATTGTTCAGAATTCCCAAGCAGTAAGTGGCAGAATGGGCAGCCAGCCACGCAGTCTGGTTCTAGAATCCAAGATCTCTACCATTGTGTTTACATACCGGATAAGAGTTCTTTAAGAATTTAGAGAAATCAGAGAATTCTAGCTGAAAGAGACATCAGGGATAACATGTTGCCTTACTTTATAAACTGCAAAGTTGAGGCCCAAGGAGACAGTGTCTCTACTCATGGGAGCAGAGTTAGTGGAAACATAAGGAGTAGCCACACACACACAAAAAAAATTCCCTGCCCAGTTTTTTATTTCTGATACCACACTGCCTCCTACAAACCATTTGAGTAGAACAAAGCTCACATAAGACCTGAAAGCTGTTACTCAGCACTATATTATTTACCATACATATAAAGCAAAAAAAAAAAAAAAAAAAAAAACCCAAAAAACAAAAAACAAACAAACAACAACAACAAAAACCACATAGATATAAAATTAGAACAGATTAGAGGAAGGTTTTCGAAAGAGATTAAATCTTGAAATAGGCACTTTCATCCCTGCCCTAAAAGGCCCATGAATTACCAACAAGGCAATGAGAGAACGTTTTTGCAGAAGCAAGGCAGAGACGTGGAAGATGGAGGAGAGGGAGAGTATGAAGCTCAATGAGGACAGAGAAAGGAGGCAATGAAAAGTGACTTGTGGGGTTTCTCATGTAGGATCCTGGATGTTAAAATAAACTTCTAAAGTAATTAAAAATAGATTCTCTTTTAAATCAGACACTCAAAAGAATGGTTTAATCAAAACTACTATTCAGATTTATAACAGAACTTTAATATAAACAAACAAAAAACCCAGACCATGTCTACACATGTGAAAAGAATGGATTTGGCACAGCTCATCTATTCCTGTTGGATGTGTCTAAATGACAAGCACACACTGCTGTTAGATCAAGCTGTGACGATCAATACTGAGTATAAGATGGACAAAATGAATGGAGACAGCTGCACTCCACTTGCCTTGTTTCATATATCAATGGTCTGATTTACTCTGGTTTTTATAATATTTCTTAGCCAGAGCCATTCCTACAGCTTAGAAAACTGGCCCTGAACTTTGTGACTCAGAGAGGCTTCAGTCCTGAAGGAGGTAGTTTAACCAATGGTTCTAAGAAAGATTTGCATCTCACGGGAGCATCATTGGTCCACAAATCCTCCGGCCACTCCCAACACAAAGAGGCAGTAGGATCTGGGTAGGTAGTTGCTTCTTTCCCCATCTACTTCTCACCATCGACCCCAATTTTAAACAGGTTTCTCCTTAATAACGTATTTATTTATTATTTTTTTCCAAGTCTAATCTACTAGATAAGGCATTTCTTCTCATATCTTCACTTCTATTATTTTCCTGCGTTTTTCCAATTTCATTTGTCATTTTTCAAAAATTTTATTTTAAGTTCTGGGATACACGTGAAAGACATGCAGGTTTGTTACATAGGTATACATGTGCCATGGTGATTTGCTGCAGCTATCAATCTGTCATCTAGGTTTTAAGTTCTGCATGCAGCTATTTCTCCTAATGCTCTCCCTCCCTTTGTCCCCTACCCCCAACAGCTCCCAGTGTGTGATAACTATTTATTTTTATTATATATCAGTAGTTGCTTCTTTCCATATCTACCTCTCACCATTGACACCAATTTTAAACAGGTTTCTCCTTAATAATATGTTTATTTTTATTAAATATCAGGGGTGGGAGAAGAAAAACATATACTGTGTGACTGAGGTCTTAACAACCGAGAGACGCATCCTAGACTCTGAACCTCTCTAGGGCAGTGCTTTCCAAAGCCTGATGGAGCTCTCAAGGGCAGAAGGAAAGGCAGTAATAGCAAAAGGAAGAACACTGTCTTATCAGTTTATAAGAACTGGTCAATGGACTTAGCCATTTTATGACCATATAACTTTTTTTTGGTATAAAAAGTTCAGCAACTAATAGAACAAGTAAATCACTTCACCGTAATCAAATTTCACCTTATGACCCAGGAAAATGCAAAGGTTCTAGCTAAAAAATAAAATAAAATAATAAATAAATAAATAAATAAATAAATAAAAGTGATTAGACTTTTATCCTGAAAGTTTCTATGGTGAATTATTAAAAACAGTGCTGACTCATTTTCAGTTACATAGTTATATACAACTAATTCTCCTTAATGTTTCAGTAGAGACTCATTCCAATAAAATTAGTTCTAGACCTTAGCTATTGGGTGTTGTTACTAAGAAATTTTTGATAAGAAATAGCCAACACTTTCAATTAGAAATGGCTGTAGATACATTCATATCAGACATTTATTTTTAAATATTCTCTGCTAAGCATTTCAATATCTTCAGAATTTAAAAGTACCAGAGAGCAAGAAGCAATCATCTGGTAAATCACATCAATAGATTTACCTAAGAGTCTTTAAGGAAATTGAAAATCTATGTTAACATAATTTTTCTAGTTCCCCAGTAGAGGGCAACTTCTACACACTTTGACAGTTAAAAAAAACATCTATGCACACCACATTAGTAAGAATCCATGCATGTTTAAAATAAAACAATATAGCTTATGTTTATGAATGGATTTTTACAACAGGTAGCTTATAAAATGTCATGGAATTTTTAATAAGTAGTTAGGAATTGAATATATGTAATGAGTAATTAGCATTTTATGATTAATAGAAGTGTAATTGCAGGAACTTTAAAAGTAACAACCATTAGGTAACTATGATAGAATTACCAGGAACTTAAATATAAGAGAGAAATGATCAGAGTATTGTTCTTTAGTAACCATTTGGATTGAATTTCAATATAACTGAATTACAAATAGAGCTAGTGTGATGCATAAAACATTTTATTAAGAATAGGCAAAACCAACCCCCTCCAAAACCAAAAATGGCCATACACAAACATTTGAAAGTATAATTTAGAGTTTTTGATATTCCATATTTTGAACTAATTCTAATAAGTGTTTAGGTTTTAATGACATCAGACCTAAGAATGTAACAGTACACATGTATGTTTATACACAAATAGGATAAAATTCCACTATAATACATGTCATTATTATATAGTATTCTATATAGTAGTTGGACACAATATAATATGTCCTCATTCATTCATTCATTCACTCAACACTAATTTACTGAGCACTTACTATGTGCCAGATACAATTCCAGAATTCAAGGATACAGTGTGGCAAATCTGACAAAGTTCTCTGCCTTCTTGGGGCTTACATATTCTATTAAAAAGTAATATATGATAAAGCCTTCTAAAAAGATAAATCTATGAGATGGATGCTTACAACGCTAATTTTTTATTTAAAAATTTGTATCTTCTTTGGACAAAAACCTTACCAGTAGCTCTGTTAGATTGCACACAATGTAACAATCTTTTCAGAGTGTCTTTGTACGTGAATTAGAAATACTAGCGAATTTTTTTACCGGTAAATTTTAATAATAGTACTATTATACAATCATCATTTTTTAGAATTTCACTTAAAATTTTCAATTAAGCATGCAAGAATTACTCTACATCATTCTATTTATAATACTTAAACCATATATTTGTTTCAGGGCCATATTTGATATTAAAATGTGATAAGAATTTTTAAATTTATAAAAATATAATGCAAAATAAAATACAGGGCACTAGGTGGTGCTGTGGGACCTTCCAGATAAACTAACACTGCAAAGGTATGCATTTGACAAATTAGTTGTGTAGTTGATTCTACATATTTAAATGTACCTTATTTTTTACAGATAAGACAATGTACATAAATAAGAAGAGTAATATAATGAAAAAACAAAGTTTTGATAAATGACCTCTTTGAGGAAGATACAATGCCCTTTCATAATTTCATTCCCTAACTTCTGTGTTATTTAAAAAACTTTATATAATAAATGTCATTTTTGAGTTATGCTTATCAATCAGCTATTATTTTCATTTACCTTTAAAGTTATTTTTTTTAAATATGGCCAAGAATTTAAAAGACGAATAATTACACATCCTTGTCAAAGAATTTTCTATTATGTGATTTCTTATGTCACAGTATATATTGTAATCTTCTTGAGTTCTGTTTTTCTGTTTTCCCCAGACATGACTTCTTGCTGTAGAGCCACTAATTCAAATATTGACAGCCACCAGACTGTCAAGGCAAATGTACAGATTGGGTCACAAGTAAAATAATAGGAAGTGAGAGCAACCTAGGAAACCAAGAGTATATGCATTCCAATTCAGATGAAAACAAATACACACACACACACACAAACACACACCCCATACAAGCCAAAGAAAGCACATCTGTAGTCTGCATGTGGCCTGTGGGTCACTCATCTGTGACCTCTAAGTCCAATATGTTCCTAACCATTTATCTATGAGTGACACATCTCAAATATAAGCCATGAATTTCAGTTCAAATGAAGGAGTGTAAATGCTTTTCAGTTGTCTTCTACAATTGAAGGACAATTTAAAATATTTATGTGTGTCCTTCCTTAAGAACAGAAAATACTAATGATGTGGCAGATAAACCGTAGTGATCAACAGCATTACCTGCCCATGATGAGCTACTGGTTTAAAGAGAAGCACAGATTTAGCAGTCTTTTTTATGGGCATGGTCTTCCTCTTCCCTGCAGGCAGTTTCATGATTGTGAAGTAAAATAATGAAGTACTTAATATTGATACAGAAACAGATGTTTAACATCAATCAAAAAAGTGTAGAATTTATTCCCACTAGTAGTGATGGTGGAACTTAATATTATACATACAAGGTATGATTAAAAAGAATGAAAATGAATTTTTAACAAATGCAACAAAACTTAGCTAAAGGAATGTTGTTCTTCAAGTTTGTCAATGAGAGAAGTAAAACTCATTTTTAAATGATGCATCATTCTAAATGTTTTTAGCTGCCCTCAGAAAATGTTTGTGTGCCACATAGGAAAGTAAGATAAAATCACGTTATTTCTAAACTGGAAGAGACAACAAAGATTAACAATCCTCTCATTACTTTACCTTCACCTCACAAATCAGTTCTTGAAAGACAAACATAGATACGCTGCAGTATGTAGGTGAGGCTACGTACCAGAAAATGAAGTGAGCTGATGCTCACAGGAAGCTGTACAGAAATCACAGTTCACTTTGAATGGAGACTATGCCTTACACCAGTAACCAATGCAAAAATATCATTTTTCAAGAATTTTCAATATTGTCTCAACACTCAGAGGAATCTCCATCAACACCAAAATTAGTTGGAATTTTTAGAGGGCTTAATGGGTTCAAACAGATAGCTGGAAGAAGCAGTGAAAAGTAGAACTAGATTAGAGCCATGCTGCCTGAATTCTTTCATTTCACTTGTATACTATGTGAAATGCCATCCTGGATGATAGTCTTCTGGCTTAATAAGCATCTGTTTTAAAAGTGCATGTTTTCTTCTGAAGCAGTAGTTTTCATGGTGTGGCCTGGTGACCTAATGGTTCCTAAGAATTTTTGAGGGGCTCAGTGAGATAAAAACTACTTTTATAATAATACTTACATGTCATTTACCTTTTTACTCTTATTCTTTTGCAATTATACAGTGGAGTATCCAGAGGCTACATGACATGTGATATCAAAACAGATTTGATATAGAAGCAGATACGAGACTCCAACTGTCTTATGTTAAGCCAGGCATTAAAGAGATTTGTAAAATGCAAAACAATAATGCTCTTCTCATTAGTTTTTTCCTTTCTGTTTAGGAAAATATCGTAATCTTTCATACAAATCTACAAATATACATATCAAGAAGTTATTTTTAAATGAATTAATAATTTTACAGCTTTAATTTCAAACGTAGTAAATAGATATAACCCAAATAAACAACAGTTCTGGTCCACAGCAAATTTTAAGAACGTAAAGGAGTTCAAAAAGTTGGAAAACACTGTTCTGAAAGTAAGCTGTCCGCATCTTTGTCAATATGCTTTCCTCTAAATACTGGTATGAATCTGAAACTTCTATCTGAATGAAATTTGCTTAGAAGCAAGAAATGTCGAGCATTTTGAAGCAAGAGATACTTTTATGGGCAAAACTAGCTTGATGCAGAGGGATAACAGTGCCATGGGAACCACAGGCCCAGATGGAATAAATGAAGTGACAAGTAGAAGGAACAGAGAAGGAGTCAAGAGTGCAATGGCAAATGCTCTGGTTTCCAAATTTAGCTCGAGACCAATGCTACATCCAGGAAGGAGTCATTTTTCTCTACCTTCTCTTACCTCTTGTACTCTGCGAGACTACAACCCAGTCTCCACACTGAAATGCAATCCTTCATTAGTTTCCCACTGGTCTTTAAGGACCAATATTCTAACTGTGGTCTACAACATTCTGTATGATCTGCTCCTCCCTACATCTCCATCTCCATCTCTCTCCATTCTCCACCTGGCTCTCTATACGCCAGCCACAGGGGCCCTGCATCTATTCCTTGACCGGGCTTACATACACTTTCAACCTGCAGACATCAGCTTCCTTCAGTCATCAGGGAAGGCTTTCTGTCATTATGGATTCCCACTAAATGCACTCTCATGGCACTATGGATCTTCTTTACGGCACACATCACAGTTGTAATTTTACTTTTATTTGTGTGATTATTTCATTAATGTCTGTGTCCCCTCTACTAGGCTGTAAGCTTTGTAAGGCTAGGGACAATGCTTATTTTTACTCTATCTTGTATTCCCCATAGCTAGTGAAATGCTTGGGACATAATAGGGGCTGATTTAATATTTTTGAATGAAGAAATAAATGAATAATAGGTATTATGTATTAAGCATTCAGCCTACACACTGTTCTTACACTTTGCAAGTGCGATATAATTTTGAAAACAGGCCAAAAGATAAGCACAATTATCATCCCCATTTACAGATGAAGAAACCAGTGCACAAAGAGGTAAGCTAATTTGCCCAAGGTCAAGCTGTAATTTTTGAGGTCAGGATTTGGACTCCAACAGTTTGACTGTAGCATCCACAACTCTATAAGGTAGTTCAGTTCTCTGATGGATGAAAAAGCATTTATGGGTCTAATCTCCATTTATAAGGCTGGAATTCAAAATTATTCTTCATAGCAATCAATTACTGATTTACAGACTAAAAAGCTAATGTACAATCTGATGACCAACTTTATTGGGGAACTGTGGAATACGTTCTGAAATCAAATAGTACTAAGAAAACAACAACAACAAAAAACAACAAACAGCAATTTTATGTGAGTGCTTTGGTAGCTTTTTATGTTTCATTGGTTATAAGAGGAAAAGATACATACGTGCACTATGTGTAATCTACTTTCTGAAGGTATGAGACCAGTCCACGAAACAATGACAAAAACAATGTCCTCTTCTGGATATCTAGAACTAGATAGCACCTGTTGGGATTCAGAAAACCTTTTGATTTTCTGGGAAATTCTGTTTTTGAAAAATAAAGTGAATTGAAATAAAGCTATGAGCCTAAACTTTCAGAATTATATAGATACATGTCTCAGTTTCCAACTGGGTTTAATTTCAATTATAATTTTTCAGTTATATTTATTTCTCAACTAATTTTATTTCTATTAAGTTGGTCCTTTGAAATTACTAAATAGTTTCATGAGTATTTAAATGTGTAATGTAAATGTAATCTATTTTTTCTATTATCACAGCATTCTGAAGAATATATCGTGATGTGAAAAACAAAATAAAGATCCAGGAAGCTTATAAATCATAACAATTTATCAACTAAAACTTAACAAGCCATATCATTATTTTTCTGTTTCAAGTCAATTACATATTGTTAGGATTTCTGTGATTTCAGTCAACAAATAATTTTTGGATACCTACTCTATGACAGACATTCCCAAGAGGAGGGGAAACAAAGATAAAGGTGGCCTGGTCTCTATCCTAAAATATCTTATGAGCTAGTTTCAGCAAAGCAAAAAGGTGAAGGCCAGATAATGGGTTTAAGGAAAGGCTGCTTACCTCAACCAACTGAGCAAGGGGTTTTGAAAGACAAACATCTAAACTAAGATCCAAATGATCAGTAAGAATGGCCCAGAGAAGGGCGGAGGTGGAAGGCACCAAAAAATGGTTTAGGGAATGGTGGGGTCGCAACAGCATGTGCAAAGGGCCTGTAGACAAAGAAGTGTGTTTGTGGTGCTTGGAGGAAAAGAAAGGCAGGCCATAGTGAATGGGACATAATAAACACCACTCCCATGGTACCAATTCCTCACAAAAGCTTCATGAAAAGATAACCAGTTATATCTACCAGCCTTCTCATCTTCCAGTAAATCAAAGGAACAGAAAGGGCAATTAGATTATGACATACCTCAAAAAGTGTTATTTGGAAATTTAACTTTCCTCAGTGCTATAACTTTGCTTTTAAAAAATGTTGCCAGTAACCAAAATGTCAGCAAAACCAAACGTTATCAGCGCTGCTAAGTTGAGATGCAGCTGGAGTGGAGGACAGGATTGTAAAGTTAGATTCTTAAGACTGTCCAAATCTTCTATGGCTGGCAAATGCTTTGTTCTCTGAAGAATATTTATTACTACAGTAAACTGTTCCTTCTGAAATTTTTCTTACTAAGCAAGGAGTTATTTCTATACAAAAATGGAAAATTCAAAGACCTAAAAACCCTCACTGTATGGTAATCTATATTGTTTGTGTACTGGTGCTGTCTGCTTAGCCCCAAGTCATCAATTATGTATAGAAATGTACAGCAACAGCAGTGGCCAGTGTCATGGGTCTGTCAGGGATTTCTTAAGAGGAACAAAACCACTTGATTTTATCTACTTTTAGAAAACACAGGATAGGTGAAAAGAGGAAGACAATGAAAGAAAATATAAGTAATCCCCAATACATACATTGGCTTCTTATAATAAATGAAAAATAAATTATAAAAAGAAAATGAAAGAAAATATGAGTAATCCTCAATACATATATTGGCTTCTTATAATAAATGAAAAATAAATTTTAACCATTGAAACCAGAAATATAACTAGGAGAAAGCCTTGTATATAGATACAAGAAAGGCTGACATTAGCACATCAAAACCACACACTTTAAAATTCATTTCTTATATATTTGAGAAAAACAACTAATGGGGGCCATCAAGCTTTAACCTCTCTGAACCAAATTCAATGGATCCCGTGCTTACAACAAGGAGTGGTCACGTTATTTGAAATAAAATGTTCTCTAATTACCAAACCTGGCTGGCTTCTGAGGTGAGAGTTTTCATTCTAAATGAATGAAGCATGTTTACAAACTGACCTGGGAGCACAAGGACTATAAAGATTAACATGAAGAAAATGCAATCTAAGATATCTTATGGAATTTTCCCTATTATACCAAACAAAGCAAAAGCTTTCACTGGGATTTCAATAAATTTAGTTCTACACATTGCTGCAGAAATTTAGTTATTCTCCCTTTCTCTAGCGGATAGCTAGGGTAGCAGCTGGTGTGTTGTGTATTTAAAACGTGTAAAAGAACTCCTGTTCTCTCTTAGTACCTACATAAATGCGCTTGAGAAAATTTGGAAAAATGATTTACTTTAAGTAAAATGACTTTATTTCCTTTCCTGTAGGGTATTTGACAAGCTTTTAAACATCTAAGAGTCATGTTTTCAAAAAGCATACAGATTTCTTCTGGAGAAAACTACAGTACATAAAAACATATCATTTAAATTTATGTAAATTTTCCTGAACCACACATCCTTGAATGTATATCTTCATTGTTTAACACTTTCTGGGTAGAATTTTTAATGCCCGATTTTTATAAAATAATTTACCTGACACATAAATATTGTGAGATAGCCAAAGATATAATAATTTTCTATTACTTTAAAGAGTGTATAACAGTCGCATTTTGTCATTACTATATAGGTTAGATCACAAGTCATATTAGTAGGCCAAATTCTATAAAATTGAAAGCATGTTTAAAAATCAATGCTAAGACATTAGGAAATGCCTGAAACAGATGAGAACCAAATCAATTCCCTTATTTCTTAGATTTAAAATGGGCATAATTTGCTGATCACTCACCAAAAGTGTAATTTAGCAAAACAGACCCCAATGAATGCTGAAATATATTTTCTCAGCTCTTATTTTTTAAATGATTTTTGCTGGTTTGAATGTAAAAAATTCCAGCATATTTAAACACATTACAATTAGACTCACAACCCACCAAATTAACTATTTGTTACTACTATAGTCCATTAAAGGACACTTCTCAAAAGAAGACATACAAGCAACCAATAAATACATGAAAAAATGCTCAACATCACCAATTATCAAAGAAATGCAAATCAAAACCACAATAAGACACCATCTCACACCAGTCAGAATAGCTATTATTAAAGTAAAAAAAACAACAGTTGATGGTAAAGCTGCAAAGAAAAGGGAACACTTGTACATTGTTGGTGGAAATGTAAATTAATTCAGCCACTGTGGCAAGCAGTTTAGAGACTTCTCCAAGAACTTAAAGCAGAACTAGCATTCAACGCAGCAATCCCATTAATGGGTATACATCCAAAAGAAAATAAATTGTTCTACCAAGAAGAAACATATATAAGCATGTTCATTGCAGCATGATTCACAATAGTAAAGACATGGAATCGACCTAGGAGCTCATCAACATTGGATTAGATAAAGAAAATGTGGGCTGAGCATGGTGGCTCTAGCTTGTAATCCCAGCACTTTGGGAGCCCAAGGCAGGTGGATCACAGGGTCAGGAGGTCAAGACCAGCCTGGCCAATATGGTGAAACCCCATATCTAATAAAAATACAAAAATCAGCCAGGTGTGGTGGCAGGCACCTGTAGTCCCTCCCAACTACTTGGGAGACTTAGGCACGAGAACGGCTGGAACCTGGGAGATGGAGTTTGCGGTGAGCCTAGATTGCACTCTAGCCTGGGTGACAGAGTGAGATTCCATAAGGGAAGGGAAGGGAAGGGGACAGGATGGTAAAGGAAGGATAAATGTGGTACTTATACACTATGGAATACTATGCAGCCATAAAAGGAAAAAAATCATAATCTCTGTAGCAACATGGATGCAGCTGGAGGCCATTACCCTAAGCAAATTAATATAAGAACAGAAAACAAAATACTGCATATTCTCACTTACAAGTGGAAGCTAGATATTGGATACTTATGGACATAAAAATGGCAATAATAGATACTGGGGAATAATATAGCAGGGGCAAAGAAAGGGAAGCAAGAGTCCAAAACTATAGGGTATTATGCTCACTATCTGGGTAATGAGATCATTCATATCCCAAACATTATTTTATATACCCTAGTAACAGTCCTGTACAGGTATTCCCCTAAATCTAAAATAAAAGTTGAAATTTTAAAAAATACATATATGTAGTCTGTTAAAAAGACAAAGCTACAATTCCATAACTATTATTATTTAATTTAATGACTTTCATATTTTGGCTGTCATGCATACTTGCTTAAAGATTTTGTAAATTTAGGGAGAAACTCAGTTGAGCCCATTTAAAAATCTTTTACTATGAATGTATAAGTTTACATTTATTACATACATGAAATGTGTTCAGTTTCCTGTCTACTAAGTGAAAGGTGTTTTACATAAATTATTCACTTAATCCTTAATCCTATATATTATTAACTACTGCTCCAAAAGGTAAATAACTTGTTCCAAGGTCATATGACTACTGAGAGATTCTCATGTAACTTCATCACTCAATTGCATTTGACAGTTTCCTTCCTGAAACAATTCATTTGATTCTGAAATATTACAGTCCACTTTTTTTATCTCCTTTCCCTGGATCTTCCTCCATCACTTATTCAAGTCTCTTATAAGCCTTCTCCAAATATCCTATCTACAAGACACACACACACACACACACACACACACACGCACATGCACGCACGGACACACACACACACACACACACGCACATGCACGCACGCACACACACACACACACACACACACTCCCTATCTGTCCTCTTCTATGTTCTAGTGCCATTATCTTGCTTTATTTTTGTTCACACCACCTGACATTATAGTTATTTGCTTATTGTCTATTTACATAAGTGTTCTCTTACCTGTGTCTCCCAACTAAGCTCCAAAAGGGATATATATTTTTTTGTCTTTTCCCCCCTGCATTTCCAATGCCTACAACAGTGCTTTTCACAAAGTAAGCATCCAATAAACTTGTTGAATGAACAAATGGCTAGAAGTTGTGGAGTTGGGGTTTTAATCCAGGTCTTACTAAGTCTAGTCCTGTGCTTATTTCGGAGTACTATACTTGGTTTAATTTCAAATACAGTATACCTTTATTGAAAGTTTTCAAAGAATAAACTTGCAAGGAAACAACACATCTTTATAATAAATCCTATAGCCCTATCTGTCTTTGCTCTACCCAAAGCCTATAAGTAGAAAAAGCTGCTTTGCTCAATGAAAGAGGATGAGAGGTATGTCATCCATGAAGAAAAAAGAAACTAATACTTATTAAGCACTTACTTTGTTCTGAGTAGTATATGTACCATATGTATGTATGTACATATGTATATTTGCATGTATATATTTTTGTACGTGCATATTTCTATTTTATTTTCATGGCAATAATATAAAGCAGGTAATACGTATTCCTTATTTTAGGTGGAAACAGAGACTTACAGAGTTACCAGGAAGTTCCAATAATTTTCACACATGGGAATGTGTGCACATATATGTGCATGATAAAACCTATATTTTCCAATCTTCATTTTCTAGCTAAAATATTTTTCAAGTGGAATACTTAGGGAGGAAAAACAACCATACAGCACTTAATACTACAGAAAGCTTCTTTACATTCAGGAATACCTCAAATAACTGGCAAAAAAAAAAAAAAAAGGCAAAGCAAATAAAATGATTACCTCTCTTTTCTAGTCAGGAACCACTCATCATCTACCTTAAAACAATAACCATGCTCTACCGTAAGTCTGTTACCTACTTTCAAGCAATACGTGAAAGGTAGAAGTAAGATTGGTAAGAGCAACTTATTTGATAAGAGTTGTCACTGTACTATGGAAATTCAATTCCCTCTCCAAAGTTGTTTCTATCCAAGGTAAGCAAGGGGAGCTTCAGAGAATCACCTGAAGAATGTGTCCCCTGGAATTTGGGGAAGAAGAAAAGAGCACCAGGAAGTGAGACATGATTCTCTCCAGGAAAGTCTTGAAGCTGAGAGGCTGGAATGGGCAAAGGGCTGCAAGTTCTCTCCTGGCCAGGCAAAGATGTGGCGGTTTTCCCATGAGTCAAGTAACCCAAAAAAGAGAACAAGACTTGAGTCATCCTGCCCAGGACTCGCACTAGAGAGGAGATCACTAGGAGCCAAGAACTGTGGCTAGAGTTCTTAGAGGGATCATTGTTAATGCCTAATATTGTATTAGGATGCTCCTAATGAAGCACCACCACTGAAAAACACACAGAAGCATCCCCACCAAAAAAAAAAAAAAAAAAAAAAAAAAAAAAAGAGCTAGCCTTTGGAGATATGCCACACTCAGAGGACATCAAAGATAGATTACAACTCGAGACATGCGACACTTTTCCAATTCTCTAATCCCTGTTTCCCCCATGTATCTGATACTACACGGGACAAATTAGCGGTACAAGAATGGGGAGGAAGTGGACCAAGGATGAGTAAAGAAACTTACGGTTCTCCTTTCCCTACTGCAGATTATTGATTGTGAGTCGATATGAGAAGGGAAGAAAGAGGAAAAGCTTTTAGTTGGATGAGAAACTGAAGCTTTGGCATTAGACTAGATTAGGCTCTTTTGTTTATTGAAGTAAACAATTTTACATATATATCTTATACATACATACAAATACCCAGTTAACTGCCACCCATATTCAAATATAAAACATTTCCTAGTACTTCAGAAAAATCCTTCCCAGTCAATATTCACTCTGCCAAAGGTACCATTATTTGGAGTTTCATCACCATAGTTTAATTTTTCTTATTTGAACTGCATATAGCTGAAATCATATATATGAACCCTCTTAATGCCTACCTTCTTTTGCTTAGTATTATTCATATATCTGTGACAGTTAATCATATTTTTGTATGGAGCAGTAGCTCAGCTTTTCCATTCATATTTTGCTCAGTGTATAAATATTCCACAATTTATTTATCCATTCTCCTAATGATGGACATTTGAATTTTTTTTTCATTTTGGCTTACACACACAAAAAAAGTTACTACAAACATTCCTGAACATGTATTTTCATGAACATTTGCATTCATTCTGTTGGATACAACACCTCAAAGTAGAACTTCTGAGTGATAGGGTAGGCATATGTTTAACATTAGTAGATACAAACAATTCCCAAAGTACTTGAACCATTTACCATTCACTCCTACCAGAAATGTATTAGAATCCTAGTTACTAGATATGTGCTTTAATACCTGTTAGGGACAATCTTTTAAAAATTTAGTCATTTTGGTTGGCCAGGCACGGTGGCTCACACCTGTAATCTCAGCACTTTGGGAGGCCAAGGCAGGTGGATCACGAGGTCAGGAATTCAAGACCAGCCTGGCCAACATGGTGAAACCCCATCTCTACTAAAAATACAAAAACTAGCCAGGTGTGGTGGCGCGAGCTTGTAGTCAAAGCTACTCAGGAGGCTGAGGCAAAAGCATTGCTTGAACCCAGGAGGTGGAGGTTGCAGTGAGCCAAGATCATGTCACTGCACTCCAGCCTGGGTGACAGAGTGAGACTGTCTCAAAAACAAAAAAATGTTGTTTTAGTCATTTTGATACATGTGTAAAAGTCTCACTGTGGCTTTAATTTGCATTTTCCTGGGGACTTATGGTGCTGAGCCTCTTTGTATATGCTTATTGGAGATTTGGACATTATTCACTATGGAGTATCTATTCAAATATTTGCCCACTTTTTATTGGGTCACCTATTTTTTATTGATTTGTATGAGTTATTTATATAGTTTGGGTACAAGTACTTTGCTAGATATCTGACAAAGGATGTGTGTATTCTAAATAACTTCTTGGATCCTGTGGCTTGCCTTTTATCCTCTTAACGGTGGCTTTCAATAAACAGATTTTTTCATTTTAATGAAATCCAATTAATCAATCTCTTCATATATGGTTATGTTTTTGTGATTTAAGATGCTCACCTATGTTTTCTTCTAGTGTACTGAATTTTTTATTACCTGAAAATGACTGGAAAAACTTTGGGCTTATTCTAATATTGTATCAAAAAAGGAGAAGAAATGGATTCACAGAGGAAGTGTAAAGGGATATTAAGAAGCGATGATAATACTGCTTTCTGCTCCCACTCAGTAGTGTCTAGTTCTTTTAATAAATGCTATATTTGACTTGACTATGAAGATTAATTTGAGAAGTAAGTATATCATGCCTTTTAAAAGTTTTTTTTAAATCCTCCTAGTGAGTATGTGAAGCATTCCTGATTTAATAGCTAAGTTGATTGTAGAAATGACGTAAGCAGAAGACTTTCCATTATCGAATATACATTGAGTAAGACCCTGTCTCAGATATTTTTTTAAAAAAAGAAGAAGAAAGGAAAGAGGAATATAGTGCCGTCTCATTGAGTATTGTTAATATTAAATGTGATCAAGCTTATAAAGAATCAAGCACAGAGTTAAGTGTTGCTGAAAACCTAGCTATTACTAACTTAGAGGACCACCCTGACTGTGTGGAAAAGTGGATTGGAGCAGGGCTAGACTGGAGTTTGGAGACTAATTAGGAAGTTGTTACACTGATTCAGAGGAAAAAGAACAGTGGCTTAGAGTAAGGTAGTGTCAGTGAGAATGAGGAGAAGCAAATACATATTGGAAAGTTATTAAAGAGATAGTCTTTGGTAAGTTGATTAGATGTAGCAGATGAGAGAGAGAGGAGTCAAGGATGATGCCTAGGTTCCTAATTTTGGACTATTAGGTGGATACAGAAGAACAGGTTAGAAACCCAAATCCAATTCTCTAATGTACAGTCAGGAAAAATCAGCTCTGTGGCGATGGATGAGTCATTACTAGGTAGTCAGTGACAGAGTGGGACTGGAAACACTTCTAATTTTCTGACCAACACCTTTTTATCAAGATACACAAACTCTAATAGCAAATACGATGTCTAAGAAAATCACATTATACTAGGACTACATCATTGGGTGGATTACCACAGAATACTCAATATATTTCAAGATAAAAATGATACAAAGAGACAATGAAGGTCATTATATAAAGATAAAGGGGTCAATTCAGCAAGAGAGTACAATATATGCACTCAATGCAGCCATCCAGATATATTAAGCAAACATTATTAGAACTAAAGAGAGAGATAGACCCCTATACAATACTAGTTGGGGATTTCAACACCCTACTTACAGTAGTGAACACATCATCCAGACAGAAAACCAACAAAGAAATGTTGATCTGCACTATAGACCAAAGAGACCTAATGATCATCTGCAGAACCTTTTATTCAACAGCTCAGCTGCAAAACATACCTTTTTTTCCACAGCAAACGGAATATTTTGAAGAACAGACCACGTGTTATTGAGACAAATAAGTCTCAAATAATTTTAGAAACTGAAATCATATGAATTATCTTTTCTGACCGTAATGGAATAAAACTAGAAATGAATCAAAAAAAGAACTTTGGAAACTAGACACACATGGAAAGTAAACAATATGCTCCTGAACAACCACTGGGTCAATGAAGAAATTAAGAAAGAAATTAAAAAATTTCTTGAAACAAATGAAAATGAAAATACAACATGCCAGAACCCATGACATACAGTAAAAGCAGCACTAAGAGGGAAGTCTATAGCAATAAACACCTACATCAAACAAAAAGAAAAACTTCAAATAAATAACCCAACAATGCATCTTAAAGAACTAAAAAAAGCAAGAGCACACCAAACACAAAATTACTAGAGGAAAAGAAATGAAAAATATTAAAGCAGAAATAAATCAAATTGAGACTAAAAAGAGGTACAAAAGATCCACAAAATGAAAAGTTTGTTCTTTTGAAAAGATAAGCAAAATTAACAAAGCCTTTTGCCAGATTAAGAAAAAAAGAGACAATAACAAAATAAATAAAATCAGAGACAAAAAGGTTACATTACCACTGATACCACAGAAATTTTAAGAATTATTAGAAACTATTACAAGCAACTATATGCCAATAAATAGAAAAACCTAGAAGAAATGGATTAATTCCTAGATATATATAACCTACCAAGATTGAACTATGAAGAAATAAAAAACCTGAATAGACCAAACGCAAGTAATGGAACAAAGCTGTAGGAAAACGTCTCCCATCAAAGAAAAGACCAGGACCTGATGACTTCACCGCTGAATTTTACCAAACATTAAAAGAACTAAGACCTATCCTACTCAAAGTATTCCAAAAAATTGAGGAGAAAGAATGGATTTGAAGAATATGGATGGAAATGGGAGACATTATGCTAAGTGAAATAAGCCAAGCGCAGAAAGACAAATACTGCATGTTCTCTGACTCATGTAGGAGTTATAAAAAATTGAACTAGATAGCAGAGTGATGGGTCCCAGAGACAGGAAAAGCAGTGAAGAGGGAGGAAAGGGATTGTTTCATAGGTGCAAAAAGACAGCAATCTTATTTCTTCTAAGACCTGGTGTTCAGTAGCACAATAGGGAAACTACAGTTAAAAATAATTTGTTGTATATTTCAAAATAACTAAAAGAGTAAAACTGTGATGTTCCTAATATAAAACAATGATTAATACTTGGAATGATGGGTATCCTGATTACCCTGATTTGATCGTTACACATTGTATGCTTGTAAAAAATAATCACATGTATCCCATAAATATGTAAACTATTACATATCTATAAAAATTAAAAATAAAAAAATTACCAATACACAGAAGAAGGTCCTTCCATTTCCTTTTTTAATGCTGCTGTCATCAGAGAGTATCCAATGAGACAGACCACTCAAAAAGCAGATTGCCAATCCTAAACAGCAATTTAAATCATGAGGTCCATGAACTGATCAAAGTATCAAAGAAATCTGAAATTCTGCTGATTATTTTATGTTATACATTATGACCACATAAGACTCAATAAGTATAGAAAATACATAGTTCTACAAAAAATTATTGTTTACATTAATTATATTTTTTGTACTCCTATAAGGCACAAAGCAAAACACCATCTTTTATTTGTATAAACGCTGTATATAATTAGTAATATTACAAATATTTGCTTTCTCTTTGTCAAGTATGTATATTTGCATTTGTATTTTTAATTTGTATCTGGATACTTTCTAAGATTCAGTAAAATTCACATAGACACTACATCAAAATATTATTTTAATATAGCATGGTTGATAGTAGCTGACTTTATGACTGCACTGTACATTAAAGTGTACCTCTACTTAAAGCACAGTTCACTACAGTTTGGGCACTCAATAATTAAATTCAGGCTTAGAGGTTTCATTCCTTAGAATCATCTTACTATTAATAAATAATGCTTCAATATGACTACCCTTAATAGTAAAGAAAGACAGTGACGGTTATCAAGTTAATGCCTGAAAGTTCTGCTTAGGCTCTATAAGATAAATAGGTACATATTAGCTGTTCCTCAATATTTAGCAATTTTACTTCAATGAAGCAATGTAGTAGACACTCAAATACTGGAGCCAAACAGGCCTATATGAGATTTGGATTATTTTCTACTAGCGATGAGAACTTGCGCGAGTTACTTAATGTCCTTTGTCGTCTTCAGCAATGATTCCCAAGCCCTGGACAGTCTGTGGCCTGTTAGGAACCAGGCCGCACTGCAGGAGGTGAGTGATAGGCAAATGAGCATTACTACCTGAGCTCCGCCTCTTGTTATATCAGCTGCAGCATTAGATTCATACAGGAGCACGAACCCTCTTGTGAACTGCACATGGTGAGGGATCTAGGCTGTGTGTTCCCTATGAGAATCTAATGGCTGATGATCTGAGGTAAAACAGTTTCATCTCAAAACCCATCTACACTCCCTACCCACCAGCCTCACCCTGTGGAAAACTTATCTTCCACAAAACCGGTCCCTGGTGCCAAAAATGTTGGGAACCACTGCTTTCATTAAAAGTCAGATAATACAGTTTAACATTTCTTATCCAAAAATCCTGAAGCCAGATGGGTGTCAAATTTTTCAGATTTTTTAAAGGGCACATATATGATCTAACTGTCCCAGTGGGATCTGAGGAAGCACTCCATAATCAAACACGTTACATTCTGTAGCGAGACATATTAGTATTAATACTTAATGAGACAAATAAGTAATAAAAACAGCCTTACATCATTTCAGGTCAGATATTGCCCTGACTCAAACACTGGTGGTTTTTCTCTAGTCTTTCAGGTTTTTTCAGTTTTTGAATGTGGAAAGGAGTGGAAGACCTGTCATGCCTACTTCTTGGGGCTGGTGTAAATATTAAATGATAAAATGCATGTAGAGTAAACAGCCATACTAAGCCATACTTAGCTGCCAATGTTTTCTTGGTCATCAACATTATTATCATTCTGAGAGACTAGAAAGTACATAAAGTTGTTCAAAGTGATGGCTGCTCACTGATAAAATTCTAAGTAAATTTTATCTTGTCTATAATTTCTATATTTTATAAATTTGATATAACAGACATTTATTATTTTTATAATGAAACAGCTGTATTAAACTTAAAAAAGTATTTATTCTCCCTTTATTTGGAAATATTTACTTTAAGTCACTGCAGTTCCTTACGGATATTCTTGGTCTTGCCTTTTCCTTAATCACACAAACAAAAATTATTTTGAGTTTTCTGCTTTGAAAATGTTCTTGGGTTATATATTCATTAGGGGCAAAGAAACGTCAATTCCAATTCAGATTTTTTTTCTCTTCTGCTCAACCAATAGGCAAGCTTTTGTTCTGTTGTTTTGGCTCTTCAGCATGGTTTAGCTTGTCTACAAGGCATGTCTTCAAAAGTTACTGGAATAATGCATAAATCTGTGAGCTGTTAGCTATGATAACAGTAAGATATCAACATGAATACCAACATTCTCACATTAGTTCTTCTAACACAGATAGTCTCTGCTTTCATAAAGGAGTATGTTAAAATTGTAATTGAAACTCAAAGCTCAAAACAACAAAACAAAACAAAAAATCTCTGTTGAGTCTTTACTTACCATTGTCCAGTGTAATGTTGTGCAATAGAACTTTCTGTAATGACATGTGCTATAATATGCAGTGTTCCATGCAATAGCCACTAGCCATATGTAGCTATTAAGCACTTGAAAGGTGGGTAGTGCAACTAAAGAATGGAATTTTTAATTTTATTTAATCTTCTAATTAATTTAAATTTAAATTTAATTAGCCACATGTGGCTACTTACAAATGTATTACTTGGTACAGGTTCACAAAACCCCAATTGTTTATGCAGTCCTTTTTAATGGAGACACTGAATGCCAGTTCTATTTTTAAACTATTTATAATGTTTTCTATGTAATGAAATTTGAGAGCTCTTTTCTACAATCTTGCTTAAAAAGAATTATTTAAAATATAAACTGTGAGAACTCCCATGAATTGAAGTTTCTGCTTCACTGTTCTATGTGTTGGGTATTGACTTAAGAACTCATCACTTTATCCAACATTTATGCTTCTGTTTATTTAGTAGTTCTTTATTCTCTTCTACCAACCCTACTTTACCAATATGTTGAATACATAAATATTCACCAACTGGTTTCAGGCAGACAAGCATTAAAAACAAAACAAACAACAAAAAAACAATGAATAGTCGATAACAAGTGAGCCTTCAATCAAATAACAATAGCAAGTGACAAAGGCAATTTTAAAACTATCGCAGTCAAAAAACTCCTTTAAATTCCACATCAGGACACTGACTCTCTTGCCCAGTCCTAAAAACTTTACTTAAGTTTTGTAACAATCCCAAAAGTTCTGTTTCAGCAGTCATTATAATGCAGCTCAGAATTAACACTACCTTTCTAATCAATTATGCGTTCAGATGTCCAGCATTTCTTTGGTGCCCCTTGCCTTGACACCAGAATTATTTAAGAGATGACACATGCATGTGTACTTTCTAGAATAAAGAGAGGACTTTATGCAGGTTTTAACACTAAATGAGAACAATGGTAAGAGAAGAGAAATCAACTCTTTCAGTCAAGGTTGAGCTTCCGGCAAGCTGCAGGCAGTACACAGCATGAGAGTATCTGGCTGCAGAAAATACCCATGTGTTGACAGCTGAATAAGAGTTTGAAAGCTTAAGAGTGCAAATGTTCTGTCAGTGGTACTGTTACATAGCTTTACTTAACCAGAACTGCCAAAAATATCCAAAGCGGGTGACAACTAATCACATGAAACTAATTCATTCTAGGCTTTGACTTAAAATTAGCAAGTTATTATTTTTACATAGATAATAACCCTGCATTGACTTGATTAACTGCAGAAAACAAAGGAACATTTTGTCCACCCTAAAACTTTAAATAAGAAAGACTTAAAAACCACAAAAGAATACAACTTGTGCCCTTTCCTTCCTTCCTGAACAAACCCACTAACTATTAAATTAGCTTTGAGTAACATATTTTTATCATAGGGTCCAGAGTCACATATAAAAATAAAGACACTGTAGTCTATGAAAGTGCTTTCAGTATTAACCAATGGTATTTTGGAACTTTAAAGCTTTTCCTAGGCATCTCAGTTTTAAGTAAATAATGACAAATTATTTGGAGTGCTACCCAGATTATACTAATCTTCATTTTCACTTGAATACCTGCAACACTTATCGGGGGAACTTATTCAGTTACTTACTAGTCTGTCTTCTATTACAACTTCCTATTCATGATTAGTATCACCAAAATGAGAAAGCAAGCCCCTGAGGACAGGGACTACATCTCTTATGTATTCGTATTCCTCCAGCAGGTATAAGGAGAATGGACATCCTGGGTTCAAATCTTGCTCTACTGCTTACTGTCTGTGTGACCATAGACAAGTTATGTAACTTCTCTGGGTCTCAGCTTTCTCAGTAAAATGGAGATAACAACAACTTCTCCACAAGGTAGTGTTATTGTAAGGATTAAATAATTGTATACATATTAATTGCATACTATAGAATCCATCATTTAGTAAACACTCAAGAACTGTTGGTCAACTTTATTATCATTAGTCTTTTTGGACAAATATATATATACATAAAACAGCTTCATTTTTAAAGATCAGAGGTCAAGGCAAATAGAAGCAAACAGGCTGATAAAAGAAATGGATTATCTCCCTTCGAATATTTACTACTGGTAGTATTGACAGGTAGATCCTACTATCATAAATGATGCTTCAATGAACTTTCACCTTGGGATTTCTTTAACATGAGGGCTCTCCAGCAGACAAATGAGGCTTACTCCTAAGGTCTGATTACTGATAGAACATAAAATAAGTAACATAAGAGGCATTATCTTAGTTATTACAGTGAATGATTTATTCCATAACAGAACTCAAGAATCCTAATATGAACATATCTCATAGCAATCAATCATATTCAATTCTGACTATCACATCTTTGTGAAATATCAAGTGATACTGCTAGCATACAACTTAATTGCACAGGCTGCTGATGTGGACAATAATGCCATTAGTGGGTCCACAAAGCTAAATCAGCAGTATCACATCAGAAAACAAACAAAAAAAAAAGTTGGAATTCTGCAGAAAAAGAGTTAAACTACCAATTTAAACAAGATAAAAACACTGAAAATGATTTGCAAAACAATTTTCTTTCTGTATTAAATAAGTACATGTCAGAACAAACAAAAATCACAGAAGCTGAAAGTAAAAAAAAAAATCAATTAAAATAAAGTCACAGGGCATGATAGAGAATTATTTCTGGCAGTTATTTGATATAATATGGTTAATATTTCTAGTCAGTCAAATTAACACAATTTTGCCACTGTAGATTTACAGTCACAAAATGCACGCTCTCAAGAGGCTTGTTCCAAGAATCAGAGTAACAAATTCCTTTATGGCATAGAACAACTTGACCATTCTCTTCTGAACACAAGTAATGAAAAAGAAATCATCCTTCAGAAAAAAAATTAATTTGCTACACATTCTCATTTGGCCATCTTTCTCTCCTTGATTTCTCCTTCAAAGTCCTTGGATGGAAACCAGTCCATTTATCGCTCCATTTGTATCAACAGATATGCTTTTCTTTCTTATCAGTCTGCCTGTTCGTATCATGTGTACTCTGCCATGTTATTGACTGAAAGAAGCTCAGGCAAGGTGGTGTCAGCTTATATTCCTAAAGGGAGTCCTCTGAGTAGATCGGGAAGGCAATTAAGGTCAAATCAGATTGTCTGTGTTCCTACGCTAAACTTCAGCGCACAAAAAGAAGAATATAGAGTTCTCAAGCATGCAAAACAAATACTAGCAATTCAGGCTTTTTTATCTTCTCCCACAGAGCTCAGAGGTACTTTTCATAGAAGAAAAATTGGCTCAGTAAAAATAAAGGCTATTTTAAACTACTCTTCTTACTTTGTCTCTCTTATTTATGTTTCCAAATGTTTACTCCAAAAAGAGAAATCGTAAGGCAAATAAAATCACTAAATCACACCATGACTAGAGAGTGAAGCTCTAGCTCAGAGTTTAATTTGGCATTTTTCTGATGACTTGAGATATAATCTGTACACTTTAAAGAAGGAGAAAGTAAAATTAACCCAGGAGATGGAGGCTGCAGTGAGCTCTAATTGCACCACTACAGTCTTGCCTAGGTGACATAGCAAGACCCTGTCTCAAAAAAAAAAAAAAAAAAAGTAATGACACAAATTTAAAGGCAAGGTAAAATTCAAGGGTTGGCAAGGTAAAAACAGGGATCAGGTCAAAAAGCACCATAGTAAAAGTTTGGATTTATCCTAAGAGAAATGAAAAGTTAAAGGGATTTTAATGGTGAAATGTACATTATAAAAGTGTTTAAAAATGTAGTTTTCAACTTTCGGTACACATTAGAATCATGAAAGGAAATTTTAAACAATACTAATGTCCATGTTCCCATCTACTAGGATCTTAATTTAGTCAGTCTAAAGTGGGACCCACATATGAATTTAAAAAACAAACAAAAAAAACCACCAAGTTATTTTAGTATACAACCAAAGCTGAGAACCACGGCTCAGATCTGGATGCCAGGAGACCAGCAAAGGCTATGAGAGATGATGGCTGAACTAGGGTTCCGGTGATGGAGAGGAGGAAATGTGGATAAATTCGACAGATATTCAGGCGGTATTACTAAAATAAACAGTATGTACTGATTGGTTACCTGCAGGGAGTAGGAAATACATGAAGCAAAAACTGCCATCAGGTTCCTCCTAGGAAAATGGGCAAACTGCAGTGCTATTCATTGGCCTCAGATTAAAATAAACCTAAGTTTGGATCTGCTTCTCCATTTTCTATTTTGAGGTTTTGAGTAAATTATTTAATCTGTTTGAACTCTATACAAAATGGAGACAATAACACTTACCTCACAGTGTTCTTGTTGAGATTACATGAGATCACATATATAAGGGATCTAGCATAGGGCCTATTATATAACAGATACTCAATAAATGTTTTCCCCTCCCATCTTATAACATAGCTATTTCGCACCAGGCACAGTGGCTCACACCTATAATCCTAGCACTATGGCAGGCCAAGGCAGGCAGATCATTTGAGGCTAGGAGTTTGAGATCAACCTGGGCAACCTAGTGAACCTCCCTTGCCACTAAAAATATAAAAATTAGCCAGGTGTTTTGGCTCATGCCTGTAATCCCAGCTACTTGGGAGGCTGAGGCATGAGAATCATTTGAACCTGAGAGGTGGAGGTCGCAGTGAGCTGAGATTGCACCACTGCAAAAATAATAATAATAATAATAATAATAATATACACACACACATATATGTATACATATATACACACACATATATATAGCTATCTGAATAGAGCCACTATGGAAAGTAAGGGATACTCATTTAGACTCCTAAAGGAACTAAATTTGTTTCAATACGGGAAATTATTTTAACATAACATTTAACAAATGCTATGATTTTCTCAGAAGGTAAATTACATTTAAAAAGATATATTGGATGTAAAAAGTACTGTTTTATAATTTCTAGAGATGCAGACACATTGAGAGAAGCCATCTATTTCTAATTTTGTTAAATTATCTCAAAAACCTGCTAGGTGCTGTGGCTCATACCTATAATCCCAGCACTTTGGGAGGCCAAAGTGGGTGGATCACCGGAGGTCAGGAGTTCAAGACCAGCTGGGCCAACATGGTGAAACCCTGTCTCTACCAAAAATACAAAAATTAACCAGGCATGGTGGCACATGCCTGTAGTCCTGGCTACTCGGAAGGCTGAGGCAGGAGAATCTCTTGAACCTGGGAGACTGAGGTTGCAGCGAGCTGAGATTGCACCACTGCACTCCAGCCTGGGTGACAAAGGGAGACTCTATCTCAGAAAAAACAAAACCAAAACCAAAAACCAAACCAAAACAAAAACAGAGCAAACAGTATGAATAGACAGGAGCTTAATAATGAAAGACTGATTTTAAGAAAACAATTCTAGTCTCTAGAACAGCATCTTTGTAGGAACAGCATCTTTGAATACCTGGAGGGATGCTCTTACCTTTGCATTCACTGTTTCCTCTGCCTGGAATGTTCTCCAGAAATCCTCATGATTAGCTTCTTCATGGCCCTCAAGTTACTTCTAAATGTTACTCCTAAATGAGGCCAACTTGGCCACTTTACTTAAATTGCAACCTCCCCATCCCTACCACAGAATATCTGGACCCCTTTAACTTATAACCATTAACCTAACTTTTCTTCTTTTTGTTTTAGTTTCTCTTTTTCCTTAAGACTTATCTCCTTTTAACAAACTGTGTGATTTACTTGTTTATTTAGTTCATTTTTTAATTGTCTGTCTCCTCCCAACAGGATGTTGTAAAGGCTAAGAAAAATGCTATTGTTTTTCCTGTTCTTACACACCACAACCCTTCTGGCATGAGATGTGTTAGGGTTGTTTCCTCACATACCAAACAATTCAGCAGACACCAGCTGGGTCTTCTAATTCAATTGTTTTCTGGCACTTGATGGAGATAGTGTCAGATCCCACAGGTTGAAGGCTCAGTCCCATCATACTGCCTCCCACTCCAGATGCTAATCACAAGTTCTACCTTGTAACCTGTACTGATGATAGACCAGCGGTAAGTTGAGGGTGCCATGGCCCCCTTCTCAGGCTTTGATTAATTTGTGAGAGCAGCTCACAGAACCCAGAGAAACACTTTACTTATATTTACCCATTTACTGTAAAGGATATTACAAAGGATACCGATAAATAGCCAGATGGAAGATGTGCATAGAGTGAGGTGTGGTAGAGGAGCGCAGAACTTTCATGCCCTCTCAGGACACACCACCCTCCAGAAACCTCCACATATGCAGTTGCCTGAAAGTTCTCTGAACCCAGTCGCCTTTTGGGTTTTTATGGAAGATTCATTTTACAAGCATGACTAATTACATCATTGGCCATTAGTGATCAACTCAACAGTCAACCCCCCTCGTCTCCCTGGGGGACAGAGTCTGGGACTGAAAGTTCCAACCCTCAAATTACATGGCTGGTTCCCCTGGCAACTGGCCCTCATCCTGAGGCTATCTAGGAGTTCACCAAGAGTCTCCTCATTAGAACAAAAGATGTTCTTATCACCCAGGAAATTCTAAAGGATTTAGGAGCTCTTTGTCAGATGTTATTGATATGGACAAGAGGCAGGGAAATATTGAGTAGAAGAGGGCAACTCCCCAGCAAAGGCCCCACACTCAATCCCTCAAACTACGTCTTTCTCTCTCTATTCCCTTCCACTCAATGTGGAAGCTGCTTTCCTCTCCTGGATTCCATCTTTCTGGATTCTTTCACTCAGTGTGAGAGTTAGCTGTTTGTCTCTCCTTCTCCTGTTTCTCTCTCTAAATAAATCACTTTCTACAAACACTTAAGAGTCCGGCATTTACTGCGCACGGCACCGTGGTCCCATCTCTCATTCTTGAGAGGGCAGGAGACTAAGAACCTGGAGAAACGTTCTCTCAGGGGAGCTGAGGGCACCTGAACCCAAATATTACACCACTAATAGGAAATCAAGTCATCAAAACTGATTTATTTGGTTAAAAAAAAAAAAAAGAAGAAGAGTAGAAGGGGATGCTGAAGCCCAAAATTGCTGTTCACTGATACTATTCATGCTCTCTCTATCCTTAGAGCATCTATGCCAGGGCTACCAGAACACAGGAAAGAGTATGTGTTTCAGGGGGAGAAGACTGGTTTTGGATGCAGCACTTTCAGAGGGAGGCATGAGTTAGTGATGACATCAAAGACCAGAATTTAAGAGTCTGCTATTTTGTTTTAAGTGTGCAGGGATGCTTTCTTGTGCCAAAAAATGGGCACAAATCTACTTGTTTTAAACAATTCATCTGCCTAGCTATAGAGAAAATTATAATCTCTCTCTCACTTTAGAAAACATGAGAGAATCATGATAATATTTTAGTCTTTAATAAAAAACATAATCCACAATACAGCCGTGATTTCCTTATCCATAGAAACTGAATCACAAAATAACCAGTCTTTCTCTTGATCAAACCACAGTGTGAAGGGACACAATCAACCAAGATTACCAGGGCACCAAAGACAGCCTAGACTGGAATGATTTCATGAATTTCCAGAGAAGAAATTAAATTACATCATGTGCTGAATCTACATTATAGAGAACACGAAAGAAGGAAAGGTGTTTGTATCATTCCATTTTGAATGCTTTCCATGACAGGTCTATTTTGTAGTTAAACATTTCTAGAAAATGAGAATAAAATAAATGAGGCTTAGTTGACTCTAGAGAATATAGATTAAGATAGAGAAAAAGGCTAAACCAAATAAGACTAAAGCCATTTAACAAAGCAGTGCTTGATTGATTTATATTTGGTTTTGTAATGGGATTGCACACAGAGTCCACGGTGCCTAACTTCCAGCACTTCACATTTTAGCCCCATCCTTGGCAACTCAAAGCCCAATGGGAAGGCTGATGATAAAAGATCAGATAATCTGCAAAGCAGATAATCTGCTTCTCACAATTGAGTATTAGAACAGTCTAGGAGACCACCTGAGCCCCATAATATACCCTTTCCAGGCCCACAAACAGAGCCTTTCAGGCTATTGACCCAAGCCCAGAGGCATCATGGAGGCTCACAATTAAAAGGCTTTGACCCAACTTCTGACCTCAATGTCCGCTTCCTGTGGAGAGTGTCTGAACTAGCCTAACAGAATTGCAGACTTTGGAATGCTGACCAAATTACTTTAATTCTACCTTCTAGCTCACAAAACCATTAGGATCCTCTATTCATTTAGAGATATGCTAGTCCAATAGCTCAGAACAGTTCATATTAGTCTGTTTCACTGAGGTCTACATTGTTCTCAGCAATTACTTATCCCTTAGAACTATCCAAAGTGATCATCTTTAACACATATATACTGTATTTGCAGCTTCAGCTCTTTCTAACTGATGAATACAACAGATTTTATTGACACAAATTTTTCAGAAGCTTCAGTAAGATCATCAGTATAAACAGGTCTTTGAGAAATCAGACCTCCAATAATAAAATTACTGGTTGTCTTAATATTATAATTAATGTTGCTAGTAAGATCAATGTATATTCAAAACCAGAAGAGTTGATCTAAAATGAAACAAATATTTGGTCTCATGTAATTGCCTATGAAACTGTCTGAATAACTGAGGAGATCAGAAAAGTGAGAAATAGCCTTCTCCAAAGGCAAAAACCCCAATCTTGACAATTGTTCAGTTGGAAGAAAAACTGTCAAATGATCAATGTCAATATTAATGATTACTTTCTTCTGAATCAATGTATTCCTCCTTACATTTTTATTCTCTCCAAAGAACATCACATTAAGTACTCTTTCATTGAGTATTTCTAGACCATCCCACCATTGAGTATTATATCAGATATAGTATTCCTAGCTCAATGATTTAAAATTCCTGATAGAAGAATGGTCCCAGCTCTTGTCAAACTATGCAATTTAGAGTTCATTCAGTCATTCATACTACACAAATATCTTCTTGACAAATAACTCTGTGTGTGTGTGTGTGTGTGTGTGTGTGTGTGTGCAAGAATACGGATGAGCAAGCAAAAGAGCTAAGCTTCTGTCTCTTAGAAAGCAATTTGAGGAAAATCTAATATCCATTGGGAAGAAAACTATCCAACGGATGTTTCAGATACAAATATATAACAAGAAGTACTGCTGGTCAAATACAATTTTGTTTAAAACTAGGTATATGTTAGTATTAATCTCTTTGGATCAAACTACAACCCCATCGAAGGCAGGAAAACAAAATCACAATAATAATAAAGAAAAAAACCCACCTTTTGACAATATGTGAATTTTCAGATAAGGCACATAGGTTGCCTAAATTAACCATACATTCAATAGTCAGGTAATAATGTGGTTACAGGTTTGTGATATTATATTAATTGTACTTGTAAAATATGGTTGTACAATTTATAAAAAAGCAGGGAGTTCTGTTCTATAAAAACTACTTGCCATCAATGTGCAAACCATTCAATTTAGGTTATATGTTTTATTTTTGTCAAACCAGACAGATTAACATCTTTTTAGTTTTAAAAGTGATTACTCAATATACTTATTTTCAATTCAAAAAATACTTTTTGATGATAAGTAGGGGCACTACATTAGGTGTTGCTAAAGTCCACAAAGATGAATTGCATTGCAATTCAGAATGTAGGCAATCCCCTGAGACTTTCTGAAATGAATTCATTTGATTCCTACTTATAATTGTTGTAGTAGTATACAGAAATATAAAAACTGGCCTATTCTATTATTGTAGGATTGTTGTTCTTTTCCTTTTTAACAAGACTAACACTATAGAGGTAATAAAGTAACCACTATACTTACAAAAACATACAATCAGCTAGTACAATGTTTACCTTCATTCCCAGATGTTAAAAAATAGATAATTTAGATACAGTTATAGACCTAGGCATTTATAAATTTAAACAGTTCCAAATTTTCTAAGGAGTGAAGAAATGCTAGTCATCATTCTACAGAATTTTAAAATTTATGCCCAATTCACTCATGTATAATTAGAAGTTTATCAGCAGGGCAGATCCAGGTTTTGTGGGACCTGAAGTCCATATAATCTGGGGGATCTTGTTTAAGAAAGGAATATGAAACTAGTGCCAGGGCCTCAGAAGGGGCCCATGCAAGTGAGAGGCCATAAAGTTTAAGCATCATTAGCTTTTGAGTAAATCTGATTCTGGTTTTCAGTCATCAATAACAAACTTTCATCAATAGGATGATGTAAAACAGAGCAACAATCATCTGAAACCTAAGTTGGGGCGGAAATATAGTTCTCTGAAAGTTAATTAGAGGAATTATGTGAACTTTTTGTAAAACTGAACTGCTTAGGACCCCACCCCCACCCCCAGAAATCTACTCTAACATTGCCAAGCACAGCATCAGGAGGAGGCTCAAGGTTAATCACTCATTTCCACTTTCAATTCGTCTCAATTACTGTTATGGGATGCTTCAATTAGTCATTCTCATTCTCTCCAGGGACAGAGAGAGATTGCAGATAACTCATCCCAAATAGACTTCACAATTTGAATCCCTCCACCCCGCCAAAGAAAAATCTTCACTGGAGACAAGTAAGATTTGCCCTCATCCACTCTGCACTCTGTCAATGTCATTCTTTCATCAGACAAAGAGAAGCCATCAGTCTTCAGGGAAGCAAGGTCTTCTTTTCCCTTCCCTCAAAGGAGCGAATTCTGTTTCTACCACACAGTCAGCCTAAGACTGCCCTAGGCAATTGTTCTTAAAACTACCCTTGGAAGGCCCTTTCCAGAAGCTAGCCCCTGAGACAGCCAGCCATATTATCAATCACCTAGACAGCATTTATACCTTTTTCTATGCCTGCTCTCTACTTGTCATAAGATTGCTTAGCCCTAAAGTCTAAAATCTACAAAAGTAGCCATTTCAATGACTCCAAGAAGCATTTGCAGTATCAATAGCTTATAGAAGACTATACAGAAAATAATGATTTCTAAACATAGAAAGAAGAATGTCTCCCAATCTTAGAGAAGGCATTCAAGCTCTCTACAGGCATGGGATAAGGAGAAAAAAAAAATATAATCTGACAAAAGGCTTTGTTGCAAAGGTTTTGTTTATTTTTACCTTGGTAAATATTCAAAGTACTCTGGGTTCTGTTATCACCATATTGAGGTTATACATGCTGTGCAATTATAGCAATGTTATAAAATAACACCTATGAATGGATAAACATTTCTAGTTATGTTGACATTTTTAGTAATTGTTTATTTTCCTGGAGAAGGACTAAATTTGCTCAAGGACTGTGTAAAGTGGCCTATTTCTGATCAGTTATTTCTTCCATTGTGTCATCACAGAATTTATACAGTCACAGCACCAACATCATGCTACAATTACCGTTTCACCCAGTAGACTACAGATTCCCAGGGACTGGGAGAAGGGAGGTTGTACTGGGGCTGTTTTCATTATTGTATCTTGAATGACAAGTAAAGTAGCTGACACGTAGTTGGCACTCAATGAGTGCATTTATGAAAGAGACGTGGAATTGATAATATTTAATGTGAATGGCAAGACCCAATATTTTAGGGGTTACCATTGCATGTTGAAAAATCAAATAATGAAGTCACTTTATAAGGAGCTGGCACAGAATATGCTCATGATGGACTGAGCAGTTCTAAGTATGAAGGGATTTTTAATATATAATAATGTCCTCTTCGAGAAATACATTTCTGAATCCAGAGATGAAGAGTATTCCAAATGTGTTTAAAATCACATAATTTACTTTAAACTCATCAAATTTACTTTAAACTTATCAAAGGACACCTTGTGTCCTTTCCATTTCATAATATCTGTAGTTTTGTATATGAGAAAAATCCAAAACTCAATCTTGACTCATAAAACTCTTCCCCATGATGGGCCCAGGGCATCTTGCTATAGAATTATATCAATATTGGGGGTGGGGAAAATAACATCAATATTGGTGAAACTTTCCTTAGTACTTCTAATCACCTCTAGGCACTGCCTCCTCATGCATGGCTCCCCCATTTTATTTTGGAATGTAGGCCTCTGAAACCATTGAAAGCTCAGTTTGTCTCCTTATCTATTGTGCTCTGCAGCCTAATCACACAATAAAATAAAACATTTTTATTGTCAACTAGACAAGATTTGGCAGTTCAACTGATTATAGAGACTCAGTGGCTCTGTAGTAATAATAGTAAATATTTATATAATGATTATTTTAATTCAAGTAGTACTCTGAATATATAACTTAGTGAATTCTCTCAACTTCCTTTGAGATAGTGAGGCAGGAGAACAGGTTCTGGGGGCAGGGAACCTAAGGACTTCCTAGAACTAAATCAAGTGAAAAAACTCCAACCTTCTAAGGCCAAGTTAGCTATAAGGGGAAACATCCTCTTCATTTGCACAGGGTATCTACACCAAGTAAATAACTTTGTAATCTCACTGCATCCTCTTCACTTGCATAGGACATATACCAGGTAACCTATGGGAAATCTCTAGATGATATATAAGCCCCAGAAAATTCTGTAATCTGACCTTTGATCTACTTTCTCAGGCCCGCTCCTACCCTGTGGAGAGTGTTCATTTTCCATATATCTCTTTTTGTTGCTTCATTCTTTCCTTGCTTTGTTTTTGCATTTTGCCCAATTTTTTGTTCAAACTGCCAAGAACCTGGACACCTTTCACCAGTGGCAATAGGTTCCCTTACTGCCCCATTTTATAGCTGAGAAATCTGAGGCTCAGAAAGGCTGACTACTAAGGTCACTGAGATTCAATCTCAACCTGGCTCCACAATCTGTGGTCTTTGATGATGAAGGTAACAACAAACTAATGATAATAGACAATACTTAGGGAGCTACTTATTAGATGTCAGTTATATTCTAAGCACATTAAGTGAAGTGTATTTGTTCACATATTTAATTAACAACACCAGATCAGACGTCAACAAGGCCAGGATTCCAGTTCAACTGCTGGCACTGATTAACTGTGTAATTTAGGAGAAGTCACTTCAACCACTCGCGGTCTCGGTTTCCTCAGTTACACATTGAAGGTATTGTATAAAATAATCTCTGAGATCTAACATTACATTTATTGTTTTCCCATGTGAGGAGTACCAGAATGAAACTGTAGTCATACTCGCAAAAAAAAAAAAAAAAAACATAGTAATCAAACAATGTCAATTATTAAAGTTCAACAAACATCTTAGTTCATGCTCAAAACTGCTATTTAGTGGATAAACACAGAAGATAAAATGAAACTTGGTCATTTAAAAAAAATGCCTAGAAGCTATAAAGATAAAGATGTTGAATTTAATTTCACAACTTTTTTAAACCCTAGATGACAAAAACATCATACAAAAGATAGATTAGAAATAATATATGCAACACATGTGACAGACATAGGTTATTATTTTATGACTAGCTTATAAAATCAATGGAAAAAGATTAATGGGAAATGGATAAAAGACATATTTCTTTGTGTCCTCAGTGCCTAGCCCAGTTCCTTGAAAGCACACATGGTCAAAAAACCAATAATAAACTAAATACATGAACTATGTGATTTTATTATTAGTCTCTTTATCAGGTTTCATAAAAAAGCACACAACCTATATATAGTGATTTGGACAACACTATAAGATTAATTTTACAGAATTACTACAGACTTTTACAGAAATGTAAAATCAGAATATTATACTTGATACGGTTTAGATGTTTTGTCCCCTCCAAATCTTACGCTAGAATTTGATCCCCAGTGTTGGAGATGGGCCTACTGGGAGGTGTCTAGGTCATGAATGCGGATCCCTCATGAATGGATTAGTGCCCTCCTATGGCAATGAGTTACTGTGAGATCTGGTTGTTTAAAGAGCATGGCTTTCCTCCCTCTCTCTCTTGCTCCCTCTCTCGCCATGTGACACGCTTGCTCTTGCTTCCCCTTCTGCCATGACTGGAAGCTGCCTGAGGCCCACACCAGAAGCAGATGTGGTGTCATGCTTCCTTGTGTAGCCTGTAGAATCATAAACTAATATACACCTCTTTTCTTTATAAATTAGTCAGCCTCAGGTATTCCATTATAGCAAAGCAAAATGGACTAATACAATATGGAAATAAATAAAAGCAAGCCAATGAGCATTTTAAAAACTGCTCAATCTCACTTGTAATAAGTAATTGACAAATCATATAAGTAATGCCATAATAAATAATATAAATGTGCATCTAAACAAGTTAATATTTTTTCTTAATGAATTCACAACTTGGTGACAGTATGGGAAAACTACCATTCTCACATACTGTTGGAAGTAAGAAAAAATGGTAGAGCCTTTTTAGAGGGAAATTAGTTACCAAAACTAAAAATATAAATACTTTTAGGCCCAGCAATTTCACTTCTAGGAATTATTAATATGCTCCCCCAAACCAACAAACAAACAAACACTATCAAGATCAATGTATACTAATGTTCATGACCAGTGGTTACAATAGTAAAAATGAAAACCCTGTATGTTAATTTGTAGGAGATTAATTAAATCCATTATGGTATATTGGCAGATGTAACCAAATGAAGGAAGATAGTATTGAGTTTTGGGGTTTGTTTTTTAAAGTTTTAAAGCAAGGTGCCTAACTTTTACATAATATATTATCATTTGTGTGCGTTTTTAAAAGCATATGCCCATACATGTACATGTACAGGTTGCATTAGTATTGGTATATGTATTTTTCTGGCAGAAAACATGACAACGGCTATCCATAAGGAGAGATAAGAGAAGGATACTTTCATTTTTTTAACATTTATACACTGTTTTTTAATGGGCCCATATTATGTATTTAAGAACACAATTTTAAAAACAATAATTATATAAGAATAGTCTTTATTTCAATAATTTCTAAGAATCAACTATTCTTACTGAAAAAGACTCCTTCAGAGTATTTAACAATTGATATGGCAAACAATTAAGCTGCATTTCTTCTTTCTATAGCAATGTCTTCCTCTCCTTAGTATTTTTTCTTTTCCCCTCAAATACAATCAGCTGCCAAGTCTAGTTAATGTTGTCCCATTTCTTCTGCTAATATCCTCGTTTAGGATTTCAATACAATCTTTTGTTAAATAATAGTGGTAGTAGAAGCAGATGCTGTTACTAAGTTCTTCTGTGTGGCAGGTGCTTCACATGTCTGTTCTCTAATACCCACAGTAATTACAGAAGTTTGATATTAGGTTGGTGCAAAAGTAATTGCGGTTTTTGCCATTACTTTAAAAAATGCCTCATTCACTTCTAAAACAGCATAATCAAATAAGTGAAAAGTAGAATCTCATTGCTTTAAATTAAATTTCTCTCACTCTTAAGAGGTTGAGCGTTTTAATTTATTCATCTTTTTTATTCTCCTGTGTCATTTCATGTCATATGTTTTGCTCTTCTTTTTCCAATTAGGTGACTGCCCTTTGCTTATTGATTACAGATGTTTCTTATACATTTTGATTTTTTCCCTCAACTTTAAAATAAATAAAAATTTTTTTAAATAAATTTTTTTTAACTAAAAGTAACTTTTATTTTAGATGCAAGGGGTACATAAGAAGGTTTGTTACCTGGGTATGCTGCATAATGCTGAGGTTTGGAGTACAATTGATCTTGTCATCCAGATGGTGAGCATAGTATCCAATAGTTAGTCAACTCTTGTGTCCTTCCTCTCTCCTGATTCTAGTAGTCCCCATTGTCTCTTGTTGCCATCTTCATGTCCACAAGCACCCAGTTTTTAGCTCCCACTTATAAGTGAGAATATGCAGGATGGTTCAACATATGCAAATCAATAAATGTGATTCACCACATAAACAGAATTAAAATAAAAAACCATATGATCATCTCAATAGCTGTAGAAAAAGCCTTTGATAAAATCTGGCATCCTTTCATTATAAAAACTCATAACACATGAGTCATCAAAGAAACAAACGCAGAGCCAGTATCATAAAGAGCAGGGAAAAGTTGAAAGCATTCCCCCAAGAACTAGAACAAGACAAGGATGCCTGCTATCACCAGTACTATTCAACATAGTACTGGAAGTCTTAGCTAGAGCAATCAAGCAAGAGGAAGAAAAAAAAAAGCATCTAAATTGACAAAGAGGAAGTCAGATTAGCTCTGTTCACTGATAATATGATCTTATGTCTAGAAAACCTTAAAGATTCCTACTAAAGACTCCAAGGTTTGATAAATGACTTCAGCAAAGTTTCAGGATACAAAATCAAGTACAAAAAACAGTAACATTTCTATACACCAATGACAATCAAGTTGAAAACCAAATAAAGAGCTCGATTCCATTTATAATAGCTACCAAAAAAAAAAAAAAAACCCAAAAAACCACAAATACATTTATCTAAGGAGGTAAAAGATCTCTACAAGGAGAACTACAAAATACTGATGAAAGAAACCAGAGATGACACCAACAAATGGAAAAACATTCCGTGCTCACAAACCAGAAGTATCAATATTGATAAAATGACTGCCCAAAACAGTCTACAGATTCAATGCAATACCTATTAGATTACCAACATCTTTTTTCAGAGAATTAGAAAAACAATTCTCAAATTCATAGAGAACCAAAAAAAGAGCTTGAATAGCCAAAGCAATCTTAACCAAAAAGAACAAAGCTGGAGACATCAAATTATCTGATTTCAAATTATATTACAAAACTATATTAACTAAAGCACCATGGTTCTGGTATAAAAACAGACATATAGATCAATGGAGCAGAATAGAGAACCCAGAAATAAAGCCACTTACCTACACCCAATTGATCTTTGACAAAGTTGACAAAAATATACACTGGAGAAAGAACACTCCATTCAATAAATGGTGCTGGGAAAACTGGAGAGCCATATACAGAAAATGAAATTGGACCCATGTCTCTCACCATTTACAAAAATTAAGTCAGGATGGATTAAAGACTTAAATGTAAGACCTGAAAATACAAAAATCTTAGAAGAAAATCTAGGAAAAACTCTTCTGGACATTGATGTAGGCAAAGAATTCATGACTAAGTCCTCAAAAGGAAATGCAACAAAAACAAAAACAGACTAACGGGAGTTAATTAAAAAGCTCCTGTACAGCAAAAGAAATAATTAACAGAGCAAACAGATAAACTAAGGGATGGGAGAAAATATTTGCAAGCTATTCATCCAACAAATGATTAATGTTCAGAATCTACAAGGAACTCAAACAACTCAACTGGAGGCCATTATCCTAAGTGAAATAACTCAGAAACAGAAAATCAAAACTACATGTTTTCACTTAAAAGTGGGAACTAAACAATGGACACACAGAGTAGAACAATGGACATGGGAGACTCCAAAAGACAGAAGAGTGGAAGGAGGGCGAGGGTTGAAAAATTATCCATTGGGTACAATACTCACTATTTGGGCAACACTAAAAGCCAGACTTCCTCCCAGCTATGCAATATATCCATGTAACAAAACTGCATTTGTGCCCCCTAACTGTACAATATTAAAAAATTTAAAAGAGGCCAGAGAGCTAGCTAGCCTGGTCTGTCATGTGAAGACACAGGGAAAAGTCAGTTGTCTGCAATCTGGAAGAAAGCTTTCATCAGAATCAACCATGCTGACTCCGTGATCTTGGATTTCCAGCTCCAGACTGTCAAGAAATAAATGTTTTTATTAAAGCCATGTAGTCTATGGTAATTTGTTATCACAGCCCGAATCAACTAAAACAAACATATATACTTAACGAGATCTATTAAACTTTTTTCAAAAGCTGTAAGTTGTGTCAAGACAAGTAGTAGCCCAATCTTTCCTGAGAGAACTTCATTCTTTAGGGTCTTTATGAGCAAGGTTGGGTTATCAAATTCTAATATAACAGGACAGGGAGAGGGAACGGCTGTTACATAAATATGAACCTCAGACTTGGAATTAGAAGACCTGCTGGTTTGGCTTCCTGGCTAAGAAACCCTGGGCAAATCACTTAACTAGCCTCTATGACTCAGAGTTCTTAGCTATAAAATGCGGATGACCGTTCCTCCCTGGGGCTGTTGTTAGAATTTGTGAGATAATGGATGCCAAATCACTTAGCACAGTTGTCTAGCTTAACAGATGCTCTATAAATGTGAGTTGAAAGTAACCTACAGGATCTCAAAAAACATATTTTAGGAGTTAAAATGACAATTATAATAGTACATAATATCACTACAGTGTGAGGGTGTGATTTTAACCTTTTAATAGTAAAATTTGTTGAAGACATCTAGATTCTGCTATTTGAAAGACTATTTTCACTAACATTTTATATCTTACACATAATAATCAATCAACAAGTCTATGTAATCATTGAATGAAGAAAAGAAAATGAGCTCTTTAGCTGTAAGCAAACCTGTTCACAAGAAACTATATTAAAATGGATAGAAAGCAATCGTGTTTTATGGTTTCAATGACAGATTGTAGCATTATAAAGCAAACAGTTATCAAAGGCTTAAAATTAGACATGGGGGAGTTTTGGAGGAGGATACAGAATTTTTTAAAAGACAGTTATTAAGACTGGGCACAATGGCTCACATCTGTAATCCAGCACTGTGGGAGGCCAAGGTGGTCAGACTGCCTGAGCTCAGGTGTTCAAGTGCAGGCTAAGCAACATGAAGAAATTGTATCCCTATAAAAAATGCAAAAAATTAGCTGGGCATGGTGGTGCACACCTGTAGTCCCAGCTACCTGCAGGGCTGAGGCAGAACAATCACTTGAATCTTGAGGTAGCAGGTCGAGACTGCAGTGAGTCATGTTTAAGCCACTGCACTCTAGTCTGGGTGACAAAGCAAGACTCTGTTTCAAATAAAACAAAATAAAATAATTTGAAAAATATGGTTATTTTAATCAGAATCCTAGAACTGGGGAAAATTCAGAGCAGGAGGAGCTATGAAAACGTGAGCAATTTTCCCTTCCTACTTTACCAGTTATGTTAATTGTAAATTATTTAAATCTACCGGGCTTAAACTCGCCTGCACTGTAAGTACTTTTTGCTTTTAATTCTAACATCAGACTTTCCAGACACAAAGACAGAAAACTTAAAATGCAAAAAAAAAAAAAAAAAAAAAATGGTTGTAAAGGTGGGAAACATGGAAGCAAGAGGGGCTTTAGAAGAAACTAATGCTCATAGCAACTTGAAAGGGAAAAACAAATCAACTTTGATCTGTTTTCATTAAGGAGAGAGATAGATGGTGAAGCTGGAAAGGACATTATCATCTTGCTAGTTAAATGTGCATGTTGTTGTGAAGTTAAAATATCTACATGTTCATAAAAAGATGATATAAACATAAAATGTCATCTTGACTTATAAAGAATACCACTTTGCTAAAAAATGGACATGTAGATCATATATACTCATGCCCTTATTAAAACAATTAGCAATTCTCTTTAATTTGCTCATCTTTCTTGTAATTCTTATACTATACATTTTATAAAAAATATACCAGTTTTTAAATATTGGCCTTCCAAATTTGAATGCTGCAAATGTGTTAAGAGGAAAGCAATGTCAAGTATCCATTTGTGATGGTGCAAATCAATGTCTCTAAAAAGAGCAGTCTGAGCTATGGGTTATTGCTGTTACGAAACAGAAAAACAGTCTGTGTGACCATCACCAAGGAAAAAAATCGTAAAGCAAAAACACTGCTAAAAGCAAACAGATTTCTTGAACTCTCTGACCTAATTTGAGTTGAGAAATAAAGTGTACCTCAGCCCCTCAGTTTATAATCCACTCAAATATTTGGGGCAAATCTGTAGAGCTGGATTTCATTGAGTGGCTGGTCAATTGTTAGGGACAGAGCTGTACAAAAGGCAGATAAAGTCTTGTCTTCTCAAGGTCAATACATCTTCTCTAAAGTCCCCATACATCCCTAACTCTAATCAGTAATTGTCATTAAACGCTCTCATTATGTGAAGTGCAATCAGAGCATCTTGCCCTCACAAGGTGCAGTGTACGGAGAAGGCTGGAGGTTCATAAATTAGTGCCAATTCACTCTCCCTCTATCTTCCATACATTTTGCTGTGAGAGAGAAAAATTGTATTCATACACATTAAGGCAAAAGCCCACTGGCCCCTACAAAATTACCCTAAACCATAACTGTGGTTATTTGAGGAACTCCCTATTTCATTATGTGTCTCAGAAATAAAAGAGATAAAGTTTGCCATCAATAACACAGAACATATCTGCTGAATCCCGCAGATTCCAAGACATTAATAATTCAAAATCTTGTGGGAATTTTGTCATGGTGGAGATATGACTTGTCTGCAAACAGAGCTCAGGGGATGCTCAGTATGATCTATTCTTGTATATATACACAACTGCTGCATTCATCATGACATGCAGAAGAACACAGGACTCTGTTGTATCTCTATGATTTCTGAAATTTGTGCATCTATATTATAAAGTCATTATGCATAACATAATACGTTCGCATTCTCACATGAAGAGTAATCATCATAATATGTCATTATACTGTACAGACTAAAAGGATTGGGAAATATATTCTATCTCCCTTATCTCTTAAACCTATGTGCCATAATTTAAAAATCATTGAGATTGAATGGTCAGAGGTAGAAAAGAGAGAAAAACACGTTGGCTCTCTCTCTAGTGGGAGACATATATGTGTATGTATGTATCTGTGGGTCTAGATATGTGCATGTATATATTTTTATGTTCATATGTGTGTGCAAAGATGAACACACACATACACTCACACTCACATACCTATGACCTTCAGATTTACTGAAAAATAAAAAATGGGCAGTTCTAATTATGTCACTTATTATTGTCCCAGGGAATCATCACTCATGAAGATGACAACAGCAAAAATATCCACCAATATTTTTCCCCAAAGCTCCCTTAAGAGATGAGCCAGACCCTCAATGCCTGGTGAAAGATTTTGAATGATTCTTAATACTAAAGCCAGAATAATCTTTCTAAACCTCAAATTGAATGATGTCATTCCCCTGTGAAAATTCTTCCTATTGCTCTTAGAATAAAGCCCTGACACCTCCTTAACAAGGCCCACAAGACACTGCATGATCTCGCTACCACTGACTACCTCAGCTTCACCTCAAGCCATTCTCCTCGCCATTTTCTGAGCTCACGCACAATGGCTTTCTTTCAGTTCCTTTAAAAAAAAAAAAAGGGCAATCCTGCCTCAAGGCCCTTGATCATGGTGTTCTCTTTTAATAAACGTTCTCCACTTAGGAAATTCCATTGTTCAGATCTGAGCTTAAAAGTCAATTGTGTTGCTATTGGAAGGTGGTGGGTGGCTAAGGTGGGATGATCACCTGAGCACAGGAGGTAGAGGTTGCAAGGAGCTGTGATCATACCACCACACTGCAGCCTGGGTGACAGAGCAACACCTTGTCTCAAAAAAAAATGTCAATTGCTATTAAGTGTTTCTGTGTATTAGGCATTATGCTCCATTCTTTACATGCATTTTAAAAATTCAGCATTTATAACAATTGCATGAACTTATTGGCATTATCTCCATTTATAGATGTGAAAATGAGTCCTAGAAAGATTAAGAAATATGTACAAGATCACAGAGCTTGTAAACAGTAGAGGTGGAATTCACTGAGGTAGTCCCTCCACTACATTATCTCTTTATACTTCACACTCTTTGGTTAACAACTTTCACATAATCAGTAGCTTAATGTTTGCTTTCCACACTAGAATGTAACCTCCATAAAGGCAGAAACACCTTGTTCACTATGGACTAGACATTGTGCTGGCTAGGAAAAAAGAAGTGAACAAATGTTTCTTGTTGAATAAATGAGTGCATGGCACACTGAGTAATTTCTAGAAAACACAAAGGAAAGAAAGGCCACCTTAAAAGAGTTCAAGATACACTGCTACCATCCAACTCAAGCAGTAAATTTGGAAAGTTGAAATGGGCATAAATTATTACCAAATACTGTATGAAGTCCAATCAAAATCTATAGTAAATATAATCTGAATATAAAATGTATGAAACTAGTTTTTAGAGGAAGGCAATGATGTGGTGTGCACATCTAACTATACTGACACCTACCAATAAGAGCAATTATTCTGGGAACCTTTTGAAAATTCAGTGCTCTATAGCATTCAGAGTAGGCCTGATAGCTCCTGACTTCAATTTCAACACATAAACACATTTAAAATCTCATTTAAAAATTCTGTATAATTAAGGTAAAATTGTTTCAAAGACCCATAGAATATCCACTTCAATGACTACAGCTAAAATACATGAATCTAAACAAAGTCAGTATTATTCTGTATTATTTCAGGAAATCTAATTAGAGTGACTGGAAGTTTTCTTGAACCTGATATGTAAGGCCAATATCATTGACTCTGGGGACGGGTCAAGATCAGCCCTAGATTTTGAATTCTCATAATTCACGGTTATAACATAAATGAAAGACTGATTTAAGTCTTTATTTCAACATCCGACCTCATTAAATCTTTTATCTACCAGTTCTGTGACTGAAGAACAAAATAAATAGGTATTATTTTATATTATTCCTTTCTACAACAAAGAAATAGCCAAGGTATGTTGAGCTTGCCATGAAAGACTTTCAAGGGAATACAAATATTATACTGTAAATCACAAATTTTAAATGCCAATTATACTAGATCAGTATTTATATGAGGACACCAAAACAAAAGTCCATAAGTTTCTCATTTTTTTTTTTTTTTTTTTTTAGACTATAGAGTCTCACTCTGTTGCCCAGGCTGTAATGCAGTGCTGCAATCTTGGCTCTGGGTTCAGCCTCCTGGGTTCAAACAATTCTCATGCCTCAGCCTCCTGAGGAGCTGGGACTACTACAAGTGTGTGCCACTACGCCCAGCAAATTTTTGTATTTTAGTAGAGATGGGGTTTTTCCATGTTGCCCAGGCTGGTCTAAAACTCCTGAGCTCAGGCAAGTCATCCAGTTTGGCTTCCCAAACTCCTGAGCTCAGGCAAGTCGTCCAGCTTGGCTTCCCAAAGTGCTAGGATTGCAAGCATGAGCCACCATAACCAGCCCCATAACTTTATCTTTAAGCAATACTGTATACTGATTTAGGGAGCAAACCAAGCCCAAACATGTACATATGCAATAAACATGAACCACATAAACAAATGAAAATATGGAAGACATGAGAAAAGATTCAAATATATCTTTCTTCTAAGTCCTTTTTCTCATCCATGGGATCATACTTCTTCATATTCTTATTCATATGGTATAAAATGAATAATCTCTACTCCTAAAAACTCATGCCTTTTTAGAAATACATGATCTTTGTTCAGCTATAAGAAACACAACATTTCTACTTGTTCCATAAAGCCTTCCCTGATAGTCTCCGTTTTTCGCCTCTAAATCTCTAAACTCTCACTCCATGTTTCTATGTCACCTGTCCTGCTATTACATGCTTCCCTATTAAAATGCAGTTTTGCACCTTAAACTTCATATGGAACCAAAAGAGAGCCCACATAGCCAAGTCAATTCTAAGCAAAAAGAACAAAGCAAGAGGCATCACACTACTGGAGTTCAAACTATACTACAAGGCTACAGTAATCAAAACAGCATGGTACTGGTACCAAAACAGAGATATAGACCAATGGAACAGAACAGAGGCCTCGGAGGAAACACAACATAACTACAACCATCTGATCTTTGACAAACCTGACAAAAACAAGCAATGGGGAAAGCATTCCCTGTTTAATAAATGGTGTTGGGAAAACGGGCTAGCCATGTGCAGAAAGCAGAAACTGGACCCCTTCCTAACACCTTACACTAAAATTAACTCCAGATGGATTAAAGACTTAAAAATAAGACCTCACACCATAAAAACCCTAGAAGAACTAGGTAAAACCATTCAGGACATAGGCGTACGCAAGGGCTTCATGACCAAAACACCAAAAGCATTGGCAACAAAAGCCAAAATAGACAAATGGGACCTAATCAAACTCCACAGCTTCTGCACGGCAAAAGAAACAGTCATTAGAGTGAATTGGCAACCAACAGAATGGGAAAAAATTTTTGCTGTCTACCCATCTGACAAGGGGCTGATATCCAGAATTTACAAAGAACTAAAACAGATCTGCAAGAAAAAAACAAACAAGCCCATTCAAAAGTGGGCGAAGGATATGAACAGTCACTTTACAAAAGAAGACATACAGGAGGACAACAAACATGAAAAAATGCTCATCATCACTGGTCATTAGAGAAATGCAAATCAAAACTACATTGAGATACCATCTCACACCAGTTCGAATGGCGATCATTAAAAAATCTGGAGACAACAGATGCTGGAGAGGATGTGGAGAAATAGGAACACTTTTACACTGTTGGTAGGAGTGTAAATTAGTGCAACCATTGTGGAAGACAGTGTGGTGATTCCTCAAGGACCTAGAAATAGAAATTCCATTTGATCCAGCAATCCCATTACTGGGTATATATCCAAAGGATTATAAATCGTTCTACTATAAGGACACATGCACATGAATGTTCACTGCAGCACTGTTTACAGTAGCAAAGATCTGGAACCAACCCAAATGCCCATCGATAATAGACTGGATAGGGAAAATGTGGTATATATACACCATGGAATATTATGCAGCCCTAAAAATCAATGAGTTCATGTCCTTTGTAGGGACATGGATGAACCTGGAAACCATCATTCTCAGCAAACTGACACAAGAGCAGAAAATCAAACACCACATGTTCTCACTCATAAACGGGTGTTGAACAATGAGAACACATGGACACAGGGAGGGGAGCACTACACACTGAGGTCTGTTGGGGGAAAATGGGGGAGGAATGAGGGGGTAGGGAGGTGGGGAGAGATAGCATGGGGAGAAATGACAGATATAGGTGAAGGGGAGGAAGGCAACAGATCACACCCCCATGTGTGTACCTATACAACTATCTTGCATGTTCTTCACATGTACCCCAAAACCTAAAATGCAATAAAAAATAAATAAATAGATAGATAAATAAAATGCAGTTTTGGCTGGGCATGTTGGCTTATGCCTGTAATCCCAGCACCTTTTGGGGTGGAGGCTGGAGGATTGCCTGAGAACAGGAGTTCGACACCAGCTCAGCCACATAGCAAGACCCCCATCTCTACCAAAGATAAGTAAATAAATAAATACCTAAGCTAGGCAATATGGTTAACATAGTGCCAGAACATAGTTTCAGCTGTTCAGAAAGTTGAGGCAGGAAGACTGCTTTGAGCCCAGAAGTTCCAGGCTGCAGTGTGCCATAATCATGACGCTGCACTCCATCCTAGGTGACAGAGCAAGATCCTGTCTCAAAACAAAGAACCATACAGTTGCTACTATCTTGTGTTTCATAGATTTATGTGTACAGAGCTTTCTTTTTAAAGCAGAAGTTCATTCAGGCAGATTTTACATCTGATTATATTTTGTAACCATTCCTTCCCCAGCACTTTTCATAATGGTGCACCTAATAGAACAATTCACTGCACAAATAACTGACATGGCTGCTTGTGAGTGCACTGGGGTCAGATGCTGATACCTATATTTGCTTCCAACATACACTAACATGGAACATGCTTTTTAGTATTAAAATGTAACAACATAAATGAAAATGAAAGCAAGTATATATATACATTACATAGCATGAATGTCTTGCTAGAGAAGTGTTACTACTTTGTTTATTCAATATTTCAATGTATTTTCTATCCCCAAGTCACTCCCACACATAGTATTTGTATTTAACCATATATGTCATTTGTTTTTCTTTGTTCAATTTGGACTTTATAGACCTTAGCATTCATAAAAATCAATGAGATGCCCTCATGAAAGTAAGCCAAGTTAGCCTTTGAATTTGAGACACTGGTCATTCTTCTTTCTTTAAATGTATGTATCATGGATTGCTCTCATTATATGACAATCTACAAGGTTTTTCTCCCACATCCTTCCAACATTAATTATTTCTTCTCTCTGGCTGAGACATATATAAAAGGTTGCTTAATGATGTCTATCTGAAGAGGATTGATAAGGTAACTAGATTCTGGTATCATTTGACATTTTGTTCCCTAAATTAATCACCCTGCTTGATTCAATTCTTTGACTACAAAATGGGAGCATTACATTACCTTTTAAATAAAGGAATAACTAATTAAACCAAAGTAAATTCAAAAGTCTCAGAACATGGAAAGAAACACAGACACTCATAGAGAAGTCTATTTTAGTGGAAAGAGCATATTTAAATAAAAATTCTCCCTCCAGTGATGGACATTTTACTGAAAGCTTTAAATAAAATAAATTATTTTTTACATTATAGTATGAAAGTCAAAAGCTCATGAAAGTAGAAAAGGTTGATAATTTTAGATTACATTACTCTAAATAAAGAAGGAATTGTTGCTGACATCACCTTAAATATACTGCATATTGACATGTTTTTGAAGGAATTACTGTGGTGTGGAACAAGTCAAAATCAAATTTAGTTCAATCAGCTGCAGCATATTTTTTAAAAATAAAAACACATTAGGATACAAATACATGAAAAGGCCTTATCAACTTTACTCTTTACATACCAAATTTTTAAATCCATGCTGATTTGTGAGCAAAAAAAAAAAATGCATACATATATATATGCGCATTGGTAAAATTGTGGGATTATATATATTCAGAGAAAGAGTAATTGCACATACACACAAATTCCATAGCATTATTTCCTTTAAAAATCACTGAGAAAAAAGCAATGAGGGACCAGCCCCTTTAGAAATTCAGTACAATATGTTTAAACCCATACAAGGAAAAGTCACCAAGATTTAAACACAAATAACAAAGAAAAAGGAGAAAAAGAAAAGAGAATTAAGTCAAACACTCTGTTAACTGAATTCAGAGTTTGGGCTTTTACAGGGTATTAATCTAATATATGCCAAATGAGATTTTCAAATTCCGTAACATTTGATTTCTTTTCTAAAACCAGTTTACCCTCAATCCCAGAAGTTTTTCTTTCAAAGATAAACTACAATTCTAAGTGGAATTTCTATTCAACTAGGAGCTCTGGTTTTTTTTAAGTATTTATGAATCATATTTATGATATTTACGATTTTACTCTCCCCAAACATTACTTTTGACTTTAATAAAGTTAAGACTGATGTAAGAACTAAAAGATGATTTACTGTGGATTAAATAATACTCATTTTAAAGCAGGACCACTTGCAAACTACTTGTCAACTAAAATAATGTCAGAAAAGTTTTGAGACATCTGGGAATTTCTTCCAACTTAACTCAAACAACACCAAAATTATCCAAGAATTTCAGGATAAAATAGGTCTACTTTAGAAACACATCCCCAGTAACATATATAATTGATCACTGGTAACCTTTCTTATTTGTACTTTGGGGACAAAATCCTTAAGAAACCGTAACTGTGTTCCAGTCTGTACCAGGGATAGTTTGCATGGGATTTTTAGCCGTTGGAGAGCTTGAAGCTCTCTTTCAGATCCTGTTTAATGGGACTTCTCATTAATGTCACTCGTGAACTTTAAATTGCAGAGTGAGATTATTCACACACAATTCCTTCATTATGGCTAGTCCACTCACACTGAAGTGTTGTTGAAACATGACGTCTGTAAGTTGTTCAAGAGCCAATAAAGAACTGCAACAGGATGCCCAAGCCGTCCTTGTATAGTGAGTAAATTTGACGTGGCTTCAAAACAGGAGAGCAGAAGAGACACCTTTAAGAATTCTCTGGGGTATGATTTAACAATACAAAACAAGTGTGGAAACTAAAGCTGAAAGAAAAACCAGATAAAGTAATAACAAAAGAAGTTGTTCATTTTGGGCAAAGACTCTGGGGACCAGAAGTTTAAGACACGAAGTTGTAAAGCAAAGTTAGCTCTTCAGGCAGCCCAGGTGTATATAATGTCACAAGTGTCCAAAGAGCTATTGATGTAGCATTGGAATTTTCTGCAACATCATGTAATCAGAACACATTAACTCTTAGAGGAGTATCTTGAAATTTATGAAAATATGTGGATATGCATGTGAATGACTGAATGAATAGGGAAAAATATTCTACTGTGTACAAAAAAAATAGATAAATCTCTTATATGTCAGTATCCTATGATTTGACGTTAATTTTGGCAATAAAGTGTCAATTAGGATATAAGGAAGAGCCACATTAGAAAGTTAATAATTACATACACTTGTATATACATACACTTACACATACACAGAAAATGAATGTGTGGTATACACTATAGCTTAAATATTTATCTTTCTGGTTAAAGATATAGTTAGAGAAGTGGTATCAAAAAGATTCTTCATCACAAAAGAAGTCAGAGAAGAAAAATTAAGATCAAGAAAACCAGAAACACCAAAGGAGAATCTATATTCCATCAACTTCTTACCAACTGTGGAACGTTTGTTATAAGAAAAGTAGACAAGCCTAGGACCAGTGATCAGGAAGTCCTCTAATTTGACATAATAAGAAACGGACTTATGGACCACAGCATGCTGGAATTACTATACTTCAGAAAGAATCTCTGGGTGATGTCAAAAGATAAGAAGAATAAAATATGGCTTTGTAAAGGCTTTTGAGAGACAAAAACAAAAGACAAGTCCATCCTGAAAAATGGAGAAAAGAATGGAGAGAAAACGTAGCCAAAGTGGGAAAAGAGAAACTGCATGTGACTGGGTATCACAGACCCGCGACTGGTAAGACTCCCACAGTCCCAGGGTTTTTGCTCTAGCTGCATCCTGGAAAATGGTTCATTTATTTTACAGATATTTGGCACACAGTAGGTGCCACAAACTGTGTAAGTAGCAGGAGAACTGGAGTGAAAATGCAGACAAGGACCCTGCTCTCTCAGAGCTTACATTCTAGTGGCGATTGACAGACAATAGGGAAATCAACAAGATTAACTTTTGATAGTAGCAACCTAGCTGTTAAAAGAATAAAACAGGGTAATGTGATAGAAAGTAGTAGGGAGGTATTCAGCGAAGGCCAATGAAGAGCTGTCATTTGAGCTGACACTGGAGTGATAAGAGTAGCCAATCTGGTGAAGATCTGACGAAAGAATGTTGGAGACACAGGGGGTGGCTAGTACAAATGCCATGAGGAGAAAACAGGCTTGCAATGCTTGAGGGGAGAAAGTCTGTGTTGCTGTGGTGAGCTGCGTATGGAGAGTCAAACATAAGGTGGAGCCACAGAGGAAAGGTGGGCTGGATAACATGACTTACTGGTTGGGATAAGGAGTCTAGATTTTATCCTAAGGGCAACAGGAAGACAAGAAAGGTTTTTAACACCAAGAAAGAGTTGGAAAAGAGTATAGGAATACAATGTAAAATTTATATTGTTAAAATATTACTATAGCCAATGTGTGGAGTCCAAATTTTAGGCAGATTAGAGTAGAAGGAGGTGGACCAATTAGGGAATAATTACAGCACAATGGGCAAGAGTTAATGACATCTTGGATTTAAATAGTCATAATGAAGTTGAAGAGAAGTTGATAAACTCAAGATACAATTTAAAAATAGATCCAATAGCATTTTCTGATAAATTAGGGAGGGGAAGACAATAGAAAGAGAGAAATCAAGGAGCATTTTTAAGGCCATGTAACGGGAAGAGGTATTTACTGAATTAAGAAATATAGAGGAAGAAACAGTTATAGGATGGTGAGATCAACTTCTATTTTGTGCACAGTAAGCTTACCCTTTTAGATATCTAGGATGGAACATCAAATAGGCATTTTGATGTATAAGAAAATGATTTAAGAAAAAATCAGTGCTGAGGATATCAATTGGCACAGCACAAGCATTTTGATGTCACATAAAACCAAAGGATTGAATGATTGGATGAATTTTCCTAGGAAGATATTGTAGACAGAATAAAGGCCAAGACACACCCCCAGGCCTGAGACCTTCTAACATTTAGAGGTTAGAGAATCTATGTAGGGAATTGAGAAGGGGAGCAGTCAGTGAAGTAGACAAAAACCCCAAGAGAAGGAGGTATCATGGAAATGAAGAAACATGTTACAAGGAGCAAGTGATCAATTGTGTCTAGTACTGCCAACCGTTTTTGTAAGATGAGGACAGAAAAATCACCAATGGATTTGGAAGATGGAGGTCACCGGTGGCCTTGACAAGGGCAGAGATAAGGGCTGAGCAGAGTGCTAGGGAGGCTTGATTAAATTGGGGGTGGGGGTGGGGGTGGTACTGTTAAAGCAGAAATTGGAATGGTTGTTTCAAATTTTAAAGAAGAGCAGTAAACTAGGGCAGTGGTTGAAGGGGTACTTCGGAGATGTTACAAGAACATGATCTAGTAGAGGTTCACAGTCACCCTATTCTGGTTCTTAGGCTTTAGTACAAATATCTAGGATGAAAAGCAGGAGCTTGAATTACTTACTGAGTAACTTATTCAAATGTTTTCTGAACATCTATTAGATGTGAGGCACTGTGGTAGTAATTAGAATAGAACTAAGGATATTGGCTCTGAATTTCAGCACTTGAGTTCTTGCAATGGAGCAGAACCTTCGTCCGAGACTTGTGGAATTTTTCCACAAGTTTTTTTTTTGGTTCCAAGGAACCAGAAAGTAGGCTAAGCTCCAGGTCCTTCTGGACATACTCACCATTTGCTGATAGACATCAATGAATAGTGTGTTGATAATAATGTATCAACCTTCTACCTTCCCCACAGATACATTATTTACTTAAAGAACAAATTGTCTGATCTTGCAGACATGAAAAGAAGAATACAAAATAAATAGAAATGAGTCTGCATGTACTAAAAATTGCACAAAATGTATGTTGGCATTTAGGGACTATCTACTTATATATGAAAGTGTAAAGAAAATTAGCAATAAGAAAAATACCCCCAAAGTAACAAAGTAAAAAGTGAAGATATCAATGAAAGAAAAAAACCTGCAAACACTGGATGGCCCCAAGACTCAGAATAGCTAAAATGTGAGTAAGGAATTGGAGAGGAGCATCAGCTGAAGTCATTCAGCTATGATCAATCAGTATTTCTCTGAGAGATCATAAGCTACTCTGACAGCAGATGATAAAAGTCTTCAGGTTGGAAAGACCTTCTCCATTCTGATCTCCTGATTTACACTGGCTGATACCTTAGTAAGCCATAGTGCTCCACAGTCCTTCTATCCCCACCATCTTCACAAATTATGGTTACTATTTGACTTGATTTATCTTCTGGATGATGATGGATGACTTAATTACAGAAATGAAGGTAAGAATGAGATACAAAGGGAGAGGCCCGATATGAACAAAGGGGCACAGACACAACCCTCTTACTAAGGTTCCTTATTAATAAGCTTTGTTTTTCCCAATGCCCAGGAGACCTGCATAACCACGCTGGTGAGAGAAGAAATAAAGAAAGAACAAAATGAGGGAAGGCAACACTTATTGCATGTCTCTTACATTCTAGTACTTCTACCTAGGCTTTTCATGATTTTTCAGATTGGTTCCTGAACAATCCTGAGTTGCCTACGGATAAGGAAGCAGTGAACAAAAAGAGGTAAGAGTCTTGCCCAAATTCACACCAGCACAGACTGTGTGACTCTAAATATCATTCTCTTCCCATTATAAAACACTGTGGATTACGTATGCTTGAAATATATTAAACTGAGAAGAAATTACATGGAAAATAGTAAGTCAAATAATATACAAGTGTAACTTATTTGTGCTTTGGGGTGCTTTGAATCAGCAGTTTTGTTCAGTTTTCATAGGTCAACTAAACTAAAAATTAGATCAAAATTAACATGATATATTTTTAAAACCCAGGTTAAATGATAATAATTAGGTATTAAATCTGTTCCAAATGGAATAAAATTTTACATCTACACCACCATTACAAGAAGTGTACACATATACACACCCAATTATTATCTTCATACCTAATTGAGAGTGAGTTGCAGACATGCTACCCCAGTGATGGAGAATAGCATCTGGAAATCAAGATCCAGCATGCCGGGTACTCTTATCGCTACTGAGGTAAAACTGATTTTAGGCCTTTGAGTGGACACAGGTTGGAAAGATACATATGTGTATATACATACACTGGTATCTATTTTATCTATTTTATTTATCTTTATCTACATGTATCTTTAAAACATCAGGCCGTATTGATACCTCTAATTTCAGTCAATGCCACAAGATGTATGCTAGTCTTCCCCCTTTCCATATTCATAACTCACTTCAACAGAGAGAAGCCAGGCTCGCATTACCCTTATTTCCTCATACCTCCTGTACGTAACCAATCTGCTGGCCCTATCAGCCCCAACTGCCTCCTTAGTCTTACCCACCTCCTGAGACTTCAACCTAGTCACCTCTTCAGCCCTGACTACCTCTTGAGCCCAACACACCCCACTGGTCCTAACTACTTCCTCAGCCCTGACCCCACAGGCCACCCCAACCCTGGCTGCCTCAAGGGGAGGGAAGGAAACCAAAAACATGTTTTAAAGAAAAGAAAAGGAAAGAGAAAAAAAGTGGGTAGGGGGACAGGACTAAGTAGAGGAAGAGCTCACCCACATTCTTGAATGATGGTCTATTTGGCAATAATCTAGGCTAGCGATCGTTTTCTAACTTCATTTCCCCTTGAAGACATTCCATTTTGGGGGAGGGGCCTCTATTACTGCTTTAGAGAAGGTAGCTATCACACTAATTGTTTTTGCTGTGGTTGTCGTTTTTTAGAAAGCTGCATTTTCTCTCTGTTTGACCTGAAGATTTTTTCTTTGAACAGTGTGTATAGTGGTTAAGGGCACAGCTTCAAGAGCCAGATTGTCTGAATTCAAATCCCAGCTTGACCACAGACTAGCAGTGTAACCTTGGAAAAATTTCCTGACTTTTCTGTGCCTTTTCTCTTCAGAAAATGAGAATAATAATGAGTTAATGTCTATAAACATATGAGTTGGTATATATGAAGTGCTTAGAAGAGTACCTGGCACAAAGAAACCTCTATCTAAGTGTCTGTTATTACTACTAGTAGCAGTTATTGTAGTAGTCTTTGTTATATTGAAGTTTTATTATGATACATATAGGTGCAGATTTAGTTAAACTTAACCTGCTTGGGACCTGCAAACTTCTTCAATCTAAGGATTCATGTTCTATTAATTCTGGAAACTTCTCATTTTCTTTCTGAAACTCTTGTCTGGAACTAGTTATAACATTAATTTCTAGACTCAAGCTTCTAGTCTGATGAAAACAGTGTAAGATGTGGAGTTTCCATTTTTCCCCAAGAAACTTATTTTCTCCCGTTCAAAGTCCCAGACTAAGATGACACTATTACTTACCTTGGCCGATAAGTACAGTTTTTCTAGTAGTGCTTTCCCTGAGAGAGCATCTTTCAGGTTCTCAAGTTTACTGAGTAGTCTCAGTTCCAACTAACTACCCAAGGCTACATTTCATATACCTGCACATACACTTCGCGCCTAACTATGAAAGCCTATCACATGCTTAAGTATGCAATTTGGGCACTTAATAATTGTCTTTTTGACATAAATTTCAAGAAATGGAGCTGATTCCCAAAAAGCAACCTGAACAGCAAAGTGGTTATCATTGTGAAATCCGAAGTTAGAAAGATGTTAAGTTTAAATCTTGACATCACCACTTAACAGCTGTTATTACCCTGGGGGAAGAAAACCCAAACTCTTTGAGTCCTAGCTTTCACAGCTCTAATATAGGAGTAAAAAAAATTATCGTGAGGAAAGAATACAGTACATGCAAAGTCTACGGCACAGCACCAAATACTTGATGGTTTTGACAGATGTTACTATTACTGCTGTTGTTACTGTAAGTGTTTTCCATTTTTATCTACATTGCTAAACTATCAACTAGAAAGAATATCCCTATCTATACACCCACCAACAGTGTGCTTTTGTTTTTGTTTTCTTTTGAGACACGATCTTGCTATGTCTCCCAAGCTGGAGTGCAGTGGCATGCCTTGACCACCCAGGCTCCAGTGATCCTCCCACTTCAGCCTCCTGACTAACTGGGGTGATGGGAGCACCATTACACCTGGCTAATATTTTTTAAGTTTTTTTTCAAGATGGACTCTCCCTGGGTTGCCAAGGCTGGTCTCGAACTCCTGGACTCAAGCAATCCAACTGCTTTGGCCACCCAAAATGCTGAGATTAGAGCCAACAGTATGAATTTCTATGTCTTTCCATTCTCGCCAATGATAGGTCTTGTGACTCTTGTTGAACTTTGCTAATTTTTTAGATGGAAAATATTTTAATTTGTACTGATACGATTACTGGTGCAGTTTTATATCTTTTCATAGGTTTGCTGCTCATTTATTTGCATGTGTATATGTGTGTGTGTGTATGGCCAGCTTAAGATCTTTGTTTTTCTATGGGTATATAGAAGTGTTTCTTCTTGATCTGTAAGAGTTGCTTATATACTAAAGATAAAAACATTCTCATCTATATGTTGCTTCTTTTCAAATTTTTTTTTAATTTTTTGTATAGAAAGGGTTTTGCAGTATTACCCAGGCTGGTCTTGAACTCCTGGCCTCAAGCAATGCTCCTGCCTCAGCCTCCCAAAGTGCTGGGGTTACAGGTGTGAGCCACCACACCTGGCTTATATGTTGCTTCTTTGTTACATAAACTATGGATATAAAAACACTTCCCTGATTATTTCACTGTAAAAATAAACTAAAGATGTATCTTTACTGATACACATGGCAGTGGTTTTGGTTACTGCCAGTTTTGTTTATCCATTTCATGTGAAAACAGCATAGGTATTATCTTTTTTTTTTTTTTTTTTTTTTTTTTTGAGACGGAGTTTCGCTCTTGTTACCCAGGCTGGAGTACAATGGCACGATCTCGGCTCACCGCAGCCTCCACCTCCTGGGTTCAGGCAATTCTCCTGCCTCAGCCTCCTGAGTAGCTAGGATTACAGGCACGCACCACCATGCCCAGCTAGGTATTATCTTCTTAACCAGTGCAAAATTCTGTTACTAACAGGTGACTTGGAGAACATGATGAAAAACAAGAAATCATGTTTATCAGAATAATACTTACAATCATTTAGGATCTGCTCAGTTTACAGGAAGATTTACTATCACTTTGTTTCTCACTGGTTCTGAAATAAATTCACTCACAGCCTTTTAAAACATGTTTTCTGGCTCTGCTTAGTGGCTCTACTTATATTTTAAGAAAATTTCCAGAATGATCCTTCAACTTTGTATTTCACAGATCTACCATATTCACCTTATCTATGCCATTCATGATTTGACAGATTGCTACTTTCTAGGCCAAAGAGTCCTAATCTTTCACTTTGTCCTCATATGTCAATTCCTCCTCACTCCCTCCTACTTTTCTGATCATTTTATAATAAATTTGTATCACAATAATGAAATTTACTGAGAAAACCAGATTTTGAGATGCTGCCATAACTAATGAAGTCAGAGAAATGATGAAAAGGGCTTTAATGAGGTTTGAAATACACTTGGAATATTACAGATAGAAAATCAATTTGGAAAGCACTGTCAGTTTTATCCATGAGGAAAAAATTATTTAAACACACACATCTAAAGGACAGGAGCAACTGTGAAGGCAATGAAGAACTGAGAAGCATTTTATAATTGAAAAAAAACTCATTCTTTTTATCTATCTGTCTGTCTATCTACCATACATGTAATATTTTGTTATGATTAAAAGTCTAATGGAGTAGATATACAAATATCTTGGATATTCAAATTCTGGAAGGACTAGTAAATAACTAAGAATTTAATTATTTTAACTAACTCAATGCTACATAATCTTGCAGGCAGAAGGAAGAGGGTTTTTTTAATTTTTTTTTTTTTTTGGCTCCTTTGCAATACCACTTACAAGACAATGCATAATTTTGCTCATTCTACAGATTGTATTGTATTTTGTAGTCTTCAAGAGAAAAACTGAATTTCTGGATCCAAGACTAATAGGTATTTTGAAGAAAATATCATAGCTTTTCCATAAAGCCATTTTTGACAAGTACTGTAAAGCAACTTTTACAGCAAAGGAAGATTACTTTTTAAATAGATTATATCAGATCATATAACAATTGGGAGCTGTACTTCTCTTAAAGTAACTTATAAGATCTGGAAAACTGCTTCCAGTCTAAGTTAGTTAAGCATTCAGTGGATTCTCAGTTCTTAATCATTGAAAATCAAATGAAAGCTACAGCCTTTCTTTCTAAAACAAAACAAACAAAATAAAAACTCAAGAAAACCCATATACAATTATAGAATTTTATAGAATTTTGAATTTAAATTTCTATAAGTTATTGGGAACTCAGGTCCCTAGGCTAAGGAACTCTTGGCTGACTCTAAAGCAATTTTGGTTATATTTTTGTGTTTTTAAAAATTTTGCTTTTAAGTCTATCATTGAATACGTAACATATAAACAAATCTCCTGTTTTTACCTTAAGCACTCCATCTATTTATCTTGGAACATAAAAGACCTAAAGTTCCATGTCCTCATACGTAAGCTCTTTAGTGGTACTTTGCATGGGAAAGCCTTGCCACGTTCTAATCTCCACTTTCTGCTATGAACAACTTAAATGGAATGTCCTGTTTAATTATAGGGGAGACCTAAGGATTTGCCAGAACATTCTCACCAATTTGAAATATCAGAAGCCAACCGGCCGGGCCCAGTGGCTCACGCCTGTAATCCCAGCACTTTGGGAGGCCGAGGCGGGTGGATCACGAGGTCAACAGATCGAGACCATCCTGGTCAACGTGGTGAAACCCCATCTCTACTAAAATACAAAAAATTAGCTGGGCATGGTGGCGCGTGCCTGTAGTCCCAGCTACTCAGGAGGCTGAGGCAGGAGAATTGCCTGAACCCAGTGGGCAGAGGTTGCGGTGAGCCAAGATCACACCATTGCACTCCAGCCTGGGTGACAACAGTGAAACTCCGTCTCAAAAAAAAAAAAAAAAAAAAAAAGCCAACCACCCCCTATCTGCTCAATGCCTAGTTCCTAGGATCTTTCCTTAAGAGTTTACTGTGCATGGCCAGGCACAGTGGCTCACACCTGTAATCCCAGCACTTTAGGACACGGAGACAGGAGGTTCACCTAAGGTCAGGAATTCGAGACCAATCTGGCCAACATGATGAAACCCTGTCTCTATTAAAAATATAAAAATTAGCTGGGCGTGGTGGCGGGCACCTGTAATCCCAGATACTCAGGAGGCTGAGGCAGGAGAATCGCTTGAACTAGGGAGGCGGAGGCTGCAGTGAGCCGAAATCACAACATGCAACCTAGCCTGGGCAAAAGAGCAAGACTCTATCTAAAACAAACAACAAAAAATAGGTTTAGCGTGCAATTCTGGTCTCTCATACGTAAACCCTACTCATTTTGGTGATGGGCTCTTTCCTACCCTTCACTTTATCTTTTCAGAGTCCCAAGATATCTCATTGCACACAGAAGTCAGACTATGGAAAGTGAGGCTGAAAGTATTCCTGAGAAAAGTCAACTTTCCAACTCTAATCCTCTTTCACAATATTTAAGCAGTTTTATTGAGGTATAATTGATACATAAAAAACTGCATATACTTAATGTGTACAATTTGATGAGTCTGAACATATGAAAACATGCATGATACCATCACCACAATCAAGTTAATAGACACATACAACATTTCTCAGTGTTTCCTTGTATCCCATTGTTGCTCTTTGTAGTAAGAACATGTAACATGAGATCTACGCTGTTTATAAATTCTGAAGTACACAATACCGTATTGTCAACCATAGGCATTATGTTGTACAAAAGATCTCTAGAACTTTAGCAGATAATTAAAACTTTATATACACTGAACAACTCCCATTTCCCCCACACTCCAGAAGTTTCATTATTAAAGGGGAAAAAGGTGACTTCTGAGAGTAACAGATACACACTGATTCAAATCCAAATACAGCATTTTCTAAAATCAAAGATAATCTTTAAACAAACAGCTACTCTGCCAGACTGTTAACTGCCCACCTTATAGCCATTCCCACCCTCTTATATGTCCATAGAACTCTGTTTTCTTTGGGATAACAATATTCCCAATCTAGGATATGACTCACTGTTAGTCTAGTTAGTCTAAACCAGTCACATTTCCAAGTAATGTGTGCCTCAAATAAGTGACAGAGAGCTGAGATATTGATTTCCTTAACTCTCAGGGCTGAAGGACTGGGCCTAGATTAGCAGAAGCAGTCTGCTCACCCTCAGGATATATAGCAAATGTTATCATTTCCTACAAGTGCCATAAAAGGAAAAACATCAGTCAGGAAGCAAGGTTCTAAGGTAAATTCTGTTCCCTTTGATAGACACTCAATTTCTCTCCTTTCCTTACAGCTAGCGGTAATCCAGTTCTGGTCAATGCAATATTAGGGCGAGTCACCTGAGAGCCTCCTGGAAATGCTTGTTCTTACATATAAAAGAACAGAAATAAGAGGAAAGCTTACCAGCAGTGCCTTTTCCCTTTCTTCCTGCCTTGAAAAAAAATACACTGCCTAAAACCTTAACAACCATCTCACCACCATGAAGTAACAAAGCATGAGGATAAAAGACCAATAGGTGGTCAGGCACAGTGGATCACGGCTGTGATCCCAGCACTTTGGGAGGTCAAGGTAGACAGATTCTCAGGCAGAACGCCTGAGCTCAGGAATTCAAGACTTCCCTGGTGACATGGTGAAAGCTTGTCTCTATTAAAATACAAAATATTAGCCAGGTATGGTGGTGCACACCTTTAGTCCCAGCTACTCAGGAGACCGAGGCACAAGAATTGCTTGAACCCTGGAGGTGAAGGTTGCAGCCTGGGTGAGAGAGCAAGAAAAAAAACAAAAAACAAAAAACAAAAAAACAACCCACCAACAGCTAAGAATAATAGAGCGGAGAGATGGAAAGAGCTTCAGACTTTATACTGTTGAACATCAGACCCAAGATCAACAACTGTCTACTTTGAAAATGGAAAACAGACAATTATTGATCTTGGGTCTGTTGTTCAACAACACAAAGTAGGCTGATGTACACTAATGGAATATTTTGAGTAAGTTTTTTCTCTGAAGCATCCTATAATTCTTAGCATTGTAGGAGTATCAACCCTCTTATTCTTCCCAGATTATCGAATGCTTTAGTATCTATTAATATCTATACCACTTTAAGCCTTACTGGGGTGACATCAGCTTTAATGCTAATCATTTCTATTGCATTCTTCATGGCTCAGAATTTCAGTCTCCTAAAAATTTCAACATGCTATGGCAGTACTGGTTGTTAATCCTGCAGCTAAGTGGAAATTCTTAGAGGCATAGTAAATTCACATATTCAAGGGTTTTGGTTATTAGAAAACAAAAACTCTGAACTGAAAATATGGGAACAAATATATTTCAGACATTCTGAAAGATAATTTAACTTTTTTTGCAGTGTATAGGAAACAGAGAAAGAGGAATTTTAAAATGAGTATATATATATGCAAAGGCTTGGGAATATTTAGGTACTCTTAAGCTATCCATAAATAGAGAAGTCAAAAACATTAACCAGTGTTTCTCAGTAAATAAAAAGCATACTCCAAAAAAACGCAACTTTGGAAATCTTTTTAAAAAAATAAGTGCAATAACACTTTTGCTTCCAAATAGGAAAAAAAATGCTATTTAATATGGCACATTAAAAAAAAAAAGCCATACTGTCAAACTCAAAAATGTACATATTGTATGATTCAATGTATAGGATGTTCTGAAAAAGGCAAAACTAAAGGGACAAAAAGACAGATCAGTGGTTGCCAAGGGCTGGGAGGGAGGGGGATACAGGCATTGCCTACAAAGGGCCACAGGGAAACTTTGGGGGTGATGGAATGTTCTAGATCTTGATTATAGTGGTGGTTATATATCAAACAATTATCAAATCTTACAGAACTGTATCCAAAAAAGGGGTGACTTGACTGTATGTAAATTATACCTTAATTTTAAAATGGAGGAATAGCACATCTGTGAACTAATAAGAAACAAGAGTTATTTTATGCTGGCTTAAGCCATGCTGTGGTAACTAGTCAAGAACCTGAGAAATGGAGCTGTTGTCATATATGTGATTTAATTTTTAAGCTATAAGTGTGTATGGTAGAATTAATCCTGTGTTGAATAGTTACATGGGTTCAAGACTTTTAATGGCATCAATTTCATAGCTGAGTTAGACAGCAAATTATTAGGCTTAATTTACTAGTAATGGATTACAAAAAGTGATATCCTTTGCTGTGGAAATAAGCAATTAATCTTAACATTTCATAGCATAATTGTTCCTTCCAATGGGAAGGAGACACACGGTATATTCAATAATGATAAATTGCAGATGGTAATAGTTTACTTAAGTTTTTAAGGACATTTAATAGTCAGAAAGTATCTCTCACGTATTATATTATCTGATTCTCACAATAATCCAGCAAGGTTGGAAAGGTAAAGTAGTATTATTTTTCTCCATTATATAGATGAGAAAATAGAGGTCAAATAAATTAGATGATTTGTCTACAGTCCTAACATTAGTATTACTAGAGAGAGAGAGTCAGGAAATAAACTAAGATATTCTGATTCCAAATCTAATAATTTCTCCCCATATCAGTCTGTCAATTAAAGGCAATAAATCTCAAAACTCTTCCCCAAATCTCAAGCTACAAAGCCAACTAAAACTGACAAAAAGTCTATATGAACACTCAAATGCAGTTCCACAGCTTTTTAAATGGTCCTATTAAATTAAAATGAGAATATAGCATAGGCAGGATTTTAGGCAAGGAAAGCTACTGCTCTAATAAAAAGGAAAGTAGACACACACAGACTTCCTACAGTGAGCCAGGCCCACTCTTCTAAATTTAATATCACAAAGATCCCTAAGAATAGGATTATTATTATCTTCATTTTATATTTAGAGCATATACCTCCTTCAAACATTAGTATTAATTGTGTGTAACAGAAATAAAGACATCTACTTGCTCTGCAATAAGTGTCTGTTTCAGGTGCAAAGAAAGCAAGCCATTAGCTGTAATGACTGATAACATTTATAAAGCACAAAAATTTGGATCAAGGATATTAAGTTGTCCAGAGTTACCTAGTTTATCAAGGATGGATAAATTAGCATTCATCCAAGGATGGATTCTAATCCAAGCCTGTTGCATTCTGAAGCCCTTTGTCCTAAGAGCCAAAAGAAAAATATTTTAAACCTACACACTTATACATTGAGTAAAATTTCAGTAATGCCATAACCTTGAATCTTAATGAAGACTTTTTAAGGCATATCTTGTTCATAGCTTCTTCACCTTTCTGTATGTATTTTAATAACATAAATAAAATACATTTTTTTAAATGTTGCTCTGTTGCCCAGGCTGGCGTGCAATGATGTGATCTCAGCTCACTGCAACCTCTGCCTCTACGGTTCAAGCGATTCTCCTGCCTCAGCCTCCCAAGTAGCTGAAATTACAGTGCATGCCTCCATGCTCGGCTAATTTTTGTATTTTTTTTTTAAGTAGAGATCGGGTTTCACCATTTTGGCCAGGCTGGTCTCGAACTCCTGACTCAGATGATTCCCTACCTTGGCCTCCCAAAGTACTGGGATTACAGGCATGAGCCACTGTGCCAGCCTTCTTCACCTTTAAAATGAGGATTGCTTCTGTTTCCCTCTTAAATATGTGTCAAATTTCTTTAGATGTCTTGAAGAGATCTGGGTTCCCCAAAAGCAGGTATTTTTTTTTTTTTTTTTGAGACAGAGTTTCACTCTTGTTACCCAGGTTGGAGTGCAATGGCGTGATCTCCGCTCACCGCAACCTCCGTCTCCTAGGTTCAAGCAATTCTCCTGCCTCAGCCTCCCGAGTAGTTGGGACTACAGGCATGCGTCACCATGCCCAGCTAATTTTTGTATTTTTAGTAGAGACAGGGTTTCACCTTGTTGACCAGGATGGTCTCGATCTCTTGACCTTGTGATCCACCTACCTCGGCCTCCCAAAGTGCTGGGATTATAGGCTTGAGCCACCGTGTCCGGCCAAAAGCAGGTATTTTTATACTTATGTTAACCTCTATAGACCATTATGGTGCCGTATAGCAAGGTCAACCAGACCATGAGACAGAAAAACAAAATGAGCAAAATAAGAAATAATTCCAGGAATTGTGAGATTTCTCTTAAAATAAGACTGCTTTGAAATTCCGTATTTTTGTATTTTTAGTAGAGATGAGGTTTCACCATGTTGGCCAGGCTGGTCTTGAACTCCTGACCTCAGGTGATCCTCCAGTCTTGGCCTCCCAAAGTGCTGGGATTACAGGCATGAGCCATTGCACCCTGACCATCTTAAATATTTTTAAATATCTGTTTTGTCTTTAAATAAAACACTTAGGACTTTTGAATTATAAGACAGAAAGAATGGCTTATTTTTTAAAATCTTCTAATGCAGCACAGATATTTCGTGGTGAGGGTGATGGTAATGATGATTAGATAGCTACTTTCATATTTATTTGTGTTTAGTGGTTTTCATTACATTAAAAGTGAAGAAGAAAAAATATTTTTAGTTTCTCTTGTTTTATACTGTCACTGAAGCCTATGGGTAATCTGTTTCTAGGTGTACTTTTTAAAATATAGAGATGTAAGTCATGCACTTGCTGGAATAAAACTTACATAATGAAGTTCGTTTTGCTTGTCAAGTGCAGATAAAACAAAGAAGGGAAATAACAGTTTAAATGTAAAAGGCACCTTTTCCCTAACTCCTCAACTAGTTCACACAATAAAATGAATAATTTAACTACCTGAAACTTCATATGTACAGAACACTGTGCATGCAGACCAGTGGCATTTTCACTTCGAATTTGTATAGTCTTTAGTCAATACACTTCATCTGCATTTCTAACACCTGCTTCAGTAGGTTGTGAAGTATGCTGTTATCTCTACAGTCATCTTTTATCTTTACTCTGTCCATTTGCCAAAAAAAAAAAATTTATATGTGATAGACTATAATTACTTGGCCTAAAAGATATGGGGAGTAATTCACATGATTTTCTCAAAGGTATTTTCCTCTATCTTATCGGGAGATAATTTTAAAACAAGTTACTAATTAATGTTGTCATTCTTTATAGCATACACCTTCTTCATACCTTAGTATTAATTATGTATAACAGAAAAAACAACATCTACTTACTCTGCAATGAGTGTCTGTTTTAGATACAAAGAAATCCATTAACTGTAATGATGATAACATTTATAAAGCACACAAATATGCCTACTAAGCTTGTTACTGTTAAATTGTTTGTTATTAAAATGATGCTCTTCTAGCTTAGCCTGCCTACCATGACCTAAGTTAAAATTTTATGTACATCAACATAAGCATCAGCCAATTTTTGACTTCAGCTAATCTGTCAATGACTCACACTTTTATATTGAGGATTTAAGCAAAGGATTAATACATTTTTAAGGATTTATACATTTTTAAAAATCTGTATTACACAATTTTATATGGAGGATTTAAGCAAAACATTTAAAGGCTAAGTTCTCTGATACAGAAATTATCTTAGAAGAGGAGGAAAAACAGGGAGCAGTTGCAGGAGAAGAACTAGAATAAAACTGAACAATTTATTGTTCTTACTCTCTGCTTATTTCCTGTATGACCCTTAATTATAATGTAAGTATTATATCTGTTGTCTGTTTCCCTCCCTATTTGAATGTAAATTCCATCTGGGAAAGGATCATATCTGGCTGTTCACCACTCGACTTTCAATGTCTAGCTTAGTTCCAAGCACACAGTAAATACAATAAATATTTCTTATACAAACACATTTTTAAAAATTTCAACCAGATGGAATTGGAAGAAACTCCGAAGGACTTCTTAAACTTCTCTATTCCTTTAAAAAATTTCATTTATTCTTCAAAATTTGATGTATATGAGAAAATATATACATGGAAAATGTTCATTTATCTAGGATCACTGTAGAATAATACATAAGCTGATTTTCTAAATAAGCTGATTTTCTTAGATAGCCAAAGATGACCCCTTTAAGATTCTAAGACATTTTAATTCCAATTATTTTAAGTGTGTCATTCAAATATACGTCATCTTCTTCGGCTTTTTTAAAAATAGGTTTCACATAATTTATTAATGTCTTACAATTAAAATTATATATTAAAATTCTTTTACATTCTGTCATATAATATTGTAGTATCTCCAGATATTAGTGAGATAGGTAAGGCTATATGTCTCTAAAGCAAAGGGACCTATCAATGTAGACTTGCGTTTCATCATTTTATTGTCTCCTTTCCTGCTTTCAATTTTCAGTGTCTTATCTTCTAGCTGCTTCTTCACTACAGATTCTTATTCCTAATAAATTTTAATTTACTACTCAGGATGAATTAAAGATTCATAAAACAACTAACCTATAACAGAAATATTACGAAAACATTAAACTGTATCTTTTGCTTTCCTATTCAAATGTAAATACTATCCTTTGCAGACTTGCCATTCAAGCTAAGCCATTACTATCACCCACAGTAAGGTGAACATGGTCTATAGCATCAAAGTTGTTATTCAGTTTTGAGAGTCATGTAAGGTTTATCTGATGAGTTCCTAGAGGGAAGAGTCTTGAAAAAGATTCTCAGTATCCTTAGAGAGAAAAGGTATTTTCTAAAGTCCTTAAATTCTTATTACAGATTAAGGGTAAAATCCAGTAGAGTTGAATATCAATCCTGACCACAAAGAGTGACAAAGTTCAGGATGTGATGCAAGGGAACTTTTAACGGCCCAGGGAGCAAGCCCACTATGCTTCTGAACTGCAGGAGGAGAAACTCAGGAAGACATGAAAGAAGAGGAGGATGGGGAGGTCAGATACTAGGGTCCTTGCTTGAAAGGGATGGTGAAGTAGAAATGTCCAGAACTCAGAACAGTGGGGCTAGTCAATAGCTTCCTCAGGTATAGCCTTAGGGAAAGTGCAAATTCCCAGAAAGCTCACAAATGGCCCTCCTCAACATGACTAGGAAACAGCAGCATTGTGCTAATGAAAAGAGATGCCTAGATAAATAAGCACTAAATAAAACTCCAAAAAGGTGATCCAAATACACCCATGAGCCCCTACAAAAAGACAGCAAGTTGACTTGAAAAACATGACAACCCAGAACCAAACGTGAGTCTTTTCCACAACCCTTCTAACCTATTCTAAGATTCCACCAGGGGCTGACATCAAGTTCACCACTGTTCAGAACTCACTGAGATGCCAAGCACAGTGGCTCACGCCTGTAATCCCAGCACTTTAGGAGGCCAAGGTGCATGGATTACCTCAGGTCAGGAGTTCGAGACCAGCCTGGCCAACATGGTGAAACCCCATCTCTACTAAAAATACAAAAATTAGCCAAGTGTGGTGATACATGCCTGTAATCTCAGCTACTCAGGAGGCTGAGGCAGGAAAACCACTTGAATCCAGGAGGCGGAGGTTGCAGTGAGCCAAGGTTGTGTCACTGCATACTAGCCTTGGTGACAGAGCAAGACTCCATCTCAAAAAACAGGAACTCACTGAGAAAACTGCCTAAGAGCTTACACAGATTTCTGGCCAATTACTTTTATAAAAACCTGTACATTACTGAAAGTAAAATATTCAATAGTAGAAGCTGTGCAAAACAAAAGCAAAAGTCAGGTGGAGGAGCAGAAACCTCCTTAAAAATCTTAATTTAATAGTCCCAGATTTAATATTCTCATTCCTAATGAAAATAGGACACAGTGATCTGTTGAGAAAACAATAGAAAGAAATTAAGCAATTTTCAAAGAGGAGGATTTGCTTAATAATTCAATAAATATTCAAATTTTTGGACTGCTTCCAGGAAATAAAAGGCTAAACTTTATGAAGAGATAAACAGAAGGGGAAATCTCATTTTTGTGGATTAGCATGAGAAAAAAAGAATATGAGTCAGGATTGAGTACTGAAAAATTCAAACTATGGAATATTTTAAGAGAAAGAAACATTTACTACTTATTGTAACTTGAACTAACCTCTGTTTTAAAATGGAATTCCTTCAGCTACATGACATAATGGAAAGATAAACTGTCAAGAAATAGTAGGAACTGGATTCTAGCTGTGGTTCTTCTCATTACCAGCTTGGACAAACCACTTGATCTTTCCGAATCTCAAGTTCATCATCTATTAAATGGCAAAAATAATAACAGCTAATATTTATAGAGTATTTACTACCATTTTACATGCTTTGTTAATATTTAACACTACATACTTCATTTAATCCCTACAAACATCCACAAGGTTGACACAGTTGCTATTATATTCTCATCCAGGGAATGGAGGCACAGAAAAGGGATACAAACCCAAACCCAGGCAGTCTTATGGGAAACTGGAGTCTCAGTAATACTGTACCTGCCTCACAGGAGAGGTGATCCTTATCTGAGAACATATATATAAAAGTGCTTTGAAAGTTATAGGATGCTTTACATATAAGAAATCACTAGTATTTAATGAATAGATTAATTAATTCAAGATTAGCAGAGTTCATCTGTAATTAAATCACTAAGGTATAATATTTTTAGTCTATTTCTCAAGTATATTAAAAATATCTAGCACAAAATTATTTGTGGTATGAATATGTACGATCAACTTTAACCCCATTTCAACCTAACTTAAAATATCATAGATTGTGAATTAGCTAGGTACACAGCCACAAAGAGCCCTGTACAAATAGAGAGGAAAGCTTCCCAGGCTCTCTCTTGTTCAGAAGCTATCACTTTTTCAACCCAGTTCCAACAAACTGCTTTCCAAGTCTAGAGAAATTAAGAAAAATTGGTTGCTCCAAGACATACTGTACCTATTCTCAGGTATATTCAGAACTTAGTCCAGTATCTGGCATGGAGCAGACACTTGGCTGAACAACTGAGTGAAGATTATTAGCTTAGAGCAAGGAAGATGTCAGAAATTAAAGCAAAGACAATCTAACTCGAAAAGCACTGTGGCATAGGAGTCACTTAGTGTGGGCGCAAAAACTCCAAACACTTCAGCATGGTTAGAAGTCAGCACGGTTAGCATGAGAGTCAATGCCTAGTAGGACTGGCATTGAGTAATGACTGACAATAGAGTAATGACCAATTACTGCCACCAACAAAAGATTCAACCACAGAGAATTTCAGAAGACTGGAGAGCATATGATGTACTTTAAAATATTTTTATTTAATACAGTAAAGAAATGTTTAGAGAGTTGTTTAAAAGAATAAATCCTGAGCTGCTAGAAAGTGTGAACACATTCATTTTTTCACCTGACTATATTTGAGAAACTCTGTTAGGACATTAATGAGCCTCAGCCCTTGCTCTCTAAGAACTTACTTCCTGGTGATAGAAGACAGGTATCAAAAAAAATCACACAAATAATTATTTAAAGTTCTGATAGATGCTTTAAAGAAACTACACTATATACCAGGAGAATATTCAGAAAGAGAATCTGGTCTTTCTGAATACTCTACTAGAAAAGAAGGACAGGGAACACTTCTCAGAGAGAGTAATATTTAAGCTGAAATTTGAGGAATAAGAAATTGATCACTGAATATGACCCCCATGAAGAGATGGAAAATCAATCCAGGGAGCAATTTCTGAGAATATACTGAGGCTGCAAAGAGCTTGGCTCAGTAGCTAACACCCTGTTCATCTACTTACTGAACCAGCACAACCATTTCTTAGCAGGTCTTTCCTGATCCTGCCCTTAATTATATAGTCCATTCTCAACAGAGTGGTTACTAAGAGAGACCATGTTACTCTTCTGCTCAGAATTTGCAAATATCATCCTGTCTCATTTGGATCTAAAGCCAAAGTCCTTTCAATGACCCACAAGATCCTAACTTTATAATCTGGACCCTTATTACATATTTGAAGTCATCTTCATTGCCCTCTCTGTTCTGGCCATTCTCCTACCTCAATATGGTTGTACTTTGAGTTTTCTCTATATGAAACAAATACTATTCTCCCAAATATCCCCAAGTTTTGCTCTCTCACCTCCTCCAAGTCTCTGCTCAAATGTTCTTTTGTAAATTAGACTGTCACCTACCACCTTTCAATAAAATGCAACCCCTCTAGTTTTATCCCTTTGACGCTTCATTTCTCTCCGTAAGACATATATACATATTTTAAATTGCAAAAGTGTACATTTCAGTTGTTATATTCCCTCACTAGAATGCAAGCTCCACAAGTGTTGTCTGTTTGGTACATTTTCGTAGCCTCACTACAGAGTAGGGGCTCAGCAAAGTTATTTGTCAAATAAATGAACTGGAGAGACTGTCAGTATCCCCTCATGGCAGATGCCTTGTTGGTGAAGAAGAAGGTGGCACAGGGTGAAGCTCGAGAGGGAGGCAAGGAATAGACCATGTAGAATCTTTTAAGCTACATAAAGGACTTTGGTATTTATCTCAAGAAAGTCATTGAAGGATTTTAAGCAGAAAATGACACGATCAATTTGTATCTTTCAAGATAATTTTAACTACTATGTAGATAATGGAACGGAATAGGTCAAAAAGAGATGAAAATATCCAGAGCAAGTCTATCTCCAGGGTGAACACAAGTTTTGTTGTCTCTCTATGTGAAGATGTATATACCCTTAACATGTGCTGATGTTGTAAAAATAACTTACTGTTTGCCTAACACAATAGTATTTGCAAAGTTCCCAGTGCAATCTCTCAAAATTTAAATGATTCTTTCCCAAATATTTTCCTTCTGAATAATCCCTGAAATAAACATGTATTTTCAGCAAATTCTATTTGCTTTGACAGCAATATATAATATACTGAAGACTTTAAGCTTGTGCAAAACATATCTCTATGAAAAAGGTCCACAAAGGTTAAGAGTAGCCTAATTTTTTGAAATTATTTTAGCTACAGATTTGGCTAAGGGCTTGTATAGTATGGGAAAGAAGATAAGTGAGAAAAACATTGGTGATTTAACCTCCAGTGTTCCCTTAAGGACAAACATTTGTCACCTTGACAGCAAGGTGAAAGGTTTGCAGTGAGCATGCTTATATCAGGACTCACTCCTCTCCTCCCTGGGGACCTGTGAGTTCTGAACAGACAATAGCTGAACAGATGATGATGATGATGATGATGATGATGATGATGATGATGATGATGATGGTGATGATAATGACAATAAGCCACAGAAAGGAATAGGGAAGGAAAAGAGATTGAGACCCCACAAAGCTCAGAGCCTCAAACTGAAACAATGCTCCAGGGACTGCCACAAAGATTTAGCATCTGCTGCTCTTCCTCCTAAGCTTCCACTTGAGGCTGGAGTAATCAACCCTATATATTATCACAAAACATTCAAACACTGTCCAATGTTAACAGCATGGATTCCATTGCTAATAATTACTAGTGTGTTTTAAAGCTGAAGTCCTATGCATATACCTCTGTTTTTCAGGGCTTATAATTCTGATGTGAAAGTCAGCTGCAGGCTTAAATCAGGTACTAAAACAAACCTGATGTTTACTCTTCATGAATACATATAACCCAAATTAGCATTAATATGATGATACTCATGCATCAAAAAGAATAATAGAATCTCTGTTTTAGCCTAAAAGCTACATTGCTTACAGTATTTTCAAAAGTGAAATAGGAAAAGATATTTTGAGAGCTAAAGGATTTTTTTAAAAACAGAATTAAAGTTTTTATGATTGTTTTTAATTTAATTTACCTGTGACATGTGAAAAACCAAATCAAAGTGCATTTGCTACTCCCTCTTACCACTCAGTACAATACTTCTGACACCAGATGTATAGAGTATTTTCCCACCAAGCAGTTCTCCAGCAGACACCAAGTGGGTGTGCTCTAATTCAATTCAATTCTGATGCTCTCTTCCTAAGAGAGTGTCAGATCCCAAAGCTGAGAGCTTAATCCCACAAGGCTATCTCCCACTTCAGATGACAACTGCAAACTCCAGGTTGTGGCTTGTGCTTCTAATCGACCAGTTATAAATCAGAGTTCCCATAACCCATCCTCTGGTTTGATTAATTTGTTATAGCTCAGAAAACTCAGGAAAAACACTTGTGTTTGCCAGACAATGATAAAGGATATTATAAAGAGCACAGATGAAGATCTAGATGGAAGAGATGCATAGGGCAAGGCATGCAGGAAGGAGCATGGAGCTTCCATGCCCTCTCCAGGGCACACTGGGAACCTCCATCCATTTAGCTATCAGCAAGTGCTCTGAGCCCTGTCCTTTTGGATTTTTACAGAGGCTTCATTATGTAGGCATGATTGATTATGTCACTGGCCATTGGTGATCAACTCAACCTTCAGCCCAGGAGGTTGGGAGATGAGACTGAAAGTCCCTACCCTCTAATCAAGCCTTGGTCTTTCTGGTGAGCAAATCAGATCCTGAAACTATCTAGAGGCCTATCAGCCACATTAGCACAATCACTCTTCATTATGGAGATTCCAAGGATTTTAGAACTTTATACCAGAAAATATATATTTCACAATATCACATTTAACTTAATTTCATTAATTTAATTTTAGGAATCAGTGACATTAATCCAAGTGTTCCTGTGATGAATGAAATTTTGCCTGTGATACTATTTTACACTTTTATTTTAAAAAATATCTTACACTAAAATTACTATGAAATCACAGTTAAAGGCCAGATGGGGTGGCTCACATCTGGTATTCCCAGCACTTTGGGAGGCTGAGGTGGGTGAATCACTTGAGGTCAGGAGTTCAAGATCAGCCTGGCCAACATGGTGAAACCCTTTCTCTACTAACAATACAAAAATTAGCTGGGTGTGGTGGTGCGTGCCTGTAATCCCGTCTACTCAGGAGTCTGAGGCATTAAAAATCACTTGAGCCCAAGAGGCAGAGGTTGTAGTGAGCCGAGATCATGCCACTGCACTCCAGCCTGGGTGACAGAGCAAGACTCCACATCAAAAAATAAAAATAAAAAAAATCACAAAGCTACATCCAGTTCATTTAAATATCTATCCAATGTCTAATCATTACTGTCTCTAAGTACTGTCAGAGGGCTAAAATTATTTTTAATAAGAAAATAAATTTTTTAACATAATGAATGACAACAAACATAATAAAACGTAAGTTTACAAAGTATACCATAAAATGTTTGAGAATGAAGGGGAGTGGCAATACAGAATTGAAGGCTGGGACATAGGAAGAATGAGATCCGAAGTTAAGAAGAAAACAAACGAGAGGAGAATTAATGGTTGAACTAAGAGACTCTCTATTCACTTAACATCCCGGTGTTCTTCCTTCATGAAAAAAATAGTTATCAAATTGATCACATAATTGGAAGTATATCACTCCTCAGCAGTTGCAAAAGAACAGAAATCATAACAAACAGTTTCTCATACCACAGTGCAAACAATTTAGAACTCAGGATTAAGAAACAAACTCAGAACCAGACAACTGCATGGAAACTGAACAACTGGCTCCTAAATGTTGACTGGATAAACAATGAAACGAAGGTAGAAATAAAGATATTCTCGAAACTAACAAGAATGAGGACACAACATACCAGAATCTCTGGGACACATTTAAAGCACTGTCTAGAGGGAAATTTATAGCACTAAATACCCACATGAGAAGCAAGGAAAGATCTAAAATTGACACCCTATCATCAAAATTGAAAGAGCTAGAGGAGCAAGATCAAAAAAAGTCAAAAGCTAGCGGAAGACAAGAAATAAATACGATCAGAGCAGAACTGAAGGAGACAGAGACATAAAAAGTCCTTCAAAAAATCAATGAATTCAGAAGTTTTTTTGAAAAGATCAACAAAATAGACCACTAGCCAGATTAATAAAAGAGAGAAGAATCAAATAGATGCAATAAAAAATGATAAAGGGGAAATTACCACCTATTCCATAGAAATACAAACTATCATTAGAGAGTACTACAAACAACTCTATGCACATAAACCAGTAAACCTGGAAGAAATGGATAAATTCCTGGACACTTGCACCCTCCCAAGCCTAAACCAGGAAGAAGTTGAAACCCTGAATAGACCAGTAACAAGGGCTGAAGTTGAGGCAGCAATGACCTACCAACAACAAAAAAAAAAAAAAACAAAAAAAAAAAACCAGGCCCAGATGGGTTCAGAGCTGAATTCTACCAGACGTAAAAAGAGGAGCTGGTACCACTCCTTCTGAAACTATTCCAAACAATACAAAAAGAAGGAATCTTTCCCAAATCATTTTATGAGATCAACATTATCCTGATGCCCAAACCCAGCATAGACTCAACAAAAAAAGAAAACTTCAGGCCAATATCCATGATGAACATAGATGCAAAAATTTTCGATAAAATACTGGCAAACTGATTGCAACAGCACATCAAAAGCTTATCCATCACAATCAAGTAGGCTTCATCCTGGAAATGCAAGACTGGTTCAACACATACACAAGTCTATAAACATAACCCACCACATAAGCAGAACCAAAGACAAAAACCACAAGGATATCTCAATAGATGCAGAGAAGGTCATCAACAAAATTCAACAGCACTTTATGCTAAAAACTCTCAATAAACTAGGTATCCATGGAACATTATCTCAAAATAATAAATTATTTATGACAAACCCACAGCCACTATCATATTGAATGGACAAAAACTGGAAGCATTCCCTTTGAAATCTGGCACTAGACAAGGATGCCCTCTCTCACCATTCCTATTCAATACAGTATTGGAAGTTCTAGCCAGAGCAATCAGACAAGAAAAAGAAATAAAGGGTATTCAATTAGGAAAGGAGGAAGTCAAATGGTCTCTATTTGCAGAGGACATGATTCTGTATTTAGAAGACTCCATTATCTCAGCCCAAAATCTCCTGAAACTAATAAGCAACTTCAACAAAGTTTCAGGATTCAAAATCAATGTGCAGAAATCACAAGCATTCCTATACACAAATAACAGACTAACAGAGAGCTAAATGAAGAGAAAACTCCCATTCACAATTGCTACAAAGAGAATAAAATGCCTAGGAATACAACTAACAAAGAATGGAAAGTTCTTCAAGGAGAACTACAAACTACTGCTCAAGGAAATAAGAGAGGACACAAACAGATGGATAAACATTCCATGCTTATGGTTAGAAAGAATCAGTACCTTGAAAATGGCCATACTGAGGGAATGTGTTCTCTTTTCAGAGTCCACAAGGGGGCGTAGTTTTAAGGGCAAGAACTTCACAGGGCCATATTTTCTCCAGCTCCCATCCATCTCCATCCAGGAAATTTAATAGTTTATGTTTGAATTTCGTGGGCACGGGAAGAAACTAGGAGTCCGTCTCCCCAGCAAAAGTTATAAGAAACTCCTTACATTGGTCTGGGGTCTTAGAGAAGGTGGCCATTCCTCCCAGGTTAAAAGTCCCCTTCTTCCACACCCCTTTGGACCCCATGTTTGGGTCGCCTTCCACAAACGCTCTTGTGGAAGCCATCTTTCTCTCTAGGAATTTCCCTCTGGAGTCCCCTTCCACATTCTATTGCAAAAGCCTGTCTTCCCCTCTGAAACTCCATCTCTCTCTATTCCCTTCCACTCAGTGTGGAAGCTGCTTTCCTCTCCTGGATCCCATCTTTCTGGATTCTCTCACTCAGTAAGAGAGTTAGCTACTTCTTTCTCTCTCCTTCTCCAGTTTCTCTCTTCTCTTTCTCTCTCTCTCTCTCTTTCTCTCTCTCTCTCTCTCTCTCTCTCTCTCTCTCTCTCTATATATATATATATATATATATATATATATATATATCACTTTCTACAAACATTTTTGAGTCCACCATTTACTGCACACTGTGCCGTGGTCCCCTCTCTCATTCCTGAGAGGGCAAAAGACCAAGAACTTGAAGAAATGTCCTCTCAGGGGAGCTGAGAGCACCCTGAACCCCTGAACCCCAATATTACAATAATGCCCAAAGTAATTTATATATTCAACACTATCCCCATCAAGCTACCATTGACCTTCTTCACAGAACTGAAAAAAACCACCTTAAACTTCATATGGAACCAAAAGAGAGCCCACATAGCCAAGACAATCCTCAGCAAAAATAACAAAAGTGGAGGCATCACGCTACCTGACTTCCAACTATACTACAAGGCTACAGTAATCAAAACAGCATGGTATTGGTACCAAAACAGAGATATAGACCAATGGAACAGAACAGAGACCTCAGAGGAAATGTCACACATCTACAACCATCTGATCTTTGACAAACCTGACCAAAAAAAAGCAATGAAGAAGGGATTCCCTGTTAATAAATGGTGTTGGGAAAACTGGCTAGCAGTGTGCAGAAAGCAGAAACTGGACCCCTTCCTAACACCTTACACTAAAATTAACTCCAGATGGATTAAAGTCTTAAACAAAAGACCTAACACCATAAAAATCCTAGAAGAAAAAAGGACATAGGCATAGGCAAGGACTTCATGACTAAAATATCAAAAGCATTGGCAACAAAAGCTAAAATAGACAAGTAGGATCTAATTAAACTCCAGAGCTTCTGTACAGCAAAAGAAACAATCATTAGAGTGAACTGGCAACCAACAGAATGGGAAAAAATTTTTGCAATCTACCCATCTGACAAAGGGCTAATATCCAGAATCTACAGAGAAAGAAAAGAGATTTACAAGAAAAAACAAACAAACCCATTCAAAAGTGGCTAAAGGATATGAACAGATACTTTTCAAAAGAAGATATATATGAGGCCAACAAACATGAAAAAATGCTCTTCATCACTGATTATTAGAGAAATGGAAATCAAAACCACATTGAGATACCATTTCATGCCAGTTAGAATGGTGGTCATTAAAAAATCTGGAGACAACAGATGCTAGAGAGGATGTGGAGAAATAACACTTTTACACTGCTGGTGGGAGTGTAAATTAGTTCAACCATTGTGGAGGACAGTGTGGCGATTCCTCAAGGACCTAGACATAGAAATTCCTTTTGACCCAGCAATCCCATTACTGTGTATATATCCAAAGGATTATAAATCATTCTATTATAAAGACACATGCACACATATGTTCACTGAGGCACTGTTTACAATAGCAAAGACCTGGAACCAACCAAAATGCCTATCAATGATAGACTGGACAAGAAAAATGTGGCACATATACACCATGGAATACTATGCAGCCATAAAAAACGATGAGTCCGTGTCCTTTGTAGGGACATGGATGAATCTGGAAACCATCATTCTCAGCAAACTGACACAAGAACAGAAAGTCAAACACCATATGTTCTCACTGATAGGCAGGTGTTGAACAATGAGAACACATGGACACAGCAAGGGGAGCATCACACACTGGTGTCTGTTGGAGGGGGTCTAGTGGAGGGACAGCCAGTGGGTGGGAAGACTGGGGAGAGATAACATGGGGAGAAATGCCAGATATAGGTGACGGGGCATGGAGGCAGCAAACCACATTGCCGTGTGTGTACCTATGCAACAATTCTGCATGATCTGCACATGTACCCCAGAACCTAAAGTACAATATAAAAAAAAGAAATGAAAAAAGAAGGAAAAAATAGTTATCAATAACTATATCTACCTCTGGATACCACATCACTAATACATATCAAATGAAATGTTTAGTTATTACACTCAAAATTTTCCTTATTTTCTCACCTATATTCCCTGTTTTTGTTCACAATGCCTCACAATTAATCTTAACATCTTTGAGTCCCTAGTCTCTTTATGTTTCTTGAGTTTCCTGGCCTTTTTACCCTATAATATTCCAGAGACTTTCATGAAAAACTTGGTCAGTATAAGTATCTAAGTAACATACACCATTATAGCGATTCCTTAAAAGTTCCCTATTACTGATTCTTGTTGAAATTACATAATCACCAGAGTTTGCTTCAAAATAATACATGAGAGAACGAAAGTGGATGGAGGTGGAGAAGAAAAAAGACTAGGCTGAGTTGACCTATGTAGAAGTTGAGAGACAGGTACACGGGACTTATTAATATTATTTGGTATACTCTGCATACATTTCAAAGCTTTTAATTTTTAAAATGTTGCTGTTGCTTTTTTAGGGTCCAGAGATTTATGAAAATACCATATTCAGGGGCTAGGTAAGAAGTTTCAACAGCTGGGCATGGTGATTCATTCCTGCAATCCCAGCACTTCGAGAGGCTGAGGCAGGGGGATTGCTTGAGGCTGAGAATTCAAGACCAGCCTAGGCAACACAGCAAGATTCTGTCTCTACATAAAAAATTTAAAAATTAGCTGAGTGTGGTGTTGCACACCTATAGTCCCAGCTACTAAGGAGGCTGAGGTGGGAAGATTGCTTGAGCCCTGGAAGTTGAGACTGCAGTGATCTATAATTGAACGACTGCCCTCCAGCCTGGGGTACAGAACAAGTCCTTTCTCCAAAAACAAAAAAAGATCTTGAGAAAGGCTTATACAGAGAATTTTGGGGTAAAATACTCTGAATAATAATAGTAGCACCTACCATTTATGAATGCTTGCTAATGCCACTCTGCTAAGCATTTGAGAGATTTGATCTCATTTAATCTCTATTAGTACTCCTAGGTATCCCTAACTCAAAACTCAGTAGAGACTCCTCCTTCAGTATCAGATCCTTGCATACAATAGTCACTAGGTTAATATTAACTGTCTACATAATTGAATAAACGATTAAGAAAGGTTTTCTTTTTCTTTTGTGTTTGTGGTCCTTTATTTGTAAGACAACTGAAAAGCTCTAGCCGAAGTGTTCATTATTGTTCATCTAGCCAAAGTGTTCATATTGTTCATTATTGTAGAATATTCTGGGCTCAGAATATTCTACACAGGGTCTTTGACTCACCAACTTCTCAACAAGCACATGGCTACCAGACTATTTCTCCCAATACAGCACTTTTGCCGTGATATACTCCTTGAAAATTCTTCAGCAATGCCTCACACGATATCAAGTCCAAGTTGAGCCTCTCATTCAGGCCCTCTATAATCCTGTCTCACCTAATTTCCACCAGCCACCAAGAATGGGCTTACTCCAGTAAACACCCCTCTTTTCACTTTCTTGCCTACAACTGATCATTCATTCATTTATTTGTTATATACTGACCATCCACTATGTCCCAGGCACTGTATTTGCCATTACATTTATATATATAGAGAGATAACAGTGAGCATAATAGGCATGGTCCCTGCCCTTACTGGACCACAACCTCTGTGAGGTTGACCTTCTCCACTTGGGCTGTTCTCAGTTTTCAAGATCTTCACACTTAACATTCACCAGCATCCCTTCCTGATCATTTTAACCTACTGTGTTCTCTCTTTTTTAATTGATGATATCACATATTTGAGCACTCCATTCTTTATCTTGTCTTGTTCCTTTCTCTGAGTGTTTTACTTAAGCATGTCTCCTTTCCTCAGTTACAATCTGTTAAACAGAAATTGTATCTTATATTCTTCATCACACAACTGAATATAACTCAACTGACTTCAATGATACATGTACAACATGAGGTTAATAAATAGCTTTCAGTTATGAAAAGAGCTAAGAATAGGAAGTCAAAATAACAATAGATCAAGACCTAATTTATCTTTGAAAATGGAGAAATAAAAAGCTTTAGGAAAGGTATAGGTATGTAAATAGGGGGAAGAAAGATACAAAAAAGGAAATTTCTCCCATATGGTATAACTGTCTCCAATAATGTATAATATTTTAGGAGATCTATGAAACATCAGTCTTTTCCTTTAATTCTTGCATTTCTTAGAACATAATTTAGAAGCCATACCATAGGCCAAATTTATTAGGGCTCTGCTATGATGTCAATAATATTGATAGGAGCAAATGAAGTCTTTACTTATTTAGAAGAAAAACTATTTTTCAACAGAAGTAAAGATTAATATTCAGAAAGAGAGAGAGTATAACATTTACCTAAAAAGAACATTATTATAGTTTAAATGTGTGTAAAACTATAACTAAAAAGTTTAATAAATGAATTTGCAGACTTCTCATGTCAAACGCACTTTTCGTGCAGAAATTCAGCTATGAATTAGACCTGGTTTTCTTATACCTATTACTTGTCTCTTTTGGATTATTATTTTGGATTATACTACATTTTGCCTACAAGGTGCTAACATTACCACTCATCATCAGATAAGCCTACTTAGATTTTTGCCTAGAGAATCAGTAATAGTAAGGTCCTCTTAGTCTGAAATGAGTGTCACGATTTTCCTAAATTCTACCTGTTCTGCAAAGCAGCTTCTCATGCCATCTATTTTGGGAGTTCTTCCCAACCGTCCATATTTTAGCTAATCTTTTACATGTGTTTTCATACGTACTAACTACTATAGTGTAAATTCTCTGAGAGTAGGATTTGGGCCCGTTGACATTCTTTTATTCCTCCCAGCAGCTACACTGAAACCATTGCCTTCAAAGTATTCAACAACAAGTGACCTTTTCCAGTACTAAGAACAATTGTGTATAAAAACACAGATGAATAAATATGTATAAAAAGTTATTTCACAAATCCACTAAGCACACAGAAAACATCACAAATAAAAATTATATACATATTTTTAAATGTCACCCTAAAAATGCATTTTTCCAAACTGTTTGATTTTTTTTGCTAAAATTCTAAGTTACCAAGTGAGCTAAATTAACCTAACCTGAAAATAAATTTCCTTTGCAACTAACTCCTAGGTCTACTTAACAAGTTATTTTCTCTTTATTGCTTTGATTCCTTCTTCCTTCAGTTCTATTTCTTCTTAGTCCTTGGAGAGTAAAATTTGGGCGAATTTAGAGCATGAATTACACAAACGAAAATTACAATAACAGCTGGCATAGTGAAAACTGTTAAATAACTTTTTGATAAATAACCATCACTTGTCAAACTTTTCATTTGTCAAATGTTTCCTGATTATATGATAGGATTTTCTTGCCTAGAGACAGTCTTTGCCTGACTAAAAGCATAAAATCTACATATATGGGAAAAATAAGAAGAATGTAATATGAATGTCATTTATTTCAGCTATTCTGAAATACATCCTTGTGAGTTTTATGTTTAAATGCCCACTCCTTCCATGAAATATTGACAACAAATGATAGTTTCATTTATAAAATAAAGAACTGAAAATATTAGGCACCTGCCAAAATTTATTTTGAAGTTTTACTTATCAGTGGAATCCAAATGTTAGAAAATCACTAGCCTAATCAGTCAACCAACCATGTAAGAAAGACCAATCTTAGAAAAAATGATCTTTGAATTGTAAACGGGATTAAAGCAGATTTTTAAAAAATGTTATAGTCCCATGAGAATAGTTCCGTTTTGTTTGTTTTTGTTTTAAATAGAGACAGGGTCTTCCACTGTTACCCAGGCTAGAGTGCAGTGGCACAATCATGGCTCACTGCAGCCTAGAACTCATGGGCTCAAACGGCCCTCCCACCTCAGCCTCCAGAGCAGCTGAGACTACAAGTGGGCAACACTCCATCTGGCTAATTTTTTGATTTTTTGTAGAAACAGGGTTTTGCTCTGTTGCCCAAGCTGGTCTCAAACTACCGGGCTCCAATGATCCACCTGCCTTAGCCTCCCAAAATGCTGAGATTACAAGTGTGAGCCACCATTCTTGTCTGAGAACCATTGCTAAATACTGAAGAAGACATGAGTTAAAAATAAAATAATATTCAGACTCTGAAAATGAACTGACTTTCAGGCATTTCTAGCTACATTATACTATTTTCCAAAAAACAGTTCTTATACATACAAGGTTGTATTTATTTTCCTGGCACTGTCAGCATTTCCAAAAGAGTATTATTAATTTGTCAAAATAGTATAGTGTTGTAAAAGAAAAGCAATCTACCATGATGAAATGTCAAAATTATGTAAATTGTAATTTAAACATTAAAAAAAAAGTTCTGGCTGTGCACCAGGGTTTTTTCTAATACCCTAAAGTAAATAGTCCTTTCAGTAAACTAAAGGAAAACTGCAAATAAAAATCACATGCACTTTTCAAAAAGAACAAGTTTTAAGTGCTGGATAATTAACCAACTAGCATCTAATAACAGATCCCTGACAAGCTGCACATGTGTATATGATTGCCTTTGAATTCACTAGAGAAGACTAGAATGGGAAGTTGGGCTATTACCTGAAAGAAACATACAAAAATAAAGACATATAAGAATAGATGCCAAATTATATTAAAAATGTATAAATTGCAAAACAATTTATAATTAAACTAATTAAACATGTAATTGCAAAATAGGTTGTCTATTAAATATCTTTCACCAGTGCTCTCCAGTAGAACAATGATGAAAATGTTCAACACTCTGTACTGTCCAATATGGGAGCCACCAGTCACATGTGGCTGTTGGATACTGAAAACGTGGCTAGTGTGATGGAGGAATTGAAAAGTTTAACTTTATTTAATTTTCATTAATTGAATTTTAAATAGCTACATGTGGCTTTTGGCCACCACATTGGTCAGCACAACTATAGATGATACAAAATGGAAATACTAAAGTACCTCTCTCTTCCTGAACTTGGAAATAAAAGAACTACCTTTATAGTAAAAACATGCAAAATCACCTTAAAACATGAGAATGCCGTCAGTGTCAGCAGGACCTGAATGTATGGCGGATCAATATAAAAGGGGAAACCAGCCAGCAATGGAAATAGAGAAAACAAACCTAAAGCAATGATTAAGAATGCCTATCTAGGCTGGGCGCGGTGACTCACGCCTGTAATCCCAGCACTTTGGGAGGCCGCAGCGGGCGAATCAAGAGGTGGAGATTGAGACCATCCTGGCCAACATGGTGAAAACCCGTCTCTACTAAAAAATACAAATATTAGTTGGGCGTGGTGGCACGTGCCTGTAGTCCCAGCTACTTGGGAGGCTGAGGCAGGAGAATTGCTTGAACCCGGAAGGCGGAGGTTGCAGTGAGCTGAGATTGTACCACTGCATTATTCCAGCCTGGCGCCTGGCAACAGAGTGAGACTCTATCTCAAAAAAAAAAAAAAAAAAAAAAAAGAATACCTATCTAAGAACACCTAGGAAAGAAGATCCCTGGTTCAAACGATGGACCTGTCTGTTTCCGAGGGCAATGTACCCTTGCAGTGGAGCCAGACACATCCATTTACAACAGACTGATAGAATTGCTCTTGAGAATTACCTCCCTATATCTGCTTCCTCTAATCTCATTCTTACCAAATAAACTTCTTAGTAAAATACTTTCTCATGTGAATTTAAGCATGAAGAGAGACTGCATCACCCCCAGTGTCTAAAAGTCTTTCATAACTATTTTTTCCATTTGCAATTAGTAAATTGGCAATCTGTCTTATATATCATTATCTGAGTGTGATTAATGTGAATCTACTCTTGCAAGGTGGTGCCACAGAATCGGTTTCTAAACAGAACCATCACAAACTTGCTAAGTATATGCTACTTATATTTCTAACAATGAGGTGCTTAGTATCTTAAAAATGTGGGATGGTTCCAATAGACAATGAAAAAAAGTAATATTACTAGAAATGGTTCAGCAAGTGACATCATGCTACCATCAAAGCCAAAGAAAGCTCTCAGATCTGTGAGGCATCAAGAGTGATTTCCAGCAGAGAAAGAAAAACTTCTTTAAAGACTACGTGGCACCCCCAACCTCTCCTTTACAAAGAAAAACTTAGGTTGAGTGCGGTGGCTCATGTTTATAATCCCAACACTTGGGAGGCCAATGTGAAAGGATTGCTTGAGCTCAGAAATTCAAGAATAATCTAGACAACATAGCAAAACCCCATCTCTACAAAAAATAAATTAAATAAATAAATAAAAAGAAGAAAAACTTTTCCTTCTAGTGTGTATTTTTTAATGTTTGTATTTATAGCAAACATATGCTTTAGGTGACTCACTATTTAGAAGTCTCATAAAGAAATGAATGGTCAGGGACAATTAGGAACACTAAGACAAAAATGCACAATGCTATCTGCGATTTTTATTAGTGTATGGTATTTTTGTCTCTAGAAGAATCTTACTGATCATGGTACGAGGTTGATGGAATCTGAAAAGTAGCCAGACATGATGGAAGATTTGTTTCAGAACTAAGGATTGTAGACCAGCTTGGACAACATGGCAAAACCCTGTCTCTACAAAAAATACACACACACAAAAATTTATCGAGGCATCGTGTTGCACACCTGTGGTCCCCGCTACTCAGGAAGCTGAGATGGGAGAATCACTTGAACCTAAGAGGCAAAGGTTGCAGTGCATTGTGATGATTCCACTGTACACCACCCTGTGTTGACACATGAACCCCCCAAAAAAGAAAAGTATGCTTCCTAATCTGGATGTTTTCTAGTGCTACATGCTTAAAACTTTTTTTTAACCATTGGTTTGTACTGGTAGGAGTTTTTATTCAATTTTTTTTAAGCTGGAAATTTAACGTTTTGACTTTAACAGTTGTTTGGCTACAAACTACACAACATATAGACCCAAGGATTCAACCATCTTTGAGGAAAAATATCTGTGAATTAAAGGGCAAAAGGCAGAAGCCTCTATGTTTACATACTGTTTCAATGATCTCTACTCATTGTTTCCTCTTTAGTTTAAAAAGGCAGAAATAAATGAAGAAAAGAGAAAAAGAAACACGTAAATCTACTTTCTTCGGTAACACTAGAAATAATCTTTCCTATTACTCATTTTAATTATTGAAAAAATTGAAAAATCTGTCCTGCTCCTCATTGGCATACTTTGGTAGCTACTGATCAGGTATTCTGAATGGCTTGTTAGGCTGCTATAAAAAATACAAATGTTAATGTATTTTTTACGTTATTATTTTAAAAATGGAAGGTGCAGTGGCTCACACCTGTAATCTCAGCTCTTTAGGAGGTTGAGGCAAGAGAATTGCTTGAGCCCAAGTGATCAAGACCAGCATGGGCAACAAAGTAAGACCCAGTCCCTACAAAATTTTTTTAAAATTAACCAGGCATGGTGGTGCATACCTGTAGTCCCAGCTACTCAAGAGGCTGAGGTGGGAGAATTGCTTGAGCCTGGGAGGTTGAGGATACAGTGAACTGTGATCCTATCACACTGCACTCCAGCTTGGGCAATGAAACAAGACCTTAACTCAAAAAAAAAAAAAAACCAGCTTTCCCATTAAAAAATCATTTCAGTAACTATCCTTCCTTTAGTATCTTAAAAGTCTGTCTCTTCTCCATTACATGGAGATAGATAGCACTCTCCAAAGCTCCTCCAGCCCAAGTCACATCTTTATTATTTTTTATATCTCATTTAACAAATTTTAACCTCTGACAAGATGATAAGACCAAAGTCAAAGCAATATTCTGAATTATGAACCCACTAAACTACAGTGCAGAGGGTTGTAACATGATGCTTCTAAAGAGCAAACCACATTAGCTTTCATCTGCTGTCATATGATATTGCGAGTTCAAGTTATCTGGTTTGTCATTCTCACCTTGGCTTTTTCTTTCTTTTTTCTATTTTCTAAGGACTTCTAATGCCACTCAGATGGATTTATGCACCATTGAATTAGTTTTTTAATTTTTCATACTTACATTTTTACTTCTTCTTTAGGATACTGTGCAGTTTCTTCTTAAGCGCTGTCTAGAAATTTAACTTTCACTTGCCAACTTAATTATAGTATGTATTTCACAAGTAGTTAAAAAATAAACTTTAATTAAAAAATACTTTCCTTTAACACCAACAGTGAAACTATTCTCTACAATGCTATATAATGGAAATCACTTATTATATCCTCTTATTTACACATCTCTAGCTATTTAAATATTTGTAATAATCACATTTGTAGTCATTTTTCATGAAAAACTTCCTGATATTTAAAATTAATTATTTCAATGAAAATAGCATATGGGTTTGGTAATCTATTACACAGGGATAATAGATTACCAAATCTATTATCTGCCCTAATCTACTTTATAGGATTTCCTTCTTTAGTAGAAGAAAATCTTACAAATTACTAAATATCAAACTTAGATGTGGGATGAATATCCACTCTCATTCCAAATAAACACTGAATATAAGGCAATAACGAATTTCTTACAGCCATAGCATATGTTTTATTGAGATTTAAAAGCTTGGAATTTAAAATCGTTTCAATGTGGTAAAGAAAAATTTGGTAGACAGATGACTATTTATGGTCAAAACAGATGACAAAAGTGATACCATTTTTGTCAAATGAATTCAACATATAATTATGATAATTAGTATGCATTTTAAGTGCATACAATATATAAGATATTTTATAATCTTAAATAAAGAAGAGAGATTAAAATACCATTCATTGGATGGTATCTGTCTATTCATTTAATATTTTTTGAATGGTTACTTTGTGCCAAGTACTATAAATATTGAAGATAGTGATGCAACCAAAAAAAAGAGCTTTCATGGAGCTTTCATTTGAATAGGGGGAGACAGTCAATTAATATAATAAATGATACATTATATACTATGTTAGAAGACATTATTTTATAAAAAGAAAAATAGCAGGCTAACAAGGACAGGAAGTGCCAGAGTTGGGAGAGAAGGTCAGAATTTCATGCACTAACCAGTTATAATCTATAGTAACCCATTACAATCAAGATGGAAACTCATTCCAAAAACTAAACAACCATAAAAGGAAAGCTGGAGAAATTGCTTTTGAGACAGGCTTTGAGGGATGGCTAAGATAATGGAATGGATGGGAACAGTGCAAGCAAAGAGGTGGAAGCAGAAAAATGCCCAAACATTAGAGGATGCTTTGGAAGTATAAAGGCAATAAAAAAAAAAAACCCATAAAGGAAAAAATGGACGAATGTGACAGGTCATAAAAGCTTTAAAATTCTATAACTGTATGCAAAAATCACAAACAGCAACTAATACACTGAACTATACACAAACATTAATTCAAAATGTATCATAAGACTAAACGTAAAAACTAAAACTAAAACTTATACAAGAAAACATAGGGAAAAAAATCTTTGTGACAAACAAGGATTTCTTAGATAGGATACAAAAAGCCTGAGCCATAAAAGAAAAAAAAAGATAGATAAACTGGATTTAACAAAGAGGAGAGGGTGGAGAAGTGTGGATCAACAGTTAGCAAGGGAATGGAAAACACTGGGTAGATGGGGAGAGAGAGAGAGAGACAATAGGGCCACACTGGGAGGATACCTGAATGGCCAATTAGGTAGTGGGTAATTAAGAGCCACTAAAGGCATTAGGGCATAGAAGTGACATATAAACGTAGTATTTGGAATAGTTCATCTTATAATATTATGTAGATGACAACAAAGAAGATAGGATTCATTGCCCTGGCTCTTGGAAAGCACCAAAAGCACAATAATGTTAATAAACAATACCCCTCCAAAATAAATGGATAAAAATACTAACTTAAGCATTCAAATGAAAACCTAAAAACCCTGTAGAAAAAAACTGCTTACAAGAGAATTGGCTGAACAATAAAAGAAACCAAACCACAAATCTTGACCAGTAACTACTGTTATAAGGTAAAATTATAAACACAGTGAACATTTCAAATTATTCTACTTATTAAAAATATCATCAAAAAAAGCTACTCAGGAAAAGGAAACAAGTGTGGGGTTCTAGCAAAAAAGAAAGCTGTAAGCTCAGAGTATAACCATCCCTGGACACATAGAATATGAATCAATGTTACTCTAGATAACACTAGTTACTCTACTTATTCACCATCTAGATTTGTGGTGCTTTGATTCTAATTTCCAAAATACCAGGTTTATATTAATAGAGCATTTTCCCACCTGATCAGCATAGCTTGTTCAATTATCAAAAGTTAAAATCAAGTTTATCAAGGCTCTTAAAATCATAAATTTTATTTTTAAAAAGATCTCTATTATCTTAAATTATACTAAGAAAGCTATCCACCTTGGTTCATAATCCTCCAAATAAGAATATGTTACTGTTAATTAGTGTGAACAATTGTAAATCAAATTGATTTAAAAAATGAGGTTTCTATATTTTTCACTTATTTTTCTATGTCCATCCCCATTTCACATTTTGAATAAACAATTTTAGGTAACTGCATTAATGTCATGTGTGATAACCTAAGATAGAAAAACAATTTTTAACAGTCATGAATACTGATCCAATTATTTTCAGGGACAGGCATATCTATCACTATGTAGATATGAGAATAACACTGTAAGGCTGGATTTACCGGGCCAAAAAACACAGTAGGGAAAGCAACAAACAGAAATTGACTTCTTTAACCAATGATACCATAATCAGGTGAAGCCCTTTCAATCTATTATTTCTTTTTATGAACCCCCAAATGATGGGCTTTGCTTTTTAGCATATACAGTATTAAGTATTCATCTTGATTATAAAACTAAAAGAAAATACACATAAATTTTTACCTGGCATTGTGATAGGAAAAAGCTTCATAATTATAAAGGCAATGAAAAAATCATGGACAAATGTGACTGACATAAAAACTTTACAATTTTAGAACAATAAGCAAAGTAATGAACACCAACTAATATGCTAAACTATACACAAACATTAATTCAAAATGGGTCATAAGACTAACTGTAAAAACAAAAACTAAAACTTAGAAAACACAGGAGAAAATATTTGTGGCAAACAAGGATTTCTTAATAGAATACTAAAAGTCTGAGTCATAAAAGAAAAATAATAGATAACCTAGATTTAACAAAAATTTTAAACTTCTGCTATTTGAAAGTTACTGTCAAGAAAATGAAAAAATGAGCTACAGACCGGGAAAAATCACTTACAAAACATATGTCTGATAAATGACTGGTGTCCAAAACATACTTAAAAACTTGCACCCAATTATAAGAAAACAACCTAATAAATAAAATGGGCAAGAGATTTGAACACACCGGCCACAAAAGAAGATATACAGATGGCAAACAAGCACATACAAAATGTCCAACATCATTAGCCATTAGAGAAATACAAATTATAGCTATGATGACACACCACTACGCATCTATTAGAATGGCTAAAATAAAAAATATTGGGAATGTCAAGGGATGGCAAGGTTGTAGAGCAACTGGACTCTTTATATGTTCCTGCTGGGAATGTAAAATGGTATAATCACTTTGGGAAAGAGTTTGGAGATTTCTTATAATGTTAAAATATACTCAGTATATGAGTAAGCATAGATATTTCCAAAAGAAATAGAAACATATATCTATATAAGAACCTGCACACAAATATTCATAGCAACTTTATTTATAATCATCATCAAGTAAACAACCAGAAGTTCATCAAATGGTAAACGAATTAACAATGTAATATTACTTAGCAATAAAAAGAAATTAACTACTGATATATACAACGTAGATGAATCACAAAAGCATATGCTAAGTGATAGAAATCGTACTCAAAAAGCATATATCATGTGATTCCATTTAGATGACTTTCTGGAAAAAGGCAAAAGTATAGAGATAGAAAAAAAATTCAATGGCTGCCAGAGACTGAGGATTGACTCCAAAGGGCAAGAAGAAACTTTTTAGGAGATGAGTATATTATCTTGATTGAGAGGATTGCTATATGACTGCATACGTTTGTCAAAATTGACAGAACTATACCTCTAAAATGCATAGATTTTTCTGTATGGGAATTATACCTCAATATATCTGATTTAAAGAAATTTTGAATTTGTCAATAAAAAAATCACCCCCTCACCCATATACGCACAAAACAAAAACTAGAAGGCTAAAGACAAAAAAAATATTTGCAAGATATATAATATTCACATTCTCTGGCCTTTTTTTTTTTTTTTTTTTTGAGACCCAGTCTCACTCTGTCACCCAGGCTGGAGTGCAGTGGTGTGATCTCAGCTCACTGCAACCTCTGCCTCCCAGGTTCAAGCAATTCTCTGGCCTCAGAGTCCTGAGTAGCTGGGATTATAGGCATGTGCCACCATGCCCAGCTAATTTTTGTATTTTTCGTAGAGATGAGGTTTCACCCTGGTGGTCAGTCTGGTCTGGAATTCCCAACCTTGTGATCCGCCCACCTTGGTCTCCCAAAGTGCTGGGATTACAGTTGTGAGCCACCACGCCTGCCTGCTTGAAGTTTTATAGTAAAATAAGTGGTCCTCAAACTGTATGGTGCCATTACTTGGAGTCAATTCAGAATTAGGAGGTCTGTAGAATCATACTAGGAAAAATAGCATTTAAATTCAGGAATTTTAAGCAAATTGAGGGCAAGAATCATTTTTTAAATTATTTTTTTTCAGTTTTAGAAGCTGGCCAAGAGCCTAGCACATAGTAAGATGACCACAAATGTTCCATTTTAAAAGTTAATGTAAGATCAAACAGCAACATGCAATAAATCTAAGCTTAAAATATGATTTTTAAATTTCAGACTAAAATCTGCTATTTCCAATAATACAGACTTTTTTTTTTTTTTTTTTTTTTTTTTTTTTAAGAAAACTAAATGCTTACTTGAAATCCTAAATCCATGATGAAGTTTGGAGGCCTTGCACTGCTTTCATCAAAGAGACCAACAATTAAAGGGATTCTCTTTGGTTGGTAGAATCAAGTTTATAGTTTATACATCCTCTATTTTCCTCCTGCTTCTCTCCACATGGCCAGATTTATTTTGGAATGGCAGTAGGGTTTGAGTCAACAAGGTATATTAATAATGGAAGAAAACTTTAATGAAGTTCTATGAAAATATTTAACACTATTTACTACAACAGCCTCTCCCAGCCACACACTCCCAATTAGGACTTATATTCTCACTTTAAGAATCTGTAATACAGATGAAGGCAAAAATCTTAATCATTTGGCTCACCATACCATTATGGCAGACCCCAAAAATATTAGCTCAACAAATAGATTAACCACACGAAATTTTTAGTTTGAAGGAAAAAGAAACAAAGAAATGAGAACTATTTGCCACATTATCATCAATTAGTAGTTACTAAGCATCTCTTACTAAAGATCATAAACTAAGCAGTTCTTTAGTAGACTGGATTCAAATCAAAGAAATTTAATTTTGATTTTAAACAACTGCTAGGATCATCTTTCTCAGGAGGTCCTTTACAAACATCCTGACCCAGAATAATTTATATTTATTTATTTTTACTCAAATGATTATAGGAGCAAATACTTTTCCAGTTTGGGATTGATGATATTTTAAAAATTAATAAAAATTAAAGTACATGGCATTTGTTAAAGGGTAATAAAATAACTCCAGTCAATTGGCTAGTTCTACACCAGTAGATTTCTTTAAATGGTAATGAAATCATTGCTTTAAAAAATCCATCATTATTAAAATAAAAAAAAAAAAGTTGCCTCAGCCTCTACCAAAATTAGATTTGTAAGTTGCTGGTCATTCCTATAATTAAATCTGTGTCACAAATTTGCAAGAAAAATGGTCACTGTGACTAATGCATTTACTTGCTACGCAAGTCCTGCCAGACAGCATAGAACATTATGCTGCTAAAATGGAGTAGGTATAGATTCTATACATTTTTTTAAGCAACAAAGACCATTTTTTATTTACAATGATTGTACTTCAGATAAGAGTTTGTTTTAAAAACAAACCCACATGCAGCTATCACTAGGTCTTCCTGACTGGAGCGTTACAGCATATTTTTAACTCTGCAAACATGTTTGTCACTTTGGCACACCCATCACTGCTTTTCTGGAGAGGTGTCATGTAGAAAATGATCTAGTGAAAAATAAAACACTAATATGTTCAGGTTGCCAGAGTCCTTGATTCTGGAGTTTTCTTCATTTGACTTCTCCAAATAATTTTAATTCACTTCTTTGATGAAGTGATTGAGAAGTGACCTCAGAGAACAGTGTTTCCCAAAGTGTAAATGAAAACAAGATGAGTCAAAGGACATGTGCACAGAGAATTAGTAATGCAACTTACTGCCATTTCAACTCTCTTTCAATCCATCAGATTGCAGAAGGGAAAGGTGCTTTGTTTGGTGCTGGTGCTAATTTCACCTTTTATCAATAGAAGGGTAGGCATCAGACTCAGAGCCTTGAGTAAGCAGCAGAGGTTAGCTACAAATTAATAGTAGCTTTCTTCCATTGACTTAATTTCAGTTATCTTCTATTCACGACAAGATAGTTCTTTATTTATAGTGTTGATATAAGTTTTGGCTTGAAATAAATTTAAATTGAAAATGTTAGTCTTACTTAACAAACAGTATGCTGATATGGCAAAAGCTATAATGATGCCTGAATGCTGGAAAACACTGCATTGAAGACAGTCCTCATTCCTGTCCTCTCTGTTTCTTAAATATTTTATTATTATTTTTCCCACATTTATGTTTTGTGCATTTGCTTCAGTATCTCAAAAAATGCCTTGAATCTAATGGACTCTGAGTATATGTGTGTTGGTTTTCTATCCTATTTTCGTCTGTTGTGCTACACTGCTAATTGAACCAATGGTATTTTTAAAACAAAAGTAGTCTGTTCTCAGCACTCCAGCCTTTATGATGTTCACTTGCCCAAACAGGTGATGATCAAATGAAATGCATAGCACAATGACAGGCTGCATTGTGCAAAGGTGGAAACAAACTTCCATTCATCTGAACACGGTTATTAATTTTAACGCCCAAGATGGGCCATTTAAAATCTTGGTTTTATCCAGGTCTTCCCACTAAAAGATGAGCTTGAAACAGCATCTAGAAGATGGTACTAACACTGCTTAAATATTAAGTGATTTGTTTGCTCTGGCATTTAAGTTTAATGAAAATAAAAACTTGTTTATAAACAAAGTCATAAACTTTTGGGGTAAAATCAAAATCCCAAGTGAATAATTTGGGTTAAGATTTTAAGAAAATTAACTGTGTGTGTGTGTGTGTATCCGCACACACACACACACACACACACACACACACACACACACACACTCCACATAGTCTTCAATACTGTGCAAAAAAAGACGCTCCATAAACCATAAACTAAGTACATCCTAGACTTAAGTGAAAGCAAATCAAATTAACAATGGAATCTTACCTAGTACTACCCTTAAGTCCCTTTGTTTAACATTTGAGATTCTTGACCTAATTTTAAAAAAGCATTGTTCCACAGCAATTAATGAGTAACCAAGATAATGGTGTTTCCTTTCTAATCACTTAAATATTTCAGAAATTCTTACATTTATGTTACCATGAATTTCTTTAATGTTTTATAGCAAAGTTGGAAACTTGAGCTGGCCTGATCATCTTTGTCATTCACTAGGGGTTTCCTTTTAAGATCAGGAGTCACCCAAAACAATAAAATAGGCAGGCATCTTTGTACAGGAAAAGACAAATTATAAGAAGGTGATAAACATATACCACAAGTTATTATTAAAACATGGCATTTGTGTTTGGGATTTCTTTTCTTTCAGCAACCATAATAACATCAGTTAACTATTCAAAGTTTTCTACAAAGCACAGTAGTAACTGGGAACCAGCCAAAGCAGAGGGAAGACAGAACAACTGGGTAAGGGAAGAAAAATATATGCTGGCTAGTTTTTCAGCCCAAGGCAAGGAGCTCCTTTTAACCTTTGATCTGGCATGAAAAGAAAATTGTTCATCTTAGACTAGCTTCTGCTAGTTCCAGCAATGAGTATTTTAAAAGAGAAGAGTTACGTGAAAGAAATTCATGTCTTGACACTTTAAATGAAGAAATTCAGAAAGCAATCAGTGACTCGTATAGATCTTTTTTTAAACTAGATGTTTTGAATTTCCAAGGATGATTTAACTTTCTAACTCTTTGATGCTGTTTCTGAAATTCTTATTAATACGTTTACGTTGCCATGAATTGTTCTAATGTTTATAACATCATTATTAAAAACTCAGTTTGGCATGATCAACTTGTCACTCCCTAGCATTTCCCTTTAAGACCAGGAGTTTCCAAAAATAATACAATAGGCTGGCTGAGGAGTCTAAAAATAGCAAAGTTCTAAATGTTCCTTTTAAACTTTAACCTATAATTCTTGGAGACATAGAAACACTGAATTCAGCCTCCAAGTCAAAAACGCTAAGTTATGACAAATCAAATGATCTAAATTTAGTTTGGGGAATTTGTTTTCAACACAATTGAATCTTCTGAAATTAAAGAAAAAAAATTCAATTAGAATTTTCCCAAAAGATGTCAGTATCTATTTTTAAAAAACCAAAACCTCCTGATGAAGAGCAACATTTAAGATGCCTGAACTTGAAATGGAAATATATACATGTACATACATACATTTTAATAGCATTTTAGTTATTCAGGGTGTTTGACTATCAAATTTTATTAAAATCTCATTAAGAGAGAAATCTCAAATCATTTACCATGCTCCACAATTATTGTAAACTGAACAATTTAAATGAGAGGAGGAGATAATGACATTAACTTCTTAACTTAAAGCAATCCTCTGTGGCATGATTTTAAAATATTTTCTTCGTCTCGAATTTATGTAAATTGAATTCATCTATCATTAGTTATTACCAGCCTAGCTACATTAAATACAATAAGAACAACAACAAAAACAGTTTTCTATAATAATTAGTTCCTAAAAACACTGTTTAAATTAGACCTGGGACATTATTAAACTAGCTATAAACATGCACAGTATTTTATTTAGTATACCCAGACGACTGAAAATCAACAAAAATGCCCTCCAAGTTCTTTCTTCAAAAACTCTTCTAATTAAATCCTTTCATTCAAAGTTTTAAGGTAATCTGAAATAAATAACCTTTTCAGATTCCATTACGTATATACCACGGGAATGGTCACTCCTGATCAGAGAATAATCCTTGAATCAGGGTATTCTGGAGCTTCTAGGGCTTAGTCAGAGATAACCAATTTCCTTATTTCATGGATATCCATAGTCACACACACACAAATTCATGGCAGAGCAAGGACAAAAACCTAGATCTAAAGTTTAGCTCAAAGTTATTTCTTATCACATCATATAAACATTTTATATAGATTACGCCACAACTCTATAGTTTAGGCACTATCATTGCCTCCTTATGTATATAGGGAAGTTTATATGGTTAGGCTAGTACTCAGTCAAGTAACAATTCAAACCCAGACAGACTGGCACCAGAAACCATACTACTATCCATAATCCTAAATTTTAAGAACAGGTAGACATTTTCCATTTAAATTCCCAAATAGCTGTAACAAGTATCACACTTTAAGAATAATCAAATAAAAATATAAAGTTTATAATTTGGAATTTCCCTCCTCTAAAATAAATCTTCTTCCTAATCCCAACTCAAGTACCAATTTCTCCCTGAAGTCCTCTCATGTCATTCAACTGAGATTAATCTCTTTCTTAAAACCTTTAATAATTACTGTATCTTGCTCATATGTAGAATGTACTAGCTGTCTATTTCTCTCTTCTTTCTCAGTAACGGAAATCTAATTTTCCAGTAAATTGCTATATTTCCCAATTTCAGTGGCTAGGTATGATCACATTACTGAGTTCTGCAACAAGAAGTGCTAGTATCCCGTCGGAATTCCAGTAACGCTGCCTAAAGAAAGAAGACTCAGGCTTTAGGGAGCTCTTTTTTTCTCTTCCCACTACTTTACCTTGCTATCCATACTTTCTGGCTGGTGCTCCAGCAGCTATCTTGGACCATGAGGCAACCTTGAGGAAGAAAACTGCCTAATGCAGATGCTGGAGGAGAAAGATAGGAGTCTTGGCTCACGACAAGACCATGAAGCCGCTTTAACATACTTAGACAGCTCCCTCTAAATATTATATAATGGAGAAATAAATCTTAATCTTGTATAAGTCACTATTATTTATTGTTTCTTTTTTCTGTTAAGCCAAACCTAATTCTAACTGATACAGTTCATACGTTTCATAATCCTAGGTTGTTGTAAGTAGGGTGAAGAAAGGAAAAAAAGATATAGAATTCTTTCTCTTCTAACACTAGAGCAGCAAAACATACCTAATCATAATTTTCATTCTCAAACACTCTCTGGTAATTTTCAACTTTATGAAAGAAAAAGCAGAGAAAAGAAAAGGAATAAAAAATGTAAAACCCATTGATTTTGTATCCTGAAACTTTGCTGAAGTTGCTTATCAGCTTAAGGGGATTTTGGGCTGAGACAATGGGGTTTTCTGAATATACAATCATGTCATCTGCAAACAGAGACAATTTGACTTCTTCTTTTCCTATTTAAATATTCTTTATTTCCTTTGCTTGCCTCACTGCCCTAGCCAGAATTTTCAATATTATATTGATTAGGAGTGGTTATAGAGGGCATCCTTGTCTCGCCCTGGTTTTCAAAGGAAATGCTTCTAGCTTTTGCCTATTCAGTATGATACTGCCTGTGAGTTTGTCATAAATAGTTCTTATGATTTTGAGATATGTTCCATTAATACCTAGTTTATTGAGAGTTTTTAGCATGAAGGGGTGTTGAATTTTATTGAAGGCCTTTTCTGCATCTATTGAGATAATCACAAAATCAATGTGCAAAAATCACAAGCATTCCTATATACCAATAATACACAAACAGACAGCCAAATAACAAGTGAATCCCCATTCACAATTGCTAAAAATAGAATAAAATACCTAGGAATACAAGTTACAAGGAATGTGAAGGACCTCTTCAAGGAGAATTACAAACCACTACTTAAGGAAATAAGAGAGGACACAAACAAATGGAAGAATATTCCATGCCTTTGGATAGGAAGAATCAATATCATGAAAATGGCCATACTGCTTAAAGTAATTTATAGATTCAATGCTATTCCCATTGAGCTGACATTGACTTTCTTCACAGAATTTAAAAAAACTACTTTAAATTTCATATGAAACCAAAAGAGCACGTATAGCCAAGATAATCCTAAGCAAAAAGAACAAAGCTGGAGGAATCATGCTACTTGACTTCAAACTATTGCAAGACTACAATGACCAAAAAACAGCATGCTTCTGGTACCAAAACAGATATGTAGACCAATGGAAAAGAACAAAGACCTCAGAAATAACGCCACACATCTACAACCATCTGATCTTTGACAAATCTGACACGAACAAGCAATGGGGAAAGGATTCCCTATTTAATGTGTTTCGGAAAACTGGCTAGCCATATGCAGAAAGCTGAAACTGGATCACTTCCTTACACCTTACACAAAAATTAACTCAAGATGAATTAAAGATTTAAACCTAAGACCTAAAGCCATAAAAACCCTAGAAGAAAACCTAGGGAATATCATTCAGGACATAGGCATGGGCAAAGAATTCATGACTAAAACACCAAAAGGAATGGCAACAAAAGCCAAAATTGACAAATGAAATCTATTAAACTGAAGAGCTTCTGCACAGCAAAAGAAATTCTCATCAGAGTGAACAGGCAACCTACAGAATGGGAGAAAATGTTTGCAGTCATACATCTGACAAAGGGCTAATATCTAGAATCTACAAGGACCTTAAACAAATTTAAAAGAAAAAAAAAAAATCCCACCAAAAAGTGGGCAAAGGATATGAACAGACACTTCTCAAAAGAAGACATTTATATGGCCAACAAACACATGAGAAAAAGTTCATCATTACTGTCATGAGAGAAATGCAGATCAAAACCACAATGAGATGCCATCTCACACCAGTTAGAATGGTGATCATTAAGGAAGTAGGTCGGGCATGGTGACTCACACCTGTAATCCTTGCACTTTGGGAAGCCAAAGCAGTGGATCACTTGAGGTCAGGAGGTCGAGACCAACCTGGCCAAAATGATGAAACCCCATCTTTACTAAAAATATTTAAAAAATTAGCTGATAATGGTAGTACATGCCTGTAATCCCAGATACTCAGGAGGCTGAGGCAGAAGAATCACTTGAACCCAGGAGGTGGAGGTTGCAGTGACCTGAGATCATAATACTGCACTCTAGCGTGGGCAACAAGAGCAAAACCCTATCTCAAAAAAAAAAAAAAAAAAAAGTCAGGAAACAGATGCTGGTGAGGATGTGGAGAAATAGAAACACTTTTACACTGGTGGGAATGTAAATTAGTTCAACCATTGTGGAAGACAGTATGGCAATTCCTTAAGGATCTAGAACTAGAAATACCATTTGACTCGGCAATCCCATTACTGGATGTACACCCAAATGTTTATAAATCATTCTACTATAAAGACACATGCACACATGTGTTTATTGTGCACTGTTCACAATAGGAAAGACTTGGAACCAACCCAAATGCCCATCAATGATAGACTGGATAAAGAAAATGTGGCACATATATACTATGGAATATTATGCAGCCATAAAAAAGGATGAGTTCACATCATTTGCAGGGATGTGGATGAAGCTGGAACCCATCATTCTTAGAAAACTAACATAGAAACAGAAAACCAAACACTACATGCTCTCATTTATAAGTGGGAGTTGAATAATGAGAACACATGGACACAAGGAGGGGAACATCACACACTGGGCCTTTCGGGTAGTGGGGGACTCAGGAAGGATAGCATTAGCAGAAATACCTAATGTAGATGACGGATTGATTGGTGCAGCAAACCATGATGGCACTTGTATACCTATATAACAAACCTGCACACGTATCCCAGAACTTAAAGTATAATTAAAAGAAAAAAAAGTAGAACCACACTTCTGCCTCTCTGCCATTGCTCATGCCATTTCCTCTCCTCTGTCCTTTACCAGTTAAGTCCTACCCATACTTCAAGACCTAGCTCAGAGCAATCACTCTGTCAGACCTTTGAATTCAGAATGCATATTGTCTGTGCCATTTATTTGACAATCATGTATCTCTAGTAACATCTTTCATATGGCTGGTTAACGTTTACATTGCATTTCTTTTTCTTTTTTTCTTTTCTTTTTTTTTTTTTTTTGAGACAGAGTTTCACTCTTGTTACCCAGGCTTGGAGTGCAATGGCACGATCTCGGCTCACCGCAACCTCTGCCTCCTGGGTTCAGGCAATTCTCCTGCCTCAGCCTCCTGAGTAGCTGGGATTACAGTCACGTGCCACCATGCCCAGCTAATTTTTTTGTATTTTTAGTAGAGACGGGGTTTCACCATGTTGACCAGGATGGTCTCAATCTCTTGACCTCGTGATCCACCCGCCTTGGCCTCCCAAAGTGCTGGGATTACAGGCGTGAGCCACCGCACCCGGCCGCATTTCTTTTTCTACATGTCACCTCCAGAACCTAGTGGGACCCACCTTGTATTTCTTTGCATTCTTCACAGATACTAGAAAACTACCTCTGTGTACCAGGAAATCAATAAACAGTTTTGATTGATTAACTGAATTAGGATAAGAAAACAAGTGAAGAAAAGAAAAAGAGCAACAGACTAAGAAGTGAGAATACACAGCTTCTTAGGAGTGAAAGAGCATAATACAAATCCCCAAGAACCACAAGAACAAGTTGTACTTCACTAGACATTACCAAACAAGTGGGCCTGGTAGAACAAATAGGATATGTCCATATAGTCAGTGCATGTGTCAAACTATACTCAGTAAGCTTGTTCTCCAAAAAAGGAATAGCGTATTTTGTTTTAGTCGCTCAGACAATTGTGTCAACTTTATTTTCTCAAGGTCTAGACACCTGAAAGAATAAGAAACTAAACTTAAGAAGCTATGTTTTAGTAGTGGATGTGTATGGTGCCAAATCATGTACAAAAATTGGCTTCAAGAAAGTTCATATTTTACAGATATTATTTTATTAAACAATTGTGACAACTTATAGAATAATACTTGAACACATGAATTGACTTAAAATATTACTGAGTCTAAACTAAGCAATCCAAGAGATCATTTTTGTTAAACAGACTTTATTGTCTCTCCTCTAAAACCCAGAAATAATATGGCATCATGAAAAACATTACTGGCTCTATAAAAATAGGATATAGACTATGCATATATTTTGCTCATGCTTCATCATTAAAAGCTCTCTAGGGCTATGTGACACTAAAAGCTATGTAGCACTCACTATGTAGAGTTAACACTATGTAGCAATGTTTAAAAGCTTTAACTACATTTAAATACATATAATAATAATTAACAGAGCATTTTAAACAGAGGTAATTGATATTTTACCTAGACTCATGAATTAGTTTATACATCACTGATTTTACTCTCAATTATTTGTAAGTCACTGCATTACATATCTGCTAATGAGTTATGCCCCCCAAAACACAATATTCTAGTTTACTTCATGAATTTAACACAGTTTTAGGGCACAAAATATTTTAAATTAAGAGAAAACTTAGTTTCTCAATCTTTCATAACACAAATCAAATCTCTATTACATCATTTATTTAAAAATAATATTAAAATGCTAAAACAACATCCTTATATTGGTTCTATTTATGAAAGCTGAATTACTTTTAAATCTTTTTATACATATTAATACAACATTTACTTGAAAATTACTCATTAGTCATATCTTCCTTTCAAATCTTTTTCCACATAGATTCCTCAGAAGTATCCAAGCCAGTAGCTTCTTTGACATGTACAAAATAAATGGCATGTCAACAAGTAAATTAGCATTCCCTTTCTGACCAGCTGGGTCATGTTTCCTTTTCAAAATCCTCAGTCCCATGATACAAAATAATAATAATCTAAAAGACCTCATTAAATGATCAATATATTGACATAACCTCTATAAGGAGACACATAGTGTTTTAACTGATTCCTTGAATCCATTAAATGGAATATTAAAACCCAAGCCTCCAAAATACATTGTAAGAGAACATTTGCTTTATTTAACCAATTTTATTAAGATACTAGATAATGGTACATGAAAAGATTCAAAACCTTTTATATTTAACCAAAGAGTAAAAGAAATCCAGCTTTCACCAAATCTTTCATACAAACCGTAACACAGCAAAAGTTATAATAGACAAGTTAAACCATGTTTACTTACCAAAAAACTTCCAAAGGCTGAATTAAATATTGCAGCTGCCTAGAAAGAAAATAGATAGGGGGAAAACACTCATTGAAAGTAAATAGGAATAATAAAGTCAAAGATTATCATTCTCCCTTCCCCCACTATTCAAAACCTTAAAACATTGACTCTTTAAAGCGAAGTTAGTCACTGCTTAAAAAAATTGCCAGTGGCCTGTAGTTTACTAAGACAGATGAGCTACAGCTTAGGAATTCATAAATAATGAGTCTCAAAAGCAGGCAGAAAACACTTGTCATGTCTTGAACCTATAAGACAGTACCAAAAGAATCATTGCCAGTACTAAATTGAGACCATGTTGCTATTGATTTTCCTACTAAATTTAAAACAATCAGAGGTTGATTTATTCATTTAAAAAAATGTATATTACTGGGAGAAGGAAAAACAGAATTGTAAGACAAACATTAATTATTCCCTATCAGTGAACACAAGTCTTATGAACTACAATCACAAAGTAAGATCTCCTGTTCCCATAAAACACGCATTACAAATACGAACAATGCTGTTAAGACCAGGAAAATTATTGCTATACCATTAATTCTAAGGTCAAGAAAAGCAAGAAAAGCTCCAATTTGGTGTTCAAAATTCAGAGAAGAAATATTTGACTTTCTGCTTACCTAAATATCCGAGGAATACATAGTAGATGTAATATTACTCTTAACTTTAATTTAAACACTATATTCAGTGAAGCTATACCAGAGTCCTCCAAGCTTCTCACATTACCCAAAAAGGAGAAAAACTTGTATAACATCCAATTTGATAAAAAGAAAATAAGAAAGAAAAAATAATAAAAGGGGTAGAGGAAACCTAGTTACATCTCCTGCATATCCAGAGCAGAATTAAATTAATCATCATGGACACCAGCAGCCACACTGTAGTAAAAAAAGGATGTCAGTTTAGTAAGTTTGAATAAAGTCCAAACCCAGGCTAAGAGCTGTAGCTGAAAATGCCTTCTGCTCCAGAAGAGGATGCAATGAGAGTGAATGGGTAATGAGATCCTCGGCTCCAGAGAGCTTAGCTCTTCTATTCCAGTTCATAATTAATTCAAAGCTTTGATAATTTCATTAGATTTCTCCTTTGCTGGTCCTATCAATAAAAGATGGCACTGGACCACAGCTCCTCTGTGGCATAAACACAGGCACAGGCGCAGACCAGGGAAACCTTTGCTTCCTGACAGGGACAATGGCATATGGTGTTCTGTGTTGCACAGGGAGCAGTGAAAAAAAATCAACTAAATAAAACATTACAAATGAAAATTGTAAACCATAGCAATATATTTAACACATCTTCCTAGAATTCTACTATGGATGATTCCAGGAAAAAGTTTTATGTATGGAGAAAAATAAGTAAAAGGGTATAAATAAATGAGTTGTGTTAACACCAACAGGGAACACTGGCCCTCCTTCCTACAAAAAAAAATGTACCTTTCCCACCAACAATTTTTATAACTAGACCCTATTATGTGCTTAAAACAGAATTACTTCTTTTTAGTAAAGAAATGGGCTCTTCCCTGTTGAGCCTCTCTTTTCTAAATTCATTTCTTTCTAGTGCCTTTCACTAACCTTATACTCAATAAATAGCAGTCTTGCCTGGCATTTGAGGAAACATAGAATCATTGGAGGAAAAAAGACTCAGAAGTCAGTAAAATAAGTACCAACTACTACTCATAAGATCAAATCACTATACTCCTACTCCCTCTTTTTCTCTTCTTCACTCCAAATGCAAGAAATATATTTTCTGTAAATTGGCCTGTGTTCCTGCCTCTTATAAAATGACAGCGATAGGGCATCTTAGATATCCAAAGATGCTGCAGGCCAACTCATTCTTAGTTGTCTTCTGACAGTAGTGATGGATTTGAACTCACTCAGTCAACTATACTGTCCTCCTGTGCAGTGAGCTCCATTAATCTTCTGTGAAATAATTAAGGTTCTGGGTATTCTGAAGACCATGTGAAATCAGACACTGAAACCAAGGATTGGTTCAATAGCAACTGATAATTAAGGTAATAATTGGCTCAATTTTGTGGTTGCAGTCTATGAAAGAACTATGATTTCCAGTTTCAACAAGTAATAATAAATATTTAGAGTATTTTATTGATATATAAAAGACATGCATGTATTTTGACTTAGGAAGGAAGTCTCAGCTCCTTAGCACGACATCCAACACCCTCCCTGAACAGGTTCTATACATCTTATTCCCTACCTCGAATTTTACATCCGACACAACAAGGAACTACTTGCAATTCCCCAAACTCATCATGCCATTTCTTATCGCCTTGCTCTCTGGCCTGAAATACCCTTCCCCATCTTCTACCTGAGTAATTCCCTTTTATTTTAGTAACACAGCTTGGTCATCCTTCTAAGATGAGAGAGTTCCCTTGATCCCTTCATGGGACTCGTGAAGCGGGTGGGTCATTTACTAGGCCTCCGGGCTCAGTCCCTGTAGGGAGCAAGCACACAAGCAAACGAGTGTGGGAACCCGCACAAAGGAACACTGGAACTGGCTAGTTGCTCCGCTCTGGCAGGAGCAGTGTCTGTGTGGCCCCGCAGCAGTGTCCAAGTGTGTTATAATGGTCTTTTAGCCCTGCCATCCAGGAGGGGGTGTTTGTGATTCCCGGAGCCCCAGAGGACTTGTGCCCTTTTACACTCCCACAGGAGTATAAAAGGTGACAGTTTTTACACTCTGCCTTCTTGGTACCCCAGTTCTTGTCAGGCATCCAGGAAAAATCAGGTCACACAGACAAATCAAAGGGTAGTTAATGTGAAGGACTTTATTGAGCGGTGAAAGTGGCTCTCAGAGGGAAAGAGAGCTGGAAAGGGAGTAGAGTGGGATAATAATCTTCCTCTGAAGTCTGGCCATCCTAGCCAAACTCCTCTCCAAACATAGTCTCTGACATCCAGCTGCTTCTCCTCTGGATGTTCAGATGCTACTCTCTTCATTCTCTCTCCCCCCCGCCTCTCTGTGTGTGCACGTGCGCACATGTGTGTGTGCATGTGCCTGCCCTGATTCTGGGGTTTGCAGTTCTCATGTATACAGGATAGGGGGTGGGGTAGGCCAAAAGGCAACATCCAGGTGGGAAAACAAGAATAGTTCTCACTTTGGTCTGTGGGTCTAGGCTTGTGGGTGGAGCCCTCGCCAGGAACCCCACCCTTTTCTACCCAGTATTTCTCTCCCTCTTGTTCCTATCACTTCCAGGAAGTTTTCAGTGACCTTCCCCCAACACACACACACCTTAGGATACACACATATCTACACTTTTTTAGTTAAGGTTGATCTAATTATCTCCCAAATGTGATTACTCCAAGGTGTACATTTTGCTGATGGGACTTTACGAGTTAATAATAAAAACATTACTGTGCAGGTTATTCAGTTAGCACAAGAGGTATTCATTCATTCACTCACTTTTTTCAATGGATTAGACAAATTCTTGTCTAGATACTCCATTACAACATGGAGCTGATGAACTGAGTATCCCCACACCTGCTGGCAGAACATCCCAAACCTATCTCTGCCATGGCACTTGTCCCAGTGTATTGAAATGACTGGCTGGGCATGGTGACTCACACCTGCCCAGTACTTTGGGAGGCCAAGGTGAATGGATCACTTGAGGTCAGGAGTTCAAGACCAGCCTGGCCAACATGGTGAAACCCTGTCTCTACAAAAAAAAAAAAAAAAAAAAAAAAAAAAAAAAAAAAAAAAAAAAAAAAAAAACAACCCACAAAAATTAGCCAGCCATGGTGCCAGATGCCTGTAATCCCAGTGACTTGGGAGGCTGAAGTAGGAGAGTTGCCTGAACTCAGGAGGTGGAGGTTGCAGTGAGTCAAGATTGACTACTGCACTCCAGACTGGGTGACAAAGCAAGACTCTGTCTTAAAAAAAAGAAAGAAAGAAAGAAAAGAAATGACCTACTTACATGCAACTCTCTCAAGGTCATCTAAGGAAGGAATCTACTGAAACTCATACTAAACACCCACTTGTTTGTTACTCCTACTTCCACCCTGACTCTGAAGTGGCCAGAAGTAGAAAAGGTGAGAAGTTTAATCTATCTATCTATCTATCTATCTATCTATCTATCTATCCATCCATCCATCCACTCACCCACCTACGCATCTATAGTGAAACAAATCATGCCCTTGTGTCCACTGGTCCTCTTTTAAAATTTTTATCACGTGTATATATTCATTAATTTAAAAATATGAATTGCTGAAACAAGTACAACTCCTTGAAATGTCCAAAGTCTTCATCTTTTACTGAGTTATTTTATGTGTTTGGCAGAATCCAAGGCACAGAAGACTAGCTCTGACATCTGGTACCATAACCAACCAATGACAATAACAGGAGATCCAGACTTCAGACTCCCGTCCATCCCATCTAAGACAAGAATTTCTTTCACATTTTCAAAACAATCTCATTTCACTTCTCTTAAAACCTCTGAACCTTCCTATTATAATATAGCTGTATAAAATATGTTTAACATAAATGTTTTCCAAGATCAGATGAGATTGGGCAAGTTCAGAGTAGCGTAACTGTAGACCATAAATGACCAAAAATTAGCCACCATGCCTAGCTAGATTTTTTTAATGTTTTGAAGAAGCAGAGTTTTCCTATGTTGCCCAGGCTAGTCTTGAATTCCTAGACTCAAGGGATCTTCCTACCTCAGCCTCCTAAAGTGCTGAGATTACAGGTGTGAGTCGCCACACCCAGACTGATTTAAAAATACAGCAGTTCTTTTGTTATTATCTCCTTGGTTAGAAAATATTTCAAAACCCATTCCTCCTCTAGCATGCTCCATTGCAACAAGAATTTGTCTAATCCATCGAAAAAAAGGAGTGAATGAACGAATACCTCTTATAACTGAAATGTCCTGCACAGTAATGTTTTTATTACTAACTAATAAAATCCCATCAGCAAAATGTATACCTCGGAGTAGTCACATTTGGTGGATAATTAGATCAACCTTAACAGAAAAAAAAAAAAAAAGTTCAAATTGAGATTTTTTTTTTAATATTGACTAGATTGGCTTCCTTTATATTACACATTTGTAGTTAATATATTGCTTTTGGTATCAACCCAATTTTACCCAACATAAGATATTTCACTAATGTTCCATTATATATTATACAGCATGTCTTTATTAAATTATTTTGGAAAACTGAGCAAGTTAAATAATGAATTAATTTCTTCATAAACTACTTAAAACAAAGGTAAATTTCTGAAGAAAAAAACTCTTAAAAAATGGGTATAAAGAGTTCTCTAACTCCTAAAAGCGAGCTCTTTCATTGCTGAATGGCTCTAAACATTATGAAGTTCTACCTTGCAATAAGCCTGAAACCTATAAATTCCCATACCTGTGATGCACTGGACCATGTTCTGTGCTCTGGAGTTACATAAATATGTCTAGTCCCTTTTATAAATGCATTTCAAATATATGTATACTGCTGGCTCCTACCCAATCTTCTCCTACGATATTATATCAAAAATTTTCGTAATGCTGGTTCTCATAAGCCCTTCCCTTATGAGGCTACTAAATTAAAAAAAGTAAAATCCATTATTTACATCGACTATGAATAATTTATGGCAAGTTAATGTGCTAAACTTCTAGCTTTTGCTTTTGAGTACCTGATTCTCAGTCAAAATACACAGAAATCTTTACCAAAATGTTAAAATGGGGTATTTATAGTTATCTCAGAATTTCTAATAATGCTTCAAGCCTAGGAGAATACCAAACTTGGGAGAAGAATCCTGCTATTCAAAAGTAAGATACCAGACACATACTTCGGTACTTATAAAAAGACACCAAAAGTGGGTCAGGGACCAGTTCACATAAAGGCTGTATAGGTGAAGACTAGAAATTCCAGAGGAGATTGATAAAATGCAATTGTTTTCCTCCTTCTCTATAGGAGAAAGTTGCTCTGTTCACCACACCTCTCAAGTTGGGGTAGAGAGTGATATCTACAAAATGAAGCAACTATGATAGAACAAACTGTAAAGAAATTAGAATATAGAATAGCATCTCTGTTCCAAACTGGATGTTTAGTGAGAGAACAAATTCCACACTGGGCCACCACAGGAGCATTGGATACACCCTTTAAGAGTCCTTAGGAACATTCTCACCCAGTGCATTTCCCACTGGGTGGCAGGGATAGGGAGGGTATATAAGTGAACTGAAACAAATACTTGCTTCCTGACTAGAAACAGCAGAGACCCCATTCTGTTCTCTCTCATTCACTTCTCTGAAGTGGCCAGAAGTAGAAAAATGAGAAGGTTTTAAAAAAAAAAAAAAACATAAACAACAACAAAAACCCAGTGAAACAGACCATGCCCTCTTCTCCACTGGTCCTATATTAAAATTGTAATCATGTTTATATATTCATTAATTAAAAGTATAATTTTCTAGTTTTTAAAACCTAGGTTTGGCCTCACTTGAAAAAGAAGGGAATTGAAAGTTTTAAACTAAAATGTCCTGGGTTATTTAACAGCTAGAAATTAATCCTAATTACAAAAGATATGACTATTTGTGTAAACAAAAGTGACCAGAAAACCATGAGATCTGACAGAGATGTTATCAAAGGAAGTGTAGGAATGGAGAACAGAAATATGTGAGAAGGCATTTCAGGTATATAATCCTTAAATTCACACCATTCAATAAAGAATTATAACAACACAACATTTTAATATATAGCTGAGCTAAAACAAACAAACAAAAAACAAGTACAATTAGCCCTCTGTATCTGTGGGTTCTGTATCTGTGGATTCAACCAGCCACAGATCAAAAATACTATATTCAAAAAAAAGAAGAAAAAAGATGGTTGCCTCTGTACTGAATATGTACATACATTTTTTTCTTGTCATTATTCCCTAAGCAATACAATGTAACAACTTCTTACACAGCATTTACACTGTATATTAGGTATTTTATGTAATTTAGAGAAGAAAGCATATACAGGAAGATGTGTATTTATATATAAATGACATTGTATATCAGGGACTTAAACATCCATAAATTTTGATATTCCTGGAGGGTCCCAGAACCAATCCCCCACAGATACCAAGAAACAATTGCACTAAACATACAGAAATTAGCCAAAGCCAGAGTGGTAAAGTGTATGAGTTGATGCTGCACTCATGCGCATGAAGAAATGAGAAGCACAGGCTTTAGCCTGCAAAGGGTGGAGAACTGGAAATGAGATATCTGCATAAAGCAGACTGGAAGGCTAGAAGGCCTGCCAGCACTGTGTAGAAGCAACTAGAAAACTCCACTTACAAATTCAAGATAGTAACATAAGGACTGTATCAAAGGTAGGTATAAGGACTGAATTTATACTACCCACGTGATTCATGAATTTCAAACTAATTTATTTAAAGAAAGAAAAGACAAAACAGATTAAGTGACAGTGGAATTCCTAAGCCCTTGAAAGATGCGAATGTGAAACTTGTCTTTGGGATCACTTCAATAACCCAGAACACAGTGGATTACCAGATAAAAACACCTCCACTGAAGAACTGTTTACAGTAAAAAATTTTAAACAATGTGAGAAAGCTGTATGGCAAGAGTATCATAAAAGCAGTGAGGAATCCAGCCAAACTAAGCTTCATAAGTGAAGGAAAAATAAAATCCTTTGTGAACAAGCAAGCACTCAGAGATTTCATCACCACCAAACCTGCTCTACAAGAACTCCTGAAAGAGGCTCTACACATATAAAGGAACAACCAGTACCAGCCACTCCAAAAACACACCAAATGGTAAAAGAGCATCAACACAATCAAGAATCTGCATCAACTAACCAACAAAACAGCCAGGTAGCATCAAAATGACAGTATCAAATTCACACATAACAATACTATCCCTAAATGTCAATGGACTAAATGCCCCAATCAAAAGACACAGACTGGCAAATTGGATAAAAAGCCAAAACCCATCAGTGTGCTGTATCCAGGAAACCCATCTTACATGCAAGCATACACAAAGGCTCAAAATAAAGGGATGGAGGAAGATCTACCAAGCAAATGGAGAGCAAAAAAAGGCAGGAGTTGCAATTCTCATCTCTGATAAAATAGACTTTAAAGCAACAAAGATCAAAAGAGACAAAGAAGGACATTACATAATGGTAAAAGGATCACTGCAACAAGAAGAGCTAACGATCCTAAATATATACGCACCCAATACAGGAGCACCCAGATACATAAGGCAAGTTCTTAATGACTTACAAAGAGACTTAGACTCCCACACAATAATAGTGGGAGACTTTAACACCCCATTGTCAATATTAGACAGATCAACCAGACAGAAAATCAACAAGGATATCCAGGACCTGAACACAGACCTGGAACGAGCAAACCTAATAGACATTTACAGAACTCTCCACCCCAAATCCACAGAATATACATTCTTCTCAGCACCACATCACACCTACTCTAAAATTGACCACATAATTGGCAATAAATCACTCCTCAGCAAATGCAAAAGAACAGAAATCATAACAAACAGTCTCTCAGACCACAGTGCAATCGAGTTAGAACTCAGAATGCAGAAACTAACTCAGAACCACACAGCTTCATGGAAACTGAACAACTTGCTCTTGAATGTTGACTGGATAAACAATGAAATGAAGGCAGAAATAAAGATGTTCTTCGAAACCAATGAGAACGAAGACACAACATACCAGAATCTCTGGGACACATTTAAAGCAGTCTCTAGAGGAAAATATACAGCAATGAGTGCCCACATGAGAAGAAAGGAGAGATCTAAAATTGACACCCTATCATCAAAATTGAAAGAGCTAGAGGAGCAAGATCAAAAAAACTCAAAACCTAGCAGAAGACAGGAAATAACTAAGATCAGAGCAGAACTGAAGGAAATAGAGACACAAAAAACTCTTCAAAAAATCAATAAATCCAGGAGCTGGTTTTTTGAAAAGATCAACAAAATAGACAGACCACTAGCCAGATTAATAAAAAAGAAAAGAGAGAATAACCAAATTGATGCAATAAAAAACGATAAAGGGGATATCACCACAGATTCCACAGAAATCCAAACCATCATCAGAGATTATTACAAACAACTCTATGCACATAAACTAGTAAACCTGGAAGAAATGGATAAATTCCTGGACACCTGCATCCTCCCAAGCCTAAACCCGGAAGAAGCCGAAACCCTGAATAGACCAATAACATGGTCTGAAGTCGAGGCAGCAATAAAGAGCCTACCACCCAAAAAAAGCCCAGGTCCAGATGGGTTCACAGCTGAATTCTACCAGACATACAAAGAGGAGCTGATACCATTCCTTCTGAAACTATTCCAGACAATCCAAAAAGAGGGAATCCTTCCCAAATCATTTTACGAGACAAACATCATCCTGATACCAAAACCCGGCAGAGACTCAACAAGAAAAGAAAATTTCAGGCCAATATCCATGATGAACATAGATGCAAAAATCTTCAATAAAATACTGGCAAACCGATTGCAACAGCATATCAAAAAGCTCATCCGCCATGATCAAGTAGGATTCATCCCGGGGATGCAAGGCTGGTTCAACATACTCCAAGTCCATAAACGTAATTCACCACATAAACAGAACCAAAGACAAAAACCGCATGATTATCTCAACTGATGCAGAGAAGGCTTTTGACAAAATTCAACAACCCTTTATGCTAAAAACCCTCAATAAACTAGGTATTGATGGAACGTATCTCAAAACAATAAAAACTATTTACGACAAACCAACAGCCAATATCATACTGAATGGGCAAAAACTGGAAGCATTCCCTTTGAAATCTGGCACTAGACAAGGATGCCCTCTCTCACCACTCCTATTCAATATAGTACTGGAAGTTCTAGCCAGAGCAATCAGGCAAGAAAAAGAAATAAAGGGTATCCAAATTGGAAAGGAGGAAATCAAATTGTCTCTATTTGCAGATGACATGATTGTATATCTGGAAGACCCCATCATCTCAGCCCAAAATCTTCTGAAACTGATAAACAACTTCAGCAAAGTCTCAGGATACAAAATCAACGTGCAAAAATCACAAGCATTCCTATACACCAGTAATAGACTTCAAGAGAGCCAAATCAAGAATGAACTGCCATTCACAATTGCTACAAAGAGAATAAAGTACCTAGGAATACAACTAACAAGGAATGTAAAGGACCTCTTCAAGGAGAACTACAAGCCATTGCTCAACGAAATAAGAGAGGATACAAACAGATGGAGAAACATTCCATGTTCACGGTTAGGAAGAATCAACATTGTGAAAATGGCCATACTGCCCAAAGTAATTTACAGATTCAACACTATTCCCATCAAGCTACCAATGACCTTCTTCACGGAACTGGAAAAAAACACCTTAAACTTCATATGGAACCAAAAGAGAGCCTGCATAGCCAAGTCAATTCTAAGCAAAAAGAACAAAGCAGGAGGCATCACACTACCGGACTTCAAACTATACTACAAGGCTACAGTAATCAAAACAGCATGGTACTGGTACCAAAACAGAGATATAGACCAATGGAACAGAACAGAGGCCTCAGAGGAAATACAACATACCCACAACCATCTGATCTTCGACAAACCTGACAAAAACAAGCAATGGGGAAAGGACTCCCTGTTTAATAAATGGTGTTGGGAAAACTGGCTAGCCATGTGCAGAAAGCAGAAACAGGACCCCTTCCTGACACCTTACACCAAAATTAACTCCAGATGGATTAAAGACTTAAACATCAGACCTAACACCATAAAAACCTTAGAAGAAAATCTAGGCAAAACCATTCAGGACATAGGTGTAGGCAAGGACTTCATGACCAAAACGCCAAAAGCAATGGCAACAAAAGCCAAAATAGACAAATGGGACCTAATCAAACTCCACAGCTTCAGCACGGCAAAAGAAACAGTCAGTAGAGTGAATCGGCAACCAACAGAATGGGAAAAAATTTTTGCAGCCTACCCATCTGACAAGGGGCTGATATCCAGAATTTACAAAGAACTAAAGCAGATCTACAAGAAAAAAACAAACAAGCCCATTCAAAAATGGGCAAAGGATATGAACAGATACTTTACAAAAGAAGACATACAGGAGGCCAACAAACATATGAAAAAATGCTCATCATCACTGGTCATCAGAGAAACGCAAATCAAAACCACATTGAGATACCATCTCACACCAGTTAGAATGGCGATCATTAAAAAATCTGGAAACAACAGATGCTGGAGAGGATGTGGAGAAATAGGAACACTTTTACACTGTTGGTGGGAATGTAAATTAATTCAACCATTGTGGAAGACAGTGTGGCGATTCCTCAAGAACCTAAAAATAGAAATCCCATTTGACCCAGCAATCCCATTACTGGGTATATATCCAAAGGATTATAAATCATTCTACTACAAGAACACGTGCACACGAATGTTCATTGCAGCACTGTTTACAATAGCAAAGACCTGGAACCAACCCAAATGCCCAACGATGATAGACTGGATAGGGAAAATGTGGTACATATACACCATGGAATATTATGCAGCCATAAAAAACGATGAGTTCACGTCCTTTGTAGGGACATGGATGAACCTGGAAACCATCATTCTCAGCAAACTGACACAAGAGCAGCAAATCAAACACCGTATATTCTCACTCACAGGCGGGTGTTGAATAATGAGAACACATGGACACAGGGAGGGGAGCACTACACACTGGGGTCCGTTGGGGGGAAATGGGGGAGGGGCGCGGGGGTGGGGAGGTGGGAAGAGATAGCATGGGGAGAAATGACAGATACAGGTGAGGGGACGGAAGGCAGCAAACCACACTGCCATGTGTGTACCTATGCAACAATCTTGCATGTTCATCACATGTACCCCAAAACCTAAAATGCAATAAAAAAAATAAAAAAAAAAGCAGTGAGGAAAAGAGAAGTAACTAGGTGTTTTTAAAGGAAAAATAATACCAGACAAATTAAAGATCTAGACATGGAAGGCAAAACTTTAACACTTTTAAATGAAAATATGAAACTATCTTTATGCCCTAAGAAAGAAAAAGATTTTTTTAAGCAAGACAGAAAAAGTACATATAAAAAAGGAGAAGCTAAAATAGAAAACCTGAACAGACCAATAATGAGTAACAAGATTGAATCAGTAGTAAACAGCCTCCCACCAAAAAAAATCCAGGACCAGCTGGCTTCACTGCTGAATTCTACCATACCTTTAAAGAACATATACCATTTCTTCTCAAACTACCCCAAAAAAAAAACTGAAGAGGAAGGAATTCTTCCTAATTCATTCTACGAGGTCAGCATTACCCTCATACCAAACCAGAGAAGAACACAATACAAAAAGAAAACTACAGGCCAATATCCTTGATGAACAACAGATGCAAAAACCCTCAACAACATCCTAGTAAATGAAATCCAACAGCACATCAAAACAATAATACACCATGATCAAGTGGGATTTATCCTAGGGATGCAAGGATGGTTCAATACATGCAAATCAATACATGTGGCACACCACATCCATAGAATGAGGGGAAAAAACCACATGATTATCTCAATAGATGCAGAAAATACATTTGATAAAATCTGACATCCCTTCATGGTAAAAACTCTTAACAAATTAGGTATAGAAGTTACACACCTTAAGATAAGACAAAAGAAAAGTTGGAGTTTACACGCAACAAAGTTCTGATAATGAAATAGAAAGTGATATATGCTTGATGGTGGGGGTCTAAGGAGGTTAGTTTCTGGTACTGCTGCTTCTTCCGGCCAAGAGCAGTGAAAGCTACCTTGCATCCATAAAGGCACTGGATAGAATAGCCACCCTAATGTCACTGAGCCACAGAATAAATGCCAGAAGCCTCTACCTCCAGGCATCTTGGTATATGTGAAAAATAAGTCCCTGCTTGCTAAAGCTACTTTTAGTCTGATTTTCTAGTACTTGAAGCCTGACACTACTATGTTCCTAAACAAGGGAAAAAATAATAAAGGACTATTCTGGCAGGTCAGATAAATAAAAAACTGTTTTCTCTAAAATATGAGCTTGAGTAGGTATATAAAATCTTATTTAGTATAATCGCTTGTTCCAATTGCATATAATATCATTGAAAATAAGAAAGAGAAAACTATTGGTCTTAATTGTTGGAGGTCAAAGCTACATTGCCTTACCCTAGAAAAGTTCCTCAACTATGTGAACTTATATCCCATCAGGCTTTGATTCACGGGAAGGTGAAACAGCCTTAATATTTATTTTCTCTTTAAGCATAGATTCAGTTTTAAAAACACATAAGGACTAAAACATCAAAGACTGAATTCTAATACTTGGTCTTCAATTAAGTATGAAAACACAAAACATTTTTATTCTATTTGTAAAGTAGTTTGTAAAGTCCTATAAAAAGTCAAAAAAAAATGTTTCTTTCAAAGCCAATTATGATTAACTTTCTCCTATGCAACTTAGTTCCTAGTTTTACTACTGACTACTTAATTACCACTATTTTCACTGAATAGATGTCATTACAAGAAAAATTTGAATTCTACATTTCTATGTCATATTTAAGTATTACTAAACCGTACCATAGAAGAGTAAACATATATAAGATATCAATTAAAATGCGAGTTTATACACTACGCTCAATATTAAGGGGGCACTTTTAATCTGATACCATTTTTACATGTATCATTGTATGCTTTAAGCAGCCATGACTTAAAAAGCAGAATATTGTTTTAAAACCATTACTGAATATTTTCTCTCAACAAAGAAAGCTAAATGAAGACTTCGGACTGCTATGAGGCATTCATCAATTTAAAGAAAAATTAATTTTAATTCTTTGTTTTAAAATATAGGAATTAACAGAAATATATATATATATACACACACACACACTCCTGAAGTATGTATTTTATATATGCGATATAAATAAAATCATACATATTAACTTGGAGATTATATATTGATATATACACACACATTTTATATATATGTAGTATACATTTAATATATAGTATATATAGTATTATATATATATAATGTATGTGTGTATAAATAATATATATATATTATATATATATATATAATGTATGCGTGTGTGTATATAATCTCCAAGTTAAGAATGAATGTTTGACATGAGGAGCAAGCTACATTTCTTGCTTATTTCTACAGGTCTATTTCTTGACACCAGTAGAAAAAATTATTTAATATTCTAAATCTTGAGGTGAATAGGAGGTTGCTATTCTTTGTAACTATTCATCTCAATTCAGGCAAGGAAAAAAATATATTCAAGTTACTGTTTTCTGGGTGCTAAATTGAATCAGGTGTCCTCTCCTCTTAAGAAAATTAAGTTGCTTTTGTGCAAGAGTGTTTTAATGAGAACAGAGCCAGCCGACAGTGATAAATGGGAATGACACCAGAGAGAGCACATAAGCAGGACAATATGTGCATGTTACAGTCCTACAGCCTATTTTTCACTGACTATTCTGAATGACTTCGCTGTTTCTTAAGGGGCCTATTAATCTCAAATTTAGTTATTGCACAGCGTTTATTTGAACATATATTCTGTGGATGATGACAGTTAATAAAGGAAATCTTTCACAAGCTGTATTTTTACATATTGTTCCAACTGCAGCTCCCAGTCATTTGATGGTATTGATGGAATAACCTACATTGTGCTGAGGTTTTTTTAAAAAGGCACATATATTCAGATTCCTTTCTAAGCACATGGGGACTCTTAAATAACCATTAAAATACATAGAAAAAATTCTAGTACAAAACAGTAAAAGCAAAAGGACATCTTAACTGTTCAACAAAAATCACTTAATGTGCAAACTGACCCTTCTAAGACAAACCAGACACCTTTTAACACTTTTAGAGCCCTGGTACACAATATGCAATAGTTTGTGCATACCAATCTACATTTTCACAATACGCATGGAGCAAGAGAGGAAGGGCAAAATTGATTTTCTTGAGGTGCAAAAAGAATCAAGTAACAATAGCTGCTTTGATTTCTCTTTGGTATGCTTTTTTGATGAAATGTCATGTACTTAAAATAGTGATGATTCTGTATTTCTTATTTCTAGTAGGATACTTTTTAAGAGCTTAAAATAATTGAACATTTTCATAAAAATATAATTATTAGTTCAAATAAGCTCATCAATTCAGATTGTCATTCTGATTCTGGAAGAATTTGTTACTTTAAGTGTTACTGGTTCACAATAACAATACCTAATATTAGTTGAAAATATTTAATTTGAGATTTTAAAATCTGCCTTATAATTGAGGTGAAAATAAATGTAATCAAACATTTTCAATTGCATCCTCCTGAAATCTCAGTCTTCAAAGGTATTCAATTTCTATAAAATAAGAATTTTTAAGTGGAAAGGGCCATTAAATACTAAGACAATGCCTTTGTAAGTCAAGAAACAGAACTCCAGACAGGCAAAGGATCTTTCCCAAAGTCATATTGGACAGCAGTAAAGATAGAATAAAACTCATCTCCAGACATCTCTTGTACCCTCTCTATTACATCCACACTGTCTTAGATATTATTTTTACAGACGTTTATAGATATATCATAGAAAAATGGCATAATGGTTATGTTGGAGTAAATGGAATTAAAAGTATTTTTTCCTTTGTTCTTCTCCTAGAATTATGTTAAGAATTTTAGAGGCTCTTTCTTTAATCTTTAGGCAAATTTAGAACAATGCTGTGCACATATTGATGCTCAATGTCTGACTAAAAACTGAATGCATTGAGGATAACACCAAAAGGAAACTACTTAAAAGAAGACTAAACTGCTTAGTCTTCTTTGCTATGCTAACACTGAATATTCAGAAACAAACCATGGGTATAACCCAGAATACCAACACTTAAATTGAAAATACTATTTATTTATACATTTATCTATTAATAGCTTATTGATACATATCTAAGATTTTTATTGTACATACCGAAGATTAAGTTGAATGAAACTTACTTAAAATTTTATATACTATTTGACATTATATCTTTTTAAAGAGTCAATTTCTCAATATTCCTCAAGTTTAATTCTTCTTAACCTTTTGGGTTTCCCATCTCTTCCAGAAAAGAATAAAATAAAATGCTTCTCTAATTGTTCATTCCATCAACCCAAATTTATTAAGCAAACACAAAAATAAATACCATAGAGTACCAACTCAGTCTAGGGCTAGAAGAGAGACATCATAATAAGTGCAATACAAGAAGATCAATGGTATCAAAGAGTTATGGCATCATAGAAATTAACTTTAAAATGGGCTTTTCCAATATCTCGTAGTGATATACAACAAGCACTTTTCTGATCAATTAATGGAAGCTCTATTTAATGCCAACAACATGAACTAAGCTCTCAGCACACTGAGAGAGGAACTGGCCAAGAATTCCCCTAACACTTTGTTTAGAAGGGCATCCACAAAACTTAAGTGACAGCCTATGTCAAAGCATCTAATGTTTTTTACAAATTTTAGACTCTAGCTTTCTTAACTCTGTTATTTCTGCTCTTTTCCATCCATTAGGTCTGGAAATCTCAGAGTTTCTTAAGAGGGCAATGGATCAATCCCTCAGCAATAACTTTCTCATCAGCTTTTCATTAGCAATAAAATAGCTTTCCCACCATCTTCTGGGAAATAACTTACCATAGATTCACAGAACTGCAATGAACTTCTGTAGATCATCTAATCAAGGCACTTTTCCTCAAAAAGAACTACACAGAAATCACTTACAAATGGTGCCCACCAATCCTATTCTTTATGTCTTCAGGATCAAAGACTGCACAATCTCCTTCACAGTTTTAGATTTTAAAATCTATATTGTAAATCATATTTTTCACTAGTAAGTTCTTTGTTTTACTGACTGAAGTTTTTATTGGAGTTTTTTCTTAAAGTTAGGTCCCCTAAGAAAACTTTTAAAAGCTGTTTTGTTTTTTTTTTTTTTTTTGTCATTACAAATAGTGTGCTAGTAACCATTTAACAACTGGCTCAGGATAAAGGGAGAACATCAATTCGTAATATGTGCTGAGTTTCTTGGTATGAATACTCCTACCATGGCCAATTTCAAGGTGGAAATATAATGTCACTCAACACCAAGAAGGGAAAGATGGCATAATTCCAAAGGCACAAGAAATTAGAAAAAGAAGGACAAATTAAATACCAAATAAGCACAGGAAGGAGACAAAAAGATATGAGCAGAAACTAATGAAATAAAAAACAGAAAAACAGTAAAGAAAAATCACTGAAATCAAAAGCTGGGCCTTTGAAAAACACAAATAAAATTGATATACCTCTAGAACAGGGATTTGTGAACTTTTAAAGAGTCACTACTTTGTTTTAACCCAACTGGTCTAACACCAACTGGGTGTACTGCAATACCATTCTGGTATTAATCACCTAGAATTAGTGTCAAACTTCACAAGTTAAAAACTCAGTCCCCCACAGGACTGCCCTTATTTTAGACAGCCACTGCACTTCAAGAGTCCACAGGCTACCCACACTTTTGATCAACTGGCTACAAATTCCAGTTGGGGTTCCAATGTCCCCCTTAGGTTCAGTAACTCAATAAAATAACTCACAGAACTTACTCAAAGTGCCATAATTAACAATTACAGTTCAATTATAAGGGATACACACTGGGCAAGGTCTGGGAAGGAGTGCAGAGCTTCCATGCCCTCTCAGAGAACATCAAGATATTTACAAACCGAGAAGCAGCACTAAGTTCTAGATTGGTGTTTCATTATGTAGGCATAATTGATTAAATCATCAACCACATGACTGAATTCAGTCTCCAGTGCCCTCCTCTTCCAGGAGGTCAGGCAGCTGAAAGTTCCAACCTTCTAATCACATGTGTGGCCTTTCTGATAACCAGTTCCCATCCCAAAGCTATCTAGGACTCACCAGGAGTAACCTCATTTGCCTAACAAAGATACTCCTATCACTCAGAAAATTCCAACAGTTTTTAAAGCTCTGTCCCAAGAACTTGGGTCAAAGACTAGATATATCTTTATATTATACAACAGTCATATTATAAATATTTTAGGCTCTGTGGATCATATAAATTCTCAACTCTATTATTGTGGTACAAAAGCAGCCATAGGTAATATATAAACTAATGAGTGTGGCTGTGTTCCAGTAAAACTTTATGGATACTAAAATTTGATTTTCATTTAATTTTCACATCTTGAAATTTTATTCTTTTGACTTTTTTCCAACCATTAAAAAAATGTAAAAATCCTTCTTTCTTCTTATTTTAATTTTTGTGGATACATAATAGGTTATATATTTATGGGGTACATGAGATGTTTTGATAAAAGCATGCAATGTATAATAATCATATCACATAAAATGGGTACCCATCTCCTCAAGCATCCATCCCTTGTGTTACAAACAACCACATTATACTCTTTAGTTATTTTTAAATGTACACTTAAATTATTACTGACTATAGTCACCCTGTTGTGCTACCAGATACTAGATCTTATTCATTCTTTCTTTTTGAACCTGCTAACCATCTCCCCATCCCCCCCAAAAAATATTCTTAATTCATCTACCACACAACAACTTTCAGCAAGCCTGATCTGGCCAGCAAACCATAATTTGTTCATCCCTGCTCTTGGAAAAAAAAAAAAAGAGAGAGAGAGAAAAGAAGAATTAAAGTGGGGATATCCTAAACTCCTTCAGATATTTGAAAGATGAGAATATTGTAAATGACATTATGTCCCCAAATTTGAAAACTTAGATGAAATGAACAAATTCCTTGAAAGACACAAACTACCAAAGCTCTCTCAAGAACAGATGACCTAAATTTTCTGTTACATATTAAATGTATGATTGAAAACTTTCCCAAAATGAAATCTATAGGACCAAATGGCTGCACTGATGAATACTACCAAATATTTAAAGAAAAAAATATTAATTCTGTAAAAAGTCACCAAGAAAAACACAACAGGAAAGAAAATTGGCCAAATCATTTTATGAGACCAGCACTAACTGGATACCAAAATCAGATTAAAACATCCTAAGAAAACCACAAAAGAATAATCCTCATGAACATAGACATAAAACTCCTTATAAAATTTGAACTAATTTAACATAGCAATATATAAAAAGGATGATACAGTATGACAAAGTGAAGTTTATTCCAGGAAGGCAAAGTTGGCATAAGATTTAGAAATCAATCAAAGCAATTCACCTTATCAATAGATGAAAAAGGGAAAACACATACACTCATTTCAACAGGTGCAGAAAAAGTATTGGACAAAATTCAATATATATTCATAATAAAAATCTGGAAAACTAGAACTGTTAAGAATTTCCTCTGCCTCATATCAAAAACCAAACAGCCGACAACATACCTAACTGTGAAAGACTGAGTGTTCCTAAAATCAGGTGGCCTTGTCAAAGTGAAATAAAATGGAGACTAGGACTGAAAATTTCCCAAGCAGACCAAGTTAGTTAAGTCATGAAAGCGGCCTTACCCTCATTTGATTGGTAAATGTAAGCAAACCTTAAGTTGGATTATTCCTTATAAATGTCTCTGATAATCAGAAACTAAACTAAGTCACCTTACAAAAATGGTAAAGGTAATTGTTATTGGCCCATCCTCTGTTATCTGGAAATCCCCACTGCAGCAACCAATCATTGGTTAAACAACTCCCTCATTTTTATCAAAGGATAAACAACTCTCTCATTTTTACCATATAAAAATCTCCACTGCTATAACCAATCACTGGTTAAACAACTCCCTCATTTTTATCAAAGGATAAACAACTCACTCATTTTTACTATATAACCCATGTAATAGTAGGCCTCTAAGCTTCTAACCACTTTTGATTTTGAGGGATGTGGATCATAATCTGTATTTACCATTTTACTCAACAATAAACTTTAAAACTCTCTTTACTAATCTGATTTGATTTTTGTTTTGAACAGCCTGAAAGTATTAGCCATGTAACACTGCAAGAAAAAAAGAAAAGGCATATAGATTGGAAAGAAAGCAATAAATCTGCCTTTATTCACAAAGTACATCATCCTAGAAAATCTTTCTTCTGGAAAAAAACTACAAAATAGGAAAGTTTATCAAAGTTCCAGAATGCAATATTTATATTGTAAAATCAATGCATTTTTATATGCTAGCAAGGAATAATTATAAATTGAAAATTTAAAAAATGATTTACAAACTGTATAAAGAACATGAAATATGACATAAAGCTAATGAAATATGTCTAGACTATGTATGCTAAAGGTTATAAAACACTGATAAGATAAATTCCAAAAGACCTAAATAGACAGATATGGATTAGAATCCTCCATATTAAGATGCCAAATTTCTCCATATTGATCTACAGACTCAGTGTAGTATCAGTCAAAATTCCTGCAGGATTTTTAGTAGAAATTGACAAATGACTACAATTTATTTATGTATTCAAAGATTTTTTTCCTTAGAAAAGTTGGAAGACTCACATTTTATATTATATTTCAAGATAAAGTTATACTAATCAAGATAATGTGGTACTGGCTTAAGGACAGATATACCGATCAACATAAGAGAAGAGAAAGTTCAGAAACAGATGTACATAGATATGGTAAACTGATTTTTGGCAAAGGTGCTAGAGTAATTGAATGTGGAAACGACAATCTTTTCAATAGGTGGTAACTGGACATCCGTGCACACACAGAAAAAAACAAAAACTCTGATGCTCATTCACACTATATACACAAGGCAAGTTGGAATGGATCATAGACTAAACATAAGAACTAAATCTATAAAACTTCTAGAACGCTTAAAGAAAATCTTTGTGACTCTGGATTAAGACAACATATCTAAGTTAGGCTACAAAAATCACAAACTTTTAATATTATAAATTTTAAATCATAAAATTAAAAACGGATAAATTGGACTTCATTGTCCTTCAAAATCACTGTAAAGAAAATGAAAAAACAGACTGGGAGGATATATTTCTAAAATATGTATCTGATAAAGGACTTGTATGCAGAATATATTTTTACAACAAAATAAAACTTTTACAACTAAACAAGAAGATAACCCCAAGTTCTTAAAAATGGGCAAAAGATTTGAAGGGACATTTCACTGAAGAAGAGATGTGGATGACAAATTAACACACAAAAAGATCCTAAACATCATTAGTTAATAGAGAACTATCAATTAATTAAAATCACAATGAGATAATGCTATGTACCACAAAGAAGGGCTAAATCTTAAAAAGAAACTGGCAGTTCAGTGTTGGTGAGGATGTGGACCAATGAGAACTCTCATATATTGCTGGTATAGACTGAAAATGATAAGGTCACTGTGAAAACAAGCAGTTTCTTTTAAAGTTACACGTATATTTACCACATGGCCAAACCATCCCACCACTAGGTATTTATCCAAGAGAATCCTACATTCACACAGACTTGTATTCAAATGTTCAGATTTATTTGTAATAGCTCAAAACTGGAAACTACTACCCAAATGTCCTTCAAGTGGTGAATGAATAAAGAAATTATGATACATTCATACAATGGAATACGACTCAGCAATAAAAAGGAATGGACTACGGATACACTCAACAACATGGATGAATCTCAAAAGCGCTCTGCTAAGTAAAAGCAGCTAAACACAAAAGGCTGTATGCACTGTATGCTTCCACTGATAACTATTCTGGAAAAGGTGAAACAGAAATCAGATCACAGGCTGTCAAGGACTGCAGGTAGAGGAAGGGGAAAGAGCCATAAAAGAATTTTTGTCCTGATGGCTATGTTCTAAATCTTGATTGTAGTAGTGTTTATACAATTTTATGCATATTCTAAAACATCATATTATATAATTCTAAAGTATGAATTTTACTGTCCATAAATTATATACATGAAAATCTGACTTTTTAAGTTATAAAAATTTTAAAAGTCAACAAAAAATAGAAAAACATAACTATATGACATTAAGCTTTAGCTTATTTATATTTACTTGGTTTTGAGGTTTACACAGAAAATTTCAATAAATAAATAATAAGGTTTAACTTAACACAATTAGAATTGAGCCAAAACCACAGAATTGCTGTTACTACTTCCTACCTGAGAAAAAATTTCAGGGCTCTGCTTGTGATTTGTAAAAATGTCTTTTAAAGTCATTATTTTCAACAGTAACATGATCTGGATGCTAGACTTTACCTGACATTCAAAAAAGATACCCTTGTTTCACATTTGTTTAAAGATAATAAGGATTTCATGTTAAATAAACTGTTTTAATTTAAAATCATCACAGAGGCATTTATAAAATACTAGAACAAGCACTTAAAATGGAATCAGAAAATCTGATTTCAAAACAACTTGGTCACATACTTAGCTATGAAAATTCATTACATCTCATTTTATTCATTTCATTAAAGGAGAAAAACAATGCCAACTTCATAAAATTTTGTGAGGGTGGACACAGTGGCTCATGCCTTTTTCCCAGCACTTTGGGAGGCTGAGGCGAGCAGATCATGAGGTCAAGAGATTGAGACCATCCTGGCCCAATGGTGAAACCCCGTCTCTACTAAAAACACAAAAATTAGCTGGGCATGGTGGTGCACACCTGCAGAGACTCAGGAGACTGAGGCAGAAGAATTGTTTGAACCCAGGAGGCAGAAGTTGCAGTTAGCAAGATCTCACCACTGCCTGATGATAGAGCAAGACTCCATCTCAAAAAGAAAAAAAAAAAAAATTGTGAGGATTAAATGAGATGGCAAATATGAAACCAGTGGGTATGGTACAAAATGTCGTATAAAGTAAGGCCCAATAAGCCTTCATTATTTAAGTATTCATTCTCCAAGTTCCTTAAGAACCTTGGTTGTACGAGGAAACAAGAGACATCACAGTGGGGAATGGCTCACTAATGAACCGACCATTTCTAAAATCATACCCAGAAAACCTTTTTCCCTTTCTGTACACACACCCCAATGACTTAACAATAACATCTATCTCTACATTCCAGCTTTGGTTGGCTTACTGTCACTAATTGTACAGTATTTACACCTTGCAAATATATCACAAATAAAATATAACTAAGTTGCTATATAACTACCCATCCTGAAGAATTTAAGTAAGTCATGAAAATCAGAACAAACTTAGTGAGAAGAAAAAAGAAGATATGATGGGTGCTTAAAAGGAGAGTGATGAGGATATTTTTTAAATAAGAGCACCTGTGAACATTGATGAAGACAATTATTTTTACAAAAAGAAACAGGAGAGAAAGATATGACATCAAGTCATCATACAATTTTCTCAGGAAAATTACATCAGCCTCCACTCCCTAAAAGCAACATTTGATTGTTTCTCCATTCATGCCAAGAATCAGTGAATAGTTCTCATGTAAATTTTGTTACGTGAATGATAAAATAAGCTTATTTTCATCATTTAGTTTTATTTTTTAAGACTAAAAAAAATATTTTTCAGCAATTGCTACAAAATGTTGATTTTTTTAAAGTTAATTGAGTTTAAATGAGCTTTCTCCTGTATCACTTACCACTGAATAATGTGGATCTTCTTTTATTTTTCATCCTAGTTACTCAAATACTGATATGGGATAGAACATAGCATTCTTTTTTGTTTGTAAAATTATAGCTGATGTTTAAAACAAGCTTCAAAGTGCTACATTCAGCAGAACGTGGTTTAAATTTTCTACAGATAACAAGTAGTACAGAAATAAATACTAGAAAATCTCTTCCAAATTTCTTAATTGTATATAAGGATTAGACAGCAGCCCACTGTGGGAAGTGACTTGCTCAAGATCACACAATGTCTAACAGCGGCTGAGTCAGGATTACAAGGAAGAGTTCCCAAACACCCTTCCTTCTCCAGACCATTAATCTTTATTTGACTCTAATATACTATGTAGCTAAGATGTATATGAATATCAAAAATACACAGCATGGAAATTGCATAGACACACTAAAAAGTAAAACACTAGTCAGCGAGCAGTGAAGCACTAAATCGACTTCAAATTTTTATTAAGGTTATCCTTCCGTTAGTGACTGAAGGTATATTAGCCTAGTGGGCCATGCAATAGCTGTAGCACCACCACTAATGGACTGCCAGGAGATGATTTAATAAAGAGCCCCAACTGAGCAACAGTGTATAAGTAACTCTGACAACCGGAGGCTTTCTCCTGGTCAAACGTTTTATATCTGTAAGTGACTTTCTCTAAAAAAAATTACCTGTGAAGATACTCTCAGAAGGTTTCACGTAATAACAGTAGCCCAAACATTCTTATATAAGTTCAGATTCTCCAAGATCTTTAAGATGTGATTAAAAAGAAAAAAAGCTTAAAGTTCTTGTCCCCAGATCCTTCTACAGGCGCCATTTATAACACGGTTAGAAATCCAGTTAAATAACACATTCGGCAACTACAACGTGTATGTCTTTTGGTTGAAATAAAATAAAAAAATACAGCAACTTTTAAAATGCTGCCTTCTAGATTTTACTCTAAAATGTGAGCAATGAAAACTGGGGAGAAGGTATGAAATAAAAACATTTATTAAATACACATGTCTGTAAAACATTATGTGGACTTCTCCTCTATATGACATAGACTAACTTGATCTAGGAGGAGAAAAAAGTAGTATGAGGAGAAAAACACTAAATAATCAAAGATTTTTTAAAACTAATAATGCATATGATTAAAGAGAGTTCAGGGAAAAGTTAACTTCACATACTTTATTAACATTGCTGAAAGTGTGGTAAACATCAGTGTCTTACAAATGTCCATACACACCCCTTGATCCAGCAATGTCTCTTATAAAAATTTATCTCAGAAAATAATTCAGTCACATCTGTAATCTCAGCACTTTGGGAGGCCGAGGCAGGAAGATTGCTTGAGGCCAGAAGTTCAAGGCTGGCCTGGGCAACATAGTAATATCCCATCTCTACAAAAAATTAAAAACTCAACCAGGTGTTGTGGCACATGCCTGTATGCCCAGCTACTTGGGAGGATGAGGCATGAAGATTGCTTGGGCTAATGAATATGCGGCTGCAGTGAGCTAGGATTATGCGACTGTATTGCACCCTGGGTGACAGAGCAAGACCCTGTCTTTAAAACAGTAACAACAACAAACCACAAGAAAATAAAACAGAATTCAGGTTCATAAAAAGATTTAGCTAAAAGATCTTCAGCATACCACTATTTCCTTTTTCTTTCTTTTTTTTTTTTTCTTTTTGAGACAAAGTCTCGCCTCTTTTCCCCAGGCTGGAGTGCAGTAGCACAATACAGCTCACTGCAGTCTTGATCTCCTGGGCTTAGATGATCTCCCACCTCAGCCTCCTGAGCAGCTAAGACTACAGGTATGTGCCACCATGCCTGGCTAATTTTTTTATATTTTGTAGAGATGGGGTCCCACTATGTTACTCTGGCTGGTCTTTAATTCCTGGGCTCAAGCAATCCTTCCCCTCAGCTTCCCAGAATGCCCAGATTATAGGCATGAGTTATCATGCCTGACCCCATTATTTTCTAATAGCAAAAAAAAGTTGGAACTATGCAGGGTTGAAATTAATAATTATATATCCATACATGAGAATAATAAACAGTCTATAAGAAGGATGTTATAGAACATTACGGAGAGATGTTCATAATATATTAAGTGGACAAACAGAGTTACAAAACAGTATGCATTGTATGACCTCATATCATTAAACATATGTGCAGATTAAAAGGTTTGAAAAGATACACATAAAAATATTGATGTCGTTATCTGAACAGTGAGATTATGGTATTTTTTATTTATATTTTCCATATTGCTCACTAGGAATACATAATGCTTCTATAATAAAAAATAAGTTATTAAAATATTATAAACCATACAAGAGCATAAAATTTTATTATATAGTCATTGTAGAACATTGTACGTGACTAAGAGAAGTCACAAAGCAATGTACTTTGGGACAGTGAATGAATAGTAAGCCTTTCCTTTGAAATGTCATTGGTCAAAAATTATTTTCATGTGATAATGTGAACTTAACCCAAAAGAAAAATAATGTCATGCCATTGAGAATAACAGTAATTTTATGTTATTAGAAAAAGAATCTATGACAGTTATTATCAAATTAGTCATTTCTGGAGGAAAAAATTGCAAATAAATGAAGATATTTATGTAGAATGATTTTAGGTTGCAAATAAAATAGATGAGGGTTTAAATATTTAAAGCCACAGATGTTATCTTAGATAAAAACAGAGCTTTTCTTCCTTTAAAACAGAGTTTATTTACCAATTTTTTAAAAAGTATTCCTTCAACTCACAATAGAAATGATAAAGTCAAAGAAATTTGTTCCGGATGTAAAGCTCAGATTCATAAATTCTTTTTAAGATACTCAATTTCTTTTTCCTTTTTTTTTTTTTTTTTTTTTTGAGATGGGGTCTCATTCTGTCACCCAGACTGGAGTTCAACGGCGTGATATCAGCTCACTACAACCTCTGCGTCCCGGGTTCAAGCGATTCCCCTGCCTCAGCCTCTCGAGTAGTTGAGATTACAGGCACCCACCACCATACCTGGCTAATTTTTGTATTTTTAGTAGAGGTTTGGTTTCGCCATGTTGGTCAGGCTGGTCTCAAACTCCTGACCTCAGGTGATCCGACTGTCCTGGCCTCCCAAAGTGCTGAGATTACAGGTGTAAGCCACCATGCCCAGCCAAGATACTCAATTTCTTAATAAGCAAAGACAGAGCTTCCCATTAGAATTTTCACATAAAATATTCCCACTAAGAGCAACATTTTTTAAGAATTTGAAATTTATTTGTTAAAAAGTTATCTATTTATAGAGTCCAACAAGGTATCAGACAGCCACTGTGTGTAATTAACACACATATTCTCTCTTCCTCTCTCCAGAAATATGCACATCATATTCATGGTGTTACTAATTCAAAAGAAGTTTGTGGAATTAATTTCTTCCTCTTCTAAACACACACTAAAACAAAGTTACTTAACAATAATGAATATACTTTTGCTTTTAAAACTGTTTAGACCATCTTAAAACTGATCCCTGATTCCTTATTTTATAAAACTTATTCCTAGAAAAATTTATAAATAAAATGAGGTTTACAGGTACAATGTTATTCTGGCAGCCTTTTGAAAAATTGCTTTTTGATTCAACAACAGATAATATGCACACTTTATTCTCCCATTCTCTGGGAGATGTACGTGCTTGATACTTTTTATAACCTTAAATATAAAGTTTTAAGATTCTTTATTTCATTAGAAAAAAAAGACATCTGTGTTCCATGCAGTTACTCTTTATTTCCATTAAAACCGTGAAGCTTTCATAGAAAAACACTAATTAAACATGATTTGTCCATGCACAAAATTCCTATTACATCAAATTATTTGTAAAATATCCCCTTGGCAAGGAGATTAAAAGGAAGATCGAAGCATCAGGTAACAGTTGGACAGAAAGATCTCACTGGCTGCTTCCTACCCAGTCATTCTCTGCAGTTCTTAAATATCTCAGTTTAACTGAAGTCTTTAACAGACACCAAGTGAGTTAACATGTACTGAAAGACTCTTCAAGAATACAAATGAGAAGGTTACTCAAACCAGCCCTCCTGCCTAACCACAATTATTTAATAGCTTAAATCCAAACTGTGAACATAGTTTGAAAATTTTCTAAGATGTTCTTTAACCTGGTTTCTCTTCTTTTCTTCTATATTTTCTACATAATTCTAATCTTCAAGTTGAAAGAAGTTTACATGTTTTAGAAAAAAAAAAAAGTGAATGCTTTTAAAAAATGTATTCCCTTAACTACTCCTTACATCTACTTTCTAATCCCCAACTCACTTAATTAAATTCAGTGTGAATTTAAATTGCAATTAACATCTTTTGAGGGATTACATGTTCTAATCACAATTATGCAGCGAATATTTGAAACACATACATTTTGTTATATTATCTGAAATGCAAATTGGAGTTCAGAAGAAGATGTTTAATAAAAATGGATAGTGCTGAAGACTTTATTATAGAACCTAAGGGAATAGAAATGAGATTGAGAGTAAAAGCACTGATACAAGTATAAAAACAAATTGCTTCACCTCCAAAACCCCTGGAAATGGCCCCACTTGGCTCCCATTTAACCTAGCTTCATTGCAGTTTAAAAACGGCCTTCCAAGATGTTTTATTAACCAAACTGAATTTCATTTTTCCCCCCTAGATCAGGAGCTCACAGAGTCCTAAATGAGAGACGATGTATAAAATCTTGTAAAGGCAGAAGACAAAATCTGTTTTTCTGACCCAGGAAGTTATAATGGAATGAGTAACTTCTTTTTCTTAACTTTACCTTCAAACTGCATTTCATGAGCAGAAAAAAAAAAAAAAAAAAAAAAAAAAAAGCTGACATTTATTGATCATCTTCTATATGTCAGACAATAAGTGCTATTTTATTTAATCCTCAAAATAACTCTATAATAAGGATTATTTCCTTTTACAGATGTAAAAGATAAGGCTCAGCACACTTAAGTGGTTGAGAGAAATAAATTAAACGCATCAGTGGTGAAACTGGGATTTGACTCCTAAACCCATGTTCCCATCGGGTAAAAGGATAGTATCATTTCTGCAAAGGTGAGACCTTATGGGGAGCCTAGGACCAAGCACCTATTTTCGATGTTAAGTTTAACTACAATCCTCTCTACCAGGCTGTTAGGATTGTCATGGCCCCAGAAAACAACTTTACCTCTGGTGGTAAGCTTGGATAGAATGCTTCAAGAAGTGTCATTCCTGGAGCTCTCAGGACTCTTCTGCAGAGGCCAAGAGCTTGCTAAAAGCCAGGATTACTTGGCATCTTCTTAATCAATGCCAGGATTTACCATACAGTAAAGATCTGGTATATTAATCTATGCCCACTTTCCTTTTGGTAACTTTCCCTTTCCATCATCAGGGTCTGTTTGCATATTTACCAGACTGTTAGCTCTCAGGCTATGTTTATGTTTAAGGAAACTAAGGCAAACTCAAGTTCTGCCTTTCACTCCCTTCCAGTGTCAGTTTCCTGTTAATTAATCATTTTTCTACACAACTTTTGCTGCTATACTTTACAAGTAAAACAGGGACTAGTTAAGCTAGCTATTACTTTTTCCTTTGAGAAAGACAACACTAAGTTTCTAAAGCTCCCTATCCAGTCAACTCTAAAAAGTAAGTTTAAACACACACACACACACACACACACACACACACACATACACACACACACACAATTTTGTACTCCTTAGCATGTTTTTGGTCCTTTTTTCTTTCTTTTTTTTTTTTTTTTTTTTTGGAGACAGGGCACTCTGTTGCCCAGGCTGGAGTGCAGTGGTGCAGTCTCAGCTCATTGCAACCTCTGCCTCCCGGGTTCAAGTGATTCTCGTGCCTCAGCCTTCCAAGTAGCTGAGAGTACAGGCATGCACCAACATGCCTGGATAATTTTTGTATTTTTAGTAGAGATGGGGTTTTGCCATGTTGGCCAGATTGGTCTCAAACTCATGACCTCAGGTGATTCACCCGTCTCAGCCTCCCAAAGTGCAGGGATTACAGGTATGAGCCACTGCACCCATTCAGCAAGGTTTTTAAAATGCAGTGTTTAATTCTTATACTTTACTGTGATTTTAATCATAACCTGTTATGTGATTGGTACTTCTTTGTTAATATTTAAAGATTTGTGAGGCTTCAGAAAATATTCAACAATAAATACATTTTTTAACCATTGTTGGGAGTGGGAGGTACCTTAAGGACCTCAGGGAAAAACAGACCTGTATGGAGGTCTTCACAGTTCTAATTAGGAGCGCAGTTTGGATTAAAAAGAATCATTCAGGGTTCTCCTAAAGCTTCCTGAAAAGCAAAGCTGAATGGGGACCACAAGCAGAAGGAGTGCACGGCCACTGGAGAAGGCAACGGCTTCTAGGAGGGTACAAACAAACCCCCCTGGCAAGATCTTGGCATTTTTCCTATGCCAATATCTTCTAACCCAGTCATTATTTCTCCAACTCTGGCCTTTCTTGTGCTCATAAAATAATAACATGGGGATGATATAAAGAGGCACAAATGGTTGGTGAAGGCAGGAAAGTGGTCAGGAGAGGCAGAAACTATCACTGGTGTCAGAAAGACTGGAAATTTAACTCAGTGAGCAGTTGCATGAAGATGCCAAAGGGCACACTGGAAATGCTTCCTTGAAAGGAGAACCAGGGAAAAGTAAGAGAAAACAAGGGACACTAGGATCCATGGAGTTAGAATCCTTCTACTTGAATTTGCCTACTATCATTGAAATCAACCCAATTATTCAGTGAACAGACATTTGATAAACAACTACTGTGTATAAAAAGCAGAGAAATATTTTCTTAATGTAAGATATGATCACTGTCCTCAAGAACATTTCAACCTATAAAGGAGTATTAACATAGGTCAAACCCAAACCTTATTCATTTATGTATTTATTAGGTCTTGCTCTGTCACCCAGGCTCAAGTGCAGTAGTGTAATCATGGCTCACTGCAGGCTCAACCTCCCAGGCTCAAGCAATCCTCCCACTTCAGCTTCCCAAGTAGTTGGGACCACAGGTGCATGCCACCACACCCAGCTATTTTTTGGATATTTTTGTAAAGATGAGGTATCACTATGTTGCCCAGGCTAGTCTTTAACTCCTGGCCCCAAGTAATCCTCCCACCACAGCCGCCACCCAAATGCTGGGATTACAGACATGAATCACTGCACCCAGCCCAAAACAACTTAAAAAGAAAACAAACACATTCCTTTAAAATCAGACTTCCTTTAAAATAGAATTTATTATTTATTCCATGATGGGCTATGTTTGAGGCAGATATATAACTATGCAGTGTGGAATAGGTACCTCTGGGGTAGATGTCTAAGTATGTTCTGAACACAGGTAGCATACAGAGCTTGCACTATTACTTGGTGGGAGAAGAAGGATACAAAAAAGTTACAATTCTTTGACTTTTCTCTCCTATTTCATGGGCTTATTGCTTCCTTTAATGTCTTTTCTTCCAAGTCTTAACAACTTAACAACTATTTTTCAAACTTAAGGCATTGTTTTAAATGCTACTTTTAAAGAATGTTCTCAATTAGAACTCCTTTTGAAATATTACTAAGTGTACACAACTGCAACCAGCTGATCTTTGACAAACCTGACAAAAACAAGCAATGGGGAAAGGATTCCCTATTTAATAAATGCTGTTGGAAAAACTGGCTAGCCATATGAAGAAAGCTGAAACTGGATCCCTTCCTTACACCTCATACAAAAATTAACTCAAGATGGATTAAAGATTTAAACATGAGACCTAACACCATAAAAACTCTAGAAGAAAACCTAGGCAATACCATTTAGCACATAGGCATGGGCAAGGACTTCATGACTAAAACACTAAAAGCAATGGCAACAAAAGCAAAATAGACAAATGGGATCTAATTAAACTTAAGAGCTTCTTCACAGCTAAAGAAACAATCATTAGAGTGAACCAGCAACCAACAGAATGGGAAAAAAATTTTGCAATCTACCCATCTGACAAAGGGCTAATATTCAGAATCTATAGAAAACTTAAATTTACAAAAAAAAAAAAAAAAAAAAAAACCCCATCAAAAAATGGGCAAAGGATGTGAAACAGGCACTTTTCAAAGAAAGACATCTATGCAGCCAACAAACACATGAAAAAAGTTCATCACTGGTCATTAGAGAAATGCAAATCAAAATGACATTGAGATACCACCTCACTCCAGTTAGAATGGCGATCATTAAAAAATCAGGAGACAACAGATGCTGGAGAAGATGTGGAGAAATAGGAATGTTTTTACACTATTGGTGAGATTGTAAATTAATCCAATCATTGTGGAAGACAGTATGGCAATTCCTCCAGGATCTAGAAATATAAATACCATTTGATCCAGCAATCCCATTACTAGGTATATACCCAATGGATTATAAATCATTCTATTATAAAGACATATGCACATGTACGTTTACTGCAGCACTGTTCACAACAGCAAAGACTTGGAACCAACCCAAATGCCCATCAATGACAGACTGGATGAAGAAAATGTGACACATATACACCATGGAATACTATGCAGCCATAAAAAAGGATGATTTTGTGTCCTTTGCAGGAACATGGATGAACCTGGAAACCATCATTCTCAGCAAACCAACACAAGAACAGAAAACCAAACACTGCATGTTCTCACTCAAAAATGAGTATTAAACAATGAGAACATACAAACACAGAGGGGGGAACATCACACACAAGGGCCTGGGAGGGTGGGGGGCTAGGGAAGGAATAGCAGGGGGTCAAGGGACTGGGGAGGGATAGCATTAGGAGAAATACCTAATGTAGATGATGGGGTGATGGCTGCAGCAAACCACCACCATGGCACATGTACACCTATGTAACAAACCTGCATGATCTGCACATGTACCCCAGAACTTAAAGTATAATAAATAAATTTTTAAAAAAGAAAAAGAAATATCCTTAAGTGTACTACTGATTCTGAGATACAGATGCACACATTATACACACATGTAAATATATATGTATATGTACATAGATATTTGCACATATATATATATATATACACACACATATGCCATACACATACTCCATGTATACATAACTAAATGGGTAATATAAAGACATGCTATAAAAGGATTTTGCTACAACTATAAAGAAGGACTGCTCAGATAGAATTGGTTCCTTCCCTCTTTATTCTTAATATTTAAAGTCAAATGCACGATTACCTTTTCAGAAAGGAGTCCCTTTTCTGATATATCACAAGGTACTTACCTCAAACTTGAACAAAGTTTTTACTAGAGTGTTAAAATTATGTTTATATATTTATATTTTTCATTAAAGTAATCATGTGAATTCTTTTTCACCAGATATATGATTACCATACTACTCAACTATGGAGCCTATAATGAGCCCCAAACTTTCTGCATTTGCTGACTCTGAAATTCTCTGCAAATCTGCAAAGCATGCCTAATGCAGACTGGTATGTTGATATGGGAAATTCACTAGCACTAATAACAACTACCAACTTCTCAATCCCTCTACGTGTGAAAGGCACTGTGCATACATCATCTTTACCCTTATCACTTCATGTAATAGATGCAGTGCTGCTGAAAAACATAAGATGTATTTAAAATACACCCCAACTATATATTGCCATTTCAAGTTAGCTTAAATAAACAAATGATTGCACATTTAGCATCCCTTAACCAAAATGCTTAGGACCAGAAATGTTTCCAACTTTTAGATTTTTTCAGATGTTTGAATATCTGCATTATATATACTTACTGGTTGAGCATCTCTAATCAGAAAATCCAAAATCCAAAATGCACCAATGAGCATTTTCTATGAGTGTCATGTTGCCATTCAAAATATTTTGGATTTTTGAGCATTTCTGATTTCAGATTTTCAAAACAGGGATACCGAACTTGTATAAACAGTTACATATGTAGGGATAGTCAAAAACTTTCCCAAATTTAGGCACATATTAAAAGTAACTACAGAAGCTATCTAGAACACTGGACCAACTAGGTTTTCTTTTCCATTCAGTTTTCTTTTAGAATTTGAAGTATGGCTTATTATAAAGCTAACTTTAGAAACATACCCTAGCATTTTGTTTGAGGAGCCTTTAAATCTTTAAGTTAGATAATGTCTATCTGAATATTTTTCTGTGTCAAATTCCGGTTGTAGCTAAAGTCACTCCTATTTGGTGAGACTTGCTGAAAATGAGGTAGATAAAATCCTCAGTCCACGGAAAGTAAACAGTTATACATATTAAAAGAATGATCTCTAACTGAAAATGATAGTTATTACAACTGCAATTAAATATCATTATTGTGGCAAGCATTTAAAGAGTAGTCACTCTATGTCACACCTAATTATTTATATTCTTTATCCTGCCATTTACAATTCATAGTATACCCATTTTACACCTGAAGTAAATGAGAAGTAAAATAATTTATCTAAAATCAGATAGTAATTAATTAGTAGAGCTTGCATTTGAACAGGTCTATAGACACTAAAGCCCACACTCTTTTCACTATGTTAAGGTGTCAACATTAAAAACCTTAACTAAACATAAAATGTTTGAACCACCACTCATATCAAATTCATCAACTCAAGAAAATATCCCTCTGACCCACCCAACCATTTCCTGTCCTCCATACCCACCCACTCCCAAAAGATAGCTCATGCAGTTTCCAAACCTATATCAAAAATAAAGAGAAATAAAAGTGACATCTTAATACAAAATATAAATCCTTCAGCATCTTAAAAATAAACTCTTCTATACAATATAGTGAAATAACTGTGGAACAAACATTAAAGAATAATGAACATGCAAAAAAAAAATGCACTGCTGTCAGCACTATACCTGGGTACAAATGTGTTAGAGCATCTTAGTTTAAAACAAATCAAGTTAAGTGCCTGTTTAGAAAAATACTTCCACGTATGGCATACATACAGTGAAGGAAAGCAAACCCAGAAATTAATTAAGAAATGAGTGCTTTTACAGAGTGCTGTAGGAAGAACTTTCTAGTAAACTTTCTCTATATACTTAGAGTGAAATCTTCCTACAGATTTCCTTCCCTCATTTACATATCTGTGCAGGCTTATTCTTTTTTTTTTTTTTTTTTCTTTCAAGCCCCTTTGCCCTTTCAATCATGAAGCATATTACTCCACTGTCAGTGCAAAGCAGTTCCTAACAACAGGGAACCCAGCTGGGATAGGAAGAGGGCAGCGGGCTCATGCATTAACATAATAATCCAACTGTGTTCCCATAGGCCCTTAGGGCAGACAGCATATTAGGTAGGCCTCCTGTGCAGACCCTGGTGGAAGCTGCCTTATCACCTGCCTATCAACCTGTGGCAGCTAGAGCTAGCTCAATAGCACCAGCTCCTGCCAAGCAGTGGTGCCCAATTACCTTACTACAAAAGACAGAAATCCATTTTTCTGTCTGTTTAATGTACTCATTGCATTTCCTTATTTATGATTTGAATCTACGTTTCTGCATCGTTTCCAGGGGATTGACTTATTGCCTTTTAACTTTTTAAAGTCTAGTTGTCTAAAGGCCATTCTGCAGCAGTAGGTAGGAATGAGACTAAATGTGAATTTCAAATATAAAAGCCCAAGTTGGTAAAAAGCTAACCATTTGGTCACCAGTTGTCTAAAGATTCCTTAGTCAATATAGAGAACTAGAAGTGTGAGGAAGCCCTAAATGGCAGCCATCAGTATTTCCTCATGGGGATAAAGGTGAAGGGACTCCTATATCAATGTCTCCTTTAAATGCAGTTTTTAAGTCTAATCCAAGCACTTCCTAAGATTCCTGTAAAGTGTAAGCCTTTGTGCATGCTGATTCCAATGAGAAAAGTATGTGGACAGATTACTACAACTGGTTGATGGTAAAATCAAAAAAGATTTGTCAAAATTATCTTTTTTAATCTCAAATGATTATTGAAGACAGTTTTTCTTAAAAAAAAAAAAAAAAGGCTGGCCCACGGACATGCTTTTTACTGTTTGCATGTATAACACATATGTTTTATTTTAATGCTGCTTAGTTCCTAGAATATTTTATCTGTGTGTGATTTTCTTTCCAAGCTACAACGTATATCAAGTAAGGAAAAGCTGAAGAGTATATTCCACTAAAAATGTCTATTTACCATGTTACATAAGATCATCTTTAAAATACCTTAACAGATGTTTGAAATCATAATTCATTTCAGAACACAATCTCATTCCTTGAAATTTCCCCTTAAAAAGGTTCCAAAGAAGGTGCATAATTTGACATTTAATTTAATGAGAAAAAGTGCTTTTAGAACTATTCTAAATAATGCTATTTAAAAGAGCATGAGATTACCAGTTTGGCTAGGGAAACATTTTGTACTGATGATTTTGTACTGATCATTTTTTAAAAAATGAGTTTCTAGAAATGTTACATTTTCTTATGGGCATTTTAATAAAAAATGGATCCTGTGGTCAAACAAAAGTACATTTATCTAACAGTTCTATGAATTTTAAATGTTAGGGAACCAACACCATTATTTATAGCAACCAACCTGATATACTTTATATACATTCTAATAATTAAGCAAAAATTAAGTATCAAAGGCTATGGCACTAATTTTCACTCACACAGTTATCTCCATTACCTTAACAGTTTTTGCAACATATTAAACAGGTGACAGTGACCATTCTGCAACTTGTCAGTTCTTTGGATTACTTCCATATATACCAGACAGGGTTTTATATAAAGTAAATATCTTTCTCATATTGAAGAAATTTGCTCTTTATTAAACAACCTGAGAAAAAGTCAAATAAAAGAGGAAAAAAAAACTAGAAGAATTTTTTTCTTTCATAAGTAAATCCTGAGCTATTTAATAGTCTCTAAACAATACACTACAATATATTGTGGATGGAAGTATAAATACAAAATACTATAAACTCCATTATAAATATTAATGCTTATATATGTGTTAAACAACAAAATTATACACATCTCCTTCTTGATCTTTTGGGAATTCTAGGGGCTCTTTATTCTTCAGGCATTCTTATGTTTTGACAAAATGTAATGCATCTTCCAAGTCATTAAGTATAGAAACTTGATTTTTGATTAAAAAACAATCAACAGCAGTCATGTGGTGACAGGATAAATAGTGGCCAGATTTTACCACTTTAATTCCTTAAAGAGGTACATTTCCACTCTAGGGTAAACAAAAGAAAAGCATGTATATAAAATAGAAATCTAGTTATGCCACCTCTAAAAACTTGATTTTACCTTAAATAGCAACTTATGCAGCTAGAATAATTTGGTCCCTAAAGGATGGTAAAGAAGGCAATAAGGACAGAACCATACTATGATTTCTAGCATTAGCAATTCAACTTTGAATAAGCTTAAAATTTATAAAACTTATAAAATTTATAAAAATAAAGATAAGTGAAGAAAATGTTATTTAAAAATTTAAGTGAGAGTAAATACAAATAGAAAATCATGTGAAAGAAACACATTTAAGTGTGATATACTAATTTTAAAATGTGCCCTCAACTCCCGCCAACAATTTCTTTAGCCTGCACATTCCTACATTTGAAATAAGCCACATCTACATTTGGATTATACCAGAGTATTCCCTTCCCTCCAGAGAATTACCTAAAAGGATCTTCCTCTTCCAATGAAAACCATTTGATTCCTAAGAAATTTATCTACCCAGTTCAATCTGGTGGTATAGATATGGCTTCAGAGATGGTTTGCAGCTAGTATTTTTTGACATTTCTGCCAAGGATAAGATTAAGTATGAGATATTGAAATTACATGTTAAAATAGATGCCATTTTACTTTGTTTCTTCCTGAATAGCCCTTCAGCTGTTGAGGCACATACATTTTTCCCCAGGCAAAATCCCCAGGCTAAAATAACTGAGCCTCATATCGTCAGGAAACCCAGCTTCTCAAACATTATTCTTAGGTATCTGATTATCTATCAGCTGTAGTTTCATTTCATATTTACTCATGTAAATCTTACTTGAAAAAAAGAAAAATAATCCACTTAAAATGTTTCCTGTCAATCACTCATACTGAACACAATCAACGGCAATACTTAATGTTCTATTATAGCTTTTAAAAATGTTGATCTTTATTTTAGCAATAGAGTTAGAAGTCACAAGGATTCAAGGACTGATCATTTTTGTTCCTCAAACATCCTTGCTTTCCACGACTGCCCTCTTGAGCAACATGCTATGCACTGAATAAAGGGCACTCCCATTTGCCAAGATCTAATCTTACCACTTTGCAACCCTAGCCTCTTGGACAACTTAGGAGTCAAAAGACCACCATTCTAAACAGTAACAGATGTTTCAAAGCTATTACTCCAAACCTCAGGTGAGAATAAATATAACTTTAAATGAAAACAAGAGATACCGATCAAACAAGTAAAAAAGTAAATAAATACTTCAAAAAACCTTTCAAGCCATCACGAACTAAAAAGAAAATTTTAAGATTGTATACACAGCTTTTAAAATTAAGAGAAACTAAAACACATATTAAAACTTCACATTTTAACAAAGCCAACTGAATTTATATTGCAAGCACATAATTTTATGATAAAAAGTTTACAGATTACTACCTCGACACCCATGCAAGTACTAAATCATCATGGATTAAGTTATTAAAGGTGTTTTTAGAAAGAGTTCTTAATTGCCTGCCTTTACAATTTATCTCTAATTTAACATGAGAACCCTTCCTGAAAAGCTACAGACAGGATGAAGAAGCAGAATTAAGACCTAAAAGACGAAGAAAAAAAAAAAAAAAGAAGGTAGAGGAAGAGGCAATGTAAAAAGAAATCTATGAATGAGGAAGGTAACATGAGTAAGTAAAGAGTAGCAATTAGAAAATGAACACTCTTTACCTCCTTAAGTTTGATAATACCTTTTTTTTTTTAATTTCTAAAGAAAAAGAAGTTTAATGGATTCACAGTTCTACATAGCTGGGGAAGCCTCACAATCATGATAGAAGGTAAAAGGCTTGTCTTACATGGCGGCAGATAGGAGAGAATGTGCAGTGGACCTCCCCTTTATAAAACTGTTATATCCCATGAGACTTATTCACAGTCACGAGAACAGCATGTTTTAAAGCACAACTAAATACTTCTCTGCACAGTGTTGTGGAAGACATGCCACGCAAAGAGATGATACGTGCAGTGATGGTCCATAAGGTAAATAAGGCAGAGGCAAGGGGCAGGGCACCAATGGCCAATGAGGCAATTGAAAATAAATACATTAAGAAGTTAAGTGGTCAGCAATATTGACAACTTCTGAAAGACAAAATGAGAAGTTATCTTTCAGTTTTCTCTTTAGCAAATGCCCATTTAAACTGTGTGTTTGTGTGTCTGTGTTTGTGTGTATGTGTGTGTGTGCATGTGCATGTGTCTTGGGGTAAAGGGGAGACACATATGGCGTTACCTGAAGAGGAGAAACACAAACAGCACCTTGAGTCATCGTCGAGTGGGAAGCTGGATCTCTTTTTCTTTTGGACTTTAGTTCTAGAACTATGACTTGCTTTGCCTCAGATCAAATCTTGCTATAAAAAAACTTAAAGGAATTGAGAGAATTATGGTTTTCTCTAATACTACTTGCTTAAAGTAATCCATTTCTGAGGGCTCAGGAATATTTATGGTAAAGTGACCATCGCTGACTCAATTTGCATTCAAAACAGAAAGACAGTTAACTAGACTGCTTGAGTGATAGCAAATGCTGTTTACAGTGGGAGAAGCCAGTAGCAGAAACACAGGTGTAAAGGGTGAAAAACACAGACCATCCTTTGTCACTGAAGTAACAAATTCTGCTCTGAAAAAAAAAATACAGTTGTTTCTCTAGTTCTTTGTACAAAAGCCTGTTTTATTCTTGCTTCAATACTTAAATCCAGAAACAAAGATATAAATCAATTAATCCTTATAAACTGCTCCTAGGAGCTTCATTTTCCTCAAGGAATTAGAAGAAGCCTTGACCACTACACAAAGAATATGAAATCTCTCCACTAAATTGCTAACACATATCTCCAATTAGATTTAAAGACATTTTTACAGCTTTTATGTCAAGTTTATATTACTAGATGCTAAAGAATGTGTTGTAGCACTTAAAAGCTCTAAAGCTGACTAATCGTGATCTTGATAACAATGGTTTATGATTACATCTCAGGAAAAGCAAGAATGAGGCTTTTACATACTTTTGTTGTTACATGATAATGTTAAACAGAAACAAAAACAAGTAGCACAGTCAACCAAAATCTTTTGTTTTCTGACACTGTCATCTAGAGGCTAAAAAATCAAAAGTTATCATTGAATTTTTGCCTAATCCTTAGATAAATTCAGCTGAAAGCATTTAGAGATTCTAGAATTAAGAATAACCTAAAACAGCAAACGCATTTGTATTTTCCAATTTTGTATCTTTCTAAGTGATGCAAGATTATATCGTAAAAGCAAACAGGTAAAGGACAACAAGAATTTTTAATTAGTATTTCATTAATAATACCAATGTGAAAAGAAAGAGGTCAACTATTAATAAGATACAGATTGCCCACCACTGGGATTTATTCTGAATTCATTTTAAGAGCAGGAAGCTGTGATCTAAAAATCACCATTCTAAAACAGTTAAAAGTTGAAATAATTGTGCTTAAAGGATTAGGAGTAGGAATTTAAGAACAGCTTTTTGTACACATAAACCATATAGTTCCTAACTATTGATTTGTTATTTTAACTTAGAATTATAATGCCCATTTATTTCATGGTAAATGATGAGACACTTGATAACGTATATATTTGAGATAAGAATAATGGCTTAGAGATTTCAATCAAGCATGAGAGTTCCTTTTCATTTCTCTTTTTTGGTGTGTGCACTTAACACTACACAAAAGAAAACACATCAAACTGAAATATACTCACTAAAATTTAAGGTTATTCCAACAAAAGGGTTAATTAGGGAAACAAATTTTCTCAGACTGTTAATAATGGGAATGACACATACTATGTGCCCATAAGTAATTCTCAGGTATCTTTGATCTTCAGCCCCACGCGATTTCTGTTGCCTACCGTAGCCTGGCCTCTGGGACTGTCTCAGAACCAGACATCTGGCTACTTTGTTGTTTTAGACTAATCTCCTCCCAGGAGAGCTCAAGAAATGACACCAGGCAAGGAGGGTCCTGGCAAGGGAAAAAACATTACAGTATTAGCAGATTTCTTTTTGAGTGGACGAGAGTATCAAAATTGTTTTCAAATTTCTACAGGGGTCTTAGGAGCTCCTCCGTTCTGCGGTTTTACTCTGGCATAATTTAAATAGGATGTATATATTATATATTTAAGGCCCATCAATCATCTTTAAGAATTCACTGAGTGTTAATCATAGAATAGTACAATATGTAGGAGAAAGTTGTGGGGAAAATACAAATCAGATTAATTCCTCACCCATCTGTTAGGGTTGGGTGATGACTGATAAAACAAAAAATTTAATTGTCAGCTGAAGGGTTACACCAAAATTGTGGGACAACGTCTAAGATTTGTAAATACAGTTGCTTGCTTCCCATTATGCCATCTCCCTATCCTATTTCTTCTAGCTGGGATTTTAGAAAGATCCATAACTACTAATCTACTAAAATGGTTTTATTAAACTGAGCTTCTGTGAAGTGCCTCTGAGGAAAGCAAGAAAGAGCAAGAAGAAGTGATATGAGCTTTAGAAATAAAAATAAAACAGTGATGTCAAGAATAAAGTATTACATTCATAGTCACAATATCACCAACATACCAATATTTTTCCCAAGAAAACAAAAATAATCATCAATACCTGAATATCATTTTAAGTATTATTGTTCAATCTCAAAAATCTATACAGTTTGATAAAGAAAAAAATTACCATTTGTTTTACAAACAGAATATAAGCCAAATGGGAAAACAGCTTATTTGTGAACTTTGATATTTTACCCTAAAATCACATTTTACCTATTTCTAACATATAATTACAGATTTGGATAATGTATAAAATCAAATGTCACCCTGCAATATGATATTTATACTGTTTCACAGGGTGATAGAAAACTCAAGAAATTGCCAAAATACCCAATGCACTCACCTCTGATCTATTATTAAGAGCAACTGCTCATTTTAGGTTTTAGTTGTCTTCCTAATAAAACATACAGCTATATAGTGACTTCAGCTTTGCATGATATTTCGTAGGTTAGCAATTATAATACCCTACTTTATCGAAACACTGCCTACTCTGTTAATATCCATTATAATTAAAACAGATGAAAATGTTCAGAAGATAAACATAAGAAAGAGAATATTAGGCAATCATAATTTATTTATGATTATTCCCAAGTAAATACAAAATAATTATGTTACAATGGAATAAGCCAGTTACAATGGGACAAGATTGTATGATTCTATTTATATGAGGTTTCTAGAATAGTCAAATCATAGAGACAAAAAGTAGACTGGTAGTTGCCAGAGGGTGGGGGAAGAGGGTATGAAGACCAATTTTTTAATTAATGGGTACACAGTTTCAGCGTAGGAAGATGAAAATGTTCTAGAGAGAGATGATGGTGGTTACACAAGATGAATGTACTTAATGCCACTGAACTGAACACTTAAAAATTATTTTACCACAATTCAAAAAAATTGTTAGAAAAGTAATATAAAAATACAAAGACAATAAAAATTCCAAGATCTTTTTATTTAGACTGTTGCCCTTTGACCAAAGATGAATAAAGCTTATGAGAAGCATTATAATCACATGTTAATTTATACATTGGTATCACCAACATTCAGAAACAAACAAAAAGAAGCAGAATATCTGTCCCAGAATATTTTAACAAAATAGATTCCAGAAAGAATGTTTCCAAAAACTGCCCTAGATGTCTGAGTTTTCTAATTAATAGAAGGTATACTGCAGCTAAATAACAAAAGTATTCTCAATATTAACCTGTATTTCTAAAAAAATCCAAAGGTTAGAAAATTCAAGACAAGCAAATAGATTGTTTTATAACACCACAGGCCATTAAGTTATATTAGACCCAAAAAGTAATTCAGCTCTTCAGTAATTTAGTACCTGCTAGATATGACATTATTTTTAATTATATCTAGCGTAGTTCCAATGTTAAATGCCCTTATTATATTCTATTATTTGAAAATTCTAACCTTATATAGTTTATATAAATTGTGCTTAAAGTTTGCTGTATATAAAAAATTACCCCCCAAAAAACAGTAGCTTATACAAGAGAGATGTTCATTTCTCTTTCATGTAAAAGATGTTCCAAGGTAGGCAATCCAGGACTGGCATGGCAGCTCCATAGTCAAAGGGACCCCACATCCTATTCTTACTGCTGCATTGTCGGTAGCAGGCTATCTGATGAGCCAAGAATGCTCTTCAAGCTCTAATAATCAATATTCCAGTAATCCGAGAGAGGAAGAAAAAATGAAGGCTGTACTACTTCCATTTAAGGAGACAACCTGGATGCAATATAAAATACTTTCATTTATATCTGAAAAGCAAGAATTTAGTCACATGGCCAAATAGAACACCAGGAAGCCTAGTAGATACATAGGATATTACAGATGGGTGCCCAGTTAAAAGTTGGGGTTCTGTTCTAAAGATGAAGGTGAAGTAGATAATAGAAAGCAACCAGAGGAGTGATGTCAGCAAGATGGCTGACAGGTAGCTGCTAGGGATCTTTCTCTCCCATGAAAAAGACCAAAATAATGAATAAGCAACTATATTTTTACCAAAATAACCAAAGGAGAACATGAGAGACCAGCAAATAGCAGAAATCATGGAAAGTACAGAAACCTGAGATGGCTGCACAGAGAAGGGAAGGAAACCTCAGGTCTCCTGTACACTGGAGTAGCATTCTCCCAACCCCGGAGGTGACAAAGCATCCTGTCCCCCAGGGACGCCAATTGTCCAGCACACCAGAGCAGTTGTATCTCTTGGTACCACATCTGATGTGGCAACCCACCCTCAAGAATACAGAGGCTCCCCTGACACCTGTACCCACACTTCCTGGAGCTAAGCAGATATAGTAATTCCCATCCCAATGATTCAGAGCCTTGGGTAAGCCAGGCCACCCTACTCCCTAGGTCAAACAGGCACAGTGCCATGCCTACCTGGAACAGAATGAGTCCCACACAGTCCAAGCTGCTGAAGCACTCCATCTTTCCAGAGAGTAAAGTCATTGCTGCACTCACTGCACCATGCCCCATAAGCCAAAGTGGTATCTTACCATTCCTGGGTCCTTGCTGCTGCTGCTGCTGCTGCTGCTGCTGCTACTGCTGCTGCTGCACTTTGCGTCACAGAACCTAGGCTATGGTCATGTTCCACCATTTCGAGGTCCAGAGTCACCTCGTCCCCCAGAGCCTGAGATGCCACTGTGCTCTAGTGGCTCCAGGTCCCAAATTGCAGCTGTGCTCTGTTCCCTGGGCCTGAGCCTCTGGAGCACCCTTTCTTCCCAAGAGTTATGCAAGCACTATGCCCTGCTTTGCAGGCACAGTACCATAACTGCATCTCAGCCCAGGGTTTGGGCTGCTAGGATATGCTTCAGAGCAAAGAACCCCAGCCTAGTGAGAGAACTGCATCCACTCATGCCTTAGAGAGTGAACCTGTGCCTCAAGTCCCAGGTGCTATAGTAATCTCAAAAGATCCTGAGTCCAAGAACCTGGATCCACAGCCACCCTGAGCATTTGTGCCATGAATACCAATGCTGCTGTGGCTGCCTGTGAGCTACACAGACCCAACACCCAAAGAGATCCTCTCAGCTAAGACTAAAAACAACAACAGAAAAATCCCTAAAGCCTTTGCCCAAACAAACTGTGAAACCCTGCTATTGCCATGAACTCCTGCAGCAATGACCACAGAGGCATCTGCAGTCATTACTAGTATTGATCACAGCTAAAGAAGCTGCACAAAGATTTCACCACTGCACTGATATAAAACCAGAGCCTCTATAATCTGACCAACTAGCACCCTTAGGCTCATCTTCATGGACAAGTCTTCCCCAATGAAAGCCACTCTATAAAGTCTGGAAGAGGTGATTGCACCACTAAATGCATAGACATCAATGCAAAAACACAAGGCACATGAAAAAGAAAGGAAGAATGATATCACCAAAGGAACTAAATAATTTTCTAGCAATTGATGCAACAGAAAGAGAAATTTACTAATTATCTGAAGAGGAATTTTAAAATAATGATCTTAAGAAACTCAGCAAGATATAAGGGAATACAAACAGACAATTTAATGAAATCAGGAAAATAATTCATTATCTGAATAACAAATTCATAAAGAAACAGACATAAAAAATAAATCTTGAAGCTGAAGACTTCAATCAATAAAATAAAAAATAAACTATAGAGCCTCAATAGCAGACTACATTGAGTAGAAGAAATAATCTGTGAAGTTGAAGAAAGAACTTTAGAAATGACTCACTCAGTAGAAAAAAAATAAGAAAAAAAGGAAAAAGAGTGAAGACAGCCTATGGGACTCATGGGATGCCACTAAGCAAAGAGATTTTTGGCATTATGGGAATTCCAGAGGAGAAGAAACAGAGAATGCTAAAAACTTTCCAACCCTTGAGAGAGATACAGATATCCATATTTACAAAGCTCAAAGTTCCCAAATTGACTGAATCCACAGAAAACTTCTCCCGGGGACATTATAATCAAACTGTCAAAAGTCAAAGACAAAAACAAAGCAAAAAAGTCACACATAAGGGAGTCCCCATTTGACTACCAGTAGATTTCTCAGGAGAAACCTTATAGGCCAACAGAGAGTGGAATTATATATTCAAAGTACTGAAAGAAAATAAAAAACTAACAACCAAGAATACTGTATCCCCAAAGCTGTCTTTTCAAAAAGGTAGGAGAAAGTTTCTCATAGATAAGCAAAAGCTAAGGGAATTCATTACCACTAGACCTGTCTTACAAGAAATGCTAAAAGGATTTCCACAAGTGGAAATGAAATAATTACTATCATGAATACATATGAAAGTATAAAACTTCCCAGTAGAGGTAAATATAGAAACAAATCTAGAATACTCCAAGGCTGTAGTAATGCTGTGAAAATCATACTTATTTCTAGTATGAAGGATGAAAGTTAAAAGTCAAAAGAGTAAATAAGGCTATAAGATGTTAAGGAATACACAATATTAGAAGATGTAAATTTTGAGACTAAAAACATAAATAGGGGTAAGGTAAATGGCTAAAGTTCTTATATGTGACAGAAGTTAAATTGTTACTAGCTTATAACAGTACTTCATAAAATGTTTTATCTAAACCTCATGATAACCATACACACAAAAAAAACCCTACATCATATATACAAACAATAAAGAGAAAGAAATCAAAGTAGAGTAACACAGAAAATGATCAAATCACAAAGGAAGACAAGAGAGGAAGAAAGGAACAAAGAACAAAACAACCAGAAAACAAGTAACAAAAGGTAATAGTAAATCCTTACCTATCTAATAACCTTGAATGTAAATTAATTAAATTCTCTAATTAAAAAGACATAGAGAGATGACTGGATTTAAAAAAAAAACAAAAAACAAAAAAAAAACAGATCCAGCTACAAGCTTTCTACAAGAGATATACATAAGCTTTAAGAAGACATATAAGCTGAAAGTGAAACAATAGAAGATATTCCATATAAATGGTAACCAAAAAAGAGCAGGGGTAGCTATACTTATATCTGATAAAGATAGACTTTGAGTCAAAAACTGTTCAAAGAGACAAAGAAGGTTAATGATAAAGGGGTCAATTCATCAAGAGAATATGACCACAGTAAATATTTATGTACCCAACACAGGAGCCTCTAAATACATAAAGCAAGAATCAATGAATATGAAGGGAGAAATAGATAGCAATGCAATAACAGTAATGAACTTCAATACCCACTTTTAATAATGAAAAGATCAGGCCAAGGGCAGGGGCTCACATCTGTAATTCCAACATTTTGGTAGGCCAAGGCAGGAGGATTGCTTAAGGCCAGGAGCTTAAGAACAGCTTGGGCAACATAGTGATACCTTGTTTCTACAAAAATATTTTTTTAAATTAGCCAGGCATGGTGGCATGTGTCTATAGTTCCAGCTACTCAGGAGGCTGAGGCAGAAGGACTGCTTGAGCCCAGGAGCTCAAGGCTGCAGTGAACTATGATCCTGCCACTGCACTCCAGCCTAGGTGATAGGCTATATGTCTATCAAACATAAAAAGAACAACATTGCATAATCTCATATGTGAAATCTGAAATTTTTTTAAAAAATTCAAACATATAGGGAACAAAATGATGGTTACTGGGGAAAGGACAAAGGAAGAAATGGGGAGCTATAGGTCAGTGGATACAAAGTAACAGATATTTATGCTTAAAAAAAAAAGTCTAGGGATCTAATGTACATATGAGGACAACAGGTAATAAAATTGTACCAGATATGGGATTTATGCTATTGTAGGTAAGTATGTTTTTTTAAAAAAATAAAAAGGAAAACAAAGTTATTCCTATTACTGTTATCAGACTAGCATAAATCAGATAAAAGAGTGGGAGTTATTGAGAGGTCATCAAGATGAAAATAAGAAATTTTAAATTAGATCAATTTGAGAAAATCAAGCCCAATTTAAAAGACAGATACAAGGAATTAATTTTCTTGCAACAAATTTATTTTCTTTATTTCTTTAAATATGAATTGAGTACTTAATAATAATATAGGCAGATCCTTCCAATGAGTTAACATTCTGTGTTGCCTTACACAGAGTCAAATGCCGGGACTAGAACATATCATATAAAGTCAATGATTTTCTACCATCCCACCTCATTGCTTTTACCCACTGGGAAAAAAAAATGTAGGAAAAGAAGCAAAACAGTAACACTTAGGATGACCAAACCAATTTCCTATTGTGTCTGTCTCCCAGATGAAATGGAGAATTATTTGTACAGCGTCACACAGAAGCGAGTTAAAGAAGATTATCTTATTTGACTGTGACTATAGATTTCTGAGTTATAGCCACTCTCTGCTGACTATATCTATAACTCAGAAATTTATTTATCTCCTTGGCTTTTACAATATCCAAATAAAGCTGTAGTAATTCATTTTAAGGGACTCTGGAAGCAGGACTTTAAAGAGTAGGTAGCCACCTAGCAGAAAGTCCCAAAGGGGCATGTCAGCAGCAGCAAGCTTTGGAATGGACCTTGTGGTCACAGCAAAACTAGGTCACACAGTTTGGAAGAAACCTCCTAACACCTTGGTGCTGAGGGCAGAATTCCTTAGGGAGTCCCAGTGGACGCTGGAAATGCCTACTATACAAAGAGCTGGTGTTCCAGGTAATCTCCTGTCCTAAAAGACCTTCAGAGAGTATTTATTACTGCCAGAGCAGACAGTCAAATTACAACGGCTTCTGGAAGAAGACACAGTATCAGGAAAGCACATAAAAGTCCAGGTTCAAGATTTGGAAATCCAAGAGAAAGTCCCACTCTGGGCTGAAAAACAGTTATGCCCAGAGAAAGAGACTATGATGATGACAGTAATCAGGATGGTAACAACAACACAAGGGCCAGCAGACCACTCAGGGTCCTTCTAAAGAGTCTAGCAAGGGGAAGACCTGGTTGGTGAAGGAATTAAAATTCACCAGAATAGATAAGGAGAGACAATGACGAAAGAAAAGGAGAGAAAAGGCAGGAAAGAGCAGGCAAGAAGCTCAGAAGAGAGAGGTATGAATTTTAAAAATAAAGAGATTTTTAAAAATGAAGATTTTAAAAATCAAAGTAAAAGCAGACTATTAATGATATTTTGTTTTCCCAGCCTTATGAAGTAAAAAAATGTGTGAAGCAACTTAAGAAAAAGAGAAAATACTAAATCTTTTTTTGGGTATCGTGATAAAACTATGGTTTTCTAAACCAAGGTGAAACATATCACATTTAACTCCTAAATCCCAAAGTAATAACACAGCATTCGATAAGACAATTCAATATTCAACTAGAAACTGCAGGTCATTCAAATAAGCTCTTGAGAGCAATGATTAATTTATTACCAATTGAGCACATTCAATAGACTTTCCAATTATAATTTTTTTAAATCTAGCCTTTTTTTTTTTTTTTTTTTTTTTTTTTTTTTGAGACGGAGTTTCACTCTTGTTACCCAGGCTGGAGTGCAATGGCGCGATCTCAGCTCACCGCAACCTCCGCCTCCTGGGTTCAGGCAATTCTCCTGCCTCAGCCTCCTGAGTAGCTGGGATTACAGGCACGCGCCACCATGCCCAGCTAATTTTTTTGTATTTTTAGTAGAGACGGGGTTTCACCATGTTGACCAGGATGGTCTCGATCTCTCGACCTCGTGATCCACCCGCCTCGGCCTCCCAAAGTGCTGGGATTACAGGCGTGAGCCACCGCGCCCGGCCTAAATCTAGCCTTTTAATAGCAATAACATAATGTTATTTCAAAAATGTTTTGAAAATAATATTTTGTAATTTATAAAACATGTTCACACATATTAATTTAATTATTTAACAAGCTATCTTAAGCAACATATTTATTGCCAGGAAATATGTTATATGACCTAGTCAATAATGTGAATTCAGGGGAGAAAGTAGGTACATACCAATAAGATTTCTAACATTGCAGTTAATTGTTCCCCTTTTATCTAAACAAATAAATTTTGAAAAAGAATTTGTACACGGTGTCTTGCAGTTCCAGATCCCATTTTTAACATTTGTTAGAATGGGATATATTTGTGGCTGTTTTCCTGGGTGGGATTGGCTTCCTGGTAGAGTTTGGGTTTATGGTACCAAAATAAATTCAAGACAAAAGTTCTTTTATGTTTGAGATGTAGAGGAAAACCTCAGCTTTGCTTTCACCTTCTCATCCTGCAAGGAATAGGAGTTACTGAGATGAACAGGGAGAATCCCCTGTGTCTAGGGAAATGGCAGTCTTCTCTTCTAACTCTACAACTGCCAGTGATGCAAGACACACAGGCTTGGCCTGTGCCCCTGGCCCATCCATATCACCCAGTGTTTGGTTATCCATTTAGATTTCATTTCTATGGGGCACAGCAATGCAATAATTCTGCCACCAACTCACCATACGGAAGCAACCTTTCAGTCAAATGGTCAGCCCAACTGCAATTGCTTCCTCGGCCAGCCTGCTCTCCCTCTCCCAATGCAGGTAATCCTGTTCCATTAACCAGGTCCCCGGAACAGAATTCATAAGCAGTACCTCCTCCACTAGACCCATTCTCTTGTATCTTTCAGCCAGTTTGGGTACCTTCACCACACAAGAGAGCCTTTTCAAAAATAATGGCCTAACCACTGTTAGAGAACTTGAAAACCTATCACTTCCAAGAGCCAACTTTCCAAGCAGGACCTGTGGGCCTGACTCAAGCTCTAGACACCTCCCTGCCCTCTCCTTACTTGACTTGCTCTTTTATACTCACATGTTGTTTATGTTTCTGCCAATTCACCCCCATTTCATTACCAACCTCTGTGAAAACAAATCAGGTTTTAGCCTCCTTGTACCCTGGAGCTCCCCCCTTCTCAGAATATTAACTCAGTGCTCTATAAAGTACAAGTGCTCAATAATTTGTTTTCAGCTAATAGTACACGGACAGTCATCCCTCAGAAAAATATCAAGCCATCCAACTTTCATGAGGAGCCAATATAAGATCTAGATCTTACATGGTTGATTTCTGGAGCTTTGTTGTTTTGCTTGAAATAATGCACAATGGGATGAAAGTGTCTTGAAGAAGGAATCCATAACTTCCCATCTGTGGGATTTTTAGACAAGTCATCTCACCTCTCAATCCATATTTTCCCAACTACAAAATCATAATAACATAAAACCAGTCCTGTGTACTTCATACAATTGTATGGATGTCAAAGACAGAAAAATATAGGCCGGATATGGTAGCTCACGCCTGTAATCTCAGCATTTTAGGAGGCCAAGGTCAGAGGACTGTTTGAGCCCAGGAGGTGGAGACCAGCCTGAGCAACACAGTGAGACACTTCCTCTACAATTTTTTTTTTTAAAGTAGACAGGCATAGTTGTGCCTGCCTCGAGTCACAGCTGCTCAGGAGGCTGAGGTAGGAGGATTGCTTGAGCCCAGGTATTCGAGATCAGCCTGGGCAATAAAATGGAAATCTGTCTCTACAAAAATGTTTTTTAAAAGTAGTCAAACATGGCAGCACACTCCTGTAATCCCAGCTACTCGTGACAGTGAGGCAGAAGGACTGCTTGGGCCTGGGAGGTCAAGGCTGCAGGGAGCCATGATCATACCACTGTACTTCTGCCTTGGTGACAGAGTGAGACCCTGCCCCAAAAGAAAAAAAAAAAATGAAAATATAGGTAAAAGCACTTGATAAGATATGCACAAGAATTTTATTTACCATAATAGGAGATGACCTAAAGAAGTATACTCAAATATATTTTAATTCTATAAATAAACTGAAACTTACATGGAGAAATCACCACTTATTTTAAATAAGGAAAAGAAATTATATTTCATCATTTGTTCGGAAAAAAATATTTACTGAGCATCTCCTAATGTCTTCTAATGTGCAAATCATTTTCCCCACATGAGATATTTACTTGACTAGATGATTTCAGATCATCCAAAATTAAGGAGGGGGGGAAAAAACACTAAAAGTCTCATTCAGCTACTAAGATTTCTGTGTTTGTTTTTCATCACTTAATAGATTTTTAAAATGCACAATTAGCCCTTTAGGAGTCTTTTATTTTCTTCCAGGCCAGATGAATCCTATAGAAGTCTTTTATTTCCTTCTAAGCATTTGAAGTCTTATTTCCTTCCAGGCATTATGCCAGCTATTTTGGGGGTTGCTACCACAAGGCTGTGGCTGTTAAAGCTTAGACAAAGTAGAATAGGCGTGAATAACTGAGAGAAGCAAAAATGTCACAAGATATAACCTATTAGGTATCTTGATTTTTCTATAAAAGTTTAGTATAGGACAAAGTTTAACTAAATATGAATTACTGCCTTAATAATACATATTTAAATCACTACACTTATAAAGCTAGACAAATTTCTTCAGAAATATTAATTTATTTAAATATATTTCCTGTGCCCCGATATATGCCAAATACTGCGCTAGATACAGAGGATACAACTGTGAATAAGAAACACACATTTCCTGCCATCTAATGAAAGCTTCAATGAGATACACAGCCATTTTCAATAGTCTGTGCTAAATGCGCCTTGATGGGGCAGTAAGCATCACAGGGCCCTACTACAGAAAAGGGGAAAACTTCCTGAAAGAAGGCTTCCAGTATCAATATACTCATAACTTCTTAGGAATCATTAATCTGAACACAGCCTTTATTTTTTTTCCACCTAGGTGGTTCAGGCACTAAGCCATCTGTGGACTGAGGCAGTCTGTTCTGCCTCCAGTGTTAACAGAGAAAAGCAGAGAAGGGAGGGTGAGGAACACAGGCATTGAAGCTAGAGTGCCTGAGTTGATATCTTCACTCTTCCTTGTTTGTGCTCTGTAGACAAGTTGCTTAATCTCTTTTTGTGTCAGTTTTCTCATCTGCAAATGGGGATAGTAATACCTGTCTCAAAAGATTAATGAAATTAACATACGTAAAGCACTGAGAACAAAAACTAACACATGGCACGCACTGGCTAATCTTACTATTTTGATGGCAAGAGCTTATTGTGATTGTTGTCATCCCTTACTGTGCAAGGAGTAGCAGCTCACTAAATCCATGCAGGGCAAAGAAACTGCCCACAGGTTAAAAGTGCCTCCTAGAACTGTGCATCAGAACAGTCCTGAGTTATTCCATCCTTCTGCTGTACTCTCTTTTCCTTCCGGATCAGAAATCAGAAGTGCTAACATTTCTTCACATCTCTAAGAGGCTTTGTAAAACCTGAGACTAGGCTTTTCACACTCAAAGGTAAAAGACTCCTCTGCTCAGCAAACAAGCTTCTAATTTAATTAACAGTTTTCCTCTTTTTCTATTGGTCCCTTTATTATCAGTTGAGCCTGAAGTTGTAAAACTTTATTGACCACAGGCAAACTGTTTCTTAAAGTAGGCTCTTTTTTTTTAACTCTCTGATATTTTCTTCAATATTTTATTTTTTATTAACAAATAATTTTACATATTCATGGGGTACATATTTTGGTATGTACAATGTATAATGAGCAGATAAGGGTAATTAGCATGTTCATCATCTCAGACATTTATTTATTTATTTATTTATTTTATTTGATATGTTTTCAAACACAATTTGAAAATAAATTTTTTTCAAGGGAGCTACACAATTCCTCCAGCAAAACTTCTGTATTTTTTTTTGTTATCTACAAAAAGATGATGACATTAAGTCAACAGAATTCATGTCTCTCTTTATAGACTGACTGAGCGTGATAGACTATTTTTAAATTACACTGCCAGTTCTCATTTCTCATGCCAAAATGTAACTATGTAGCCTACTCTTAAAAGTAAGTATGCAAACACTAAAAAATAGTTGGCAATTAAATAATAATCAGGGAACTAGAAATATCAAACTTCCAAGGAACAAAAAGAGTACATACATGCCAACAAGTTGATTGCACAAATGCGATGAGTATTCACGATGGCTTATTTTGACAAAGACTCACTGTAAACTCAAATGAGAGCTAGGTATAATCTGTCTAATGGGTTACCAGAGGGCCACAAAAGTCCAAAGCATTTTTTGTAGAATACCATCATGCATTTAAACAAAGATTAGTGTAAATAACTATAAAATATTTTACCGCATGTTGTTAGTTTCCCAGGCTGTTTGTCAGAGGTAAACTACCATGGTTTGCCTATTTGATAGAAGGTGTACCATTTTCAAACCAGTGTAAACTTTTGGCAACTGTAATGAGACTGAACTTCATCATAACATCTTCTCAGGGGCCATATTTGAAGAATCAGTAAATGAGAAACACTATTAAGAATAAACTCTAAATAATTCCCACAATAGGCTCTCTTAACTGGAACTAAAATGGACTTGAATGAAGGGAAAAAAAAATATATGACCAATCTAGGATATTATTTAATTCTATTCCCTCTTTATTTTAGTTCAGTAAATACATGAAAGGATCCTGGAAAGAGAGACGGAGAACCTACAGTTGTGGATATTACTTCAACCACGATATGACTAGGAGGAAACTGGATCATTCTCCAGCTTCCCCAAGCCCCCGCTTTTTTTTTTTTTTTTTTTTTTTTTGCCATTTTTATTAAGGCTACTCCTACACTGCATTAAAAAGATACAAAGGAAAAGTAGTTCCCACAAAGAAAATTCAGATTGGGGAGCCAAATATATGCAGAAAATATATGATTAAGGGTGAGTGTCACAACAGAAGTACAAACAAAGTATTGTAAAAGGAAGAAAAAACTAATTCTGACGGGGCATCTACAACAGCTTTTTGAGAGGAAAACTATATTTGAGCTGGGCCTTGACTGATGGGAAAGGCTTCAGCGACTAGATATGGGGGATGAGAAGGTCTTTATTATAGGAGCTGGCACAGATCAGGTGAGCTGACCACAAGCAGCAGAGGAATTCAGCAGAAGACAAAGCCATCAAAATAGCCTGGAGACCAACACCAAAGGAACTGTCTGCAAGTAATAGGTGGCCAGAAATGCCCCGGAGCATATGCTAAAGGCAAAAAAGTTTGTCAAGAGAAACAAAGGAGCTGACTCAAGATGAAATATGAATGGCAAATATACTTTAGAGTTTAGGATAATGTTTTTCAAGTTCTGGTCACAAAATCAATTTAGTGAATAATGATTGGCATTATTTTTCCAAAATTGGAGAGAAGGAAAGAAAGAGAAGAAAAGGAAAAAGGTGGAGGAAAGTGGGAGAAAAGGAGAGAGAAAGAAAGAAGAAAGAGTGATTACACACAGAGTAACTATATTTTGGAAAACTTTTCAGTTTCTACCTGTTCATTGTATGGAAGGAAAGGAAGGAAAGGAAGGAAGGAAGGAAGAAAGGGAGGGAGGGAGGGACAGAGGGAGGGAGGGAGGGAGGGAGGGAGGGAGGAAAGGAAGGAAGGACAGAAGGCCGGCCAGCCTTCATTCAGAGGGACCTTCAAGGCCAATATCTTGACACTTGATTAGAATGCAGCTCAGCCCACTCAATATATTCAAACCATTTGTTTGTATCCAAGTGTTCTTGGCCATGAATAATATGCTTGAAAATCTCATTGCACTAAGCAGGATATTAGATACTTAGAAAACATAACCTGATGACTTGGTAATGTAAGTAAAGTTTAACAGAATCAGTTCTAAAGTTTGTAGCAATGCAATACAGATTAAACCTGACTCTTTTGGCCTATACACTGTCCATAGTTTTTTTTTTTTTGTTTTTTTTTTTTTTGAGATAGTATCTCACTCTTTCACCCAGTCTGGAGTGTGTTGGCAGGATCTTGGCTCACTACAACCTCCACCTCCCCAGTACAACCCATCCTCCCACTTCAAGCTCCCAAGAAGCTGGAACCACAAGCGCACACCACCATGCCCAGCTAAATGTTTTTGTATTTTCTTGGAGAGATGGGGCTTCCCCATGTCACCCAGGCTGGTCTGGAACTCCTGAGCTCAAGCAGTCCACCCGCTTGGCCTCCCAAAATGCTGGGATTACAGGTGTGGGCCACCACGCCCAACCAGCCATGTTCTTAGTAAACAGACTGATAGATGCCAAACATCTTAATATAAAAAGAGAATAAGTTGAGAAAGCATCAAGATCTACATTGAATGCAATAAAAATAGATCATATTTCACCAAAAAGCAAACAGTTTAAAGTGACAGAATATCTCCTCTCATTTACATGGGTCTAATGTTTTCTTCCCGAAAATATTTTCATCTAAAACAACCATGCCTACATACAATTGATTAAAAAGCTGAAGAAAAGACTACCCAAGTTCACAGAGCTGGTTAGGGATGGAGCTAAAAGAAGTTAAATCTTCTGAGGTTTAATTTATTGACATTTTCATAACTCCATGATTGAGTAATTATTGAGAATAAGTCTTCTATTTTCAAGAATAACAACTTCATTAAAACACACAAATACTTGTGTAACTAGCATGTAGTTGGTGCACAGATAAGCTACAGAACTTGAAAAAGGCACATGCCCAGAATTTGGAAATAAAGGTAAAAATAATCAAATTCTCTATAATAAGATGCAAAAATATAAATATTAATTAGATTAGATTAGCTAAAAGAAAAGTTAGAAGTGTGTTATTGTTTAGATTAGTGTCTCTCTAAAAAGGAAGTCTAATATTTAAAATATAACTAATCAAAATAAACCAAATTATCAAAAAATGTTTTGCTCATCATCATACATGCAGATATTCTGATACCGAACAAGGAGAATTAGGTTGATAACACATTTTTAATGTTTATATAGAACTGTTTAAGAGAGATATGATACCTGATTGTTTTTGTGCCTTTTGTTTTGCTTTTTGCAGTTCATTGGAATGGAGCTGGGATGCTTTTCTAGACTTTACTGTTTCAGAGAAACATCCTATAAATCTGTTCAGTACCCTTTATCTCGTTCTGAACTCTCAAAGTAATCTTTCAATTACAAATTTGGCTCCCCACACTCTTTAATTCCCAAAGGGGCTATCTTGGGGAATATCAGATTATAACAGAAAATACTTACACAAAAAAGTAACTGGCCGGGCATGGTGGCTCACACCTGTAATCCCAACATTTTGGGAGCCTGAGGCGGGCGAATCACGAGGTTAAGAGTTCGAGACCAATCTGGCCAACATAGTGTAACCCCATCTCTACTAAAAGTACAAAAAATTAGCTGAGTGTGGTGGGATGTGCCTGAAATGCCAGCTACTCGGGAGGCTGAGGCAGGAGAACTGTGTGAACCCGGAGGCGGAGGTTGTAGTGAGCCCAGATCTTGTCACTGCACTCCAGCCCAGGTGACAGTGTGAGACTCCATCTCCAAAAAAAAAAAAAAAAACACACACAAAAACAAACTGAAGACCTACAATGAAAACTAATAAACTGAAATTATCCAGTTTATTAAGTTTATTTAAATACAAATCACCTTATGCTGCAATTTATTGCTTATCTGTTTTACATCTCTTACTGAACTGAAAATTCTATAAATGTACTATTTATATACAGCAAGCTATTATAAGCACTCAACATGCTTTTGAATAAATGAATAAAGTGAATGAATGAGCAAACTTAGAAGATTAAGTTCTTGTGACAGCAATAATACTGACTCAGAAAACCCAGTTATTTCATCAGTGACAAACCTCTGTAATGATGATAATGCTGATGCTTACTTGATGTGTTCCCTTACATCAAAAAAGCAATCCTATGAAATAAGAATGCAAATGTTCTTGCCCCTGGATGAGGAAACCAAAAGCCAGAGAGGTCCAGGACTTACTGAGACCACTAAATTAGTAATAGTAAAATTAAGCACATGCTTTGATTCCAAGGCAGGGTATTCTGTGCTTAAGGTCAGGCAGCCTACCAGCAAAGGTGGTAATATAGTGCCACAGCATGTTAAACTGGAGTTATGTAAATACTTCTCCCCAAGAACAGGACTGGCCCTAATGTCTGAGGCACAATCAAACCTAAAGATGGGGGTCATATGGCTTTAGCTATATAGAGAAGAAAAATTCAGAAACAGGAATCTAGCAGGGCTAACGCTGTGTTAGATTAAATCTCTCGAAGATACCATTGGGATGGAAAAGGAACCAGACAAGAAGAAAATAAGAAGTGATAAGAGGTGTGGAAAGAAAATCAGGAGAGATGAGCGTCAGGGAAGCAGAAGGAATCTGGAGGTGAGTGACTAAGGTACCAGTCATGGAGGATAAGAACTGAGAACTGGCCACTGGGATTAGTGACTAGAAATTATTGCTAACCTATTAAAGGGGCCCTTTTGGTGAGAGAGGTAAAAATGAAGACAGTCTGCAGGGCACCAGGGTTAAATGAGAAAATTCTAAGTTACACAAAAATCCAGGGAAATCTAGGTACATTTCACAAGTTTTATAGAAGCTTAAAACAAACACAGTCAACTCTTTCTACCTCCTAAGAACTCTCACCCAATCTGGAAGATAAGACTGATACTAAAAGGTAGATACAGTAGAAGAGTAGAGACAGAATTTCTTGCTGCTGCTGTTGTTACTTCTGTTCTTTCATCTCTCAAAGAAGGAAAAGTTAGAAAGCACACCAGTTGGGAGGCTAAAAAATATACATCTGCCTGCTTGCAAGAAGGCTCAATGCTGACAATGATTTTCATACATTAGATTCCTCCAGGATGCCATTAGCCTTCTACTACAAGCCAAAGTAGTAACCCCATTTAACAGAAAAGAAAGGCAAGGAACAGAAAGGCTAAGTAATTGCTAAAGCGGAGAAAGTGACTGACAGATCAGATTTCCATTTCACCCCTAGTCCTCTCTACTGATTAGATCTACTCTAAATGCCTTTATAAATGTTTCAATGAATCTTATCTTAATGCATTGGATTAGCAAGACCAACTCCCCACAGATAATGCAAAATAACCCTGAAATGTTTCGTGCCTCACTCAGGAGTCAGAAATTGAACTTTCAGTCTCCATTTGGACTGTGATGATCTTGATCTTTCACCTTTAGCAAAAATCTCATAGCTATACTTTTAAAGTTAGTAATGAGTGCTTCATTTGCTTTCCAAGCAGATAGAAAACCTTTTTTAAATACACTCAGACTTTAAATACACTCATGACCTTCATCTATGACTTAAAGACTTCACCACATGTAATAATTTTCTTTGCTTAGAAGACATTCTTAAATAGTCTTTGAAGAGATTTCAGCACCAGCCTCATTGATGAAAGTAAACACACACACACACACACACACACACACACACACACACACGCACATGCACGCACACACATATACATACTTGTTATTGTTCTTTTATACCCCAAATCAAAATGGTTCTTTAAAATGTATTTGGAATTCGGCATGACTATCAAAAGGTTCTAAAATCCTTCAACCTACTAACTAAAATATAATAAAATGCCAGCTAAATATGCTTGCATTAAAAGAAGCACACTGTTTTAATACTAGACTAGGCAAGACCACAGCCTAAATGCTTCAAATAGCAAACACAGTCTAGATCCCTAACCTGAAGTTCTGGCTGCCCCACACAGCGGGGTGAAGCTGACCTCGCTTGCGGTGCACTTTGGTTTTTTCTACACTAAAATAGAAAACAGTAATTTAATAGTAAGGGTCACTCTAAAACTATTCCACCATTTGCCTATTTTGGTGAAGCTTATAACATGAAATAGAGATTTTGAATACTGTAATATAACATTAAATGTAAGCTTCTCAAAGTCAGGCACCAGATTGTCAGGTCTCAGAACACAATACCCTAAAGCATAGTGCCTTGGCATACTGAGTACTTTTGAGCTGAGAGAGACAAGAGGGCCTCAAAAGCAAGATGGTCTCCCTAACCTTCTCCTGCCCTCCTGTCTCTGGTCCCTCTTTTTCTTACCCCTGAATGGATCATAGAAACTAGAATTCCTCTCCCCCTAGGTGGATCATAGATAGCAGAAAGGTCACTCTGACTTCCTCCCTTCTCCCCTGAAGATCTTCATGTGATGGGTATCCTGTCTCACACTCAGGGGAAAACATGTCTTACACAGAAAAGAATCTGAAAAACCTGGCCTTATTAAGTTGCCCCAGTTTATCACCATTAGAGCATACCTCTTTTTTCCAACCGTGTTTCTCTACAACCATCCAATTCTTTCGTCAGACAGCATAAAAATATAGTTTCCCCTGGCTCGTTGGGTCTTCATTTCTGAAATCACCCATGTCACCTAAAACTTTGGGTAAGTAAATTTGTTATGCTTTTCTCTTGTTAATGTGTCATTTGTTATAGGGATGTCAGCTATGACCCTTGTTATGGATGAGCAAAAGATTACTTTATCTCCCCTGTAAGATCTTATTATCCGTATTATTCTCTATGGTAGAAAACGGTGTCTTAAAATTGACGTTTAACACCTGATTGAATTCTGTATTCTATTTCTAAATCTGGATGGTGGACATAGTTAAACTGTGTATATGTGTTGTACACACTTTTTGTAGCTATGATAGATTTCATAATTTTTAAAAGAAGGAGATTCTTGAGACCCATCCACTAAATATTCTAATTCAATACGTCTAGGGTGGATATAAAGAATTTAATTTTACTTTTTTATTCTTTCAGGTAATGCCAGTGCAAGTGATCCATGAAATCCATTTTAAGAAACAAGCAATCAAAAAACCGCAAATAAACATAAATAACATGCCTATAGTCAGTGCACTGCTCCTAGTGTTAAAGGTGCCTATTTTCATGGTTTGAATTACCAGGCTTGGTTTTAAACACAGATAACCTAGAGTTTAAATATTACTCCCAGATCTGACTGAAGACTCCTTCCTAACTTGCCCTAACTTTTATCTATTATGATTCCTAATGCTTTTCTTTTTTTTTTTTTTTCCTTCAGGTATTTGAAGGCAGACATTCCTTAATTATATTTCTCTTCTACTTGTTTTAATATCTAGGCTCTCAAAATTTTACAATTATATAGCTTTGCAACTTTACTTGGAAGTTAAGACTTCATATTCACTCCACATTTTTAGGCAATGGCTTTTAGCTGAATTCTTCCTTTTCTCAGCATGCAAAAGAAGCAATATGGAGATAAAAGAAGACAATGCTCTTTCCCAAACCCTACTTTTCTTGCTTTTTCACTAAACACCAGTATAAATAATAGAGAAATGAAATATTTCTACAACACTATGAAAACCACATAACTCCCTCTCCAAACATAGGGCATAATTTTCTAGTTGCTTTAAAAAAATCTTTTTCTTGTATAAAAAAATCTCTGTGATAGCTATTGTAAGGCAGAGAAGTAACTTGAATTTAAATACAGTGATTCTTTTAGCAAGTCTCATCAGGTTTAAAACCTGTGTAAGGCTTTTGGAGGGAAAATATTCAAATTTTTTAAATCACAGGATCCTATATTTAGAACAGAAACTTAAACTAAACATATATATATATATAGTTTTAAACACTGAATAAGTGTTTATCTTTTCCCTTCCAAGTCAAAATAAAATATAAAATATTCTGATCTATCTTATTTTTGGCAATAAAGTTAGGATTGACCAACTCTTATTACTTTTTCTTTTTTTTTTTTTTTTTTTTGATCTTGGCTCACTGCAGTCTCCACCTCGTGGGTTCAAGCAATTCTTCTGCCTCAGCCTCTCTGGTAGCTGGGATTACAGGCATGCAGCACCACACCCAGCTAATTTTTGTATTTTTAGCAGAGACAAGGTTTCCCCATATTGACCAGGCTGGTCTCAAACTCCTGACCTCAAATGATTTCCCCCGCCTTGGCCTCCCAAAGTGCTGGGATTACAGGTATGAGTCACCATACCAGGCCTTATTACGTTTTCTATTAAGGAACTACAACTGCATGCACACTCACATATACACAACCACAATCACTACCAGCTGGACCATGACAAATCATACTCTATAATTTTGCAATTTTGAAAACTTATGTTTAAAATATTCAAATGAATAAATAACAATCACAAATAAGAAGCTGACCATGTATCTAGTATTTAAATAAAAATAGTTTAAAATGTAAAAGCCACAAAAAAAAAAAAACTGTCGGTCAGCTTTACTACAAAACATTCTCATTTGTCTATCTGAGAAATATACTAGCATTTCAGTGTATGTATATACATTGCTATGTACATACATTGAGTTCTTTCTGCTGCTAAAAGTTATAAATTCTAGTTGGCTCACTGAAACAAAAGCAACCTAAGTTGTAAGAACAGATTCCTATTAACTAACAAAAAGTAATAAAGTTACTTCTTGCCAAAGTACAACCCATGACAAAATATTTTGGTACAACAATTTTACTGAAAATCATTTAAAATGAAAGGTGTGTAAGGAACAGAAACAAATTTCATCCTAAGGTCTATAACAACTTTGCAAAATAAAAATAATCATTTCAAATGATACCATTACAACTGCATACATTCCCAAATCATTAAAAACAAATATGCTATACAACCATACACTTTATTTAGTACATGAGAGCACATATTAAACACGTATATATTACATATAAAGAAATATATAAATATACATGAGCATAAACTAAATGTGAAAAAGTGATAACACAAAATCCTGAAGGAAAACATTTTCATACTTACCATAAACACCATCAAGAACAGTTTGCAAGGACAATGCAGCACAGAACTATGCCACAGCAATTCTATTGCTGTGTTAAAACCTATGTGAGTAACAGAGCTGCTACATGCAAGGCGGAGCAGAGAATCACAGAAAAGCAGAATAAGGGCCTTCATCAAATGGTAGGTGACAGCGGGCCCAGCTTGTGGACCTTTTCATTACATGCATCAACAAATTCACTGTCCATCTTTAGATTACATTTTTTCCAATGTATTATATAAAAGATTAAGCTTCTTTCATATTTATGTCAATAAAAGTCTACATTCACTTATCTAGTAACATTATTTTAGGAAAATATTAAACTTTTCAACTACCTTTTCTTGCAGATCATTTTCTCCTACAATCTGGTGAAAATATGAATAGTCTACTCATAAGAAGATAGGACCAAACTGTACTATGAAAACTTCATTTCTGAAGCTTAATATTCAAGTTTTATGAAAAATTGTATCTAATACCTCTGGTCTACAAAAATGTTTGATAATCATGAAGCTATATAATATAAACATTAAAAGAAATGGACTTACACTTTTAGAAAACAAAGGAGATATTTCTAAATTCCACATTATTGACAGTAACATTAATATAAACAATTTATCTATTGAGGGAATAAACATGTAAGTAGACTTTAGAAGAATCTAATGCTATATGTTACTGTCAAGGATATGGATGAAATGTGAACTTCGGCCAAAAGTTGAGAACAAAAAGGTTTTTTGGCCTCTTAAATCAATTTAGCCTACACACCTCTTAATAGAATTACATTAGATAAATCATATTTATCTCTAATCACAGTAGAAAGAAAACCACAGTGCATACTAGTCTAAAACTCCTATACCTCCTGTATCTCACTAATTATATGGCAAATAGAAATAACTACCTGACATAATGAAATCTTTGGTTAAATCCAGCTATCTGCCAATTTCATTCCTACACTAAGAAGCTAAATGTGCCTTTGAGAAAACACACAACCACAATCTTGGCTTCACTTTCAATGTATGTCTATGCATTTCAGCCGGCTCCTTAGTCCAGCCTAGCAGTCCTGCCATACTCTGAAGTTGACTCACTCCTCATCTACATGGCAATTACACACATTCTCCTCCCTTTTGAAACATCAGTACTACCCACCTCAACATCATTCTCATTAAAAGAGACCAAGTGCACCCTCTTCTACCCATCTACACACATTGATATCCACACACTCTGCCATCCCTTCTGTTATTATAAATAAACAGCCCAAGTTCCTACTGAAAGTCATACAACTAAATACCGTTCTCATTTGATAAAATATATTACTCTAACATACACACTCTCTTATATCAATAGTTTCCTCTCTACTGTACCATTCTCATCATGATACATACATACTGTTATTTCTACATTGTAAAAATTTCTACCGCACATCCCCTCTTAATACAGCCTCCCTTTCCCCTTTCATCACAGAGAACCTCAAAACAGTTAACTCTACTTCTATCTCTAATTCTGCTCTTCCCACTTTTTTCTTGAGCCCACTCCAAATAAGTTTTTGTCCCAATGCTCCACCAAAACCACTCTGGTCAGGCTGCCAATAACTCCATGTAGCATAATTCAGTGGTTAATCTTCAGAATTTACCTTACACAACTTATATCAGCATTATTTTACACAGTGAACCAGACCCTCCTCCTCAAATGCTCTTTCACATGGCTTCCAGGACACCTGGCTTTGCTGACACAATGCTCCCCTGTTTTTCCTGCTCTCACTATTGATGCTTTTCTCTATTGCTTTTGCTGCTTATTCCTCATTCCCTTGACCTCTTAATGTTGGAGTAATCCAGGGCTCTATCCTTGAACCTATTCTCTTTTTTATATCTATGCTCTCTCTCCAAATAATCTCATCTAATTATGGCTTTAAATACATTTATCCACTGATGATTCCCCACTTTATATCTCTAGTTTAGACCACTCCCTAAACTACCAATTCTAATATCCCTAATTCTTCATTAGCATTTCCACTTGGATATATATATTGGGCATCTTAATCCATCAAAAACCCAAACTCTTGATCTAAACCCATATGGCTGACATTACAAGTGTTCACTAATGTCCAGTTCCCTTCTCCGTCAGGGCACATAAATGACAACACATGGCAAGACCATAAGACTTATTCTGGGCAATTAATGCGAGCAGCAGTGCCATGTATCACTGTCAGCCTGGGCAGTGGAAAGCCCATTTGTGGTTTTCCAATCTTTCTCTCTGCTGTGGCAAATGAAAATGTTGTGTGTTCCATCCAGGAGATAGACCTACAAGATGGTAGAGCCTCCAATCAATCTGGCAACTTGCAAAAGACCTTCCCACTGACCCACATGGGACAGGTACCTTGAACAAGAAATAAATGTATATTTTTAACCACTGAGATTTTGGAGTTCTTAGTGATTCCAGAATATCAGCTTAGCCCCTGTAGGCTAAGACTCCCCAAACCTGTTCTCACATAGCATACTTCTCCATATCAGCAACCTTATCCTTTCAGTTGCTCAACCAAAAACCTTAAAGTCATTCTTGACCCCTCTTTTTCTGTTACACCCAACATCTAATTCATCAGCATATCCTGTACCTTCAAAATATATCCAGAATCCAATCAACTTTACTGCCTCCACTACCATCCTGCTCTTCAAAACACAGTGATAAAAAATAATAAGACAAGTCACAGACTAGGAAAAAATATCGACAAAGCATATATCTGATGAAAGAGTTATATCCAAAATATACAGAATTCTAAATGGTCATCAATAAGTAAACAAACCACCCATTAAAAAAAAAATCAATGAAAGTGTTAATAGACCTGCCACCAAAGACATATGAATAGCAAATCAACACATGAAAAGATACTTGATATCACTGGGAATACAAATTAAATTAGAAGCACAGTGAGATATCACTATACCATATTAGAATGGGAAAAATTAAAAACACTGAAAATATAGTACCAAATGTTAACTAGGATGTAGAACACTAGAACTCTCATTCACTACTGGTTGGAATGTAAAACTACATAAATGCTTTAAAACATAGTCTGGTAATTTCTTTAAAAGTTAAACATACATATGTAGTAAAAGAACACTTGTATATTAATAGAAATGGTTTACATCAGAAGCTATTTATAGGAAACTTATAACTATTTGTAGATGATTCTTCCTTGGTTGAAAAGTACTAAAACTTACACCTACCGGATGATATACCCATTCCACTCCTAGGTATTCCCAAGGAAATAAGGGTAATATTATATATAAACTTAAGATTTCTACATGAATACTCATAGCCAAAAATTAGAAACTGCCCAAATTTCCATCAACAGGTGAATGGATGAATAATTTGTAGTATATCTATACCAAACACTACTTCTCAGCAACGAAAGGTACTGAATTATTAATGAACACAACATAGATAAATCTCAAAATAAGTATGCTTAGTTTAAAAAAAAAGAAAAGATTAGAAAAAAAGCACACACTATATGATTGCATTGCACAAAACTCTAAAAACTGCAAACTAATCTATAGTGACAGAGAGCAGGTTAGTGCTTGCCTAGGGAACCCTGGGGAGAGGGGGCGTTGAGAAGGACGGAGGAAGTAATGTCAAAGGGATGTAGGAAAATCTTTGAGGATGTATATATGGAGATGGATATACATACGGATATGTTCACTATCTTGATTGTGATGATAGTTTCACAAATGTACACATATGTCAAAACATTAAACTGTTTATGTTTATACAGTTTGTTATATGTCAACGATACTTCCATAAACCTGTTTTCAAAAAGAATGTAGCAGGTATTCAATATTTTTGGAAAGCATAAAGTGGAAAGAAATGAAAATCGATGTTGAAAGCAGAATCCTAAGAATGAACTGAAGTGGAAACCCTTTGTATCTTCCCTCCGTTAATAGCATATTTTTTTCTAAATGAGAGAATATAACTAGAAAAGGAGAAATAAGCTATCACAAATGAATGTCCCTCAGTATACAGTTGTAGGGCCTTTCAACCAAGGAAGAATCCCCTATAAGAAGCTTCTGCATTAGACAATTGCTACCCCAATATACAAATACAATTATATTGTGTCACAGTCCCCTAACAGTTGAATAATCCCTTTGAATTCATCTAAGAAACCTAGCCTAATTTCTTCTTTTTATGTCATCTTCACTTGCCACTAAACATATTGAACTTTTTCCCATCAATTTAGTTTGTTAAAAATTTTTTAAGAACGTAGGAATAGCCATACTAGATGTCCCCAGTCTGTGGATCTTGGATGGAAAATGCCTTTCTCAGGTTTACTCTGTCCTTTGTCTCCCAATTTTCCACTGAGATAAAAGAAAAATCACCATCTCCATGTCACTCATCTCCCTTGCTCTTTTCTTTGAAATCCAAAATTCCATCCATCATAATCAATTTTAGCATCATGCTAGTGTGTGAGTACATCCCCTTCTTTCACAAGCTGCTAGGGCTAGGAGTTTTCTGCAACATCACCCCTTCATGTACAAAACTATGATATAATTTTTGAAATAAAAGCACAGCAGGCACTTATGTTTAAATAAGTTAGACCCATGACTCACCTCATTTCCACCAACTGCCTTGGTTAAAATCACTGCAGAAGACACAGGCGGAGGCATGCAACCTACTGTCTGCAAACTGAAAAATAAAAGAAAATCCAACTATAAATAGTTTTTTAAAAATCATAGACCGCTTTCACTACATTCATTCTAAAATAGCAGAGCTGAGCAAATGAAAATAAGAGCATATTTATTGATGCACATGCCCTGTTGAATTTAGACAATTCTACACAATGCAATGTGGCTTACAAGATGCTGCAAAGGTACAGGTTCTAATCTCTTATGCTCTTCCATAGGCTTGAGTGAGTCTATTTTAAGTTATTTAAGCCCTTATCATACAATTCAAAAAGCAGTCAAGGAATAGTGAGTGCAGTCATTGAAAAGTAACCAAAATGGCTAATCATTTGGTAAGTGTATATAATCTTAGGTTATTTTTAGGTAAAGTAAAAAATACTTGCCCTACGTTTTTTTTGTAGGAAGTCTCTTGGTAAACTAAACCTTTAAAACTTACTTCCAAAGTTCAAAAATACTTAACAAGACACAAGCTTGTATCTTTGGATTACTTTCTATAAAACAGCAGTTTTCAAACTTTAATCTCATAAAAGACATTTGAATGTTGTAATAACATTATAGAAACAGGCATAACACAATCATTCTTGCATTCAGATTCTGTAGTAAATTCTAGTATCTATTCTCAATTTGGTTTTTACTAAATTACATGCACATGTCCAAGATCATGACAGGTTTTTTCTCTTAGGACAGAAAATAAATTGCATAACAAGCAAATGAAACTGTGAGTAGTAAACTTAAGTACTATAATTTTTTAAATTATTTCAAAATTCATATAGAATATACCTTCTGGAGAGAACAAGCAGCTGCTCTAAGTGGAAAGTGTATACAGGGCATAGAAGACATAGAGTATCTGACTTAGATTTTGAATGAGTATGATTACAGGTTACAGTTGACCACTCAACAATACAGATTTGAACTGTGAGGGCCCACTTATACATGAATTTCTTCCTCCTCTGCCACCCTTGAGACAGAAAGACCTCTTCCTCTTCTTTAATCCATTCAATTCGAAGATGACAAAAATGAAGACCTATATAATGATTCATTTCCACTTAATGAATAGTAAATATATTTTTCTTCCTTATAATTTTAATAGGTTTCTTTTCTCTAGCTTAATTGTAAGAATATAATACATAATACATGTGATATATAAAATATATGTTAATCAACTCTTTATGTTATAGGTAAGGCTTTCAGTCAACAGGCTCATAGTTAAGTTTTGGGGCAATCAAAAGCTATATGTGGATTTTCAACTGCATGGGCATTGGCACCTCTAAGTCCCACAATGTTCAAGGGTCAACTATATTTTTACTAATTTTTGTAAGAATATATATTATCTAAACTTTATGCAATGGATTTACATCAGCTCTGAAACAGGAAAAAAAAAATAAAAATGTTTAAACTCATTTTAATTGAAGCATAAGAAAACACATTTTATGAAATTTCCAGCTCAATTCCACTCAATATGGTCTTCTTTCCAGGTCTATTTTCCCAAAGGCTGCTAGAGCAGTCTGTCCTGTTATAAATTCATAATCTCTGAGCCTTCCTTAGAGTCCACTATCATCATCACTAATACTGAGCATCTGCCATTTGTAGTAGACATGAAACACTGTACGTACGCTCTCATTTATTCCTCGAAAGTTATATTTAAGATAAATGTTATCATTATTCCCATCTTACTGAAAACTGAAGTGAAGAATGAAGTTAAGTAACACAAAGCTACCTATCTGGGGTAAAACTTTCATGGGTCAAAGACATACCGAGGCCTCTCACTTCAGCTTCTCTATCTCCCCTACCCCCAATACTAGGACAGATCCTCTCAGGCATTTTCAATCTTTCTAGCTTTTTCATCCCTCCTCTTCTGGCCCCTTCCCTTCTATGTACAAAAAAGCAAAATTCTCATATCTTTAAAAAGACAAAAATTTTGCTTGAACCCAGGAGGCGGAGGTTGCAGTGAACCAAGATCACATCACTGCATTCCAGCTGGGCAACAGAGCAAGAAACCATCTCAAAAAAAAAAAGAAAAAAAGAAAAAAAGAAAAAAAATTGCCAACGATATATTGAATACATATATCTTCCATGGGTAAAATCCTACAGGAAGGAATTATACGAAAGAAGCAAAAACATTATTCCTGCCTTCAAGGAGCCAGAAGAGTCAATGCACAAATGTAGATAATTAATAGCAAAATGAGTGGTGCTGCCTCCTCAAGATACACCTACTTTTCTCACTGTGACTCATTTTTGACCTTTAAAAAGTACCTGCCTCCATGGCCCCACTGATCATTCTCTTTCTACTTCTCTGAAATGAGACTTCTGCTCCCTCTACTAGTAATAGTAACCTTAAAGTAACCAGGAATCTCCAAATCACCAAATCTGGCCTCTTTTTCCCCATATTCATTCTGCTTACATTCTTACTTCTCAGAGCACTTTAATGTTTAGCTTCCATCTTTTAAACCAGCCCATTATGGGTTGTTTGTTGTTGGTGGTGGGTGGTGGTGGGTTTTTTTTGTTTGTTTGTTTTTGCTGCCTCTCCTGCCATCTTTTCAATCTTATTTTCAACCTGTAGGAATACTTTCAAGTTTATATTTTTTAGCCCTAACTACAGTTCCCAAATTTGTAGCTGCCTATGACTGCCACCTTAAACTAAGCATGTCTAATACTGTATTTATATATTTGTTTGCCAAGTTTAATGAGATATAATTGACAAGCAAATATTGTATAAATTTATGGCATATAACATGATGTTTTGACATATATATATATATATATATACACACACACACACACACTGTGAAATTATTACCACAATCCAACTAATTAATGTATGTATCTACTCTCTTAGCAATTTTCTAGTTTATTTTATTAACTCTAATCACCATGCTGTACAACAGATCTCCAGAACGAATTCATATATTTTCTAAAAAATAAACTTCCCCTCTGAATTTACATATTTTTTGGTCAATGGGACCATTTTTTTCATAATAGTCCAGTTTGAAACTTTGAAGTTATACGTGACTCCACTTGCTCCTCAAAAATCAATCTGTCACTACAACTAACTTTCCATTCTCCTCCATGACTATTGCCAGCATCCCTATCCAGATGCTTCTCAACTAATCTGGACACTTACAAAGGCCTGTTCAATGTTCTCCCTACCTCACTCTGTCCCTTTACTATGCCAGATAAGGAGCACATGCTCAGAATATCTTTATTTCATCAACTTAGACACGATTCTGCAACCCCTTCAAGTTAACATACTAAGTATATACTTTCAAATTAGGGAGGAGAAGGGAAAAAACACTAAGCTAGGAAGAGCTTTCTCTAAGTCCATTAGGGTAAGTGTATACTCCTTTAAGTTCAACATCTTCAAGTCAAAATTGTCTGTATTATTTAGCACACTGAGATTACAAGCTGTCCAATTAATCTTCCTTAGTAGCCACTTTTTAACATGTTGTTATTCGCTTGTTTAGCATTTTTAACAGCTCTCTCTCCATCATCTATAGCTTCAAATGCAAACCCCTCAGCTCAGAAGTTCAGGTCTTCTGCAAGCTGACCCCATAGAAACAATTTATCTTTGTATCCTATTAATATCTCGTTTTTGAAATCTCTAAAAGTACCCAGTCTTTGCTGAACTACTTACCTACTTATTCTTAACTGATCACACCACTCATCTGACAAATCACATGGTGCCCCATTTTGGTGGTTACTAGGTTTCATATACATATATATATGTATGTATATGAAACCTAGCAACCTGTGTGTGTGTGTGTGTATATATGTATATCAATCCTACATAACCAACTAGGTTGGAAGTTCCCAGGAGACAATGAAAATGAGTAAATATATTTGTATTCCTCGAGTGCCCTACACATGGCAGATAATTCAGTAACTATCGGTTCTTGATATGCATAATACATTGTTGCTCTAAAATGATGTTATCATATTTACGTGGCATTATATACTTCTTCATGAAATTTGATATTCATTCTCTCAAACTAAATCTGGCCAAAAGAGCACTCTTGATTTCCACCATTCCTCCTTACCTAGTTTTCCCCCCTTAAGTAAATGATGCTACCAATTACCCAGTGGTTCATACCTAAAACCCAGAAGTCACCCTTGGTTCCTCTGTCCTCCTACATCCTCCCCACCCATCACTGCTGAAAGCTCTAACTTTAAAATCTATCTGGCGCACATTAATTTCTCTCTATTGAACTGCTACCTCACCACTACTCTCTGAATTAATTTCTCTCAGGCCCCTCTACTATCTCTTCTCCACATAGCAACCAGAAGAATCATTTGCAAACATGAATCAGACCACATCACTCCCTCATTTCAGTCCCTCCAATAACTACCTGTAGCACTCAGAATAAAATCCGAATGCTACACCATGGCCTATAAGGCTCTACATATCTCACTCCTGCCTACTTTTCTACTGCGAAGACAAGGTATTTTTCCTCTGCATCACCAGGCTCTGGCCTTCCTGGCTGCTTTACTGACTAAAAAACACAACAGGCTTGATCCTGCCCTACAGCCTTGTACATCCTGTTTTCTTTCTCTAAAACATTCTGCCTCCTGAACTCTGAAATCTAAATTAATCACCAGCCTGCCCACCCAACCACATTCACATACCTCACTGTTTTGCTCTTTTTACATCATCTATCTCTGTCTTCCTCATCTACTTACTTGTTTATTGATACGGCACCCCCAAGACTTCCCAACAAGCAAAACTAACTGGCATTTCCCTGTTGTTTCTCCAATATTTACAATAACTCCTGAAACAAAGTAGAAGCTATATAAATAATTTGAATCAGTGAATAAGTAATTTCAATTGATATCCCCAACATCATTGGTAAGTAAGCAGTAAAACTATGATTATCCTCCTTTTCTAGACGGGGAAACTGACATTAAAAACTATTTTAAAACTTTGCTGAAAGTCACATATAGCATATTAGGGATATGGTCAGAATTCAATCTTCAGGCTCGAAGTTCTAATAACTATTATATTAAACATAAAACAAAATAAAATGTAAACATTTATCCCACATATATAAATGTTTTTCTTTCTTACACATTTCTAAAACACACATTATACTCAGCCATTATCCAATTACATTGCTATCCAATTGACGTGCATACAGATCTTACATCTGCTAGTCCCTTCCATTTTTCTTCTAAGATCATTCTTTAAAATTCTCCAGAAAGTACCCATCCTAAAACCTTAGGATGAAGCATGAGGGTATATCTTAAGATTCTGTTAGTATGAACCACCTTGATGAAACATTATTGTTTTAAAGGAAAACGAAGATGTGTTTTTACACATAAGATAGTACACATAAGCCCTTTTGTATATAGTTGCCATAGAAACAATGTCTCCAGAGATGCCCCATTAAAAGTGGACTCACTTTTAAAGATTTAAACATACCCTTTTAAAAGCCATTCATTGATGGGTGTGATTGATAAAAGCTGAAGAAAAAGCCATATTGTTGCTGGGAAGAATGCAAGTGTGAAGATCTGAATAAAAAGATGCAGTTTTAAATGCACCAAAGCACTGGTCAGCTCCTGGAAAAATGAAGGAGACAAAATAAACAAAGGTAACAAAACTATTCCTGAAAGGAGATTGCTACTAAAATAACATCACATGAGTTAGTTTTTAATTTTGAGTTTTTTCATAGCAAAAATTTTTATCTATAAGTATATGCATATGAAACAGAATGCAAAAGAAAAAAGTTACTCATGATAGTTATAAAGCATTTTTGCATAAAGTTTCTTAAATATTATTTTTCTAGTTTCTTTAAAATATACAATATGCCCTCACAAATCAGATTTGTAAAATTCTGGACCAGGACTAAGCTAACTATATACTAGTATAGATTTGGGGATTGTTGAACAACATACATACATGTTTACCTACATAAAACAATAAATTTTTTCAAAAAAACTAATAATACCTATCACATTTCAACCAAATACAGTAATTAATCTCTATTCACTGCAACAAGGCTATAGGCCTCAATTTAACAAGATGTTACTAAATCTACAAATAATACATTAAAAAATATTTCCCTCAATGATAGTCTCTAACTCAGAATGGCATTTCCTTCCACAATCTACTCACTAGATTCTTTGTTAACATTAACTGAATACCAGCTTTATGCCATAATCTGAGCTTATCACTTTACATGTTATCTCACTTAATCCTCACAAGAAACCCCATTAAGTAGATACTATTATTCCTGTTTTACTGATGAAGAAATTGAAGTTGAGAGCTACTGTATGGTGAAGATCAGAACTAAAGCCCTTTCTGGCATGCTAGCAACTCCATGCCTGTTTCTCCCACTGCTGCTCCAAGGGAGTAAAAATGCACATTAAACATAACAAACCAGGCACATGTTACAAGGCTGACAACTAAAAAAGGGATAATTAGTTAACTTCTGGGGTTCAAATATATATAAACTAACAAATATTTGCATTTGAGTTTATATTATGTTGAAATAAAAACAAAATGGAAAACCAAAATAAAACAAAATTGGAAAGTAGTAGAAAAACTATATTCCTTTAAAACAAGCAAGTGATCATTAAAGCATATTCAACTATGCCAGAGTCACTGCTTGTAAGTATAGAACTGTAATGGCCCCCTTGTTCAAGTAAGATGTTAGGAGATCCTCAGCCTCAGAGACATTAGCCAAAGTTTATCAGCTTAATCAACAGTACGTTAATGCAGACTCATTGGCTCTACCACATTCTGAGATTAATCTCATCACTTTCCACTGTCTATCTCCCTGTGTGGAGATAAACAAAGCAGTTCCTTCCTGTTAGGTCACAAGACATCCCTAAATGACATCTAAAGAATTTCTGGTAATCTGAGTCTAATTTGGGACCACTGGAAAACACAGCCTACCAGAAGTCACATTTGGTTCTGGGATCAGACCTAAGAGAAAGCAAGCCATCCTTACAGTGAATCAGAACTCTTAGAGCTCCATTCCAGAGAAAACTTGAGCACCAGTAGTTCAGAGAATTCTCAACAGTCTTGAAGCTAAATCTCATTTAAATATACTCAGAGCCATTTGATAAACACTAAACAAATATTAGTATTTTTATTACTTTTTTTTTTTTTTTGAGATGGTATTTCACTCTTGTCATCCAGGTTGGGGTGCAATGGTGTGATCTTGGCTCACTGAGACCTCTACCTCCTGAGTTCAAGTGATTCTCCTGCCTCAATCTCCCAGGTAGCTGGGATTACAGGTGCCCACCACCATGCCAGGCTAATTTTTGTGTTTTTAGTAGAGATGGGGTTTTGCCATGTTGGCCAGGCTGTTGGTCTCAAACTCCTGACCTCAGATGATCCACTCACATCGGCCTCCCAAAGTGCTGGGATTACAGGCATCAGCCACTGCACTCAGCCTGCATATATTTTTGATAGGAGTAAAAATTGACATAACTTTTCTGAAAATGAATTTGGTAATATATATCAAGGACTACAGAATTCATATTCTTAGACCCCAGAACTTTATGACTAGGAATTTAGCCTAAAGATATACAAAATCGTTGTAAACATTTACATACAAAATTGATTACCACAGCATTATCTATTAGAGCAAAATCTGAAAACAAATGTCCAAAAATAAGAGAATCATTTAAAAAGTTAAAATGTAATTGGAGTGTTATGAGTCATTAAATACCTTGTTGATGAGGATGCAGATGTACAGAATCTCTCTCCTACATTATCAATAGGTATATAAATTGACATAACCTACAGAGAGCAATCTGGCAACTCATTCCTTCATTTAAGTAATATTACTGAGCATCTGGCACCATTCTAGGTACTTGGAATATCTGTAACAACTTCAACTACGTAGATCATTTGACCCAGCAATTCCACTTGTAGGAATTTATCCTTTGCATATGTTTCCAAATATGGGAAATAACATATTTTTAGGTTATCCTTTGCAACATGTTTGTAACAGCAAAATCTTGTAAATTAACTAAATGTTCATCAATACAGGACAACGAAAATACACCAGGACACATCCGTGCAACAGAATACTATTTGGTGTAAAAAAAAAAAAAAAAAAAAAAAAAATGGAGTCCTTTATGTGTTGAGGGGAAACAATGTACAAGATATACCTTTTAAGTAAAATAAGGTAAGGTGCCAAACAGTATGAAATACAATTTGTAGGGGTGTGGAATATGCAATTGTATGTTTTACAAAGAATATCTCTGGAAAGGTACACAGAAATTGTTAACATTGTTTGTCTCCAGAGAAGAGAACTGGATAGCTGGTGGAAGAGTGAAAAAAAGACTTATACATCTCTTTGTATCCTTTAATTCTGAACTATGTGAATAAATCGTATGCTCATAAGGGTAAATAAAATATACATTTTTGTCATATAAAGAAAATTTAAATATTAATATTAAATTATATTAAAAGTATAAATGTTACAAAAAAATTAAGAATACATTTGTATATGTGTATAGGTCTGCAATATCTATATATATACATACTTATATTCACATTTTTATTTTTAAAATATTATGTATACAAAACACATTTTTAAAAAGGATAAAAAGTGGGTGTTAATAGCAAGTATTTTTAATCTTTCTAATCTTTCTACAATAAGTAAATACCACTTTCATTACAACAGAAACAAGTTATAAAAACTAAAATGTGATTAGAAAATATTGCTGACCTAATAAATGACAATTAGAAATTGGCATTGCATCGGAATGATAGTAAAGAACCCAGCAAAATGAGCCACAACAACCAACCATGTTGGCTCATGAGGGGCCTCTTAACAATAGGGAAGTGCTACTGAGAAAGATTTTCAAGACTGTCACAAAATCCCAGAGTCATATATTTTTCATATCTTCTTCATACCGCCATAAAGATAAAATAAGGTAACAACAGGAAAGAAAAAGCAAGTAAACCCTATAAATTCCAAAATAGTTATTATTCTGTACATACCCCTGTAAAATTTGGGCCACAGAGTCAAATAAATGCCATCATGAATAATCAAAAAGTTGATTCTGCATCATAGTTTGTTTATTCATATGTAATATAGGTCAAAATCCATTAAAATAAACTTAAGAAGACATTCCACCTCATGTACTGATTATGCCAGAGTTTCACTGACAGCATCAAGCACTGCTTAAAACAGGGCTCTGATTGGGACGTAAAAATATTTCCATTAGATACCGATTTATCTTGCAACCCTTTATCTGGCCTTCATCTCGTTCATTTGCTGAGAGTCAGGCTCATAGCTCTGTGCTTGAAACAAACAGAGTGAATATGAAGTTTAGAGTTTGCTATATTTGCTTTTCTGCTAACAGGAAAAAAATAAAAACTTGTAATTGTAATTAATAATTTGCTAATAGGATAAAAATAATAATTTCGTTGAAAAACAAAGAAAAACCTGCATCTTCTGCCCTACTCAGGACCCTTTTTCAGTCTCTGAGTCTCCTGCGCTCCTTTTCCATTCCCAGCACAGTGCCTTGTAGCCACAGGCACTTAACTGATATTTGTTCAAACGAATTCACCCTGCCACAGTTGGTTAAGTAACAAATCCTCCCAGACTATAGGTTTGAAGTGAACTAAATATGAATATTAAACGTGACCGTATTTCACTTCGATAAAACAAAATTTCAAAAAACTAGAAATCAACAGTCATAAAACTGAAGACTCAGCATTGTATCAGCACAGAGGCCTTTAAAATTTTGACAAATTAGTAAAACGAATTTTAGAATACACATCATTAAATCAATGTATGATTAATACAATAAATGTTCAATATAAATCAAACTTGAATGGGACCAACACAAATGCTTTCAAATAAACCAAGTCAATAATAATTCACTGTCTCCTGTGTGCAAAAAGGAACTATTTTAGGACCTAATAAGATACACAAATTGTAATCCCTACTGAAATAAATTTAGGATTATTAACTAGTAAACAAATATGACTGCTACCACCTAAATTACAAGTTACCCATGAAATTAGTAGAGTTTAGAGGTGGTTTAATATTACACAATGGTACAATCCAGGACATCTTAAGTTAAATGGCTTTTGAAAATGATATTAGGTTGTATTCATTTGAAAAGGGCTTTTGATGGAAGAAATGCTTTTTATTGCTGCTTAGATACCATGATAAAGCAAGAGATCAAGGCATTTCATTAGATCCAAATTAGCTGGATGACTCTGAAGATTTCTTAGGTGCTTACAAAAGAAGTCAGTCCTCAGAAAAATGCTGACAGCTGTGACATTCTTCCTGCTTCAACTCCTGCATCCCACAAAGTTGGCTGCTTTACAGAATAGCCTTAAGTAAGAAGCTAAAGAGTGAGAGAAATCAAGTTGCTTTCTGGATTTCCCATGGCACAGTAACAGCTGTAGACATTAAGCAGCCTCCAGGGACAGTTAGAGCAACGTCCCAAGTAAAGGACTTGGGTTAGGAAGCTACTCCACCAAGAGCACTAGCCAAGGCCAGCAGGAAGACCTCCAAACAAGATCAGTCCGACACTACGGTAGTGGCGAATACCTTTCTGTATCACTGCGCCCCACATTTGAGAACCAATATCAGAATTCATACGTTGACAGAAAAAAAAAAAAAAAAAAGCCTGTGCCCTATAAATAGTAATCATGGTCCTCTCATATCAATATTGTTTACCAAAATTGGAATTTGACGTACTAGAAAATCTCATCCCGTGTCAGTTATTTTCAGAAGAGCAAGTAATCAGAGAAAATATTTACAACTCTTGAGACACAATTTATCAGTTATAGACACTACACAATTATCCTATGTATATCAAAAAACACCCTAATGAGGCAGGGCGCGGTGGCTTACACCTGTAATCCCAACACTTTGGGAGGCCGAAGTGGGTAGATCATTTGAAGTCAGGAGTTCAAAACCAGCCTGGCCAATGTAGTGAAACCCAGCCTCTACTAAAAATACAAAAATTAGCTGGGCATGGTGGTGGGCACCTGTAGTCCCAGCTACTTGGGAAACTGAGGCATAAGAATCACTTGAAGCCAGGAGGCAGAGGATGCAGTGAGCCGAGATCATGCTACCACACTCCAGCCTAAGTGACAAAGCAAGACTCTGTCTCAAAAAAAAAAAAAAAAAAACAATAAAAAGATTTATACCAACCTCAACCTGATGGCTACAGAATACATAAATTTAGTAAAGTCATGTTTTATTCCACATTGCTATGGGGGTGATCTAAGAAGGAGATAACTAAATTTAGTCATCATTCAAATCACTCTTAAAATAAATAAAGGTGAGACATGATGCTGGACCAGAATTTTAAGTTTTAAAGCCATTTCCAAAAACAAAAAACTTACTTACAGTGAAATATTCCCATCCACGTAAGAACAGGATTTTATAATGATAGTTTTATGTAATTTCTTCAAGAGCAAATGGGTACTTTCTCCACTTTTCCTTCCATTGTAAGTCAAAAGAGAATCATAAATTCTACTCATTCCTCTTTCACACATAAATGTAAAAATGTCTGGATTTCTTTACTTCTAAGAGAATCCCATGTCCAGTGAAACCTGAATCAGTAAATAACACTATATATATATGGGTGTGGTGTGTGTCTGTGTGTGTGTGTATATATATACATATATATATGTGTGTATGTATATATATACACACACACACACACACACACACACACACACAGACTCGTATGTATATGTGTGGGTGCATACGATAGATATGCTAAGGAACAATAAACTTTTCTAAATAAAAATTAGTTAAAAGTTATGACAAATTAAGCATTATTTGAACAGCATGAGTCCTGAGAACCAAAGATGATCCACCAAAGTATGGAAACCAAACTAAACATCAAGAGCTCAAATGTGCCCAGGCATAGCAGGCACCACTGCAGTTACCACCATAAGCTGAGGAAGAACTAAAGTAGAATAGATACTTCAGTTCAGCTGCCGTATTAAGAACATACTCATTACAACCACATCCTCAGGGTCCATGCTGCTCAACTATACAGTTTTTATAATACACTTATGCAGGAAAGAAACACAAGTCCTTTGCTGACCAAGTTATCTTCTGCTATAGCAAACCCTTCAGATTATAGCTATAAATGGTATTACCAAAGGATTCTGAAATTTCAGGTAAGTTCAAATTAAATTTTTCTCCCTGCTTTTCATGTGTCCCATAGGTGACAGTACCTCTGTTTTCAATGATAGTCCACTGTTAAAGAATATTGTTGCAACAGCAATGTAGGATACAGTTATTTCTGGCTTCAATGGTCCTAAAAAGAAAAAAAAAATGAGTTATTGTTAGGAAAGAATTTCCGTAGATAACTTAGCACAAAAGAAGACTCTATTTGTTCATGCCTGTAATCCCAGCCATTTGGGAGGCCAAGGTGAGTAGATCACTTGAGGCCAGGAGTTCAAAACCAGCCTGGCCAACATGGCAAAACCCAGTCTCTACTAAAAATACAAAAATTAGCCAGGCATGGTGGTGTATGCCTATAATCCCAGCTCCTTGGGAGACTGAGTAGGAGGATTACCTAAGCCCAGGAGGTAGAGGTTGCAGTGAGCCTAGATCACACCACTGCACTCCAGCCTGGGCAGCAAAGTGAAACTCTGTCTCAGAATAATCATCATCATTATCTACTGCAGAAAAAATGGTACTTTAGATATCAGTGTCACCCCTACTGTCCGATTGTCCCAACAGAAGTAAGCATTTGTGTGATGCAGCCCAACTCCAGAGAGCATTTTCCAGAGGGCAAGGACCATCGCTGTCTGGCTCAGCTCAGTATCCTCAGACCAGAAGAATAAAGAAGCACACAGGACAGCACGTGAGCAACATCCTTCAGTATAGGTCCTAACTATATCTATCATGGTATCAGCACTTATATGACAATCAAAATATCCCCAAGCCCAGAGAAGAGAATCAACTGAAGAGGTCCCCTTCTCTTTAGCAAATATTATTTCATTTCTTCTAGGATACCAGAAACAAAAGCTTGTAATCACGCATGCATTCAGTTCTGCCCAAGAGTGTTCATCATACAAATCCTTACTGAGCACTTGCTATGTGAATGATAATGCATATAAAGTACTTATTAATATATTGCCATGCCCATAATTATTATTAAATTGTGCGAGGCCCCAGAGATACATGGTGACCCAGCCAGGCCTGGTCCTTGCCTTCCAGGAAATCCTCTTCGGAGTTAGGCTGGCAGCATTCAAATGCGTTAACACTGTGAGAACAATAGTTAAAACTATCATTTGTGAGCTGATTTAAGTATCATTTGTGACTGTACACAATTGTCTTAAAGACCTAATGTGCTAACAAAGAACAAAATTCTTTAAAAAGATGCAGACCTGAGAAAATGATATTTTATACCTGCATACCAATGGTTCTCCAGCAGTGGCAATCTTGCCCTCCATGGACATATGGCAATGTTTAGAAATGTTTTTTGGTTGTCATAACTTGGGGGATAGGGTATACTACTTGTTAGTATAGATCAAGTGGGTAGAGATCAAGAATTCTATTAAACATCTTAGAAGACATAGAACAGCCCCTCCAACAACAAAAATTATCATGTTCAAAATGTCAATGTGCCAAGGCTGAGAAATCCTGGTATATGGCAACATTTAAAAATCTAATATCATCTCATATTTGGCATTCTATTCAGTCCTCTTGTACTACATTGAGTAGTGTCCCCCTACTCCCAAAATCCATGCTCACCCAGAACCTACGGATGTGACATTTTTGGAAATAGGGTCTTTGCACACGTAATCAAGTTAAGATGCAGACTTATTGGATTAGGAAGGTCATTAATCCAATAGCCTATTCTTAAAAGATGGAAATTTGGACACAGACACATGCACAGGGAAGACAGCCATGTGATGACAAAGGTGGACACTGGAGATACAGTGCCACAAGCCAAGGAATCGCTGGCAACCACCACAAGCTGGAATACGCAAAGAAGGATTCTTTCCCAGATGTCATTTGGGGGACATCTTGACCTCAGACTTCTGGCCTCTAGAACTGTGAGAGAACAAATTACCTGGTTCATGGTAATTTGTTGTGGCAGCCCTAAGAAACTAATACACCCCCTTAAGCAAAACAACACGACAACAATCATGGCTTCTCCATGGTCTGAAACCCTCCATTTGCTCAATAAATGGACAGGAAACCAAGCTCAGGAAATAGCACTACACATATATATATATATATATATGGAGAGAGAGAGAGAGAGAGAGAGAGAGAGAGAGAGAGAGAGAAGACCTACTACGTCTTAGGCATTTGTAGCACAACAATGAATAAAAGAAACAAAGATTTCTTCAAATGCTGCAATAAATTATTTAACATGCCTGGCATTTACACAAATCATTTTGCTGAGATCTGAGAAAAGGGAGGAAAAGGGAGAAGGCAAGTGCAAAAGGCATCACATTTGGGGGCAGTAAAGACTGTTCAAAAACTTAAAAAGAGGTACATTATACTTGTAAGTGAATCTGTCTCAGGAGCTCACACAAGTAATATTTCTTCAACAGCTATGCAGGGTGATTCAGGAGCAGATTTTAAGGTCAAGGAATCTGGCTTGCTTGGGAAGTAGAAGTTTCCCAAGAATTTTAAATACCCTGCCTTTTAAAATTCACATCATTTTAATTTTCTTCCAATCCTTTGGTTTTTATGAGACCTTATGCTTGTCCATCATGGTTCCATCCACAGTGGTGCCTCCAAATTTTCTAGATAAGAGGGGTCAGAGTTAGCATATATGGTGGCAAATGAGAGACTGGGGACATGTCCAAAGACGCGTCTCCACAGCAAACCTGAAACATTTATTTGGATTGCGTAATTATCTGGGGTAGCTAAATACAAGGTATACTGTCTTTTGTATTAGATGCACATCTAAATAACTCTAATCCATGAAAGGTCATATTAAGGATATTCCAGTGCTACCTACAATGTACCTGTAAGAAGAAAAGAGGAATTAATTTAGGGAAACCCAAGGCCCGTCTGAGACAGAGTCAACTGAGGGGCTGAAACAAGTAGCTCAAGTAGGGCATGCAGAGCTACAAGTCACCAGGGCTGAAATAAAAACTTGGTAAATATTTGCAAGAGGTGAGAGTTGAAACTGAAATATAAAAATGGTATGTGTCCCCTCCATAAGCCAATAATTATATCCTCCAAGTCACCAAAATAATCATATTGGATACTAAGATGGCTACAAAGCTCAAACTGGAAATAGGTTTTTACTTTTCCTTTAAACAAAAATGTTTATCAGCAAAAATGAAAGGGGGTAGCACAATCAAAAGAAAAAATGGTCATAATAATGAAGCAATTTGGGGGCTCGAAAACCCATGCTTTTTAATGGGAGGAAAAAATAAAATGTTAATGAAATACTTAAGAATGCAAGGAACTATTACTATTTTCACAAAAGCCATTCACCACTGAAGTAAATTTCACTTCCAAACCTAATCTAAGATCTTTTAAGGTATTCATGTTAATATACTTAAGCTTATAGCATGTTTTCGGTTATGTTTTTTTTTTTAGTGGAAAACTGAAGCAGTTTCCTTTTTAGGGTTAGTGTCATAAATGGTAATAAGTTAAGATGCAGGTAGAAATGAGAACTTACTCTGTAACTTCCAAAGAAGTAAACATTTGTCTTCCCAAGAATGAACAGCAGTGTTGAAGTCCCATAAACTCTATGGTATACAATAGCTCAGGGTTTCCTTAGGCCACACTGGGACAGATTGTCAACACTTCAGAATCTACATATTTACATCTACTATAACTTTTTATTTTCAAACTTCTTCTGTATATATTTAAAAATAAAATATAACTGAGTAAGAACAAGAGCTAAGAATTCAATTATCCAAGCTAGTGTGTATTACGCCACTACCCATTTGGAAAGTCATTCAACTTCTCTAATTTTAAGGTTCCCACATCTATAAATTTTCTGCTATACTAACTCACCAACTGACTGTAAAAATTTAGGGGGGGGTGGTTGGGGAGGAGTCAGACCATACATATGTGCAATAATTTAAGTTTAGAAGTCTTACACTTAAAAGTAGACTGTAGTCATTAAGGTATCAATCCAGGTAAAGGTGAAGTGAGCATCTTAATAGCAAACTTTTCCTATTTAAAAGTATATCTAAAGATTGTTTACTTGAAAATTATACAGTCAATATGAATGCATTAAAAATCAGATTTTCAGTGTACAAAGGCCATAAATGGAGCCTTTTCACTAAAAGTTATAAGTCAAAAAAGGTGTTTTAGACCATTCCAAAGAGCAGGACATGACAAAAACACTTTCAGCAGCCATTCCTCTCCTTATTCCTAGATTTTTTTATTTTAACTAGTGGCATGAGATGGTCATTTGGTATTATTTGGGGGTTTGTTTTTACTTAGGAGGCTATACAAGTGGGAAAATGCATTAAGAGCTCAACAGTGGCTTGAGTTCAGACCAGCCTGGGCAACACAGGGAGATCCCCATCTCTACAAAAAATAAAAATTATTGGGTGTAGTGGCACATGTCTGTGGTCCCAGCTACTTGAAGGCTGAACTGAGAGAACTCCTTGGACTCAGGAGGCTGAAATGGCAGTGAGCCATGATCTCACTGCTGCACTCCAGCCTGGGTGACCGAGGGAGACCCCCCATCTCAAACAAAACCAGAAGTATCAATGACTTAGCCTGATAAGCTGTAAAGAAAATTCCAAACAATTGTTTAACTTATGTTTTTAGAAAAAGTATCTTTTCCATATGAACAACTATCAAAGAAATCATGAGCGCATTGTTAAATAGTAACTGATTTTACTCTGCTCCTTTGCATTAAAAAGCATGGCATGGAAAACGTCTTTATTACAGTCAGTCTTTCCTTATAATGTTTATTCATTTTAATAATTTTTTTTTGCCAGAACCATTAGTATAGATTTTGCAGCTGGTGTGAAATAAGGGGAAGTCTTGGTCTCGAATAGTTCCTCTTCCATAAGCTAGCCACCTTAACATAGAGTGAGTCACCTGGCATCAAGCCTCAGTATCTTCAACTGTAAAAGAAGCATGTTGGCTTAAAACACTTTAAATATTCCCTTCCCACTCTTAACATTCAATTGTAATTTTAAAAAGGAACGAATTATCCTACTTTAATGTAGGATTAAGGACTAGGTAAATTAGTCCTTAAAGACATTAAAGACATAAGGACTAGTGAAAATGGGAAACGGCATTTCTATGATACAATTATGTACCAAAATGTTAATAAGCAGAGTCCATGGAACAAATAAACTTGCAGAATCTATCTCATACATGCCATGGCAGAAAAGCCCCACGGAAATGATTCAGCATTCAACACCTTTCTTCCCGCAGAGTATTTGGAAATGTAAAGTAAAAGATACTTTGCCAAACAGCCCCTGCAGATTTAAAGTTAAAGATCATACATCATCTGGAATTTCACCTCAAAACTGAGCAAATAAGATATCTAACACCAGAAGCTATAGCTAGAAGAGTGCCTTGCAGATCATGCAAAGGTACTCTAGGTCTTACTATTCCTGTAGCTCCAGGGATGCGGGCGGGGTCTTCATTTGACTAACCTGATCTTCACAAGAGTTTCCCGAAAGTTCACAGAGCAGCCTTGTTAAAGAAGAAACTGTTACCATCAGAGGGAGAAATCACCAGGAATAACTGCTTTATTCTCATAGTTACACATTCTACACATTTTGTTCTAAGTTAAATACAGAAGAACAAAATTTTAAAATGAACAAAAAAGCCTTCAACTCCACAATTTTAGTTTAAATAATTCCTTTTAAAATGTTCCTGGAAGCTACTTCTAAACAGAGGAATCCGGTGAGGTTAAGGGGAGAAGGGACCACTACTGTTCTCCTGAGAGATCATTTCATTCATTTCCATCATGTTTTAGCAGAACGATACCAATAACTTCAAATATCCTCCTGAGAAATTCCTACTATGAAAAGATCGTGCCTGTTCAGCTTTGTCCTTATTTGCTCCGGTTGTATGACTTAGGTATTAAACCGGTCAATAAGCTTGGAAACTGACAAACAAGGTCAAAAACAATCGCACTGAATAAATTCAATGTTTAAAGATTGTCTAAAGGTGTGGAGGGTGGGGCATAAAAAACTAGTATTTCTAATGTTCCCACCAGTGCCCATCGCCCCCAGTACAAAGCTCCCACTATTCAGAGATTTAAGTATGCTTTCAGTCCATCTACACTTCCTTGCCAAAATACACACTACACTACACATAGTCTAACACAGTCTGTATCTGTGCTAGCACAGAACTGAATCCCGGCAGCACACGGAAGTAGCGCCCTGTAATGAAAGAGTGCAACGTGTCAGTCGGCTTGGGAGTTTCTGGAGCGTCAGGAACTACAGCAAATCATCACTCTCCAACATGTGGGCCATAAAATCTGAGTTGGGAGCGGAGGTGTCCCTTTTCCTTGTTTTTCCTCCACTTTTTTTTTTTAATGTGGGGGCGGGCTGGACTCGAAAGTAGACTGGATAATGAGGTCCACTCCAAGATAGATAAGAAACTCTTGGCAACCTAGAGTCCCTTGGGATAGGATGCTACTTTGAAGGCAAGAGGAGTAAGTTTCATTCTCTGTAACCTCACTTCTTAACACTGAGGATAGTCATTGTCTGCGGAAAAGACTACCTGCACTCAAATTCCTTTGCCCCGTTCCTAATTACAAGTTCCCTCTGGGGTTGGTAAATTAGAAAATCAGCAAAAGGGCCAAAGGCTGGTCAGTGCCCCTGAGACTGGCAAGCGCTTGCAATGAGGGTTGCCCCACCTTTCCAAGACTCACAAATGAGTTCTGAAGTGGGAGCCGCGGTGGAGCACGCAGAGGTGCCGCACTTACCCCCATTCACCCCTATGGACGGCTCCAGTTTAGCTCCGGCGATCGCCAGTACTATTCCGATCATGAACCAGTCTTTCCTCATTCTCTCCAGCAGCCTCATATTTGTTAGGGTGGGTGGGTTTTGTTTATTTGTTTGGCTTTTTTTCTTTTCAAGCTGCGATCACCTAATCCCTGGAGCGTCTCCACACTTTCCTTGGTCCCTCCAGACATGCAGCAGAGCAAGTCAAATTGCCACTTGTAAACTAAAGACCTGGGGGTTGCTCCGGCGGCTTTGAGGAGGGTTGGGAGTAGTAGTATCCAGTGACAGGAAAGTCTCACTGAGCGCCGCCATCACTACCACGCGCCTCCGAATACACGCGCACAAACGCACCCAGCACCTCTAGCCGAGGGCTCGCAGGTGCAAATGCTTTGAAACGAACTTTGACCAGGCCGAGGAACGGAGGCAATCGGGCAAGGGAAACTGGCCGCCGGATGGGACTGACAAACCCACCGCTGCCGGGACCTGCGGAACCTTCTGAATGACGTGGGGTAGGGAGAGCGTCTTAGGCGCCACAGCCTCCCAGCCTCATTGATTGTCCCTCTCCAACAAACCTTTAGGCACAGCCACCCACGCTTCTGGAGCATATCTCCATGGAGAGATCCTCTTTTGCTCTGCTATGGCCCCGCGGGCAGGATTGGAGTGTGCTTGGGGCCAGGGATTTCTCCTTTGAAGCTGCGGCAGCGAGGTGCAAGTTTTGAGGCGCGCTTCTTCGGGGCATTACGGCGCCTCCCAGACGCCAGTGCTGACGTCTGCGCGGGGGAGGGGAGGCCACTCCGGGTCTCGGAGTTCCCTACCCGAGCAGCCCGAGTTAGACGCGTCTGCGCGGGAAAGTGGCTCGCTGGTGGGCAGGGAGCCTTAGCCCTGGCTGTGGGGTGGTAATCCGGCGCCGGACAGACGCGCACGTTCGCAGGACCCCAGCATTCCGGCGTCCGCTGCAACCCAAGGAAAATGGGCCGGACCTTGCCAGGTCGCTCGCCTGTGGGAGGGCGTTTGGCCCAGATCCCCTTCCCTCCGCCGCCCACACCTGTCCCGGGACTGGGGAGGACTGCGGGGATCTGGGCAAATCTGCCTTTGCAGGCGGAGAGTGAGAGCGCAGGTCTCCTCCCCACCAGCGAAACTACCCGCGGGCGGAGTGGGGTCTACTTTGTCGAGTGCCAGGGCGGGCTGGTGCCCGCTCTCGCTGGACCCCACGGCTGATCTACGCAAGCCACAGGAAGACTCTGGGAAGAGGGGCGGGGATTCCAAAGCAGAAGTGGTGGGGGGTTGAGTCTGAGAAGTTGGGGAGTTCAGCCTTCCATTGCCACTGAGTGCTGGTTCTATCCTCCAGTTTCTTCCCTGAAATGTCTCGTAGCAACCAGTGACATTGGTGGTTTACAGGAATTGAGCTGTTTTAACTATACAGCTGTTCATAAATGGACCCTGCAAGAGCATGAACTCACCTGTATCATTCATCCAAATGAAGAATGAAAGAAAGCAGTATGTGACATTTTGAAATAACCTGGCATCTGCCAGTTAAATAGTTAAAAATGGAACTTAAGGTTTGGAAGAGATTGTTTTGTGATGCCAGACTTTAATTCTGAATGTATTCAAAGCTGGAAAGACACTTGTCATGTCATTTCCTCTATTCATTTTTGCTTTATCTTGATGGCACGACTTCTAGAAACTAAGCCACTTTAAGCAATTGTGCTCCCAGTTGTAGGTTACATAGTACCACGTGTCATCTAATTATACATCAGGCAACATGAAAAAAAATTAATTTCAAGATAAAAAGAACTTAACAGGAAGACATAGATGACATTAAACAGTTTGCTCTGAAATGAGAGAGGCATATGAAATATGATAAAATTTGATGTTAATTGTCAGGCATTCAGAAGATAAGTGAAGATAAATGAAAGATAGTTTACAACATAATTATTTTCTTATAGTAAATTCTTAGTAGGTTAAAGAGTCATATGTCTCAGTCATTGAAGGGATAGTTTTGTGTTAAAACATCATTAAACATTAACTTTACAGAAATTGAGCTGTTTTAACTTTACAGCTGTTCACAAATTGTTTACTAAGACCTCTTTGATCTGTTTAGAACAGAATCTAACTCAGAGATTTTTTTGTTTTGTTTTTAATAGTACTTAGAGGAAAAAAATAGTGTGTCACGAGTTCTATTCTGTTAAGGCCTGTATTTGTTTGCTGTGGCTGCTGAAACAAATACTCGAAATTGGTTGCCTTCAAACAACAGAAATGTATTCTCTCACAATTCTGGAGGACGGAAGTCCAAAATCAAGATTTTGGCAAGGCCACACTCCCTCTGAAGGCTCTAGGTCTTTGCATATATAGTAAGATGAGGTTATGCTCGATTAAAATGGATCCTAAATCCAGTGACTGGTATCCTTATAGGAATGTCATGTGAAGGCACAGGAGAGACAGAGGAGACCCCATGTGAAGATGGAAGCAGAAGTTAAAGTGATGTGTCAGCAAGCCAAAGAATGCCGAGGATTTCCAGCAACCACCAGAAGCTAGGAGAGGCATGAAACAGATTTTTTTTTTTCTCTCAGTGCTTCTAGAAGCAACAAACCCCGCTGACACCTTGATTTTAGACTTCTAGCCTTCTGAAATAGAAGAAAATAAATGGTGGTTATCCTAAGCCATTCAGTTTGCAGTACTTTGTTATAGTAGCTCAGAGAAATGAACACAGCAGCATTCACAGCCTCCAGAGTTTTGATGTGAATTTGTCTTTGATGTGGCCACCACTAACCCCACTATAAGACACATCTCTGCCTTCTCTTTCTTCCAATACTCTCTTTATTTACTCTTCCATCTCACTCATTTTTTCTGTTATTTCTTTTTCTTTCCACTGCTTCTCACCTTAGTTTTTTTTTTCTTTACCTCTGCCACTTGACCAGACACCATCCCAACCAAAATGGGCACATAAAAGCAAAGTTCTTTAAAAGACACAATAAACTTTGCTTATTCAATACGTATTAAATTTTTTTATTGAAAACATATGAAATATGCCCTTCAGTGTATGCCAGGCATGTGCCAGATACTGAGCATTCAATGGTGAGCCAAAAAGACACAAAACTTGCTTTAATGGAGCTTATAATCTGGTGCAGGAAACAGATGCAAACAGCTTGTGCTTTATGGAAGGAAAATGGCAGGATATTGAGAGTAGTTTAGATTGGAGAAAACAGGCAACCCTGAGATCTGAAGAGTGAACAAACATGTGGGTTGCTCAGGCAGGATGAACTTGACACTTCTTGGAATTTAAAAACCAGTGTAACTAGACCAGTCAGTGAAGGGAGAGTGATAGGAGAAAGATGAAAACCTGGGTAGGGTGCAGACTATATGAGACTTCTCATGTTGCGGTATGTTGTGGACCGTCCGGGACGGGTAGGCACGTCTGCCCGGGGGTCTCTCGACCTGCAAGAGGGTCCCAATACCTGGAAGAGGGAGTGCATCTGGAAAAATAATAAAGACAGAGAGAGAGAAAGCGAGGCGTCTGGAGGGCTGATAGGCTGTGCCTAAACAGCAAATTTTATTTTTCAAAGGCCAGGAATAAATACACTTTCTTGGCTCTGGTTTACGTCATAGTAAGAGGAATGTAAATGTATGCCTCACATAGCCTATACAATAGAGAAGTCAGGTATGCGATCAATGGTTGTAAAAAGTAACAAAATTTTCTACAATCACAAAGTTTGTTTGCATCCAAACATTATTCACAAAGCTTGTTTATATCCAAACATTATTCAGGAGACTTGTTTATATCCAAACATTGTTCCTCCTGGCTGCAGGTATCTCTGGTTTGACCTTGTTTTAGAACTGAGATGTGAAAAGGTTTTTTGGTTTTGCTCATCAGAATATCTTTTAATCGGATTCTCTTTTGTCTACTCCTGACTCAACTTAACTCAACTTCCCCATTCAGGAATCTCTGAGTCAGGAATCAAAGCCATCCTTTATGGTGGCATTTTTCTTTGCAAATATCGACAGTTAAACCATTATCTAGGGTACAAGGCAGTCTTGTTAGGTTTAAGCTTATTCTTAAAGTCATAAAAAGGTCATAGCAGGAACCGGTTGCTGGTAGGGGGTTACTCGGTCTAGCAGCAACGCATAGTTTTAGGCCCAAACGATATTGTGGTTGATATTAGAAACTGATCATTCATCTTTCAGTTCCTATATTTCTGGATAGCTCGACTGCCTCCAGTAGGAAACTGTGTTTGGGATCAAACTCACCATATAGTGAGACTCACGCCTTTGAGGGGGTCTCACACGGGAGTGTTCCCCACAGCGGTAAAGGATTTAGCTTCAATTAAAGACTAGAAAGTCACAGAAGGATTTTAAGCTAGCAAGTGTCATGCTTGGTCTTGCTGAAGGGATTGTCTTAGAAGCAGTGTCTGGACAAATAGTTCGGGAAGTGACTATGTTAGTGGAGCTGGGAAAGGAAATTATTACAAAAACTATTAAACAGGAAAAATAAACTACCAGTCATCTGTAGGGGAATAGGAAGGAAGTAGAAAATGACTCCCAGGAATTTGTTTGGCAGATAGGTACTGGTGCCCTTGTTTTAGCCAACAAATCTGCAATGTAAATTTGGGGCATAGATTTAAAATTCAGTTTTGTATGTCTGGAATTCAGGGATGACTGGAGTGTGTCAATAGAACTGTCCAGAATGCAGGCAAAATGGGATCTTGATCTCATGAGGATGGAGTTGGCTCAAACTGTATCTCTGGGATTCTTCAACAACAAATTATGGAAGCCATAGGCATTAATGTAGTAGATATCTATTTTCTAAACTTTGTTACTTACACTGGCTACTTGATTTCTTTGAATGTGGTTCATTTACTTATTCATTATATGTATGAATGGTTAATGTTACCAAAAAGGTACAGGTACACCTATGCCTGCTATCGCAGAGTTTATGTTCAATAAAATGGTGATAGGAATTCTACCGCATTGGGCTGATGAAAAGATTAAATGGAATAGTATATATCCATTATCTTGCATGAAATAAATGTTCACTCATTCATTTATTCAGCAAATATTGAGCTCCTGCTATGTAGTAGGCACTAGTCTAAGTAGTGGGGTTATAAGGAAATAGAAGAGACAAAGTTTCAGCTTTCCTTGTGTGTTCTAATAATAATAACATAAAGAAAAAGGTGGCAAGAAGTGACAGGTGTCATGATTAATATAAAGCAAGGTCATGTGATAGAGTAACAAGGGAGCTATTTTAATTGAAGTCAGGGAAAGTGTCTTAGTTTGGCTTGCTATCACAAGTTACCAAAGACTGAGTAGTTTAAAAAAGAAACATTTCTCATAATTATGGAGGTTGAGAAGTCCAAGGTCAAGGTGTAGATAGATCCCTGACTGGGGAGGGTCCACTTCCTGGTTTGCACATGGCTGTTTTCTTGCTGTATGCTCACATAGGAGAGAGCAAAGACAGACAGCAAGCGCTTATGTATCTTCTTAGAAGGTAGCTAATCCCATAATAAGACTAACTACCTCCCAAGAGCCCTACCTCCAAATACTATTATATTTGTGGTTAGGATTTCAAGATGTGAATTTTGGGAAAGGGGCACAGATAATCTTTAACACTAGGCCTCTCTGAAGGGATGTGATTTAAGCAGACTCAAATAATGTAGAAAAGCCCATCATGCTTATATTTGGGAGATGAGTACTTTAGACAGAGGAAATTCTTCATGAACAATCCACATAGATGCTGTAAGGCAGGAATTAATTGTCTTGGCCTGTGTATTAGCTTCCTACCGCTACTGTAACAAATAACTACAAACTTAGTGGCTTAAAACAACACAACTTTATTATCTTACAATTCAGGAACTCACAAGTCCTAAATGGATGTCACTGGACTAAAATCAACAAGTTGGCAGGGCTGCATGCCTTTCTGGAGGTTCTAGGGAAGAATTGCATTTCCTTTTCCATTTTGTAAGGTTACCTCTATTCCTTGGCTCCCTGCTCTTCCATCTTCGTAGTAGTGGCCCATCAAGTCTTTCTTGGGAGGAATCACTCTGACAGCAACTCTCCTGCCTCTCTCTTAGACTTATAAAGACCCTTCTGATGACATTGGTGTTACGGGCTGAATTGTATTTCTCAAAAAAAAAAAAAAAAATGTTGAAGTCTTAGCCCCTACTACCTCAGAATATGACCTTTATTTGGAAATAAGGTCTTGACAGGTTATCAAATTAAAATGAGGTCATTAGGGTAAGTCCTAATCTGACTGGTATCCTTAAAAAGGAGGAAACTTGGCTGGGCGCAGTGACTCACGCCTGTAATCCCAATGCTTTGGGAGGATGAGGTGTGTGGATCACCTGAGGTCAGGAGTTCAAGACTAGCCAGACCAACATGGAAAAACCCTGTCTCTATTAAATATACAAAATTAACTGGGCGTGGTGGCACATGCCTGTAATCTCAGCTACTCCGGAGGCTGAGGCAGGAGAATTGCTTGAACCTGGGAGGCAGAGGTTGCGGTGAGCCAAGATCATGCTATTGCACTGCAGCCTAGGCAACAAGAGTGAAACTCCGTCTCAAAAAAAAAAAAAGAAAGAAAGAAAGAAAGAAACTTGGACACAAGAATACACGTAGTAAGTAGCAAGACAATAAAAATACACAGGGGGAAGATGGCCATGTGACTGGAGTGATTCATCTACAAGCCGAAGAGAGCCACCGCTTGGCAGCAAACAGCAGAAGCTAGAAGAGGCAAGAAAAGATTTTCCCTTTAGAGCCATCAAAAACAGCACAGTCTTGCCATTACCTTGTCTTTGCACTTGTAGCTTCCAGAACTGTGAAACAACAAATTTCTGTTGTTTTAAGCCGTCTAGTTTTTTGTGCTTTGCTACAGCATCCCTAGGAAGTGAATATAATTGGGTACACCCAATCGTATCCAGCTACTCCAGGATAACCTCCTTACCTCAAGAGCCTTGACTTAATCAAATCTACAGAGTCCCTTTTGCTATGTAAAGTAAGATATTAACAGGTACTGGGGATTAGAATATGGAGATCTTTGGGGACCATTATTCTGCCTACCACAACATGTTAAAGGCATGTTAAAGGAATAAAAAGAAGGCCTTAGCAAGGGATGAGGGTTGTGGGAGCAAGGATCAGATCATCCAGATCATGTAGGCCTTTATAGACCAAGTTATGAAGTTTAAATTTAATTGTGATGAGGTATAGGGAAAATTCTAAGCAAGGAAAAACCATTGTTTTTAAAAGATTGCCCTGGATGCTGTGTGGAGGAGGAATTTCAGAGAAGGGAAACCATTTAGGAGGCTTTGGGGGTAATTCAAGGGAAAGATTCTATTGATCTGCACTGCAGAGGCAGTGGCGGTGGAGAGGAAGAAAATCAGAAAATTTCCATTTATGTTACAGCACTTGCAATTGGATTTAGGGAAATGAGGAAGAGTAATCAGGGATGACTCCTAAATTATATTAGGTTGGTGCAAAAGTAATTGCGGTTTTTGTCATTAAATGGCAAATCCAACCTATAGCTAAATCCACGTTTGGTGAATGTTGGTATATTAGGGTTGCTTAGAGGTACAGAATAAATGGGAGATATATATATATACATATATATATCTCTCACTGGAATTGATGACTACCTTCTTCTGCTACCCGTTCTGTATTCCCTTTGCCTTCAGCAAGTGCCTCAGCAGATCATGGTTTTTTTCCTGGTTGAGTGACCTAAACCTTCATTCCTGAAGAGTCTGTGTCATTTGTAGTCCTGCCTGGATTGGACTATTGTAGTTTCCCATTGACCAGAATTGCAGGACATGGTAATACTAAGAGACACCCAAATGGATCTCCTGCATACTCTTCCTTATCTCCATTATGGAGTAGTAGACTGATTTCATCCTGATAGTCCAGGTCAGTCACCCCAGCCAACACTGTAACTCCCCTCTTACCCTGTTGACTTAAAGGTGGAAGGATCCCAAAGTGTCCAGGTGACATAACTTATCTGAAATGGGTCTCATTTCTCCTTTGCTTAGAAAGCTTAATTTGGCTGGATATGAAATTCTTGGTATGTTGATCTTTGTTCTCATTAGTTTCAAAGAGCAACTTGATTTCTACCTTAATTACATTATTTACCCAAAAGTCATGGCTTGGAGATTTTTTTCCTTAAGAATGTTGAATATAGGCCCTCAATTTCTTCTGGCTTGTAGGGTTTCTGCTTAAAGGTTCATGGTTAACCTGACAAGATTCCCTGTGTAGGTGACCTATCCTTTCTCTGTAGCTGTCCTTGACATTCTTTCTTTCAATTTGACCTTGGAAAGTCTGATGATTATGTATCTTGGGGATGATATTTTTGTTTAATATCTTTCTGGGATCCTCTGCGTTTACTGAATTTGAATGTTGGCCTCCCTAGCAAGGTTAGGGAAGTTTTCATGACTGATATCCTGAAATACATTTTTCAATTTGTTTGCTTTCTCCCCATCTCTTTTAGGGATGTAAGCTGCTCTATTCAGAAGCCCATGTGTCCAGAAAGAATCTCCCTCCAACAACCAGCCACAGTCTAAGGCTTGGAGTGGCTCCTCTCCCAGTGCAATTGAAGATGTCTTCTGCCCCAGTTTACAGCATGATTATGGCCACAGGCATCCGACTAAGTCAAGCCAATATTGCTGACCCATAGAAACCGTGAGCTCTAAGCTGCCAAATTTTAGGATAATTCTTTAGACATCAATAGGTGACTAACACCTAGGCAGAATTGGAAAGAGTTAAAAAGTGCCTGCAGTGAGCATAGGCAATTCAGTCAAGAAGTTTGCTATGCTGGTGAGTAGAGGAATCACATGGTAAGTAGAGAAATTGCATGGTGTGTAGAAAGATGAGGATTGGAGCATTTTCTTATTTTTAAAATGAGTAAATACTTAGGTGATTGCCATCAGAAAGATTAAAAAATAAAAATGAGCAAATAGAACATTTGCATATACTGATGAAAATGATTAATTAGGCTGGGCAAAGTGGCTCATACCTGTTATCCCAGCACTTTGAGAGTCTGAGGTGGGTGGATTGCATGAGCCCAGGAGTTTGAGACCAGCCTGGCTGATATAGTGAGGGTCCATCTCTACAAAAAAAAATTATTTTAATTAGCTAAGTGTGATAGTGCATGCCTGTAGTTCTAGCTACTTGGGAGGCTGAGGATGGAGGATTACTTGAGCCCAGGAGGCCAAAATTGCAGTAAGCAAAATTGTGCCAATGCACTACAGCCTGGGTGAAAAAGGAAGACTTTCAAAATAAAGGACTCAGGTGCTATATAAAGTCTTTGTTACAAAAACAAAAATAAAGGAAGAATAGGAGCTATGTGATGTTGTAATATAATTAGAAATTATATTGGTCTCTGCCCTATTTTTCAGCACACTGTTCCTAAAACCTGTGGAATCTCTGAAACGATAGGTATCTTTTTGTATGCAAATGAGATAGTAAGTGGGTGGAGCCATCAGAATGAGGATTGCTTTCCAGGGGAACCAACCATGTGATTAGAGGATTAGAACTTTCAGCCCCATCCCCTGACCTAGGGTGAGGAGGGAAGAAGGGCTAAAGATTGAGTTGCATCAGTGGTCAGTGATCTAATCAATAGTGCCTATGTAATGAAGGCTTCATAAAAACCCAAAATAATAGAGTTTGGAGAACTTCCGGGTTGCTGAACACATCCCATGCCAGGAGAGTGATGCACACTAACTCCAAAAGGATAGTAGCTCCTGTGTTATCTAGGACCCTTCTGAACCTCAACCTGCAGTATCACTTCATCTGGCTACTCATTAGTGTCCTTTAAAGTAGGCTTTGTAATAAATCAGTAATCGGTAGTAAGTAAAGTATTTTTCTTACATCCTTGAGCCATTCTAGCGAATGATCAAACTCAATGAGGATCATGATGTCAACTTAAATAACAAACTGAGAGAGAGTTTCTAAAAGAAAAGATGTTTATTTGAAATTGCAGCATTGTAAAGGAAATATGTATGCCATGGTAAACTATGTGCATTTCAGAGAGATGAAAGATAGAGGCTTTTAAAGGAAAAAATGGAGAGGATTACATAATTGTTTTGAAATAATTATTCTTGGCTACAAAGATCAATAAAAAGGGTGATGCTAGTCCAAAGCTGGACATGCAGTTGCTGGGCAGATAACCTAGCAGAATCACTTTTTTTCTGTAAAGTTGCGACATCTTTGTGCAAGGTTATGGTTGTTTTGTTTTTTGTTTTAAGATGGGTCTCATTCTGTCACCCAGGCTGGAGTGCAGTGGCATGATCTTGGCTCACTGCAACCTCTACCTCTTGGGCTCAGGTGATCCTCCCATGTCAGCCTCCTGAGTAATTGGGACCACCTGCATGTACCACCATGCCTCACTAATTTTAGTGTTTTTGTAGAGATGGGGTTTCATCATGTTTCCCAGGCTGGTCTTGAACTCCTGGGCTCAAGCAGTCTGCCCACCTTGACCTCCCAAAGTGCTAAGACCACAGGAATGAGCCACTGCAACTGGCCCAAGGCTATGATTTTTGTAAAGTGGTTTTTGGTTTTAAAATCAGGCATAGAAGTATCAGAATCCTCTCTTCATGACCTTTTCCAGCTCTGTTTGTCAGTGTTTTCTTAACATTAGTGATTCCATTTTGATTCTTTGAGTAGAGGAATTACATGATAAGTGTAGAAAGATAAGGATCAGAGGTTTTTCTCTTCGAAATGAGCAAATATGCTCAGGTGATTGCTATCAGAAAGATTAAAAAATAAAAAAATTTCACAATGGGAACCCCCAACTTGCAGCCAGTCAGTGAGAAGTACCATACGCTGGGAACTTGTAGACCGGTGTCTGAAGTGTGGGACAGTCTTGTGGGACTGTGCTCTTAACCTGTGGGCTCTGACTCTTAACTCAAGGTAGATAGTGTCAGAATTAGATTTAATTATAGGACACCTAGCTGGTGTCAGAGAATTGGTTGGTGTGGGGGGAAAAACCCATGCATTTGGTCACAGAAATGTTTTATGTGTTGAATGTGAGTATATAGCAGGAAAAAAACAATTAATTTGGGTTTCTTTTCCTTACAGGCTATGCTAGTTAAAATAATGACCAACCCCCAAGATACATACTTTCTTATCCTTAGAATCTGCAAGTATGTTACGTTACGTGTCAAAAGAGCATCTTTTTTTGTAGATGTAATTAAGTTAAGGATCTTACTTAACGTCATTGGGGCTATGTGGATAATCCAAGATACTTACATCTTAAGCATCTTGGGTTATCCACATGGCACCAGTGTAATTACACGGGTCTTTAAAAGATGGAAGAGGGAAGCAGTCCAGTAAGAGAAAGAGATGTGAGATGAAAAGAGAGTTTGGAGTGATTCAATTACTAAAAGGGACCATGAGTCAAGGAATAGAGGCAGCCTCCAATAGGTGGGGAAAGCATGGAAGTAGATTCTCCTCTGGAAACTCCAGAAGCAGACAGCCCTGCCAACACCTTAGTTTCCCCACCCAGTGAGACTTATTTCAAATTTCTGACTTCTAGAACTACAAGGTAATAAATTCTTGTTGTGTCAAACTATTACATTTCTGTGGTTTTTGGTTTTTGGTTTTTGGTTGTTGTTTTTTTTTTTTTTTTTTTTTTTTTTTTTGAGACAGAGTTTCACGCTGTCACCTAGGCTAGAGTGCAATGGCATGATCTTGGCTTTCTTTAACCTCTGCCTCCTGGGTTCAAGCTATTCTCCTGCCTCAGCCTCCAGAGTAGCTGGGATTATAGGGGTGTGCCACTACACCCAGTGAATTTTTGTATTTTAATAGAGATGAGTTTACACCAAGTTAGCCAGGCTGGTCTGGAACCCCTGACCTCAGGTGATCCACCCACCTTGGCCCCCCAAAGTGCTGGGATCACTGCAGCCTCCACCATGCCCAGCCTTTCTGGTAATTTGTTACAGCAACAAAAGGAACTTCAAAGAGGGGCAAAGTGATATAAACTGGGTACTTGAGAAGATAAATATTGACCTTTCTATATAGGTGGGAGAGATGATAGAAACTTTTTACCCTCACGCAGCTGAGGCATAGAGGGAGTTAGAGTATAACCAAAGCATCTATATTCCCTGGCCACATTAACCTGGGAAATTATTATATGTCATTTATTTATTTATTTATTTATTTATTTATTTAGAGGCAGAGTCTCACTCTGGTTGCCAAGGCTGGAGTGCTGTGGTACAATCTCGGCTCATTGAAACCTCGACCTTACAGAGTCAGGTGATTCTCCCATCTCAGCCTCCCGAGTAGCTGGGATTACAGGTGTGTGCCATCATGCCTGGCTAATTTTTTGCATTTTTAGTAGAGATGGGCTTTTGATATGTTTCCCAGTCTGGTCATGAACTTCTGGACTCAAGCAATTCACCTGCCTCAGTCCCCCAGAGTGCTGGGATTATAGACACGAGCCACTGTGCTCAACCCCACATGTCCTTTAAAATAGTGGTTTTTAGGTTAATATTTTTGTAAGGCATACATCAAACAGGGAAATATAAGTCCAAGAAAGGGGATATTACATTAGTTGCATATTGTTCTGATTATCTATTTCTATGTAACAAAACACCCCAAAACATAGAGGCTTAGACATGAGCCAGCTTTTGTCTCTTTTGAAAGCCTACTGCTTTTTCCAGGCACTCATGCTCCAAACTGCATCATTCTCCTTGATTGTCCCCTCTCCCAGTCTGCATCTAATCAGCCACTAACATTAGTTTGTTTTGTTCTCCAAAATTTTACTCACTTATGTCCTCCTCTTCCTGTTTGTTATATTACAAACCTAGTTCAGTTCTACATTTCCTTTGACCTTATCCATTGCAAGACTCTACCTAACTGTTCTCTCTAACTCGGTAACTTTAATAATACCTTTTTTTTTTTTTTTTTTTTTAGACAGAATCTCACTCTATCACCCAGGCTAGAGTACCATGGCACAACCTCAGCTCACTGCAGCTTCTACTGCCTGGGTTCAAGTAATTCTCCTGCCTCAGCCTCCCAAATAGCTGGGATTACAAGTGTCTGCAACCAACACCTGGCTAATTTTTGTATTTTTAGTAGAGATGGGGTTTCACTGTGTTTTGGCCAGGCTGGTTTCAAACTCTTGACCTCAACTGATCCTCCCACCTTGGCCTCCCAAAGTGCTGGATTACAGGTGTGAGCCACTGCACCTGGCCTAATAACACCACTTCTCTGCCCAAGTAATATTTAATATCTTCCCAACATGTTGCCTGGAACATGGTGGGCTTTTTATCTTGAGAGAGTACCCCAGAGTTTGATCAGCTCTGGGAAGCTGATGGGTAGGTCTTCTGAGCCTATAAAACTGTAAAACAGCTCCTGAAAAATAGTGAAACTACTATAGTAATTGTGGCTCCTTGATGGCCAGCCAGGTGGTGGTCCGGTGCCTTTCCCACTCTTCGCATTCCAAATTACGTAACTGTGATTTTCCTGATTTTAAAGATGTGACAATGAAGAAAGTAAGGTAAAAGTTTTTTCTATGGCTGATAAGTGGTAGAGTCAGACTTCAAACCAAGGTATGCCTGACTTCAGAAACCTGAGCAGTAAACTTAGTGGTTAAGAGTATGTCTCCAAGCGTTAAATGACCCAGGTTAAAATCCTGACTCCACTGCTTACTGTAATACCCATGTGACTCTGGAAAAGTCACATAATCTTCCTTGGTCTCAATTTGGAAGATATTTACAGTAACTTAGACTCCCACACAATAGAAACAGAGACTTTAACACTCCGCTGTCAGTAGTAGACAGATCAATGAGACAGAAAATTAACAAGGATATCCAGAACTTGAAATCAGATGTGGACCAAGTGGACCTAATAGACATCTACAGAACTCCCCACCCCAAATCCATAGAATATACATTCTTTTCAGCACCACATAGCACCTACTCTAAAACTGACCACATAATTGGAAGTAAATCACTCCTCAGCAAATACAAAAGAATGGAAATAATAACAAACAGTCTGTCAGACCACAGTGCAAACAAATTAGAACTCATGATTAAGAAACTAAGAACCACACAACTGCATAGAAACTGAGCAACAGGCACCTGAATGTTGATGGGATAAACAATGAAGTGAAGGCAGAAATAAAGATGTTCTTTGAAACCAACAAGAACAAGGACACAACATACCAGAATCTCTGGGACACATTCAGAGCAGTGTCTAGAGGAAAATTTATAGCAATAAATGCCCACAGGAGAAATGAGAAAAGATCTAAAATTGACACTATTGTCAAAATTGAAAGACCTAGAGGAGCAAGATCGAAAAAATTCAAAAGCTAGCAGAAGACAAGAAATAACTAAGAGCAGAACTGAAGGAGATAGCGACACCAAAAAACCCTTCAAAAAATCAATAAATCCAAGAACTGGTTTTTTGAAAAGATCAAAAAAATAGACCACTAGCCAGATTAATAAAAAAGAAAAGAGAGAATAATCAAATAGATGCAATAAAAAAGATAAAGGGGAAATCACCACGGATTCCACAGAAATAAAAACTACCATCAGAGATTACTACAAACAACTCTGTGCGTATAAATGAGTAAATGTGGAAGAAATGGATAAATTCCTGGACACTTGCACCCTCCCAAGCCTAAACAAGGAAGAAGTTGAAACCCTGAATAGACCAAAAACAAGGGCTGAAGTTGAGGCAGCAATTAATAGGCTACCAACCAAAAAAAGTCCAGGTCCTGATGGGTTCACAGTGGAATTCTACCACATGTACAAAGAGGAGCTGCTTTTTTCACTCCTTCTGAAACTATTCCAAACAATACAAAAGGAGAGATTCCTTCCTAAATCATTTTATGAGACCAACAACATCATGAGACTCAACAAATACCTGGCAGAGACTCAGCAACAAAAAAAGAAAACTTCAGGCCAATATCCATGATGAACATAGATGCAAAAATCTTCAATAAAATACTGGCAAACTGATTGCCACAGCACATCAAAAGCTTAGCCATCACAATCAAGTAGGCTTCATCCCAAGGATGCAAAGCTGGTTCAACATACATAAGTCTATAAACATAATCTACCACATAAACAGAACCAAAGACAAAAACCACATGATTATCTCAATAGATGCAGAGAAGGCCTTCGACAAAATTCAACAGCACTTTATGCTAAAAGCTCTCAATAAACTAGGTATCCATGAAACGTATCTCAAAATAATAAAAGCTGTTTATGACAAACCCACAGCCAATATTATACTGAATGGGCAAGAAATGGAAGCATTTCCTTTGAAATCTGGCACTAGACAAGGATGCCCTCTCTCACAACTCCTATTCAATGTAGTATTGGAAGATATAGCCAGAGCAATCAGGCAAGAAAAAGTAATAAAGGGTATTCAATTAGGAAAGGAGGAAGTCAAATTGTCTCTATTTGCAGATGACATGATATTTATATTTAGAAGACCCGATAGTTGCAACCCAAAGACTCCTTAAACTGATAAGCAACTTCAACAAAGTCTCTGGATACAAAATCTATGTGCAGAAATCACAAGCATTCCTATACACCAAAAGCAGACTTAAAGACAGCCAAATCAAGAATGAACTGCTATTCACAATTGCTACAAAGAGAATAAAATACCTAGAAATACAACTAACAAAGGATGTAAAGGACTTCTTCAAGGAGAACTACAAACCACTGCTCAAGGAAATAAGAGAGGACACAAACAGATGGGAAAACATTCCATGCATGGTTAGGAAGAATCGATATCATGAAAATGGCCATACTGCCCAAAGTAATTTATAGAGTCAATGCTATCCCCATCAAGTTACCAATGACATTCTTCACAGAACTGGAAAAAAAACACCTAAACTTCATATGGAACCAGAAGAGAGCCTGCATAGCCAAGACAATCCTAGGCAAAAAGAACAAAGCTGGTGGCATCATGCTACCTGACTTCAAACTATACTACAAGGCTACAGTAATCAAAACAGCATGGTACTGGTACCAAAACAGAGATATAGACCAATGGAACAGAACAGAGGCTCGATGCAACACCACGCATCTACAACCATCTGATCTTTGACAAACCTGACAAAAACAAGCAATGGGAAAAGGATTTCCTGTTTAATAAATGGTGTTGGAAAAACTGGCTAGCCATGTGCAAAAAGCAGAACCTAGACTCCTTCCTGAAACCTTACACTAAAATTAACTCCAGATAGATTAAAAACTTAAACATAAGGCCTAACACCATAAAAACTCTAGAAGAAAACCTAGGTAAAACCATTTAGGACATAGGCATAGGCATGGACTTCATGACTAAAACATCAAAAGCATTGGCAACAAAAGCCAAAATAGACAAATGGGATATAATTAAACTCCAGAGCTTCTGTACAGCAAAAGAAGCAATCAAACCAGCAACCAACAGAATGGGGAAAAAATTTGCAATCTACCCATCTGACAAAAGGCTAATATCCAGAATCTACAAAGAACTAAAACAGATTTACAAGAAAAAAAACAAATTAACCCATTCGAAAGTGGGCAAACAATATGAACAGATACTTTTCAAAAGGAGACATATATGAGACCAACAAACATATGAAAAAATGTTCATCATCACTGGTCATTAGAGAAATGCAAATCAAATCCACATTGAGATATCATCTCATGCCAGTTAAAATGGTGATCATTAAAATATCAGGAGACAATAGACGCTGGAGAGGATGCGGAGAAATAGGAACACTTTCACACTGTTGGTGGGAGTGTAAATTAGTTCAATCATTGTGGAAGACAGTGTGGCGATTCCTCAAGGACCTAGAAATAGAAATTCCATTTGATCCAGCAATCCCATTACTGGGTATATATCCAAAGGATTATAAATCGTTCTACTATAAGGACACAAGCATACGTATGTTCGTTTTGGCACTGTTTATAGTAGCAAAGATTTGGAACCAACCCAAATGCCCATCAATGATAGACTGGACAAGGAAAATGTGGCACATATACACCATAGAATACTATGCAGCCATAAAAAACGATGAGTTCATGTCCTTTATAGGGACATGGATGAACCTTGAAACCATCATTCTCAGCAAACTGACACAAGAACAGAAAAACAAACACAACATGTTCTCACTCATAGGTGGGTGTTGAACAATGAGAACACATGGACACAGGGAGGGGAGCATCACACATTGGGATCTGTTGGGTGGGGTTAGGGGAGGTCAGCTGGGGGTGGGGAGGTTGGGGGAGATAACCTGCGGAGAAATGCCAGATATAGGTGATGGGGGGATGGAGGCAGCAAACCACCTTGCCATGTATGTACCTATGCAACAATCCTGCATGATCTGCACATGTACCCCAGAACCTAAAGTACAATATAAAACAAACAAACAAAAATGAAACAACAACAACAAAAAGAGGTTTAATTGGTTCATGGTCTATCCAGGAAGCATGGCAGCATCTGGTTGGCTTTCATCATGGTGGAAGGTGATGGAAAAGCTGGCACTTCACATGACTGGAGCAAGAGGAAGCGAACAGAGGAGGGAAAAGTGCTACACACTTTTAAACAACAACAAATTCTCATGAGAACTCATTCAGTATCATGAGAATAGCACCCAGGGTGATTGTGTTAAACATTAGAAAGCACCCCTGTGATCCAATCACCTCCAACTAGGCCCCATCTCCAACACTGAGAATTACACTTGAACATGAGATTTGGGTAGGACACAGATCCAAACCATATCACCTCCCTTATGTCTTGATCCACTTAAAATCTGACATATTTTATGAAGCTTTTCCACATACAATCTAACATATTTTATGAAGCTTTTTTCTGGTCCCTTGAGCCAGAAAAAAATCTTTCCCTCTTGTGTGTTTCCTCTACCATGTCATATAGTTACCATAGTCTTTTCATGTGTATAGGCATCCTACAACTAGAATAGAAGCTTCTTAAGAAGAATTGTTGTTCTTTTTTTCATTTTACTGTCATTCATACTAGCTAACATAGTACAGTGAAACATAGTAGATATCGGATACATATTTATTAACTTGAATAGTTGGAATAGAATCAGAGGCTACAATGTAGAAGCCAAAAAAAAAATTTATCTTATATTTTTTGGTGAATGATAAAGATGTGTGTTTTGATTCTTAACTGCCCCCAAGGTGTAGATGGATAAAACTTACCCTAGGTGGGTGGTGACTGTCATGAATTAATGGGCATCACGGGGTGGAAGTGAGATAGTACTGAATGGGAACTGTACTGGACAGATCAGAACGTCTGTGTTCCACCCATGATCCTGCTCATGCCCCTGATCTCGTTAGCTGAGATCATCAAAGGAGTCACTTAATTTTTTACTAAGTAAAAAGAACTCACAAAATAAATGAATCTAATGTATTTAAATATTCAGGTTTCTCCTTTCCACCTAATCATAGGGACCTGATTTGGTAAACTCAGGATTATGGTGCTATGTACATGGTTAAGAAATGTGGGCTTTGTACTCATTTATAGATTTATTCAAGAAATTCAGCACGTACAAAACTGCTTTCAAATTTAGGCTGTGGGCATTTACTAGCCATTTGCTTTTGGCAAGTGACAACCTCTCTATGACTCAGTTTCTTCATTGGTAAAAACATGCCTCATGGAGTTATGCTCAGTAAAATATATAGGCAAAGAATGCATGCTTAAAAACGGGTGGTGGTAATCGGAATTATTGCTGGTTATATTTGTGTAGTTGTCTTTTGGTCATTAGACCATGTATCAGAAGTTAAAATTTTCCTAGATCAACTTATTTGTTTCAGTTTTATATCATCTAGTTGATTCACTTGTTTGATAGTGTATATACTGAGTGTTTAGTGTAGACAGAACATAAATGTCTACCATGATGAGTGTCTTAGGCAGTTTGGGCTGATACAACAAATTACCATACCTTTCAAACAACAGACATTTATTTCTTACAGTCCTAGAGGCTGGAAAGTCCATGATCAAAGTTTAAAGGATGTGACATCTGGCAATAGCTCACTCTTCAAAGTTCAAAGATGCCACCTTCTTGCTGAGTTCTCACTTGGTGGAAGAGGCCAATGAACTCTCTCAGGCCTCTCTGATAGGATCGTGAATCCCATTCATTAGAACTCTGCCTTCATCATCTAACCCCTTTCCAAAGGCCCCACCTTTTAATACTATTTTTGCACTGAAGATTAGATTACAACATAAGAATTTGGGGGTGGAGGACAAATATTCAGACTACAGCAGTGAGATAAGTAAGAGCTCAGGTAACAGTATACCTACACAGTAACGGAGTCTCTGAACCTGATAAATATCTAATAACATGAAGTGAGTGATAGATGAAAAATAACTAAGATTTACCTTACTATCATCACTTACTATCACTTACTATCATCTATGACTCAGTTTCTTCAATGGTAAAAACATGCATCCTGGAGTTGTGCTCAGGAAAATGTATGTAAAATATACAGCCAGAAGATGAAAGTGATAGATGAAAAATAATAAGATTAAAATGAGGTCTCTGTTAATTCTTAAATTCAAAGGCAGGTGACCAGTTGCTTCCATAAGCTTCAAGTGAACTGCCTATGCTATAATAATTTGCCCAAACTTCACTAGCACTTTCATGTCTTCATGATGCTTCTAACTCAACCTACTCTCACCCTGAATCAAGAATTTCTCAAGTCTTAGCATGGGCTTATGAAAACATTGAAGCATAGAACTCCATTCAGACAAGTTAAATAAAAAGCCACCTGGGAATGCAAAGAAACATAATTTAGGGGGTAATATTTGGTTCAGTAATCAAATCCTGTAAGTAATTTATCACAGGCAAATAATTTGTGAAAATTATATATGGCATGATAATCTTGTTTTATATTTTTCTTTTGAGAAATTAGGTAAGTTATTTGTATTCTTTTTAATCATGTAAAGTAATTACAAATTAAACCAAAAGATTCATAAGGACATATGTAATCTTCAAAAAAACATATTTAAGGACAACTGTTTTGATCAGTGAACATTTTTTGTATTACTGTATATTATTAGCTTCAAAATGTTACATGAAAGGAAATGCTCTTCTTTTCCTGTATTCCAAGTACAGCAAAGATAAAGATATATAGTGGCGGTGCCAATTATAACAGAATACTACCAATACATGCATAATTTGAAAACATGGTGGAGCTAGCAAGATAATTTCCAAAATAAATGTCTGGTAGTCCACTTCTCTGAGCATTGCTAAAATGCTTTACGGAGATAGAGTATTATTTTCTTCTCTGATATTGCCTCTCTCTAGAGCAACTCACAGACTAATATTAAACAGTTATGAAAATTCCAACTCAAATATAGGAAGTCATGTTTTATATTAGACTAGGGGCATAACCACGTCTCTTTTCTCTGCCCAGGAATTTAGGTACTTAGTTTCTATTGTATTTGTGTTAATGAGAGTTATGCATGTAAATTTCCCCAATTGAAATAGGATTATGCCCTTTACACATTGATAATGACTGAGTTTGCCAGTGTGGAAGATGTAATGCTACTTTAACCCATGAAGGGTGAATGTATCTCTTTGCAAAAGACCTTATGCTCTGGTGGTTTGCGGAACCTCTCCGTCTAATAGTTTCTCAGTTTCTTAAGTGGAAATCTGTCTCAGGAAATTAAGGGGAAAGAGGAGAGTAGACAGTTGTGGATGATAAGCTATTGGGAAGCACAGTAAATAATGGAGTGAAATGCAGCTCGAAAGAGAGAGTTCATTTAAAGCTATTAGATGACAAATCCACTTCAATGCAGTTATTATACCTGTAAATACTGAAAAATGATCATGTTGACAACTCTTCATCACACAATCTGTGTCATTAATAAATGATGAAGGATAGAAAGAGTGAAAGAAATAAAGCCAACACTCTGTGAATAACAATATCATAGAAGCACTTGGAACAACTAGCTAAGCTAAAAACAAAGGCATAACTCGGTACCACTAATGAGGGATGACTGAGATAAAAAGACAGAATTCAAAAGCATGTGTGTGTAAATAGCATAAGTAATATAGGTTTCATTGTTTAAAATAAATACATACTTTTGCCTTACATATTAGAAAATAATTACTGTATAATAATTGCCTTGTAATTTTGTTTAATGTTGGTTTTCAGGGAAAATATAGCTGTTTGCATTTGTATAGGGCAAATTTAACTAATTATAGAGTGATTGCCCACTTCATATTCCTTTAATGCCAAACATATTAAAAATCTCCAGAGGGTATTTTCGTCTCCTCCTGGAAAATTATATACAACTATCTCTGAGTGTCCTCTAAGGTGAGGCACCAACAAGAGTTCTAAGTCCAACTTAAGTAAGAACAAAGATCTAAAAGTAGTTTGGAGAGCATTATGTCCCCATAATTTGGAGACCTGTACACTTTACCCTGGGTTCATGGAGCTCTTAAAGGCTGAACATTTCAAAGAATGGATTGGGTTGACTGTTCCAAGAGCTGTGTAATTGGAATGTGTGATAGTGGTTGCTGGCGGTCTTCTTCTCCCTTAACATTAGAACTCCTGATTCTAGCTGGGCACGTGGCTGCTAAATGCAGATTACAGATTCTTTTGAAGCTAGTAAGTAGGCATGTGACTAAATTCCAGTAATGTAAGGTAACTGGAAGTAGCTGATTTCTAGGAAGTTCCTTCAAGGAAGGGGACATTCACCTATTTATTCCTTTTTGCTGCTGAATGCATATATAAAAGCTGAAATCCCCAAGAGTGGCAGAGTGGCAAGATGGGCACTTCCTGGAGCTACCCTACTGGCTCTCACCTGGCTACCTCTAGATTGTAGGTATATAAGAGAAACAAACTTCTCTCTGGTTTACACTATTATTTTGAGTTTTCTGTTACTTAGAGAAAAGCCTAATTTTATATGCTATGCAATTCTAAAAAGTAGAAGAGTAAGCTGTTATCTCTTGATCTAAAAGTTGCTCAAAAAAGTGAATTGCTAACCCTGACTCATGCCTGATTGATTGCCTTCAGTGCATACAATGTTTTCAAGTTACACACAGTAGAAATGGAATCATTGGTGATAGATCGATTATCAAATAGAAAACTAAGGCTGGAATTTGCCTCCCGATCTTGGTAAATCAGATTTGTGCATAGTTTGAGGAAGAAAACGTCAGAATCTATATCTGAAGACACCTTAGAACTGTATCAGGCCAGATATCTATAAATATTATTTTTTAATACTCTGGGTCTCCTACCATCAATTATGAGGCAGGCCCTCTTGGCCTGAAGTGACCCTGGGCACTGGGATTGAAACTCTTTGACAAAGAGAAAACAAGTGCTACTACCATTCTCCAAGGAAAGTATCACTTTATTCTTTCCCTACTGTAGGAGGACTATAGCAGTTGTGTTTCTCTGAGAATAAGAAATTGGATAATCAGACCAGTGGTATTCTCCAATCCATCTTATCAGAGCAGAGCTCTTAAATTCACATCTCCTAATTACTATTTTTTGTCCTAAACCAGAGACAAACAAACTAAAGCCCCTGTACCAAATACTTGGTGAGAGTGCATGCTTTACTAGGGCATGGCGGAACTTTCTTATTAAATCCAATTTGTGAGTCTTCATGCATCAACCCCAAACAAGCAAGACTTTCCCAAAAGTGCAGTATAAAGGCCTAGCATGGTTTGGCTGTGTCCCTACCCAAATCTCATCTTGAATTGTAGTTCCCATAATCCCCATGTGTTGTATTTTTTCTCTGAATTGTATGCCATCTTCCTTTTACCATCTATTTCCAGTAATTAAATTTTCTTATCATTTCTTTTATTTCTGCATCTTTTACATTCTTAAATGCCTGAGCATTTTTTCTTGCTTAATGTGGTCTCAACAACTGTATTCCCATACTCTCTTTTAGAACCATATTTGATAACATGGGATATATTTGTGATTAGTATTCTAAAAGCTAGAATAAAAAGATAAGTTACATGATTAGATATATTCAGAAATATTCATTAGGTTATTACAATACTTACATTTTAGTGCTTCTTGTGGTTGTAATTGCACATCTTCCTTACAATTTCACTTCTTTATCTTTACCTGAGTGACAGATAATGTTTTTTGCATATCTACTTCTGTTGGGTACCAGCTGCATTGTCCCAATGGCTTTCAAAAGGAGACTAATGGACCTAATCCATAAATACTGACTAGAAGCCAGAGTAAAGGCAAGAGGCTCTGTTTATTGGCCGTTAGTCATCAATAAATGATGGCAGTGTTAAACAATAAACACAGAGCTCTGAGAATATCATTAACATTACTTACAAAATAAATGTTTCTGTGATATATTGGGTTTTGGTAGTCAAATCCCCAGAGGGCTCTAGGACTGTGTTTGTCATCTGCTGTGTTTTAGACTGAAATGTCTTTTTCAAAAGCTCTTTCTGGTTCTCTGCTTTGATAGACTTATAAGAAAACTGGGATTTTCTCAAAGAGTAAGATCTTCATTTCCTCTGGATATGTGTCATGTGTCATTGGGTTAACTTGAAGAGGAGCTGGGAATATCTGACAAACATTTTGATCTTTTCACAACTTGGGTCTCTATCCATGTATAAGTATGTTGAAACCCATCAACTATCTGACCCAAGAAAGTGAAATATAAACTTTGAGACCTTCAGAATAACCAACCCCAAAACAAGGTCAATCTATTTTTGCATTGCTTTCTAAAAGAACACAGAGAAAAGCAGTAAGAAAGTACTTTGTAAGCAATCTGTTCCCTCTCTGTTTTTCCTAAAATACTATGCCTCCTCACTTAGTACCATGTTGCAAATAGCTGGAGTCTATCACATGCTATTCCCACTTGTTGAATATCCTAAAAGCAATAAAGAGAGAAAGAATAAACATGTTTTAAATGATTCACTTTTCATGCTTTATGACTTTCTCATGATCACTTTAGTCATCTACCTAAAGATTTATTTTGAAGGCTAAGTGGTGATTACAGATGAATGCACTTCTAAAACCAGTGTGAAATACCTTACTTTAAAACACTTAAGAATGCAAGAGAGAGTGAAAACCTGAAGGCTTTAAACTCCACATCTACCATTTGAGTAAATTACCTAATCACAGTTAAAGGTTCCTTTCTTTGTTGATAGAATAGAATAGCCAAGAGCAGGGATGGCAACCCTGGAAAATGCAAATTCTCAAAAATCATAGAGAAGACATGATCTTATTACTTTTAAGAAGTGCATAAAAATCTCATGCTATCTCACTGAGAGGCAAGTGGTCCTTCTACTCGCTGGTAACACATGTCATGGTTAATAATACCTGCTTCATCAGATGGTTGTAAAGGTTTAATATAGATAAACCACCTAGAGGTAGAGTTAATGGTCAATACATTCTCATTCTGTTCCCCCTGCATTTTGTCCTTCTTCCTGTTCTCAAAGAGAAGAAAAGTCAACAGAGACCCTAAGCATCACTATTTGTGGAATAGACTTAGGAACGTCATAGGATGAAAGTCTCCTACATTTTAATGATAAACACAAAATGGTGCCAAGATATCTAATGTCTTTCTAGAATCTTTGCACAAAAAACACTACGTACTTTTTGTCATTCTAAAAACATAGAAATAGAAACAACAAAATGTTAACAACCTCTCTGAACTTACCAAAGAACAGATCCAAAAAGAATATCAAAGTCTCCAAATTTGAATTTCAAAATTCTAAAACCAAGCATATTATATCTGAGATATTACTTGGTAGGTTTGTATGTATACATCAACCAGTAGTGAAATTACTAATTTGTTACTTTTAGGTTGTATTATTCCTCTGTGAATTTTTTAGTCGATAACCAGTTATATGTTTATGTATTTATTAGACACCTCATCATATGTTTACATGTTAACTCAAACAGAGTGCCTAAGGAGAGCTCTGCAGTAGAGAAGAAAGAATGAGGTTAAAAGTGGGCAAGTACATATGGAGTGGTTATGGCTGTGGTTGTTTGAGAAGCTACTTTGTTTCAGAGGTTGAAGGCATCATCCTCTGCCTTCTACTAAAATCTGTAGTTTTCCATTGCTGAGTCTTTGTGGCTTTATTCTGCGCTACTCCAGAGCCAAGTCTGACTTGCATAGTTGTCTGTGATATCTACCAGGGCTAAACTCTCCAAGACTCATTTTCTTCCTAGTTCTTCCTATTGCATTTGCTGGCTTGGTCCTCTGTCAACTCATAGAGGCTTCACTGATCAATCCCCTCTGTACCCAGGACACTAAATTAATGTGTGATCTCTCATAGTCATAGGCCCTAATTTGCTTGATAGGGTCTAAAACACATCAGTGTTCTGTGGCAATTTTAGAACATTTCTCATTGTACTGAGTTACCTGCTTACAGCGGATAACATATGGTGTTTGCATACACATAGCTCCAAACATGTTCCAGGAGCATGGCTTCATTCCCAGACCATGGCCATCTGAGGGATGAGGGTTCTGCTCCTGTCTCCAGGTTGCAGGTTTCCCAGAGAGTCACTTTGATCTGGTTTCGCACTAATCCCATAGGATGGCTTTAATGTGCCCCAAAGGGACTACAGTCAATCATCACAGGAGTAGGCTCAGATCCTGTTGTAGTTAAGGATCCTCAAAATGTTCCTATCTTAGTTTTCTCCAGTTTGTCTGCAATGCCCTTGGAGGGTCCGAGACTGAACCAGCCTTTCAGATTTTCCTGGATCACAAACAACACAAGCCCTGGCCATTGTCTTTAGATGCTTTTAAATATCAGAGCAGGATGGGCAAATGGAACTATGCAGCCATCCATGCTAACATTTAGCCTTATTTGCAATAAGGACCCAGATATGTCATCAGCCTGCTGCTACCTGGCAAAGTGCACTTCAATTTCAAGCTTATGTGTTTACTTTCCAGAGTTGAAATTGTTGTCAGCAATTTTTATTTTAAATAGGAGTCGCAGTCACTGGCCTTTTAGAATACTTCATATTTACAAAGGTGCATTTTACAAGAACATCCTAAAGTGCTGTATAAATATCATTTCATTTATCTTCATAACATCTCTGTGAGGGAAAGTAACCCTTATTGCCTTCCCCCTTCATCACCGGACCCTGTGTTCAAACAAAAACACACACACAAAGCCCCAGCACAGAGGGTTTCTAGAGGACCAGAACAGAACTTATAATAAGCCCAATAATTGTGTGTTGTATATGAGGGTTCAGGCACTGGCAAAGGACATGGGGGAAATAGTTCTATTACACAAGAGAATAACTCCTTTTTTTCCCATTTTTTATAGCATTTTAGGTTTGGGGGTACATGTGAAGAACATGTAAGATTGTTGCATAGGTACACACATGGCAGTGTGATGTGCTGCCTTCCTCCCCATCACCTATAACTGGCATTTCTCCCCATGCTATCTCTCTCCAACTCCCCATCCCCCACTGTCCCACCCCTATTTCCCCCTGACAGACCCCAGTGTGTGATGCTCCCCTCCCTGTGTCCATGTGTTCTCACTGTTCAACACCCACCTATGAGTAAGAACATGCGGTGTTTGATTTCCTGTTCTTGTGTCAGTTTGCTGAGAATGATGGTTTTCAGGTTCATCCATGTCCCTACAAAGGACATTAGCGCATTGTTTTTGATGGCTGCATAGTATTCCATGGTGTATATGTGCCACATTTTCCCTGTCCAGTCTATCATTGATGGGCATTTGGGTTGGTTCCAGGTCTTTGCTATTGTAAACAGTGCTGCAATGAACATTCATGTGCATGTGTCCTTATAGTAGAATGATTTATAATCCTTTGGATATATACCCAGTAATGGGATTGCTGGGTCAAATGGAATTTCTATTTCTAGGTCCTTGAGGAATCGCCACACTGTCTTCCACAATGGTTGAACTAATTTGCATTCCCACCAACAGTGTAAAAGTGTTCCTATTTCTCCACATCCTCTCCAGCATCTGTTGTCTCCAGACTTTTTTAATGATCACCATTATAACTGGCATGAGGTGGTATCTCAGTGTAGTTTTGATTTGCAGAACTGGAAAAAACCACCTTAAACTTCATAGGGAACCAAAGGAAAGCCCTCATAGCCAAGTCAATTCTAAGCAAAAAAAAAAAAAAAAAAAAAAAAAAACAAAGCAGGAGGCATCACACTACCAGACTTTAAAACTATACTACAAGGCTACAGTAATCAAAACAGCATGGTACTGGTACCAAAACAGGGATATAGACCAATGGAACAGAACAGAGGCCTCAGAGGCAACACCACACATCTACAACCATCTGATCTTTGACAAACCTGACAGAAACAAGCAATGGGGAAAGGAGTCCCTGTTTAATAAATGGTGTTGGGAAAACTGGCTAGCCATGTGCAAAAAGAAGAAACTGGACCCCTTCCTGACACCTTGCACTAAAATTAACTCCAGATGGATTAAAGACTTAAACATAAGACCTAACACCATAAAAACCCTAGAAGAAAACCTAAGCAAAACCATTCAGGACATAGGCATAGGCAAGGACTTCATGACCAAAACACCAAAAGCACTGGCAACAAAAGCCAAAATAGACAAATGGGACCTAATCAAACTCCACAGCTTCCGCACAGCAAAAGAAACAAGTCATTAGAGTGAATCGGCAACCAACAGAATGGGAAAAAATTTTTGCAATCTACCCATCTGACAAAGGACTGATATCCAGAATCTACAAAGAACTAAAACAGATTTACAAGAAAAAAGCCCATTCAAAAGTGGGCAAAGAACATGAGAATAACACTTTCTTAAAGGAAGAAGAATGGGGGTGTGGGGAGAGAAGGCTCCTAAATGACCCCATTATATTGCAGACTCTTGTTCTCTGCCTTCTTCTTATCTCCCATTATCAGTTATTACCATTGCTCAGAAAGGAAGTGAAAGGGAGGTGCGGAGCAAGCTGGTAAGTGAGCCCATAAATTGTTGAGCCTGTTACTTGCTTTTGAAATGTTCACCTGTGTTCTAGATCAGAAGCCAACTGATTTTTATTCCATAACATTTTGAAATGATTAGGATAATCCATTAAGCATAGCCTAAGAACTTTATTTCCTAAGATTAAATCAATTTGGTTCAAATATTTGTTTAGTAGAAGCTTTGATAATAATAATGGCAAAAGAAATTGGGGAAGGATGGTGATGAGAGAAATGTATCTTTTTCTGTCATCAAGAAGTAAGGAAATGAGTGTTTATTGAGTAAGTATGGTGTACCAAGAGCTTTTCTAGATGACCTCATCTAGAAAACTGAATTTTGAGAATTATGTTCCTATGTCACAGGCATTTGAACCACAGTGACTCCATCTTGAATAGTGGATGGGTAAAATAAGGCTGAGACCTACTGGGCTGTATTCGTAGGAGGTTAGGCATTCTTTGTCACAGGATGGGATAGGAAGTTGGTGGGACTGGTATCATAAGATGCAGGTCATAAAGACCATGCTGATGAAACAGGTTGTGGTAAAGAAGCTGGCCAAAATCTACTAAAACCAACATGGTGATGAAAGTGACCTCTGATTGTTCTCATTGCTCATTATATGCTAATTATAATTCACAATAATTATATGTTTGTATATATTATATACTATATTATGCAATTATAATTCGTTAGCATGCTAAAAAGACACTCCCATTAGCGCCACGACAGTTTACAAATGCCATGGCAACATCTAGAAGTTACCCTATATGGTCTATAAAAGGGAAGAAGCCTCAGTTCTGGGAATTGCCCACCTCTTTCCCTCATGAATAATCCACCTTTTGTTTCGCATATGATCAAGAAATAACCGTAAATAGCCACCCAGTAGCCTTCAGGGCTGCTCTGTTTATGGAGTAGCTGTTCTTTTGTTTCTTCTCTAATAAACTTGCTTTCTCTTTACTCTGTGGACTTACTCTGAATTCTTTCTTGTGTGAGATCTCTTGGGGTCTGGATAGGGACCCCTTTCTAGTAACACTTATGCTCCCTTTCAAGAAACCGGGACTCAGAAAAAATAAAACGACTTACAAGGTCACACAGCTAGTAAATTATAGAGTCTGGACTCTACCCAGATCTTTCTAATTCCTGAACTTCAGCTAAGGACTGCTTTGGGGTTGTTCTCATACGCTAATGTGAAGCTACTCATGAGCAAATTCTCTTACCAAGAGGCAATTGTTACAACTACATAGGAAGAATGAGTTCTGGTGTTTTGTGCACTGCAGGGTGAATAGGATTAACTATAATTTATTGTATATTTTTTAAAAGCCAGAAGAGAGGATTTTGAATGTTCACAGCAATGATAAATGTTTGTGGTGATAATATGCGAATTACCCTGATTTGATCATAACACACTGTACACATATACTAAATATCACTCTGTATCTCATAAATATGTACAATTATTACATGTCAACTACAAATGAAAGGGGGAAAAAGTCAACTGTCTTTGTTCACAAAGCAGTTTGTGTCTTTTTCACTTGTTATTTGGATAACATTATTTAGTTAAATGTTGTCCAGACTAATGAAATATATATACAGAGGCTGGGTACAGTGGCTCACGCCTGTAATTACAAGACTTTGGGAAGCCAAAGCAGGATGATTGCTTGATCTCAGGAGTTTGTGACCAGCCTGGGCAACATGGCAAAAACACGTCTCTACAAAAAAATATAAAGATCAGCCAGGCATGGTGGTGTGTGCCTGTAGTCCCAGCTACTTAAGGGGCTGAAGTGGGAGGATGACTTGACACCAGGAGGTCGGGCTGCAGTGAGTTGTGATTGTGCCACTGCACGCCAACCTAGATGACAGAGCGAGACCCTTTCTCAAAAAAAAAAAAAAAAGAGAAGAAAGAAAGAAATATAAATACAGAAGTTTATTGCTTCTATGAAGACTAGATTGCTTAAAAATTGTTTTCATATGCATATGGATTATAGAACTGCAAAATATTAGAGTAAATTCATAAAAAGCTGGGATTCTATATTCAGATTGCTTCACCATTCTTATGGCATATTAAAGAAATGGAAACTGGAAATTGGGGAGGCATATGGCTGTGGTTATTTTAAAAAATGATGCAAAAATCAAAGAAAAGGCAAGGCATATATACATGTGTGTACATGTATATACCTATATTATATATATATATATATACACATACATATATATAAAGTGTATACAAACTTTCACTTTTAAACTTTTTAAAAAGGTAGCTTACATATTTCCCTGCTTTAGTTGCCTTTTCCGATTAACTAGCCAGCTGTAGATTTTTAAAGCTTTGTATAAGAAGATGATATCTCCTATAAAGTTTTATTCTCTAGTCTGGGAATCCTATCTGCTTGTTAATTTTATATATTTCTACAATTGGAAAGAAATTTACACATAAGCCTAACTCTCCTTTTGAGGAAAGAGAAAATTGAAGATGATAAGAAGGGAAAATATTCAAGGGTGGGTTCTCAAACAGAATTGAGATGAATATAAAAATTGAGTAACCAATAAATTATTCAATTAATAGTTAAATGTTTATTAATGTTAAATTAGGAACTCATTCTATGTAAAATGATCTGTTTCTGTTATTTTTGTTTGCCTTCATTTCCCAGTGAAAGCTTATTTTAAGAAAAGCCAACTTTCCTCATTAAACATTTTCAACAAATACATTGCCTTTCCAGTCACCCAAAGTCACAAGCCAGAGCATCATCCAAGGCTCCTCCTCCTTTCAGTCTCCAAATCCCTTGAACTCCATCTCGAAATTATTTTCATATCTGTCCCTTTATCTTGCTGCATGGGAGAGATCTAACAGAAGGGCAAGCATTTACCAAGTACATGTATCAAAGCCAATCCTCACTTGCCTGCATCTCTGCCCTTTGAACCACATCATTTTATTCTGTGGATCCTGATGGAGTAAAAATGATACACTCTCACTTCCTGTCATATTTGCTGTATAATAACAAGATATTCTCAAAATTAAAAGGCTTCCCTGATACATGTTGCTGAAATTCATTTGCTATTCAATCTGCTGCTACTGACATCAGTAGCACAACACAACTGTTACATAGCATCTCCATAGATCTCCGTCCACCACTACCATCACGCCTTCCAGTAGCAAATCTTCAGCTCAGTTCTCTTATTAATCTAGAATCCAATCTCAGTTTATAACTGCTCCACTCAAAAGCAGTCAAGATTCTCTTGGTCTCTCAGACTGAATCCAAGCTGCTTGACATAAAATATGAGGTCCTCTGCAATCTGGATTTCTCCCTGTTTTTACAGGTGTGGCTCATCTTCTCTTTTTCCAATAGCTTTGCTCCTCCAAACAGTTTCTGTTCATTCTTTAGGCCTCACATTCGGTGTCCTCTCCTCTAGGAAGTCCCGCTGATACCCCAGGACAGTGGGTGAGGTGCACCTCCTGCTGCATCTCCAACCCTAGCATCCACTTACTGAATGCGCTATACAAAGATGACAGGAAAAATTTGCCAACACTGCAATAGGCAGAGAAGATCAAAGGCTGCTGTGTCCTTGGGGGCCCAGGTGTGTTAAATCAATGACTAAGACAACTGTGGATTCTAAGGAGAGCCCTTGGGATGTGAAATAGGAAAAATCCCTGTTGTGGAAACAGTTCTCCCTGCCTGAGCTATCCTCTATAGGCAGTTATGCCATAAATGCCAAGCATCAGTTTTAATCTTATGCTATTGTATCAAAATCTCCTCTTTATATACATTGAATATCACCTTATCTCTTCTATTTATATTAATTTATGCAGTTAAATTATCAAGGGAAAATACTGAAAGAATCATATTTTTCCAAGTTTGAGCTTGACTTTTGGCTTTAAGAACTATAAATTTGATGTAGCAATGCATTAAATTCTTGAGTTATTCTTGTACCATTTTTAAGATTAATGTAGACTTAAATTGGTTATTCCTTGATTGTGCATTCATTTCATTAAGGTGAAGCATATTTGGAAATTAACCCTACATTAAATTTTTGCCATTCTAAAACTACTTACATATATATATCAGATGTTAATAGACTTCATTGTTATATTCTTAAAATTGCACCAAGTAAAAATTATACTTTTTATAGAATATATGTAGTACTTGACAACTATAAAAACCTGCATGAATTTATTTGCTTCTCACCATCCTACAGTGTAGACAGAGTAGGTATTATTATCCCCATTTTAGTGATGAGGAAACTCAGGATGGTTTGAGGACTCTGGCCACATTTATCCAGAGTTAGCATTGGGCTAACAAACAAATAAACCAAGTTTTCTAATTCCTTGGAAGGATTTGTGCATATGTCATTGTAGCAAATTCTTTTTCTCCCAAGAGGAGAATGTATAGGATGTAATATTTTAGCTTGGTAAAACCATTTTTCAAGTGCTAAAATTTACTGATACAACCAAAGAATAGGAAAAAATTTTCTGAATTAAGTCTGCCTTGATTTATTTATCATGACGTTAATTAAGGACAATGATTTTATTAGTCATTTCTGTCACTCATTTATAATTCGGTTTTACCGCTATAGCTAAGACTATTCAAGTAAACAAATAAACATTTACAAATGTGAAATGTAAAGAATTTATCTGATTTTTATCATTCTGGCAGGAGCAATATCTACATTTCTAAGTTTCATAGGAGGAAATTTACCATGTTTACATTTGCTGTTACTTTCCTGACAACCAGTGAAAAGTACGTGGAAAAAAATATTGTAATGACTGAAAAGCAAGCTCCAAGGACACAAGAACTTTGTGTCTTTCTTCACTGGCACATTCTGAAGGCCCAGAACAGGCCTGAAATATAGTCGGTGCATAATGAATATTTGTTGAATTAATAAAATAATAAAGGAAACAGATGAGGAAATCGAGGCTCATGACTATATTAGTCAGGGTCCTCCAGAGAAACAGAACGAATTGCAAACATGTAGGTACATTAAAGGGGATTTATTATGAGAATTGTCTCATGTGATTAGGGAGGCTGAAAAGTCCCACACTTGGTTATCTATAAGCTGGAAAACCAGGAAAGCTGGTGGTGTAATTTAATCCAGACTGAGTTTGAAGGCCTCAGAATCAAGAGCTCCCACATCCAAGGATAGGAGAAGATGGATGTTCCAGCTCAAGAAAAGAGAGTGAATTCCCTCTTCCTCTACATTTTTATTCTATTCGGACCCTCAACTGCTTGGATGATTCTCACCACTTTGGCTCTTCTTTATTTGGTCTATTGATTCAAATGCTAATCTCTTTTCCAGAAACATCCTCACAGACATATCCAGAAAATATTGTTTACCAGCGATCTGGGTATCCCTTAATGCAGCCAAGTTAATCATCTCAATGACCTTATGTTATTTGAGAAGTAAAAATAATTCTTTTATTCAATAAATATTCACTGAGTGCCTAAGAAGTTCTAGACAGGTTCTGAGGCTCTAGAATAGGACTACCAAACTTCTGGTACTGCCCTAGGTGAGGTATTCTAGTTTAGACTGAGTGACTGGGGAAGGCCTCTTTGAGGTGTCACCTTTGAAATCTGAATGAAATGGGAGCACCGGCCATGCAAAGATAACATTACTTACCTATATCAAAACATTAAATTAGATGATACATAGAAAGCATTTAGCTCACGCCTAATACATCCTCAGTGATCGGCAAATGGTAGATATTGCTGGTATTTCTATAGATGGCAACCAAGATATTAATTTCCCCATATTCAAAACTGGGGCAAATCTACTGTGTTGTGATCCATACAGATGTTTAGATGGCCAAAAGGAAGAATTAGTTGTACCCTAATCTACCCTTTATTGCACATGTGGGAAATCTTGGGATTGCACGCTTTGAGTCCTTGGAAGAAGCAGGAGATGTCAATTCCTGCCTGCCCCAGGAAGAACGGGTTCTGCTGGACATTCTGACTTTTTATATCAAAGCCCCACATTTCAAAGCCTGAATGTCCAATTGGGACAGATGGTCTAGGTGGGTTTAAGGGCCCTTGAACAAGATTAGGGTTTGCAAATTGTCTACTTTTTGTACTTGGGCCATTATATATCATCATGTCAAATGCTTTCTGCAATTTTTTATATCCGCCAAACTTAAAAAAATGTTTCTAAGTTGTCTGGAGTATACACTAAGCCTTACACTTGAAAACATAGCTTACTTTTTGACCTTTTGAAAATTTGTTTCTATATTCTGTATTTTACAGATTTGTGAAGTTTTTTTCTAAATGTCTGTAACATTGAAACATTGTTTTATTGATAATTCTTTAATTTTTAAAAATCTCATTATACAAATAAAATATGCTATTGTAAAGTAGTCAACCCAAACAAAAAATATATATATATAAGTAACAAACTAAATATCACCCAAGATAACTACTATTTTGGTAACTATCCTTTAACACATTTCCTTAGACATACATATGAATACTTAGATATAAAATTTTGAATAAATGGGATAATATTTTACATGTATTTCATTGAAAATACTTTTTAACAATTTTGTTAAACTGTGTATCCCTCTCCTCTCCCTCTCTTACCCATCCCTCCTCACTGCAACTGTAAAAAAAATTAGAAAACCATTTTGCTTACTTGAATACCTAGTGTAAAAATCCCTTCAGATCAACTAATACAGATATAACAAATTCTTTTTAGTGGATACATGACACTAGCTAAATTGTAATTTGCTTATCTATATGCTGAGTGAGGAGCATTCCTTCTGTGTTTCGTTTTTGTCACTATAAACAAAGCTATGGCAAACATCTTTGCTCATGTACACTTAAGTGCCGATAATTTTATTTTTACGGGATTGCTAGGGGAAAGCCTGTGTGTACTTGTAATCTTAACTGATATGGCCAGAATTGTATCCTCAAAAGACATGAATAGTTCACATATCTCTTTTACATTTTATCCAATACTTATTTTTAGTGTTTACACACATACATATACACATAATTATGGCAATTACAGTAAACTGATTGCATTATTATTGATGCTAGAAAAAACTCAGTATTACTCAAGTCTTACTTTGTCATCTGTATTTTGTAGGTGGGTGAAAGAGGACTTTAACAACCATGTTTCCAGAGCTATGCCAGGCAGCCTAATAGAACTATCATCAATAGCTCCTGAGAGCCACAATAAGAAGTTACTCACTTAGTTCCACCAGTTCTTAGAGTTAAGAATGTTCTCTGCATTCCATTTAGCAGAGAAAAATGGCTTCATTTTGCCAGCTTTGCTTTTTGATTTTCATCAAACTGCTGTGATATTTGCTTCCAGCACCTGAAAGCAGTATAAAAAGGCATTTTAAATCATTGAATAGCATTTTTGTGTTCTGATTTGCGTTATAAACTTTAAAAAAAGGTTTAAAGCTGTGAATTTCAGCTCTTTGGCAGCATTCTTTTTTAAATGCTGAAAAAAAAAATCAAGAGCACCCCTCAACGAAATCTAATGCCATTAACTCATTGTGCTGATACATGATTAATTATTTATAATCTAATTATTATAATTAAAGTTAACATACCAAACCCATTCAGGCTCAGGTTCCACAGCAATGTTCGGATTGATTTTTTGAAGTTCCTAATAATTGGTATATATTTGCACGGGTGGAAATTGGTGCCTCCTTGGTTATTTCCTCAGGTCTACCCAGTCCCTTAGCCTTAGAGTCTCTGCCAAGCTTTTAGCTGTGACAAGAAAAGAACAAAACATATTATTCAGTATTAACCACCCTATTTTCAGTTATTTCTTCAAATTAAAAAAAATAAATTGTTCTCTACTGTAACCACAGAAAGATTTTCTAAAGATGCATTAAATATTTTCAAAAGCTTGCTATTGTGATTATTAGATCCACATCATAAATAGCTATTCATCTCCATGTAAGGCAGAGGAACAATCTTGGGGTATAAATGAAGCACAAACTTTGAAAAAAATCTTCTGTCCAGTAGCTGTGTATAGGAGTAGTGAGTGAGCCCCAAGTGAAACACCCAGCAATAATCACTGCATATACATCAGTCCCTAGTGAGCTGTATATTAATGTCTGCCTGGAAAATTAATGGCACCTCTAGGCATAAACAAAGGTTTATTAAAATAGTAAGTAAAATATTCCTGAACACTGGATTGTTTTTTGAATTTTTCTGTTCTGCTTTTGGAAATTAAGAAGGCCTGAATTGTGATGGTAAAAGACATTGATTGAATCAATACTTGGCATCATTTTATTTAGGCTCTATTTAACATAGCCAAAAGCAAAAAATCTACTTATATTTGTATTCAAAGGTTTTTATTTCTAGGAGAAAAACTGTAATGGTTATGAATAGAGTTCATTTCATCAGGTTCTTTTTTTTTTTTTATCTACCACCCACTTTTATATCCACTCTCTTACTACATAGCTCCCCACATCCTTCAGGAGGAAAGAATCATGGAAACATTTGATTTCCATAAAAAAAAAAAATCAATGGAAGCAAGTTAATGTTACAGAGACTTTCATGAATCCATCTTGAGGAAGCGGCTTTGAAGTTCTTGTGGTCTCTCTACAACTGTATCCAACATGGCATCTGGTGGGTCACAGATGAGAATCATTATTTTTTTCAAAGAAAATAGTCTGAGGCTGTTGTCTATACTATCGGGCATTTCTTTATAACATTTCAGCAGGTAGAATACAATAATGTACTCAGAAATCTTGACCTGAAAAAATGTGGTATGCTATATCACTATACGCATAGTTTAGGGTCTTCATCTGAACAAAAGCAAAACTGTACTTAATGTATTACCTGTTTCATCCCCTCTTAGAAATGACAACACAACCATTTTTGAAGGAACTAGAGCTCATTATTCTTAACTTCCTCCTACATCTCTCTCTGTCTCTCTACCCATCTGTCTATTTAGTCAAAAGTTAAATCTATTTAATAAAGCAAGTAATTTGTTTTAAATGTTTATCACCAAGATCTTTTTGTGTGGATTTTGCCTTAAATTAGGAAAGGACTATTTGGCAGTAGTACTTTATCTGTGTACAGTGCTCAGTATATAACTGGTTGACTTTTCAATAGCTGAAAGGATTATTGAATGATGAAACTTGATATACTTCTTTATAGTAGAAGTTTGTAGTGACTTGTATATCAAATTTATTTTCCCTGCAGACATATTTACAGGTAACAATTTTAGCTGTGGGTGCTAGCAAATCACCCTGAGATACTTTCATTAAAGAGTTTTAGCAGTTGTGACCAATTTAGGTACAGTTTTCTGACATAAGAGAGTGTATTTAAGGACCTCTGAGGGACATCTTCCTTTGGTACTATGAGTTACTATTTTTTTAATTTTTATAATTTTTTTGAGACAGAGTCTCACTGTGTCACCCGGACTGGAGCACAGTGGTGTGATCTTGGCTCACTGCAACCTCTGTCTCCCAGGTTCAAGCAACTCTCCTGCCTCAGCCTCCCGAGTAGCTGGGACTACAGGCACACACCACCACGCCCAGCTCATTTTCGCATTTTTTAGTAGAGACAGGATTTCACTATGTCGGCCAGGCTGGTCTCAAACTCCTGACCTCAGATGATCCACCTGCCTTGGCCTCCCAAAATGCTAGGATTATAGGCCTGAGCCACCAACCCTGGCCGATGGGTTGCTATTTTAGCCTAAAACCTACTTGATATAATGTCACCAAAAGCAAACACTATTTTCCTACATTTAAAAAAGGGTATTTTCCCAAAATTCATGCAGATAACCCAGTTTAAAGTTATAATGATGGGCACAAGCCACAAAGAGGAGGAATAGTTGGGTGATTCATTTCTCTTCCAAAAGTGTATATTTATTCTTTATATCTCTCAGTGATGTAGAATGTGGGCAAACAATGTCACTTTATGAGCTCTGTCCACTGGTTTTAGCAAAAATAATTGCTTTACCAATAAAAGGAGTGACAGGAAGTTAAGAAATAAAGGATAGACTGCTCTCAAAATGAAGAAAATTGCCTGAACGTGAGGATGAAGTTTAATTAGGGAAGCTCTGCAGTGCCCCTTCTCATAAAACTCATTTTATTAAATTTATGTCCCATATTTTTGCCACACTATATTGCTTTCTGCACTTAAAATCCGGGCATGAGGATATGAAATTATTTTCCCACTCAGTCACTGGCTTCAGGGGACACAGTTCTGATTTCACCAGGGTCTTTGGTCCTCTTGCCCTTCTGTACCTTATTCAAAAGTTTCAGCAAATTGGACCTCCGAGAAGATACAATTTCCTTTTAGCCTGATAGTTTGACTTTTCTGTTTGCATATTAGAACTCTGCTCAGAAGTTGAAAGTCTTATTGCTGAGCTCAGGAGCCAGACCCAATATCAAGTGAAGTTTTGTTTCTGATGTATTAACATTTCACAATTGGGCCAATTTCCTTATTCAGAACTTAGCAAATAAATCCTATTTTCCAGGCTCCATTTTGGAGTAACTTGCTTATAAAAGTCTCTCTATGACCCAGTTTGAGTATTATCTGGCTAATTCTGTAAAATGTCTTTGTCCCAATATTAAATTCTGCCATTGAGGGAAAAAAAAATCTACGTGTTCTGGAAGTCTTGGTTATCTTGGAGGGTTGCCTAGGCTGATAACATCTAAACCTGTGCTCAACTCCCCTCCCTTTCATTTGCCGTGACTCTGACTGTTGAATTTGGTCTTGTTTGAGAAGCAGTGGTATTTTCATTTATATTTGTTTCAAAGGTACATTCATTAACTAGATGCTTATAACTCATCTTCCAATGAAAACTGTTGAAAACCAGAGGCCAAATGCAAACACAGCTGTTTGGGGTCAGGCAGGTACTATTAAGAGTGAAGAAAGCAGGGTAGCATATACATGGTTTTTTAAAACTTCAGTGAAACGGAGATTACTGGGCAAGAAGAGATCTGACCTTTATTCCCTATCAAATGCAATCCTCAAGAGTATGCAGATAGGAGAGTATGCAGATAGGAGAGTAAGCAGATAGACTCATACTGCCTGTTTCTTTGGCCTGATGATGAAAGGCTTCCCTTGTTGGAATGGTCCAGGGCCTTTAGAGTGGTGGTCCCCAAATATTTTGGCACCAGGAACCAGTTTCATGGAAGACAATTTTTCTATGGGTGGGCAGATAGAATGGTTTGGTAATGAGACTGTTCCACCTCAATCATCAGGCATTAGATTCTCATAAGGAGCACACAACCTAGATCCCTCACATGTTCAGTTCACAGTAAGTCATGCTCCTATGAGAATCTAATGCAGCTAGTGATCTGACAGGAGGCGTGGCTCAGGTGGTAATGCTTGCTCACCTGCTGCTCCCCTCCTGCTGTTGGCCTAGTTTCTAACAGGCCACGGGCAGATACTGGTCTATGACCCAGGGGTTGGGGACCCTTGCTTTAGAGGACTCAGACTTTAGAAGGACCACAAAGAGTGGCTCATGACTTCTTTGCATAACTGGCTGATGATTTGGAGGGGAGAACATAAGAAGGTAGGTTATGGGTTGAGTTCTAATTCACTTTAGTACTTAATTAGGGCGGAAATTGTGGTCCTGTGTGAACATCCAACACAGCTCTCTTACTTGCTGGGGGCCACTGAGGAGCAATTGTTTCTCTATTCTTTTGTGGAAACAGAAACAAGCAAGGTTTTGAAATAAAGGAGCTTTAAGCAGAGGATTTTTAGACATGATCTTTTTGTCCTTGCGGCCTACCTTTTCAAAAGCTGCACACATATTTTGGTCTACCTTGTTTTAGGAAAAATAGACGCTGATCACGGTTCATTAATCCCATTTGCTTTTAATGAGAAGAGTCACTGGATGATTACATTAGAGGCCCAAAGCCTGAGAAAGGGTCTATAAAATACTGCATGCTAAATACTAAGATATAAAACTCTCTATGAAAATTAGTAGACAATTTTATATTAGTCAAAACACAAAGAAAAGAGTGAAAATTCAAGAAAACACCTGAAGTGCTAGAACTTGAGAAAGGAGGTTTAATTTCAAGTGGATAAAGCATTGAAGAAAAACGTGAGGAAACTGTGAAGCAGACTACTGTGCATTTGTAGTTTGTCAAACTTAATTTAAAAATTTATGAAAATGTCTTCTGTACAAGAACGGTATAGCACTACCACCATTCTTGGGCTTCCAAGGTGTGATTAGGAGAAGGATAGAAAACTCATGGCCTGCAGGCTCAAGCCTGCTGAGCAGATGGATTGTTTAACTTTAAGAAATGTGAATAGCCTGGAGTAAGATGACACCCTCCACCACCCACTGTGGCTTTGCACCCTTTGCTTCACACACGCCTTGCCCACTTGGGCTCTGAAGGTGTTTATTTTCAGCCCCAGATTACATTCCTTCTTTTGGGACTCAGAGACATTAACAGAAGTAATGAAAGAGAGAAAACCAAGGAAGAAGTGATGAAACCAGAGAGAGAGGAGACAGAGATTCTTTTGGCTAACAACGCAACAGTTGGAAGAATAGAGAAAGAAAAAATATTTGACAAATATTCATTAAATTCCTATTATACAGTAAGCACTATTCAAAACACTAGAAAAAAAATGAACAAAACAGATGAAGTTCTTACCTTTATGGCATTTACATTCTAGTAAGGAGAAATATAAAATAACAAATAGCCAGGCACGGTTGGCTCCTGCCTGTAATCCCAACACTTCGGGAGGCCCAAGTGGGAGGATTGCTTGAGGCCCAGAGTTCGACACCAGCCTGGGCAACATGGTGAAACCTTACCTCTAAAAAAATACAAAGATTAGCCGGGTTTGGTGGTGTGTGTCTGTAATCACAGCTACTCAGGAGGCTGAGGTGGGAGAATCGCTTGAGCCAGGGAAACGGAAGTTGCAGTGAGCTGAGATTATGCCACCGCACTCTAGCTTGGTGGCAGAGTGAGACCCTGAAGAGTGATAAAGGCAAGATCTGAGGATTGAACACTTTGGCACTCTCAAGAGTAGAGGTCTGGAATATGAAGAGGAACCAGGAAGGATACGACAGGAAGAATGGCAAGAGAACTAGGAAGACGAAAAGAAAAGCCAAGCGAGGAAGGCAATTTAAGAAGGGGGAATCATCAAAAGTGACTCAAATGCTGCTGATAAAGCTGGAAGAGGAGAACTGAGAAAAAAACATTAGGGTGGCAACGTGGATATCACTGTTAGTCTTTGAGGGCACACAAGGCTTATTGAACTTGCTTCAGGAAATATTAGGAGAAGTACACACAGCAAATGCAGCCCACATTTTGAAGGTTTTTGCTATGATAGGGAGCAGAGAAATCAGGTAGTATGTAGAGGGGCATGTGCAGTCAAGTCAGGGTTTGGGTTTTTAAATTTAATTTAATTTTAGAGACAGGATCTCACTCTGTGGCCCAGGTTAGAATGCAGTGGCACCATCATGGCTCACTGCAGCTCCCACCTCCCAGGTTCAAGCAATCCTCCCACCTCAGCCTCCTGGGTAGCTGGGACTGCAGGCAAATGCCACCATGCCCGGCTAATTTTAAAAAATTTATTATACGGACAGGGTCTCCCAATGTTGCTCAGGCTGATCTTGAACTCCTAGAATCAAGTGATCCTCCCACCTCGGCCTCCCAAAGTGCTGGATTTACAGGTGTGAGCTGCTGTCCCTGGCTGGGTTTTATTTTTAAAGCCAAAAATGATACAGTCAGAGAAGAAACTGTAGTGCAGAAAAGACACACAACTTCAAGAACTATGCTCTTAAGAAGACAACATCCATCTTATACACGGAATTCTCTTTAGATAGGAACAGAGATTATCTATTCAATGTAGGAGAGGGAAGACAGGATGTGGGGCATAGAGGAAAGTGTGTATATTTGGTGGTGAAAGCATGAGGAAATTTCTTCTAATTATCTCTATTTTCTTAGTAAAATAAAGAGCAAAGTCGCTACAGTGAGAATAAAGAAAATTAGAGTGAGAGTAAATGGCAAGGTGCTATAGGTTTGAAGAGAAAAGAAGGGTACAAAATAGTTGTCTAGGAGAATAAGAGATGAAAGTGACTAGTCAAAGGCAGTGAAAATTTCCTGGCAACAGTAAAGACCCACTTGAGATTGACAATCAGGAATTGAAGCAAATCTGTCAACATAACTGTGTTTTTTTCAGCCATTTCCAACAGATCAGAAGCAGGAAGGAGTAGGTAGAAGCTCGTAGTTAACTAAGAAAAAGTAAATTTGATGGCGGAAGATAAGGACAAGATAATTGAGATTATATAAGGTAATGGTTATCATGTTGAACTGTTGAATCTTAATTGAGGATAGAGGTAAATGAGGATATGAGGAAGTGTGAAATAGATACTAAGGTCAATATATACATGTTTCTCGTGTGGCTGGAAAGTGATCACAATGAGAAGGAGACTTGGGAGGTAGTATTTGTCATCTGAAACTGACATTATGAAAGGGGGTGCAATTATTGGTAACAGCAAGGTCTAGAGAGCAACCATAAGAGCAGGTGGCTGAAGTGATGTGGCGGACAAGATCATGGCAGGAGAGAACACCAAGAGTTTGAGAGGCTAGATTATTGTAAGGGTCTTCTCAATGATCTTGCAATCACCAAGAGTTAGGAGAAGAATGCTGTTGGGGAGATGACACTGGGTAGGGCATGAGAACCTTCAAGGAATAATGCAAAGTGACTATGAAGTCTGTCGATGATTAGACATACGGAGAAGTGAGGTGACCCATAGCTGCACTTCAAAGGAAGCAAAGATGTTTAGGGAGAAGGAGAGGAGGATAAACTGAAACTGGCAGTGAGTATTCATAGCTGCAGAAAGATCAGGTTTCATTTAGAATAAAGAGCTGAAGGTGATGTAGAGACTAGCTCAAGGTTATAGGAAATTTTGCTAATGATTAACAGTGAACTCCAAGGGACAGGGTGGAAGAGTGTATTGCAGAACAGGTGTGAGATTGGGTCATATAAAGGGATGGACAGAGCTGTAAATGAATGTGATTTACAGCGATGAGTGGTGAATTGGGGCTTCTATTGGTGACTGAGATTGCATGAGTGTATATAGTTTTCATGTGTTGAAAACTTTCAGAGATAATTTAGTATTGAGTTTTGATTATAGAATAAGTGGGAGAACATGGCTTGTGGATATACTAAGGCAGTTTTAGTAGTTTATCACCATGACCAGTAGATGGTATTGTTGGCCCAAGATAGTTTGGTTACTGTTTGCTATTCAGCACAGAGTGGAAAAGGGAAGGAAAGGAGGTTACAGATGGACTATGAGAGAAGGCAGTGTGTCTTCCACTTGGTAAAATGTAAAGGGTACTGGTAGACTTAGGAGATATCCTTTTCTGACCTAGTCACTCATACACAAAATTAATTTTTTATAGAATGGACAAACAAGCACTAATTCTCAGAAAGGACTGGGACTTTTCACAAATCTTGAGCATAGAGCTATGGAAATATATAAAGTGCAAATAATGGATTTTAAAAGCACACAGATATATCTAAAAGAAGAAAAATCAGTATGTCAAAGAGATATCTGTACTCCCATGTTAATTGCAACACTGTTTACAATAGCCAAGATATGGAATCAACCTACCCTGCATCAGTGGATGAATGAATAAAGAAATTGTGATATATATACAACCTATCTGTGCATCAGTGGACAAATGGATAAAGAAAGTAGAATACCATTCAGCCATAAAAAAGAATGAAATCCTGTCATTTGCAGTAACATAGACAAACGTAGAGGACATTATGTTAAGTGAAATAAGCCAGGCAAAGAAAGACAACGATCTCATGTTCTTATTCACACATAGGAACTTAAAAAAAACGTAGATCTCATAGAAGTAGAGAGTAGAATGGCAGTTATCAGAGTTGGGGAGGGGTAAGTGGGATGATGAGGATGGAGAAAGGTTGGTAAATGTGCACAAAAATACAGTTAGATAGAAGGAATAAGTTCTAGTGTTCAATAGCACAGTAGGGTGGCTATAGTTAGTAATACTTTGTATATTTCAAAAGCACTAGAACAGAAGATATGGAATGTTTCCAACACAAAGAAATGATAAATGTTGGAGGTGATAGATATCCCAATTACCTTGACTTGATTACTACACATTGCATGCATGTATCAAAATATCAGATGTATCCCATAAAATTTACAGTTATTATGTATCATAAAAAACACACGCAGAGAAACAGAAGAAAACTATAAGAACTTGCAACTCACTTGAGACAGTTCAGGATGTCGAACCAATGAGATTTCTCTTATTTTGCCTCTGGGACAACCATGTGGGCTAACTCGGGGAGGCAAATGCATGAGGAGTAACTGGCTAAATCCTAATATTGATCTGTAAGCGCATACTCTGAAAAAGGCAAATTTAGTTTTTGCTATAAAAACAAACAGGCACATAAAAACCTACACTCGCTCTTCTCTCTTCTGCTTGCTTTGGGAATTCAGAACACAGAGCTTAGAAAGCCAGAGGCACCGTGTCTTCCTTTTCAGAAAAAGGAGAGGCTGAAAGCGGCTGATGCTGGGCAGAGTCTATGAGCTTTGCATATTCATATCCCTCAGTTGTTCAGCATTAAAAAATTCAGGTAATGAGCATGTGAACACTCCAGCAGCCTTTGTATGGCTTGGGGGTTTTCTATTCTCATGTTCTCTGGATAGAATTCACCGTGTCAAATCAGGAGGTCCCTACCCCAACCCCCAAATTGAATCAGCACTTGTACATTGAAGTTTTTAACATCACCCACAAGATTTTTAAGGGCTTGTCAAAGGAATTTTCATAGTCTCTAGCTGTGAATAAAAATAAATTCAGGGCCGGGCGCGGTGGCTCAAGCCTGTAATCCCAGCACTTTGGGAGGCCGAGGCGGGTGGATCACGAGGTCAAGAGATCGAGACCATCCTGGTCAACATGGTGAAACCCCGTCTCTACTAAAAATACAAAAAATTAGCTGGGCATGGTGGCACGTGCCTGTAATCCCAGCTACTCGGGAGGCTGAGGCAGGAGAATTGCCTGAGCCCAGGAGGCGGAGGTTGCGGTGAGCCGAGATCGCACCATTGCACTCCAGCCTGGGTAACAAGAGCGAAACTCCGTCTCAGAAAAATAAATAAATAAATAAATAAATAAATAAATAAATAAATAAATTCAGATCTCATCCCTATCTCACATATTATTTTGTGGGATTAATTTAATTCATTGAGCTAAATGATAAGGGTTGTTAAGTTGTTGCTGGTAATAAGTAGATATTTTTAATTTTTTAGGAAAATATACCAAGTCTACTCTGACACACTAGTTTTATTTAAATGGTTGAAACTTTTTCTTAATGTTAGCACAGTTACACCTTGATTAAACAATCCTCTAGGGTAGGGATGTCCAATCTTTTGTCTTTTCTGGGCCACATTAGAAGAATTGACTTGAGCCATACACCAAATACACTAACACTAACGATAGTTGATGATCTAAAAAAAATTGCAAGAAAAAATCTCGAAATGTTTTAAGAAAGTTTAAATGAAGAATGTGTGTTGAGCTGCATCCATTCAAAGCTGACCTGGGCCACATGTGGCCTGTAGGCCACGGGTTGGACAAAATGCTCTAGGGTAAAAAATGATATCAGGCACCTTAAGAAAAAAAAATCTGCAACTACCACTGAAGTTGATCTGTTTGGTATTTATTTGAAGATTAAAAGTACCATATGATTATCTCTGCCCACATCTCCTACTTGGCTAAACATAGTTGAAAGTTAATACTAGCCCTGGAAAATTTAATGTTTAAAGCTTCTCTTGGACACATCATCCTGGCTAGACATCTGAGTACCAGGTTATTATTTTAAAATTTGTAAATGATTCAAAGGCTAGAGTTTATAAGCTTAACCTGAAAATTTTTCTGGTGAGAACTGCTATTTCCTACCTTCATTGAGAATTTAAACAAGAAAATACCAGAAATCTCTACTAATTCAGCCATCAGGGTAGACAGGTAGACAGTGGGCTTCGGGCCTCTTCTTCCTTAAGGTGATTCATTCTAGAATAATGAAAGACAGAAATCTCCAGCATTCTGTTATAGTAAGACCTTTTCTCTCTGAGCAACTTACTGCTTTCAAAGCCTGCTTTTAGGTGACAGTGGCTCCTAGTGCCAACCAAGGGCACCCCTAATTCTTAGCAGCTGTTCCTATCAACAGCTTCTGTTTGGAAGCCACTCATAGCAGTGTTTATCACAGTATTTATCACAAAATTATCTATGGTACTTGTGAAATATTCCTGGACCTCACCCCAAACCTAATGAATCAGAATCGTGAGGGTGGGCTGAAAATTGGCATTTTACAAGTTCAGAGTTGAATTCTGATTGCTTCTCTTATTGTCTGCTAGTGTGTAGCTGTTCTCCTAAAAGAGCTTTTAAACAGAAATATTTTAAATGTTCATAGAGTTGCACCAGAGCAGGAGAACAGCGTGAAATCCCACGATATCACAATCCTAGGTATTTGTTTGAGAGACTGTGAACAGGCTTTTCAGGGACATCTTTTTGATGACCAAGTCTATCTTTTACTACTTCCTCAAAAACCCCAACCACAGCTTTCTTTACCCATCTTATTCTCAGAATGTTACCTTGCATCCTACTTCAGCAAGAAAATAGAGGTGATCATCAGTAATGCTTCTCTATGATCACTGCATTTCTGGATTTCCTGAAAATCTTTCCTGGCTTTCATTTTTTTCAATAATTGTGTGAGCGTCTAGCTCCTTGGAATCATTCATTTCTCCTTGAAATTTCTGTATTATTCTGATGGATACAGGCTGTTTCCAATTCTTTTTGTTATACTGATAAACAACAATTTATAGGATCAGTCTAGACTTGTCTAAAAATGTCTTGTCCAGAATCACATATTTAATTGTTACTTGACACATTAATTAGATACATAAGTAATAAGCATCTCAGTCTCAACATAGTTAAATTTGAGCTCCTGATTTTTCCTCCTAAGTCACCATCACCAGCAACCTTTACCACCTCAATTTAAGACATTGCCTTTCTCCACTTCCTCAGGCCAATCACTTTGGTGGTACCTTTAACTCCTTTACTTTCTCATAACCTGCATTCAGTCTATCTGCAAAACCTGGTAGCTCTACCTGTAAAATATATCTAAAAGGAGACCACGTCTTACCACCTGCTCTTCTCCTCCGGCCCAGCCACTCAGCTATCATCTAGATTAGTGTACTAGTCTTGCTCTCTTCTGCCCGCACCCTCTGCAGCCCATTTTCAGTAGCCAGAGTCATCCTGAAAAGCTTAAGGCAAGTAATGTCATTTATCTACTCAAACCCTTCCAGTGGCTTCTTCCTCACTCAGGGTAAAAGACAAGTTGCTAACTCTTGCTTGTAAGACCCTAAACGATCTGGCCTCTTCACCTCTCTAACTTTCATCACCTTTCACTCTCTCCCTTGTTCTCTCTGCACCAGTCACACTGGCTTCCTTCCTAGTCCTAGAACACAGAATTTATGCTCACAACGTCTTTGCTTCCTCACTTTGCTATTCCCCTCATTTCCTTCAAAACGTGTCTTCTCTTTGAGGCATTGCCTGGCCACATTACTTGAAATTCCGATTTCGTCAACCCCTGCTACCCTATATACACCTTCTTTACTTTTTCTTTTTAGCACTTGAGATTGTCCTCTATGCCATATGTTTTGCTTATTTGCATATTTATTCAATCTTCCCTTCCAGAAGATCCATGAACACAGGATATTTGTTCTGTTTACTGCTATGCCCCCAGCACCTAAGATAATATCTGGTGACAGGTGCTCAATATGTATTTGGTAGCTATTAAGTGATTTGTCTGGAAATGTTAACATAGATAATTTCTGTCAAAATTGGTTCTGGTTTCTGGTGAAAGCATCACGAAAGTAAGAGAATAAAAGTATTTCCGGCATGTACAGCATTTAGATGATTTACTTCAATCAAGAAATATTTAGTAAGGGCATGGGTTGCTGGGATAGAGAGTGATGAATATATAAAATCATGCTTTTGTAAAGCTAAATGCTAGGATGAAACTGAACTTTGGTTTGAGTGGGAAGAGCTAGTGATGAATGCATAAAGACAATATATAATGCATCACATGTGGATAAACGCTGTGGGAAAAAAAGGATAAAGGGTAAGCTAGTCATGATGTAGATGTGCAATTTTAATTGAGGACCAGGGAAGGCCTCTTAGAGGAGGTGACTTAAATGAAGTGAAGGAGGAAATCAAGTGGATATTTGCAGGGGAAAATGTTCCAGAGACACTGCAAGTACGAAAACCCTGAGGGAAAAGTATGCCTGGGGTATAGGAGGAGCCGTAACAGGGATAGGGAGGCTGGAGCATAGTGAGCCTGCGATGGAGGGAGAGGGGTCACAGGAAAGACCAAGGGGTATCTGGGGCTCAGGCCAGTTGAGTTCTTGCAGACCAGGGTAAAGCTTTGGGAAATGTGATCTGGAGAGCCACTGGAGGGTTTTGAGCAGACGAGAGTGATGATCTATCTTGCATTTTAGAAAGATCACATAGGCTTCTAGGTGGATGATAGGCTGGGAAAGCCAAGGACAGTAGAGCAGCAGTGGTTAGGAAGCCAATGGCTATCATCTTTGATGGAGTTGATAGTGGTAGCAGTGGAAGTGGTACAAAGCAATAAGGTTTTGCAAATCATTTGAATGTGGACCCAGTGGAATTTGAGATTAGATGTGGAATGTGATGGAAAGCACTTAAGGCAACTTCAACATTTTGAGCCTGACTAGCTAGGAGACTGGAGTTTCCACTTTGTGAGAAGAAGCAGGTTTTGGTGGGAGGGGCATAGCTTAAATCAATAAATTGTTATTTTTTAGATGTTAAGTTTGAGATTGTATTAGACATCTAAGTGAAGAGTTTCAGTATCCAACTGGGTATATAAATCTGGAGCCCGGGGGAGAGACAGGGGCTGAAGATACAAGTTTGGGTGGCCTCCGTAGACAGTATTTAAAGCCATGAGGTTGGATGACATTTTCAGAGAATAAATGGCAAAGATATCTGAAGAGATTTCAAAGAGGTAATTAAGGACCTGAAGCTCAACTTCATGGAAGAATCATCTGAGTGATATAGAGATGACTGGGGAGGTTGAAAATGAACCAAGAGCAAAAATATTTAAGTGTTGATGGAGAGCGATCTGGGAGGACTTGGTGACTGCAGTAGGGATGGTGGTGGGTAGAATTCACAAAGATATGAGATTTGAATGAGTTGGGACGTTTAGGGAAGAGGCAAAAGCATGGCCTGGAAGTGGCAAGGAAGGGCACAGAGAATAGCTACAACTTACGGGCCCCTTTTCAGGAGGCAAAAAAAGTCACCACCTGTGGGAACTATAGAGAAAGTAGTGTCCTCAGGGGAGAGCCAGATTAGAGTTCCAGTAAGATGAGATTGAGGCTATGGGGAATTTTTGTTGATGACAGATGTGAGTTCCAGAGGGAACAGAGAAGGGGACCCTGCTGGCAGGAGGAAGAAAGTTCAGGTCAGATTATTATCGTGTTGACAGAGCCATAGAGGGCTGAACATTGGAGCAAAGAGGCATGATCTGGCCTTCTTGAGGCTGCTGAAGTAAACAGGGATGGAGAATACCATGGGATTAACTCTGGTAGATTCTTGGGCTGACAATAGTGAAGAGGCTGTGAGTCACTGCAGAGGGAAGTCAGGACTTGTGCCCATAGCAGGCAGAGCTTTGCGGGCTCACGGTTCAGTCATTCTGATGATGGTTTGAAGCTAATGCACACAAAATGGCACCACAGGCCTGGCCTGTAGCAGCTTTCACATAGTCAATTAATTCAATGGGGCCTCAGTTAGTAGTGGCAGAGGGAAGTTCTTTATGGCCTTCCATCTGTGTGGACAAAGTGGTTTCCTCCATCTAAAAGGATAAGGTGACAGATGTTTTCCTAGGCATTCTCTAATGTGTGCTCACTCGCGAAAGCACGTACATCTCTCTACGTAACTGGAAGGGAGGATCAGATTGATTTCTCTTTAGTAAGAAAATCAGTGGTTCACAAAGTACATGATTGAAGCTAACTTTAAGTTTAAAAAATACACTTAAGATGATTTGTTTCATTGGCTTGGAATTTGAGCAACAAATACTTCTGAGGAGGCTTAGTAAGATTTTCATTAAGAGGGAGATCATTTTATGGAAAATATGCACCTGGCTGCTGCTGCTTCTTCTTCTTCATATTATTATTATTATTATTATTATTATTATTATTATTATTATTTAGAGATGGGGATCTTACCACAGTGCCAGGCTGGAGTGCAGTGGTTGTTTACAGGCGCAATTATAGTTCACCGAAGCTTTGAACTCCTGTCCTCAAGGGATCCTCCTGCCTCAGCCTCCTGAGGAGCTGAGATGACAGGCACCTACCACTATGCCCAGCTTACCTGGCTTATTAAAATAGAGTCTCTCTTAGGGGCCAGCCTTGAAGGATGTCTCCTAATGCAGGAAGTTGCCAAATGTCCTCCCCACAGGGCACTGATTCTGATAGAATCATCTCTGGTTTTCTTTCCATTGCTTCTGCAAAGAAAATGTTAGTGATGAATTGAGGGATTTAAGACTGTGAACTCTTTTTTTTTTTTTTTTTTTTTTTTTCAGGGAGAGTGACATTTAGGAGGGAAAAAAAGGAAAGCACTTGAGGGTAGAGGGAGAATGAATAGTACTTCTCTCCCTCCTTCCAAATCAGAAACGGCTTCAATCTTCTTTTTCCCTCATGAGTCAGAAAAATAAAGTGATACAAAATCCAGTCTATTCTTATGCCTTGAGGCATGACTGCAACTAAACCATTAGGGGATGCAAATAGAATCCTCTCTGACAAAAATTCAGTGTATATAGCACAGTGTTTGGGCCACACACATAAACCACCCATTCGTAAATGGCCTTTCCTTTGAACATTGGTAGACAGGCTCTGTTTAAGCATGGAGGGAAGATTGACTTACAGGGCTATTGAAAGTCAAGTAATACTCTAAAATTTTTCTTAAAGTTAACAGATAATAGGCTGAGATTGAAATCAATTTTAGTCACTGAATTTAAAAAATGAGACATTTTGAGGGCTTTTGAAAAGCGGCACTATTGGTGGGAAGTAGATCATTTGTTTCTAACCTTACTGTTCTGGAGCCTGGAAGTCAACTGTGCTCAGGTGGATTTTGTCTGCCTGCATGCAAATGATAGGTAGGATTGAGGCATTCATTTACTACAAGCACATATGAATGCTTAAAAAATACTATAGCAGTTTCTCCAAAAAATGAAAAACAGAATTACCATATGACCCAACAATTCCACTCCTGTGTGTATACTCAGAAGAACTGAAATCAGGGTCTCAGAGATATTTGTGAATTTGTACACTCACAATTATAGGAGCATCATTTGCAATAGCCAGCATGTAGAATCAACACGAGTGTTTGCCGAGAGAGATTTGATAAATAAAATGTGATACATGCATATCATTAAATATTATTTAACCTTAAAAAGGAATGAAATTCTGGCACATGCTACAACGTGGATGAAACTTAATGACAAGTGAAATAAGCCAGTCACAAAAGGACACATGTTCTGTGATTCCACTTATATGAGGTACTTAGAGTAGACAAATTCATCGAGATAGGAAGTCGAATGGTGGCTTGCCGGGGCTCAGGGGAGAGGAAATGAGGACTTAGCGTGTAATGGGTATAGAGTTTCAGTTTAGGACGATGAAAAGGTTGGAGATGCTTAGTGGTGCTGGATCAGCAATGCAAATGTAGTTAACAACACTGAGCTGTACAGTTAAAAATGGTGAAGATATTATAGTAAATTTTGTTATGTGTATTTTGCCACAACTTTTTACAAAGCTCGTGGATTTACTTCTTCTAGGCGTTTCATATAAATGAAGTCATGCAATATGTGACTGGCTTCTTTTACTTACCATAATGTGTTCAGGATTAGGCCAGGCATGGTGGCTCACATCTGTAATCCCAGCACTTTGGGAGGCTGAGGCGGGTGGATCCCTGGAAGCCAGGAGTTTGAGACCAGCCTGGCCAACATGGTGAAAGCCTGCTCTACAAAAATAGAAAAAAGCCAGATGTGGTGGCGCATGCCTGTAGTCCCGGCTACTGGAGAGGCTGAGGCAGAAGAATCACTTGAACCTGGGAGGCGGAGGTTGCAGTGAGCCGAGTTCATACCACCGCACCCTAGCCTAGGTGACAGAGTCAGACTCTGTCTTAAAAAATAATAATTCATGTTGTAGGATGAGTTAGAATTTCCTTCCTTTTTAACGCTGAATAATTTTCCATTGTACAGATATATCACTTTTTCCAGGGACTAGAAAAAGGAGGGAATGGAGACTGCTAATGTATATGTTTTCTTTCTTTCTTTTCTTTTTTTAAAATTCAGACAGGGTCTCGCTCTGTCACCCAGGCTGGAGTGCAGTGAACACAGCTCACTGCAGCTTCAACCTCCTGGGTTGAAGAAATCCTCCTACCTCAGCCTCCTGAGGAGATGGGACCACAGGCATGCACCGCTATGCCTGGTTAATTTTTTTAACTTTTTGTAGAAACCGGGTCCTACTATGATTCCCAGGCTGGTCTTGAATTCCTGAACTCAAATGACCTACCACCTTGGCCTCCTAAATTATAGTCCTAGGATTATAGGCATACGCCACTGCACCCTGCCTGGGTTTTCTTTATAGAGTGACGAAAATGTTTTTAAATTAGATTGTTGTTGACAGTTGCATAATTCTGAATATACAAAAACCCAGTGAATTGTACTAGTCACAAATAAACATTTTGTGGTGTGTGAATTATCTTAATAAAGCTGTTACTTAAAAACTGGTAAAAACCTTACCAACTAATGACGTCTTAATTAACAAAAGTACAGTGTCCATGACAAATGTAGTGAAAAGGCACCCATTTAAAGCCAGAAGGCCTGCATTCTAGTATTGACTGGCACTTAATAGTGTGACTTTGGTCAAATGTGAATTTCTGTAAATCTCATGTTTATCATCGGGAGATGGCATGGAGACATTCAGCTCTTTTAGCTCTTTGTCTCACACATCTTGTGCTTTGCCATATCACCAGCTGTCTCTAAATAGGTAAGCAACAGCTGCAGGTGAATCTGGAACAGATGTCAAGTTGGAATTTCATTCCAGCAATTACTATCTTCACAAAGTCTTTTTCTGTTAAGAAGCTTTCAAACCTACTCTCCTTTACATTGATATAACTTAAGTTAATCAGGCCTCAATTGTGCTGCAGACCATTACCAAAGGGACACAAATGTCACATCCTGCCCTGGAAGGGAAGGATAAGATTTCTGTATATGCATGTCTAAGAAAAACACAAAATTGCTTGCAAAATGTTGCTGTTTTACACATATTGACTTTTGCAGAAATTGTCTCTTTTGCCTCACCTGGATTGTCTATGTTCTGAAATATTTAAAGAAAGGATTCCTGTATTAGTCTGTTCTCATGCTGCTCATAAAGACATGCCTGAGACGGGTAATTTTTAAAAGCAAGAGGGTTTTCCAGCATGGCTGGGGAGGCCTCACAATCATCGTGGAAGGTGAATGAAAAGCAAAGTCACATCTTACATGGTGGCAGGCAAGAAGAGCATGTGCAGAGGATCTCCCCTTTATAAAACCATTAGATCTTGTGAGACTTATTCGCTATCATGAGAGCAACATGAGAAAGACCTGTCCCCATGATCCAATTATCTCCCACCAGGTCCCTTCCATGACATGTGGGAATTATGAAAGCTACGATTTGAGATTTGGGTGGGGACACAGCCAAACCATGTAATTCCACCCCTGTCTCCTCCCAAATCTCATGTCCTCACATTTTAAAACCAATCATGCCTTCCCAACAGTCCCTCAAAGTCTTAATCATGTAAGCATTAACTCAAAAGCTCACAATCCAAAGTCTCATCTGAGACAAGGCAAGGGCAAGCTGGCTCCTTCCTAGATACAATGGGGGTACAGGTATTGGGTAAATACACCCATTCCAAATGGGGGAAATTGTCTAAAACAAAGGGGCTACAGGACCCATGCAAGTCTGATATCCAGAGGGACAGCCAAATCTTAAAGCTCCAAAATTATCTTCTTTGACTACATGTCTCACATTCAGGTCATGCTGATGCAAGATGTGGGTTCCCATGGTCTGTCTTGGGTAGCACCACCCATGAAGCTTTGTAGGTTACAGCCCCCCACCCATCCTCACTGCTTTCACAGACTGGCATTGAATATCTAGATTTTTCAGGTGCTTGGTGCAAGCTGTTGATGGATCTACCATTCTGGGGTCTGGAAGACTGTGGCCCTCTTCTCACAGCTCCCCCAGGCAGTGCCCGAGGGGAGACTCTGTGTGGGGACTCCAACCCCACATTTCCCTTCTACATTGCCCTAGCAGACGTTCTCCACAAGGGCCCTGCAGCAAAATCCTGCCTGGACATCCAGGTATTTCCATACATCTGAAATCTAGGCAGAGGTTACCCAAAATCAATTCTCCACTTCTGTGCACTTGCAGGCTTAATACCACATGGAAGCTGCCAAGGCTTGGAGCTTGCACCCTCTAAAGCAACGGCCTGAGCTCTTTGTTGTTGGCTCCTTTTAGCCATGGCTGGGCTGCAGAGAGAGCACAAAGCAGCAAGGGCCTGGGTCCTGCCCACAAAACCATTTTTTCTTCCTAGGCCTTGAGGCTTGTGATGATCTGCCCTGGAGACATTTTCCTCATTGTCTTGGTGATTAACACTTGGCTCCTCATTATTTATGCAAATTTCTGCAGTGGCTTGAATTTCTGCTCAGAAAAATGGATTTTTCCTTCCTATCACATTGTCAGACTGCATATTTTCCAAACTTTTACGGTCTGCTTCCCTTTTAAACCTAAGTTCCAATTCCAAATCATATGTTTGTGAATATATAAAACCGAATACTTTTAACAGCACCCAAATCACATCTTGAATGCTTTGCTGCTTAGAAATTTCTTCCACAAGATACCCTTACAATCTCTCTCAAGTTCGAAGTTCCACAGATGCTAGGGCATGGACAAAATTCTTTGCTAAAGCAAAACAAGAATCACCTTTGCTCCAGTTCCCAACATGTTCCTCATCTCTATCAGGGACCACGTCAGCCTGTACCTTATTGTTCACATCACTGTCAGCATTTTAGTCAAAGCCATTCAACAAGCCTCTAGGAAACTCCAAGCTTTCCCATGTCTTCCTGTCTTCTTCTGAGTCCTCCAAGTCTCTAGGAGGTTCCAAACTTTCCCACATTTTCTTGTGTTCTGAGCCTTCCAAACTGTTCCAACTTCTGCCTGTTACCTGGTTCCAAAGTTGCTTGTATCTTTATAGCAGCACCTCCCTACCTGGTACCATTTTACCTTATTAGCCTGTTCTCACACTGCTAATAAAGACATAGTTAAGACTGGGTAATTTATAAAGGAAAGAAAGAAGTTTAATTGATTCGGCCAGGCGTGGTGGCTCAAGCCTGTAATCCCAGCACTTTGGGAGGTCGAGGTGGGTGGATCACGAGGTCAAGAGATCGAGACCATCCTGGTCAACATAGTGAAACCCTGTCTCTGCTAAAAATACAAAAAAAAAAAAAAAAATTAGCTGGGCATGGTGGCACATGCCTGTAATCCCAGCTACTCAGGAGGCTGAGGCAGGAGAATTGCCTGAACCCAGGAGGTGGAGGTTGCCGCGAGCTGAGATCTTGCCATTGCACTCCAGCCTGGGTAACAAGAGCAAAACTCCGTCTCAAAAAAAAAAAAAAAAAAAAAGAAGTTTAATTGATTCAGTTCCACATGGCTGAAGAGGCATCACAATCCTGGATAAAGGCAAATGAGGAGCAAAATTATATCTTACATGTGGCAGGCAAGAAAGAGCATGTGCAGGGGAACTGCCCTTATAAACTCATCAGATCTCATGAGACTTATGTACTATCAGGAGAACAGCATGGGAAAGACCCACCCCCATGATTTAATTCCCTCCCACTGGGGTCTCTCCTATAACACATGGGAATTACGGGAGCTCCAGTTCGAGATCTGGGTGGAGATACAGTCAAACCATACCAGTTCCCTATCCATTCCCCTTGATTTTAGAGTTTTTGCAGTTTATTTCTGATGTCACACCAGGTTTAGAGGAATGGTGTGACCTTTCCTTCTGGTCGTCTCTTTCTAATCATCCTCTTGATCCCTATAGACCCAAAGAGACTTAGACTTTAAGTTACTGTCATTTCCTTTGCCCCACCTCGAAGCTGCACTTCAAAGACAGAAAAGTACTACTCAGTCAATTCTCTAATTTCCTCACCAACGTTTTCCATATTCTTGTGAGCTATTATTAGAAAAAATGGATCAGTGAAAGAATAAGTGATTGTCTACTCTCTGAATGTTCTGGGGGTAGTATAAGTGCATTTGCAGTTTGTTCCATTCAGGAGAAGCTCAGAGATTGTATAAAGAGGATAGGCCTGCATGAAGCATCTTGATTGAAGAGATGGCTTATGGATCATACAGTCACAAAGTAAGATCAAGCTATTCACCCACGCCGAGGAGCCAGAGATACACTGATTAAACTGTCAATTGAAGATGAGGGATATTATGCTTATATTTGAAAATACTGAATTGATAAGAAACGTAGTGCTCCCAGGACAGTAAAAAGTAGTTGAGTCAAGGAAGAGTTCACGTTCAGTGAGAAGGTTCATCTTTCAGGTTTGAGGAATTTACTGATAGCAAAAAAGGATCACTCTGGAGTTCTAGGCCTTTTAATGTGAGAAACTGAAAGTATGTTGTGTTTCTTACACCTCAGAATTTCTGGGGCCAGAGCCTCAAAATAGCTAGTTCTTTATGAAAACTCCTTAAAATATAATTTTGAAAAATCCTGGCCATTCAGGTGTATTTGTAGAGGTGAATAATATTTCAATGCATGTATAAAAGCCAAAGGCTTGGCCTATGGCCTCACTGAAGGTATATGTTCTCATATACTGTCCAAAGAAAAACACATTGCTTAAAAAGGCATCTTTCATTTTAAGGCTCTCTGGAAAAGTTTAAAATAGAGAAATATTGTTTTCTTTAGAAGGTCTAATAAATAATTCACTCTAGCTATAAGTCTCAATAAAAAAACTTTCTCCTTTTTCAGCGAATCTCAATTCTCCATCTGTAATGGAATATGGTTGTTCTTTGGCTATTCAACATCTAATCACAATGCATTCTGGAAACGGCCTCTTATTTTTTCCCTTCTCCTTCTTAGACATTGTGGTTCTGGTGGATGTTTTTCTCACTCTCGACTTAAGGCCAGACATGTGACCTAAGTCTGGCCAATCAAAACACCTCTAGGGATGGTGATTGGTTGAGGATGGGCACATGATGCTGTGAGGCAAATCAGAGACAACAAAGTTAACTTCACGACATTGGCATAAGCGAGTACCTTTTTAAATGTTAGTGTTACAGGTAAGTGGACCTTAATACTGCTTTAAAATCCTGGGAGCAAATGTGGGACACATGCCTCAGAGTTATTCCACCCTAGGGGCAATGAAAGTGGGTATTTACACCATGACTCCCATCAGTCATTGGGTATAAATACCCAGTTTTCTTGCCCCTAGGGAGGGAAAATCTGAGGCATGAGGGTTACTGGTAGTAGTGGTGGTGGTGAAGTCATTAATTCCCTTGTATTTTGGGCTCAGGTGGTCAGAGAAAGCCCTCCGGCAAAGAAATGCATTTGGAAGTTGGTCTTGCGTGTACCAAAATAGTAAAGGCAAGGGGGATATGGGTCAGGCATTGACAGCAGCTGCTACAGTAAATAATGACCTTCAGACAATATATCTTATTCTATTTTATGGTAAACACTTAGTAAATGTTAGTTATGTTAATATTTATTTATTGGACAAACATCTATTGTACCATGTACTAGGATACATTCACTATGCTAAATGCTGGGAGTAAAACAATAAATAAGACAGAGACAAGCCCATCCTTCAAGAAACTGGCAATAAATAGCAGATACAAGCAAGTGAGCAAGAAATTGTGTGTTAAGGATAGGGAAATAATGGGGTGCAGGGAGAACACACATGGAAGAAACTGAATCCAGAACACGTTTTCCAAGCACCATCTCAGATGCCAGTAGCTTCCATTGCAACAGCAGGGGGAAAAAAGTTGGAGAGAGATAAAAATAAATGGATGATGGAGGTGGAAGTGAAGCTGAGATTTTACTCAGCTTCATATACAAAACCATGTACTGTTAAACTTCATGCTATGTGTATATTTTACTAAACAAAAAATAATTTTTAAAAAGAGAAATTATTCAACTTTAAAGGAGTAAGTCTAATAAGTACCAACGTGAATAAAACTACCAACTGTTGTAGAAGCCTAGGCAACTGTCTGTAAAGTGTGGCTAAGGAGATTTGGGATCACAGGTCCAATTTAGGTGATATGAGTGTAAGTCACACAGAGGCATGGCTGAAATTCAATAGTATCTAGAAGGTTTAAGTCTAATGTAATGCACCCTGGCTGGTCTGAGAAAAAGGTGGCACTGCCATCAGGGGTGTGGCAGCAGGATACAGAGCAGAGAGTCAGAGATTAAGTGTCTGTCATTGTTTCTAGGACAGTTGGGGAAAGGGCTGCACAAACCAGCCATCACAGGCACTGGGTCTTCCTGGCAGGGATTTGGAGGATGTGCAACAGACAATTGTTAAATTCAATTAATTCTCTCTGAAATGAAAACATCAGTCTATCACAAGTCAATAACACTGACCATCTCTGGCTTTATGCTAACTAAATAATCCTTTGACAGGATCTGGTTTTCCATGTGGATAATCCCACAGAAGCAATGTAGTTGCTCTGTGCACTTGCTGGCCCCTTTGATTGTCACAGGTTTCTTAAATGAATGCATTGGCTCCTCTCTGCTTGGTTAGTAAGACTTGGGGGCCCTATACCTGATTATTTCCTTGGGGTAAGCTGACAAAAATCATATTTCTGAACCTGCAGAGGCAAGCACAGGACTTGAAGTGCACTGGCCCTACCAAGGTAAGTACCCTGTGGGGCCCTAAGTCACATTTCTGTCATATTTCCCTCTAGCTGTACCTGTACTTAAACAGAATTGTGAAGGTTTGCATTGTTGCAATGAAGTATAGCATTCAACTCAGGGCCACCCCATTGTGCAAATCAAAGGTCTCTGTCATATTGGCAAAATCCATGCACTCACCTCAGAATTTAGCAAATGTTAACATTTTACTGTATCTGTTTCAGATGTATATTTTTAGGAAATAAACTATGCTACAGAGATCTTTTTGGTTTGTACTGACCTTTGTACATTTCCATTATTTCATGATCCTTCCAGCCTCCTTCCCTTCCAAAAGTTACATCTTCTGAACTTAATATGTATTGTTTTCTTCCATGTCTTTATATTTTTACTATATGTTTGAACCTTAATGTTAGTTTGTAAATGTTTAAGCTTTAGATTAATGATGTTTTATCTCCATTATTCTATGACTTCTCTGGTTATTTACTCAATATTGTTTCTTAGACCTACTTATGTAGCTATACATGGTCGAACTTACATTTAAAATTTTAATATGCCTACTCAGCTATAAGGTTTTCCAGTTATCTCAAGCCATTCACTGTCTTTATATTTCTCCACAATAAGACAAAAGCCTTAGCCTGCTTTAAACTCACACTAAAAGTTCTATTTTTCTCATTATTGTTGTCTAGAATTTAATTCCAACTTACTTTAATACACATAGTTTTATTATTAATTTCACCAATTTATGTTTTCATTGTTGTTACTCCTGTATATCTTTCCAGATCTTTTTTCTTCATAGTTGTTGAATTACCTCCTTTCATAGTTCTTTAAATAAGCCTGAAGTTTCAGTGTCCTCTTGACTGGAAATCCACACTACACTTTTTATAAAATGGGATTATATTATAAATGCAGTGTCAAAACATGCTCTTTTTGCTTAATAATAAATATAGATCCATATATTTATTTCTAACACCCATTTAGTTCTGTGATATAATTCACCGATCCTCTACATAGTGATGAATATTTACATTATTTCCAAATATTTGCTGAGAAAAATAATGTTACAGTGAATAGCCTTGAAAACATAAGTCTGTCCATTCGAGTTCCTGTTTGGTTCAGTTCCTGGTCACTGCATTTCAGAGGCAAAGCAATACACATTTCAAATTTTGATACACATTGCTAAGCCATCCTCAAAGTGATTGCTACACCAGCACCAACTTTGTGTGTTTTTCTAACTTTATTCAATATGGTTTATCAGTCTTTTAAAAATTTGACCAACTTTTCTTTGGCGATTTATCTCCTCTCTGTTCATAGAACACACTGGATCTGTTTCACTTTGGATTCCTTGTAAATGCTCTCCATTCTGCCAAGAATATGTCCACTTTCTACTGGGCTTTCCTCTTAAACATCCCTCAGAGAAAGCTTGCTTGGTCTCCCAACTAGTTTAAGTCCTCCTGTACCAACTTCTCAGAGCACCCTCCACTTCTTAACATGCAGCCTAATTGTAAACAACATAATCCGTGTGATCATTTATCTCATGCCTGCTTCTTTTGCGTGGCAATGAGGCCCATGTGGGCAGGAACCTTGCCTCTCTCATTCAAAATGATGGAGCAGGGGCTCCATCAATCCCTTTTGGTAAATGAATGAACAAAGTGTGATGCAGCCATTTGGCTTGCCACAGAACATTGTACAGCATGTTAAGAAAGCATTCAAACTGCTCCAGTTTTTATTACTAAACCTTTGCACACCTAGCCTGCTTCTGAGACAGCACTCACAATAAATAAACGACAGGTTCTTTCAATTCCCAGTGCTGATATAATTTTCTCTTTCCCCCAACATGCTGCTGACATACAATTCAATAATTTGTTGAAAATCTAGTATATGCTGGGCATTGAGGACACTAGGCTGAACAAGATGTGATCCTTGTCCTTAAGAAGGTCTTCACCTAGTGCAGAGAAAAAGCCTTCTAAACTAGTTCAGTAAAACATGCTGTTGAAGATGGTGGAGGGAGGGTACACAGGGGATACAAGAATTTCCATCTGGGGGAAATGGCTCTCAACTATCTTGGAAGACAAATAAGTCTTTTCCCCAGCAGAGAGAATGGCAGGAGTAAAGGCAGGGAAGTCCATTGATAGGTTGGGGCAGACAAAACAAATAGGAAGAAGATTGAAGAGGTAAGTAGCAGATCCGACCTTGAAGAGCCAAGGGAGCGTGATGAGCAGTTTACACTTACTTCTTTAGGCAGTTGTGACCCATATTGCAGCAGAAAGATGATAAGATAAATTCATGATTTTTTTAAAGGAGTTGGAAGCGTTTTGCTTAATGTAAAAATCTAGCAGATGTGCATGTTAACATGTCACAATGTTAACTATCTTTGTAATCTTGCCTTCTTCAAACATTTTCAATGCAACGTTAGAAAAATGTATTTCTGATTTTATCATATTGGTCATGAAGAATTCAATTCAATGCCTTTCATTAAGTTTATTGAGCACTTACTATGTCTAAATCATTAGAGAAAGGTTTAGAAAAATTCTAGTTTGAGGGCTGTTCAGACTTACAGGGAATTGGGTTCTGGACTATGAAAGACGGAAAGCTCAGTCAACACTGCGGGTTTGGAAAAGCTCAAGAGGAAAGTTAAACTCCCATGTCTTAACAAGTATTATTGATGCTGCGTTTATGACTTCAGTTGACTTTTTGTGCTTTCTGGGATTTGACCTGGATTAAAATTCTAATTCTGTCTTTTATAAACTTTGTAATCTTCATCAAGTTACTTAGCCTCTTTCAGCTTCAGGTTTCTCATCTGTAAAACGAGAACAGTTTACCTACTTCATAGTATTTTCTGGGAGCCCAAAAATCATATTTATAAAGCACTCACTATATAGTAGGCACTTCATAAATGCTGACTATAATTATTGTTTTATACAGAAATGCAAATAAGATTTCAAACCAAATTTGAGAACATTGACTATTTATAAATTGAGGACTATTCATAACCAATGCCTCACTAAAATATTTGTATCATTGTTAAATAATGTTAATTGACAAAAAACTGTTTAATGAAGGGCAGACAGTAAACAGCTCTCAAATCTTTTAGCCTTTTAATATGAAGTGTAGTCTTCAATGACTATTAACTTGAGGTGATAAATTTATACCATATATAATTATGTAACAGTGTAATATATTCACAGAGAAATCGAATATTTGTTTTCCTGCTCTAAGACAGCAAAAAAGAAAAGAGCCTCAATTTTCACAATTATTGCAATTCTGTAATGTACTTTGTTGTTTCAAGTTTGGAAAGATAAGTGTATCTAACATTACTTTGAAATATAACCCAAACAAGCAAACACTGTAAGGTGATTTTAGATTTTTTGCTAGTTCTCACAGGGACGATTTTCTTCCTACACTGAATCACAACTGGCTTCTCACCTTTTTCATGTGTTAGGGTGGCCATGCACTTAGCCTGCAACCTTGAGTTTCTTTCTGGAAGAAGCAAAATACCTATCTTACAGGATTTTTGTGAGGATTAAATGAGAAATCCATTTTAAGTACTACTGCAGTGCCTGGCCCATAAAGTCCTGCACTAACTGTTAGCTATTATTTATTGTAACATGGACTAAAAGCAACTATGTTGTATGAGCTAGCATTTTGATTCCATCCTATGCTGGGAAGCAATTGAACCTAATTGTCTGACTGCATCCAACCCATCTATCTAAGCCACCATCCTTGCTTGCCTGGACTAGTGCCAGTGCCCCGATTGGCTTCCTTATCTACTTTTTCTCTTCCTATCCTCCATTCTTCACACAGAAGCCAAAGTTAAGCTGATGAAAATAAATCAATATAATTTTGTGAGGGGGCAATTGGAATAAAATTGTTCTAAGGTGCTTCTACTTTGTGGAAGACAAGTTAATATATTCATTAATTGTAAACTTTTTCAACTTGTTAAATACTCATCGTAAAATTTCAAGGATTATCTCTAAAATAATAAAAACAAATAATAAAATGAGAAAACAAAGAAACAGAAGAAAGTTACAACCAATTTTTTAAAAGTCAAAAAATAAACCAAAAGAAAGCTAATGTCTCTATAGTAAAATCAGAAAATAGACTTTAACATAAAAATCATTATTAAGAATAAGCGATATCATAATATAATGATAAAAGTTTGCTTCTGAATAAATGCAAGGAAGATATAACAATTTTTAAGTCATATGCCTCCAATAATAAGCGTGCCCCAGCCTATATACAGAAAAATGTATAGAACTATAGGAGAAACTTATGAATACGAAATTAAAATGGGAGATTTCAACGTCTCTCTCCTGATGACTGATAGGCAAAATGATGAAAAGTTAGTAAACGTAAATAAGATTTGAAGACAACTAACTAATTTTATTTAATAAACGCACACTGATGTCTGAATTTCAAAATTAGTTTACCCTTCTCCAACACAAGATTCCTTCATCGTTGACTGCTCAGGAAGTTAAAAGTTACTGGAAGAGGTGAGTGCAATGCCAACATCAGATAGCTACAGCAGCTACTCAATTCAGGGCTTAGAAAGACTGTTCTCAGTCTGCAGTCAGTACACGCCATTGACCCAGAAATGCCAGGAAAATTTCTCATCCTAATCATCTGCGAATTATCTCAGGTGATTTATTGGCTTTTCCAGTATCTTTGAAGGTGCTTCTGGCATTATGTGTTGCAGTACCTCTTGACTGATAGATCTTCTCTTTTTACCAGGCATGGCCAGAAATGATGATCAGCAGTCCTTGAAAACAATGTTTCATATAGGCCACTTTTTGCTAACTGTTATGCTGACATATTTCCTGGTAAGATTTTGGTGGAAAGATACATTTTTAGGATAGTTCAGGTGTTTGGAATGTTTAATGTGTGAGATTTGTAATTTTAAAGCAAAATTTAAAGCAAAGAAATTATTTTGAAAGCTGATGATTTAGATTCTAAAGACATCTGTTGCTTCAGAATGTATGCTCCTTTTTTCTTTTCAATTGCCAGAACCCTTTATATGGAAAGAATGATCAAATGGTGTTAGATATTCCAGACTTTTTGTTTCATACATGCGAACTATATGTTCACATTATTAAAAGCTATTAAGTATTAAAAAGGAAAAGAATAGGGCAGGGGAAGAGAAGGAGAATGAGTGAATAACTTTTTATTTGTCTGTGAATGTCGGTTATCTAAAACTCAACCAATTGCAAATCCCAATTATTCAACAATTAATTTTGAATATTTTTTATACTACTTTTAGATGATCAAGTCAAATTCTAACAAAAATTACAGATGTTAATAATTCAGTTAAAAATTTTATACTATGGCCACCATTCAGCCTGTTCTATCAATTATAGAAACATAGATTTAGAAGAGACTGTATGAGCTAAGGAAAATTTCTCAGTTCACTGGGTTTAAGAGAGATTGTTGCATAGTTAGTCCAGAAAAGATTCAAACGTGTCTAGCTCTCTCCACCAGGCTGCGCAATTGTAACTGGTGACAATGTAATGTAGACACAGTCTTTAGCACTAGAAAAAAGAGGCGTGTAGAATTTGCCTTCATTACAACAGACAGAAGTTGGATAGCTTGTAAAAGCATCCTTAACAGTAAGAATGAAAAGAAATTTTGGCCAGAAAAAATCAATTAATTACTACATCTCATAATGGAATATTCTAATTAATTCCACCTGATTACAGCTTCAAAAGGACTGTTTGCATTCATATAATCCAAACCACTGGTCTCAAGAAAGATTATTCCAAAGTTTTCTCCAGGACTGTAATAACTTGAATTTGCAGCCATTACCAAGTAGCCATTCTCGACTCTGGCTACATATTGAATCACATAAGAAGCTTTTTAAAATGCTAGTGACCTGGGTGTTTGCTTATACAGATGTTTTCATTTATGTTTCATGTTCTTTACTGTGTGAATGTTTTATTTCTTAATAAAAGCCTTTGTAATAAAAAATGAAACATACTGCAGTATATGCAGATCAATTTCTAATTATTTTTCTCACTTAAGTTGTCCAAAGCTAAACTTTTTATTTTCTCCTTTAAACTTCTTTTTCCCTCAGTGTTCTCCTTCTCAATAAATGGGATATTCATACATCTCATTGCTTACATCAAAATCTTAGAGGCATCCTTGAGAACTCTCTTCTTTTAGAAAATACTGTAGCTTCTAGTTTCTAAATATGTCTTGAATGTGATCATTTCTCACTCCCTTCACTGATAATATCCTAGTCTGAGCTGTCATCATCTCTTGCCTTGATTATCAGCTATAGACTTTTAACTAGTCTTCCTACTTCCAGCTCAGTCTTCTTCTGTAGGCCTTTCTCAACCCAACCAGACTGATTTTTTTTTTTTTTTTTTTTTGAGGCAGAGTTTCACTCTTGTTGCCCAGGCTGCAGTGCAATGGCACAATCTCCACTAACCACAACCTCCACCTCCAGGGTTCCAGGAATTCTCTTGCCTCAGCTTCCTGAGTAGCCAGGATTACAGGCATGTGCCACCACACCTGGCTACTTTTGTATTTTTAGTAGAGATGGGATTTCACCATGTTGATCAGGCTGGTCTCAAACTCCTGACCTCAGGTGATCTGTCTGCCTCGGCCTCCCAAAGTGTGGGGATTACACAGACTGATCTTTTAGAACAAGAACTTAATCACGTTAACTTCTCTGTTTTCAGTCCTCCAGTGGCTCCCTGTCACATTGGGAACAAATCTATTCATTACCATGGCCTTCAAGGTTCTACATGCTCTATCACTGGCAACGTCTCTGAGGTCATGCTCGATATCTCTTCCAATTCCCAGTCCCTTCACTGTATTCTCGCCAAACTAACTCCTGGCTATTCTGCAACAACCACAGTCTCTCCTGAGCCAGGCCTTTGTGTGACTCTTCCACTCTCCAGAAATGCCCTTCCCTCCACAAATTTGTAGGACTGGCTTCCTCACTTTCTGCAGAGTTCATGTGTCACCTTCTCTGATAGTCTTTACAGAATCACTTATCTTAAATAGCACATCCTGATATTGTTTACCTCTTACCTTTCTTTTACTTTTCTTTATTGCTTTTTAAAAATTGATTTTATGCATCTATTTGGCTGCTTCTTAACTATCTCACTATCTTACTAGAATGTAAGTTCTGGTGTTTACCTTTTTCAATGTTGATTCCATAGCACCTAAAATGGTATCTGGAACATAGTAGGTATTTGACAAATTCTTGTCAGGTGAATGACTTAAAGTTTCTGGTCTTATAAGGCATGTATTGTTGAAAAGACTGGTATGAAGAATACATAACACTTTAAACCTCCATTTTTCAATTTTCTTGCAGTGTGGGTGAACTAAAAATGCTCTTAAACATATATCTGTTCTCAGTATTTCTAAACACATCTATCCTTCAGAAACCTCTATATTATAAATCTGAAGTTGAACTTTTTTTTTCTTTCCTTCCTTCCTTTTCTTTCTTTCTTTCTTTCTTCTTTCTTCTTCCTTCTTTCCCTCTTTCCTTTCTTTTTTTTTGATGGAGTTTCACTCTTGTCACCCAGGCTGGAGTGCAATGGTGCAATCTCGACTCACTGCAATCTCTGCCTCCTGGGTTCAAGTGATTCTCCTGTCTCAGCCTCCCAGGTAGCTGGAATTACAGCTGTGTACCACCACACCCGGCAAATTTTTGTGTTTTTAGTATAGATGGGGTTTCACCATGTTGGCCAGGCTGGTCTCAAATGCCTGACCTCAGTCGATCCGCCTGCCTTGGCCTCCCAAGGTGCTGGGATTACAGGTGTGAACCGCTGTTCCTGGCCTGAACTTTCTAATTATGCATTCTACCTCTGAAATAAAAGATTCTAAACAGGCTTAACTTTTTCTTGGTAAAAGACATGGATCACGTTACTAATTATTATACCTACAAATATATCCACCAAATTTTCTCCAGTATGGAAAATACTCTTCAGCAGCTGACTGTTAGAGTGAATAAGAAGAAATCAAAATTTAGAAGAATGGGAAAATTCTTCCACACAGCTCTATGTTTAAAAGTTTAGTTTTTTTTTTTTTTCCTACTGATACCCAGAAGAGACTATAAAATATGTCTCAAAGGTTGAGGAAGCATTCTAGAGGAAGAAAATATCAGGTAGAAAGAGTGTCACCCAGGAGAATCTTCCTCTTGCATTCTATACATTTGAGCAATGGAAGTCAGCAGTAAGATCTGAAATGGACAAAGCAGTAATTCAGCTCTGTTATGAAACAGAATGCTTACAATCGGAGGAAAGAACTTAGAGCAGTTGCTTACAACAGGACTCACGTTTCTCTGCAATTCTGAATAAATATTAATACTTGAAAGTGGTCAGACAAGTGTGGGTTGGAGTGTAGTGAAGAATAAATGGTGGGCCAGGTACACAACTAGGACAAGGCATCAAGGAGATCCCGACCGGCACCGGTTCAAAATTGCCATACTGTGAAGATGAGGCCTTGGAGGTAGACTGCAAATAAATACCGCTCATCCTGAGCGGTTACCTGAAAACAAACTGCTCATCCATAGAGCTACATTCACTTTACCCGTCTGTTGTCTCCATAAAGATGTGAGTAAACACAATTTCTTTAGGAGGTGAACTGGGAGATCTGTTTTGACATCTTAATCTTTAACAGAAAGAAAGCTGTTCCCTATGAAAAATGGCTCACTGATCTGTTCTTTTCTTGAATTGATGTGTACAGCAAATTGTGGACCTGAGGTATTTAGACTAACTCTCCCATGAATAGAAACATTGAGAGTATGTGTTGAATTTTTCTGAATAATTACCCGAGTGCCCCCACTTTCTTCTGTTTGTATTTAGGCAGAAGTTCATGAAATTTAGGTATATAATACATTTCTTAACTCCATCAAATATCAGTGTTTTGATACTCAGAAAAATGTTTAGAAAAATACACTCTATTTTTCTTTTACTAAGTATTGCTTTATATCAGTGGAGATTAATAAGAATTACTTGTTTAAAATTAATTCCATAAATAAAAAATCTAGGGGAAAAAGTCTCCATAATCCCAATGGAAATTTTGGCATAAAAGCACTATTACCTAAAACCGAATATGTTCATATTTAGTTTTTGAATATACAATTAGCTGTCATTTTAGAAAAAAGGAATGGGAAACAAGGTGTCTTCACATCTTTAAAATGTTAGGTACCGCATCCACAGATGACACCTATAATTTTCTTACTCCTCTGACAGCAGGAATCTGCAATTTAACCAAAGCATTGAGAATTCTGTATTCCCAAGAGGCAAGCTAGGACAAGAGCCCTTTGGCTAGCTTGCCCTCCTTTCCACAGTTAAATTTTATAAAACACCCTGCAGATATACAGAATGAAAGAGAAAAAGGAGAAACACCATGTGGTATAAGCTAATAATTATTTATATTCGTAATCAAAGGCTCAGCATTTTACATGCATGGTTCACTACTCTGGCCCACCCAAGCCCTGAAGCTATTTTTCTTTCTTTAAATTAGGAATTTGCTGATCAAATCAAATGCTGATTCCATATCTAAAATGATATGTTTTCTCTTTGTACAAGTGATTAGGTCCTGCTAAGAAACTAATTGCTGCCATTTCAAATTGTACAAGTACAAAAAAGCTTTCCTTAAGAAAGAATTCCAACTATATTTCTCATATTTTTCACCATTTAAAAGTAATATTTTTCTTCAGCTCTGTTGTTTGGACCATAAAAATGGCAAAGAGTAATTCAATGAAGTAATAAGGCAAATCATGAGTAAACTTTTGAATAATTTTATCTTGTTAGCTTTTGTAGCTTCTGCTAAGATTCTTAAAAATCTGCTTAAATAAAATATATATTTCTTTTTGCAAATACATTATCTCCCATCCAATCTTATATGCGTGTAGATACTTACATGCCTGTGGAAGTATTAAAGATAATTGTCTTCAGTTTTAAATCTTACCTGTTCATATGGTTAAAGTTCAGTTGACAAAGAGCTAAAACAGAACTAACATTCAACCCAGCAATCCCATTACAAAGTATATACCCAAAGGAATATGAATTATTCTATCATAAAGACACTAGTACATGTATGTTCACTGTGGCACTATTTACAATAGAAAAGATATGGAATCAACCTAAATGCCCACCCATGGTAGACCGGACAGAGAAAACGTGATTCATATATACCATGGAATACTATGCAGCCATGAAAAAAGAATTAGATTATTCCTTTGCAGGAACATGGATGGAGCTGGAGGCCATTATTCTTAGCAAACTAATGCAGGAACAGAAAACCAAATACTGCATACTGTCATTTATAAGTGGGAGCTAAATGATGAGAACTCATGGAGATAAGAGGGTACAGAGTGGGAGAAGGGAGAGGATCAGAAAAAATAACCATTAGGTCCTTGGATTTGTACCTGGCTGATGAAGTAATCTGTACAACAAACCCCCATGACACCAGTTTACCTATATAACAAACCTGCACATGTAACCTTGAACCTAAGTAAAAGTTTAAAAAAAGCTCTGTTGATGATAAGTCAACTCTCCCTTTGTTTCACAGAGTGAACCAAGGTAGCTTAGCTTTTACTCATCATGTGAACCCTAACAAGTAGTAGAATAGACAGCAATTTGTATTACATGATTTCAGGGTTACTTCTTCTCCATCACTGTCTTGCTTGCTAATACTGGACAGTCTACAACAAGAGATTCACTTTGAGGAACTCTTAAAATGCAGATTTCCCCAAGGAATATGTATTATTCAGGATTCCCCAGAGAAACAATATATATATTTGTATATATTATATGTACTTATAAATATGTAAATATATATAAATTTTATATTTATAAATATTTACGTTTATAAAAATATATAAACATATTTCATATTATATGAATTGACTTGTGATTTGAAAGTCTAGAAGTCCCACAATCTGCAGTCTGTGAGCTGGAGAACCAGAAAAGCCAATGTCATAATTCAGCCCAAGTGCCAATGACAGAGAACAAGGAGCTCCATTTTCTATGGGCAGGAGAAGATGAATGTCCCAGCTCTAACAGAGAGAAAAAATTCACCCTTCCTTTGCCTTCCAGTTTTATCTGGGACCTCAACAGACTGAATGATGCCCACTCACATTGGTGATGATGGTCTTCTTTATGCACCCTATCCATTCAAATTCTCATCACTTCCAGAAACACTCGCACAGAAACACCCAGAAAATATGTGTTACCAACTATTGGACATTCCTTAGCCCAGTCAAATTGCTACATAAAATTAACTAGCACAAAAGGTGGCTCTCTCCCTGCTTGATACATCAGTAAGTCCATTACACCTTAATGTAGATGATTATGTCAGGGCCTTTCCTGGAAGGTGGGTTGCCGAACATTGCAGCAGGAGAGCCCCGGAAGAAAGAGTGGAGCACTCAGGAAGAAGAAAGAGAGAAGGCAGAGAATCCAGGCAGTTCTTTTAAGGAGTTATTGAGGATGTCTTCCTACTGAAATGTCTATATAGGGAAATTGTCAGCCAACAAAAGGTGCTGCCTCTGAAACCTTTTGGAGAACACTTGTTAGTGGATAATATAGTTCGGATATTTGTCTCTTCCAAATCTCATGTTATAGTGTTAAAATCTCATGTTAAAATGCCCTGATCCATGCACGGTGGCCACACCTGTAATCCCAGCACTCACTTTGGGAGGCTGAGGCAGGTGGATCACCTAAGGTCAGGAGTTCCAGACCAGCCTGGTCAACATAGTGAAACCATGTCTCTACTAAAAATACAAAAAAATTAGCTGGGCGTGGTGGTGGGTGCCTGCAAATCCAGCTACTAGGAAGGCTGATGCAGGAGAATTGCTTGAACCTGGAAGACAGAGGTTGCAGTGAGTGAGATTGTGCCATTGCACTCCAGCCTGGGCAAAAAGAGCAAAACTCCGTCTCAAAAAAAAAAAAAAAAAAAAAAAAAGAGTAATCCCCAATGTTGGAGGCAGGGCCTAGTGGGAGGTGTTTGGGTCATGGGGGTGGATCAGTCATGAATGGCTCCATGCCATCTCCTTGGTGATGTGGGAGTTCTTGCTCTCTCCAGTTGCTTAAAAGAGACTGGCACCTCTTCCTGTCTCTCTTGCTCTCTCTCGTCATTTGATGCCAGCTTCCCCTTGCCTTCTGCCAGAATGAAAGCTTCCTGAGGCCTCACCAGAAAAAGGTGTTAGCTAGCATTATGCTTCTTGTACAACCTGCAGAACCATAAACCAAATAAACCTCTTTTCTTTATAAATTACTCAGCCTCAGGTATTCATTTACAGCAATGCAAGATGGACTAATACAGTGGAGAATAATCAAAAGCTGCCAATTGCTGCAACCTAACGTTTGGCCTCAGAAAGAATATCTCAAGAGCAGAAAATCAAACACCGCATCTTCTCACTCACAGGCGGGAGTTGAACAATGAGAACACATGGACACAGGGAGGGGAGCACTACATACTGGGGTCTGTTGGGGGAAAGGTGGGAGGGACGGGGGTTGGGAAGTTGGGGAGAGACAGCATGGGGAGAAATGCCAGATATAGGTGAAGGGGAGGAAGGCAGCAAATCACACTGCCATGTGTGTACCTATGCAACAATCTTGCATGTTCTTCACATGAACCCCCAAACCTAAAATGCAATAAAAAAAAAGAGAAAGAAAGAACATCTCCAATGATTTTCTCTCTCTTTTTGGGTTGCCAGAAAAAACCGGACCAAATGATAGGGACAGTTATTTGGCAAGTGACTGCAGTTGCCAGACAAATGAAGAATGAAAACAAAATTAAAATAAGTTTACCATCAGGGATTTGATAACATTTTACCTGTAAAGAGAAGGAAATTGCAAACTTGCACTAAAACACCTAGCTCCAACTAGAATCAAACTTCTTTTCTTCTGTGTTCACTGTGGTAAAACTTCATTTACTTAATTGGTTCACAACATCAAACAGATCTTCTTAGAGATTTTAGTGATGTGCAAAATGAACTGAGATTTAAGGGAAAAAGCATTCCCTTATATTATTATTCTGATGCTTTAGTACTTGTTCTAGAATTATTTGTATTTGAAATAATATTTTAAAATATAACACTAGTGTCCACTTAAAAACTAAAATAAGGTTTAGGCAGAAATAAATAAGAACATGAAACTGTTGTTTAATATATTTTAATTTTATTGGTAAAATTAGCCTTGGGATATCTCTATCCTAGGATTTGTATGGTAAAACTTTTACTAGGACATATTTTTAATGCCTAAATTATAAACCTAAGAAAACGTATTTGAGTGTCCAAATGATGGTACATAAAATGCTTAACTTCAACACTTGAACTTCAAATAAAAATTCACTATATTATGCTAATGCTGTTGAGTAATTTAAACATTTTTTATCTGCTTTTTTGAAAAAAAGGAATAACACTAATACTGACATCTACAGTTATTTGCAAACTATGCATCCCAATTGTATTCTCTTTTCCTCTATAAAATCTTTGAAATGTATGCGATATTAAAAGCTTCTAAAAATAATCATTTATACAGTGGTCTTTTATAAACATCTAAATAATACGTATTAATAAGGATATTTAATCTTATAATTTAAACAAGAAACAACAACTTAATTATATACTTGGATTTTTTAAAAACACACAAAATGTTATTAGCAGAAATGTAGACTGCATCTTTACAAACTTGCAAATGGTTTTAAGGTTGATCTGGACAAATTGCCATAAGATACTTATAGGCTCGACATGCTGCAATTGATCAATGCCTGTCCGTAAGATTGCAGAAGTGGTATTGGCAGTTACTGGATTGTTTTAAAAACAAACTCAGATTAGCATTATACTGAGAAACAGATTTCTTAGAAATGGCCTTTCATGAGGACTGGAAAAATTTAGACTTAATAAAGAAAAACAAATTTTAAGCTACAGTTAGATGCGGCATAAATCAATAGCCCTGATTATTGTGAAATGATTGAATAGAGACAATGATTCTTGCTGATAGCTGGACATTGTTGAGGATATTTGAAGTTTCCAACTGGTCCTGATCTCTAACCTTCAGATGTAAGATTCACCAACCATCCATATTGATACTGTTTTCAAGTGGACTACGCATTAGCCAAAAACATCACTAATCAACTCAGTAGGAAGGTTAGCTCTGGAGCCAGACTGCCTGGTTCTGTCACTTACTGAAAGACTTGATCAAGTTAATTACTTAACTTATCTGTGTCTCAGGTTCCTCTTCAGTAAAATGGAGATTATATCAGTACCTACTCCACATTATTGATATAAGGCTTAAATGAATTTATAAAGTTTTTTTTATAAGTGTGCCCAGTCTATAGTGGGTCCTAATAAATATTATCACTGTAATTACCACTGTCTTTGTTGCTTAGAGGGAAGATTGACAAACTGTTGCCCTCAAGCCAAATCTAGATTGCCTGATTTGTATGGTATACAAGCTAAGAATTGTTTTTTTATGTTTAAAAGGCTTTAAAAGACAAAGAAGAAAGAATAGGTAGCAGAGATATAGGTAGCCCGCAAAGCTTAAAATATGATCTGACCAATTATGTCATTTGCCAACTCCTTTGCTAGAGGATACTTGTTTAACTGGAATGTTTTTTTCCATTCATATTTAGTGTAATTACTGGTGTATTTGTGTTTAAACAACTGTACAAATATTAGGATGGTGCAAAAGTAATAGCAGTTTTTCCATTAAAAGTAATGGCAGTTTTACCTAATAGCACCAAACTAGGATTTGTTTTCTGTTTATTGCCTCTGATCTTTGTTCATTATTGTTTAGTTTCATACCTTCTTTTGGGCTAATCAGGTATTTTAAAATATTTATTTTTCCCTTTTTATTAGCTTTTATTCTCTTTCAGTAGTTACCCACAGATTACAATATGCATCTTTAACTTAGCAGAGTTTACTATACTTCTGTATTTTATCACCTCTTGGATAATGGAACTATCTTAGAAGACTATGCTTAACCTCCTTCTACCCTTCTATGCTATACAAACAGTCCCCAGCTCACCATAGTTTGACTTACTATTTTTTTTTTTTTTTTTTTTTTTTGAGGCAGTGTCTTACTCTGTTGTCCAGGCTAGAGCGCAGTGGCACAATCTCGGCTCACTGCAACATCTGCCTCCTGGGTTCAAGCAATTCTCCTGCCTCAATCTTCTGAGTAGCTGGGACTACAGGTGCCTACCACCACGCCCAGCTACTTTTGGTTTTTAGTAGATACAGGGCTTCACCATGTTGGCCAGGCTGGTCTCAAACTCCTGAACTCAAGTGATTTGCCTGCCTCGGCCTCCCAGAATGTTGGAATTATAGGCATGAGCCACCACACCTGGCTGACTTTTTTTGACTTTATAATAGGTTTATTGCTTTGTTAAATGCATTTTTAACTTACAATGTTTTTATTTTATGGCGGGTTTATCAGAATGTAACTCCACTGTAAGTCAAAGAGCATCAGTAGCTGTCATTTATTTAATTCAGTATACATTTATATTTATCACGTTAATCCTTTATGATAGTCGTTTCTTCATAAATGTCAATGCCTGTCACTTAGATCACTTTCCTTCTTTCTGAAGCACTCATTTAGAATTTCTTTAGGTATGGGCTGTTGGTGAAAAGAATCTCTCAGTGTTTATCTAAAAAGTGTTTATTCCACCTTCATTTCAAAGTACATTTTCTCAGCTGTTGAGTTTTAAATGCACAGCTACTGTCTTTCAGAACTTTAAAGATCTCATTTCATAATTTCCTTGAAAGTCTGCTGTGAGTCTTCCTGTTGCTTCATTGAAGTTCACATATGTTTTTCTTCTGGTGATATTAAGACTTTCTCTTTCTCTTTGCTTTTAGCAGTTTTACTATGATACACCTGTCTTTTTTTTCTTTGTATTTATACTGCTGAAAGTTTCTAGAGCTTTTTAAAGCTGTGGTTCTTCTTGTATATATCGTCCTTTTTTTCTCTCCATGATTCATTCTAGATCCATGTTCTAAGCCAATACTCCTCTGTTCTATGTGTCTCATTTGATGTTAAACACTCTTATTGAATTCTTAATTTCAGTTATTTTATTCATTTCTAGAATTTTCACTTTTTAATGAATTATAATTGGTATCTAGTTTCTTAAGCATATCAATCATAGTTATGTAAAGAGTCCATATCTGATCATTTAAATATTTGGATTATATATAGTATTCATTCTATCATCTGCTTTTTCTTTTGCTTTTCTTTGGTTATTTAGTTCTGTTTTCTAGCATGACATAATTTTTTTTTGTATATGCCATACATTGTTTAAAAAAACTCTCCATCTTCAGGATGGTCTGTGTTAAGAAATTTAAAAATTTTAATAAATAAATATTTATATTAAAAAAAAACAAATTTCTATTAAAAAAAAAAGCTGCCCATCACTCAGGCATGGGCCATTTAGGCAACACTGCTCTTGAAGCAGAGCAAATGACACTGTACCAGGCCCCACAATTTAGGAACCCTGGACTTTGCAGTACCTTCCTTGAAATTTTCTAAATTCTCATCTAATGCATTTGGTAGGCCAGGACCAGCAGTAAATTCAGATAGGGCTTGCTGAGTTCTAGTCTCACATAGGTTCTAGGTATCAGAAGCATTTCCATAAATTTTTCAATTTCTCTCACCATAGTAGGACTGGGCCAGAAGGTCTATCTGGGCAATGCATCCCATGCCTATACTGGGACCTATTTCTCTTTTCAGCTTGTTTTCAGACCCTCTTCTTTACCTGTGGATTCAACCAGATAGCCCAAAGAGCTTCAGGATTTGAACCTCTAACATCATCCTAGGTTACTGTGGCTAGACTCATTTCAGGAGGACAACCTGGTAATCAGATCATTGCTGCTGGCCAGTGTAGTATTTCTTTCACAAGAAAATGTAAGATTGGGTCACCAGAATGCTGCTGACACTCTGATGTTGATTTACTCTCATTCACATTGAACATGGAATGAGTTCAGGGCTGTGGACTACTGGTGGTCCACTGCCAACCTCTGGGCCTGAGCTGGGTATTTGGGCCTATGTATTGACTCTTTCCCTTCTATTTCCTGACCACAATGTCACCTCTGGTCTATAGCATCCAAAGGCAGGGGATGGGGCACCAGTTATATTTTATGTTTTGTCCTCCATATTTGGCACCAAAGATGCTCACTCCACCCTCTCTGCAGACTCTGAATCACATGTCAGGCATCCCGGATGACCATGCCTTTTTCCTCTGAGAGTTTTTAAGACCACAGCTCCACAATGCCATTGGGCTTTTCTGATCAATGTCTTCTCTTGCCTCTGTTCCCAAATAGATGTGGTGATGTCATATTCTCCTGGATCATTTTTATGCCATGTTAAATGAGGGCTAGATACTCTTGAGTGAATGGGGCCATTCTTTCTTCTGCTTATATGGGCCTCACCTCTCCTCCCTGCTGTTGGTGGTATGTGGAAGGCAGGGGAACACTCAACATTGAAAAAGATTACAATCTAGGAAGGCATTGATAATGGCCTAAAAAGGTTCAAGAGAAAACATGGTCAGAAAATATGTTGTTTTACCTTTTTTCTAGAAAATTCTGAAATGTAAATTTAATATTACCAGAAAAAAGATTATAATTTACATTTTCCAATGTACTATGGGTAGAACTTCGATTTGAGGTTATTATCCACAAAACACAATAATCACATTGGAAAGTGTCAATGGGAGCCAGTATTCATGGGCAGCAGGGTGGATGCCGCAACATCATGAGTAGTGATATAACCAGCATGAAATAAATGGTACTAGGGAACCACAGAGGCCAGAAACCCTACATTGTGTTAACACAAACCAGTTCAAAAAGCTACTTTTTCTTTATGGTTGGAGATACACAATCAGGCAAGAATAGCATATTTAACAATAAAGAACATCAAGAGATGGTTCCTGGACATCGACAGGAGGAGATGGTGCCTGCATACTATGAAGAAAGAATATTCACATGCACCACTTGGACAATATACAAGTATGTACGTACCTCTTCTCTATCCATAATTCTAAATCTTCATCAATAAATCACTCTACCTTATGTGAATCTTATAATACGTCTCAGTATTGTTTATACAGACAAAGCCCTGCTCAAAATATTTGCTAGTGGCCCCAATATCACAGGAGCCAGGGTTCTGACAGATCCTAGCAGGGTTCTCTCTCCTTAGTGCTCAGAGTTCCTTCAGAAGTTTTGTACTTAGCCATTTGGTCTGCCAACCCACCTGAGTCAAAAATTTAGCAGGACTTTGACTCCTAAGTTTTACAAGAAAGCAGGATATTTTGTTCCACCTTTCTGATCCAGCTGTTGTGCCTCTCCAGCTGTCTCAGCAGGCGGAAAATATGTCATGTGGAAAGCAAGCCAAAACTTTGGTGCTCCAATATGTTTCCATCTGTCACACTAGCAGAGGCAGCCATGAAAGTTCTTCTCGTCTGTCTACCCCAGTAGAGCCCCTCTGCTTATGCCCCTTCCCTGAATCATCAGATGCCCCTGAGAAAAAGGAAGTCTTTGATTTCAGTTCAACTAGGAAAGGCTCCTTCTTATCTAAAATTTTACTTCTTCCCTCCCAAAATTCTTTGTTTCCACAATTCTCCAACATCTTCAAAAATTCTATTTTTGTAATTTTTTTTTTAGTTTTACTTGCTGCAATGGGAGGAATGGACTACTCAACAGGGTATTTTATAGAATTATAAGATACTACATTTAGAAATAAGATTCATACTCTCCCACAAACTGCTTCTGTGTTCTTGCCCAGCAGGCTTCCCATCTTCTGAAGTCACCATATAAAAAGCAGTCCCTGGTCTTTATGTTTATGTCTTCATATACCTTCATAAAGTTCTTCCAAAAATTCCCTCACCATGTCTTTCAATTGGGGGCTGAAAATTCTGCAAATCAGAAGTATGCAGACAAGGAGTGAGATAACAAACCTTTCTTCTTGTGGGCTCTCTGGGTATCCATAGGTAATTCTTTAGAAGCATGTCTCCCCTACCCCATACACAACAAACTATCTTCACAATGTCATGATTATATACTTATTCTCCCTCGAGCCAGTCTAGCATAGTGCCTAGTACAGAGTAGGCACTCAATAAACAGTTAAACAATTGAGATGAACAAAGAAAATTGGTTCACCTGCATGCCAACTGCATGGTAATTAAGTGAAACTTCAACTATGACTGAATCTGATTTTAGACTTACTTGGACTTAACATACCTGGTTTAACATTGAATCATTTTCCCCCCAGAATCTATATAAAGCACATTGGAGGGGAAATTGTATAGAACAAGGATTCGGAAATTTTGGTTGATAATCTGAGAAAATTATTTGTGTTGATTCAGCAAATTCAGTTACAAATAAATTTTGTGATAGAACATCTCGTTCTGTCACCCAGGCTGGAGTGCAGTGGTGCGATCTCAGCTCATTGCAACCTCTACCTCCTGGGTTCAAGCAATTCTTCTGCCTCAGCCTCCAGAATAGCTGGGATTACAGGCACCCACTGCCACGCCTGGCTAATTTTTGTATTTTTAGTAGAGACAGGGTTTCAACATGTTGGCCAGCCTGGTCTCAAACTCCTGACCTCACAGGATCCACTGGCCTGGGCCTCCCTAAGTGTTGAGATTACAGGTGTGAGTCACCCCACCCAGCCTAGCCCTGCATTTTCTTTTCAGTATAGATTCTCTGTGGCCATTTGGTCTAAGTAGCATCAGGAAGGAAAAGAATTTTCTTTCTAGTTGTTCACGTCCCTCCAATGATGAGTTTCAATTAAAGAAATATTTGCATGCAAACTGGTAACTGGTTAGTAATATTTAAAGTCAAGAATATTAGGAGATGTTAAGGAGAAAAATGTGGATCACATTACTCCTGCCTTAGATTAAAACCAATCAACCTTATGTGTAAGATTCACTGTTGATGCATTAATTAGGTGATGGCAGAGTTTAAGTCTGCATAATGACACCAGTTCACACTTGAAGCTTTGCCATGAGACGTGATATGATGTGTGTAATTGAATCCAGGGCTCTAATCAAAGAACAAGAAATGGTTCTGTGGACACCTGTGGGCATAAAGTCTTGAGTGTTTCATTTTAAAAAGAAAAGAATTCCTGTCGATTCTTTCTCCTTGTCACTGGTATGTGTGAGACGAAGCCACCAGTTTTTCTTTATCATGTCACTATGGGGTTTCCTTTTCTTTTATTTTGTCTAACTTTGGCATGTGTTTGCAACTAATGGGGTGGTCAAATACTAAAATTACTCTACAAGGAGCCATGGTGGCTCAGGCCAGTTGTCCTGGCGCTTGAGGAGGCAAGACTAAAATTACTCTACTGTCTTGAGCATAAATGCAACCCTCATGGTGTGTTACTTTTTCAATTAACAACAGCCAGTTTATAAAATTCTCCATTATCTATCATCCAGGGAATTCAAGGTACAGAGTACAATGGATCTTGCCTCTGAGACTAGAGATACTTTTCATATTTTATTTTATTTTATTTTATTTTATTTTATTTATTATTTATTATTTTTTTTTTTTTGAGACTGAGTTTCACTCTTATTGCCCAGGTTGGAGTGCAGTGGTGCAGTCTCAGTGCACCACAACCTCTGACTCCCAGGTTCAAGCTATTCTCCTGCCTCTGCCCTCCGAGTAGCTGGGATTACAGGCATGCGCCACCACTCTAATTTTGTATTTTTAATAGAGACAGGATTTCTCCATGTTGGTCAGGCTGGTCTCGAACTCCCAACCTCAGGTGATCCACCACCTCGGCCTCCCAAAGTGCTGAGATTATGGGTGTGAGCCACTGCGCCTGGCCTGAGATGCTTTTTTAACTTTCTTAATAGCATGTCTTTTTCCTTAACCAAATTTCCACTCTTTTCTGTAATGAAGTATTGAAAAGCATGAGAATAAGGAGTCTAATAATACATCCCTTCTTGTCCAGTCTCTCAGCTACCTGGAAAGCATGTTGGTCCCACACTAAGCAAAGAGGGGCAATATGGATTACAGTTGAAATGACTTAACTCATATGCAGAGGGTCGTTTTGTGTGATCCCTAGTGTGTTATACTTAAGACTGGCTCCTCTATATAAGACTGTCAGCTTTTCCACATTTCAGAGATGCACTATAAAACTTCAACGGAAAAATACCTCTCACGTCAATTAAATAGCATTTTCAAGCTATAAATTCTCACTGTGGCTAGTGATAGTGAATGAGTTCAACTGATGGTTCAGCTGATGGATTGTTTAGTTACAGCACTTTAAATAAGAGATGCCATGAATCTTATATAAAAAGTATGTAACCTGTGGAAGTTATATCTGTAACTATATTTAAATCTAGACATGCATATAATTCTAGTAACAGGAATAATGAAAGCTCATTGCAGACAATTTGGAAAATTAAAATATCTTACAATGCAATGTGTAAAATGAAAAAACGTAATTTTCACTGTTTTCCATGCATTTGTATACTTATTTTGCACAAAAAGAATCATTGTTTTGTATCGTGTTTGCTTTATTTTAAAGCATTATTCAGTGTCATTAAATTTTCTCTGGAAACATGATTGTAGCGACTGAATACTATTTAATAGTATGGTTGTACTACAGTTTATTAAGCTATTTATCTATTTTTGGACATTTAGACTGTCTCTAATTTTCACTGTTATAAACAACACAGAATTTCTCCTTCTTGTGTACTTTTAATTGTTTTCTTAAAAAAAACGTTTAGAAGCAGAATTCAAAAGAGAAAATGAACTCTTGTAAGGTCCTTAATATTTCTTAAGAAATTTACTTCCCAGTTACATTTCTACCAGCCAATGGTATTTACTTGCTGTGGTTTGAATGATGGTGTTAAAATTCATACATTGAAAGTTAATTGCCAACGTAATAGTATTAAGAGGAGGATCCTTCAAGAGGTGATTAAGTCATGAGGGCTCTACCCTCATGGATCGAAATAGAGCCCTTATAAAAAGGCTGGAGAGAGTGAGTTATCTTGTTCTCTTCTTCCACTATATGAGGACACAGCCTTTCTCCCTTTAAAGAATGCAGCAACAAGGTGCCATCTTGGCAACAGAGAGACTGGGCCCCTACCAGCCTCTGTTTTGATCTTGAACTTCCAGCTTTCAGAACTGCGAGAAATAAATTTTTGTTCTTTAAAAATTTCCCAGTCTTAGGCATTTTATTATAGCAGCACAAAGAGACTAAGACATTATTCTAATAAACAGAATATGTTTCTGGATATAAGTCTCCTTGAAAGATATACAAATGTTTATATATATATATATATATATATATATATATATATATATATATATATATATAAATGACATTCTAGTATAGACCTCATTCAGTTTTCATTCAACATTTTAAGGTCTTTTCATATTGCCATAAGATTCATTGCCATCTGCTGTCTCCCTACCTCTGTCATTATAAACAGCACTGATAGAAACATGTCACCTTTGGGATCTGTAGCAAATTTCTTTGGAGTATAATCCAGCAGTGGAATTGGTAGGCTACAGGATATTTGCATGATCGTTTTTACTAAGAACTGCAAGTCTGCGTTTCAAAATGGTCATAACAATAATTACGTGTATCAGTGGTATGTTATGGTTTCTAGCCGACGTCCTTAATAATTTTTGGTATTGTCTAACTTTCCAATTTTATGAAGATGATAGATATAAAGTGGTACCTCACTGGTTACTTAGTGAAATTTGGCATCTCTTCATCATAGTTAGCATTCTAACTATGTTTGCCAATGCGTAAATTGCCTATTTTTAACCTTTGTCCACTTTTCAATCAGATTTTGTTTTATGTTGTTTCTTTTTACGTTATTTTTCAAGGTTGCCTTGTATAACCCAGATTTTCACTGTGCTTTTTTTCTATCAGACTTTGTTTTATGTTGTTTCTTTTTATCTTCTTTTTCAAGGTTGCCATGTTAATTAGGATTTTCACTGTGCTTTTTAGTCTATGCAAATGTTTTCTCTTAGTTTGTCATCTACCTGTTAAGCTGGATCAAGTACCAAAAAGGATTCAAGAGACAAAAAGCATTAGTGAGATTTCAATGCACAATATTCAAATCATTTTCTGTTGTAACAATCATTCATTAAGTTAGTCAACAAATACCTATCACAAACCTACTTTATACAGAATGCAATGATAAGCATGTTGAGGCCACAAAGAGGAGTAAAACATAGAATGTGTCTCCAGGGATTTCACAGTCTCATTTAGGAGATCAGATATGGAAAAAAATATACAAATCTAAAATAATAACTTATATAAGTGAAACTGGGATGGGTCTGTAGGGACTGAGTTTGAAGACACAGCAGATGTCCAGATGGAAAAATCTAACTGTTGGAATGTGAAACTATCAGAAGAGGTCAGAGTAATAGAGTTTGGAGAGGGATTTTGGTGAGAGTAGAAGCTATAAAACTAATGGAATTAGTAAGGGGGATGCAAACACAGAGTTGATAGATCCTTAGGCAAGCACTACCTTTTGGGAAAGGGAAGAATGGTCAAGGAAAATACGAAAAAAAAAATCCAGTGTCTCAGAGAGTAGATGTGCAGAAAACTCTTGACTTGAAAAGAGGAACCATGTAAAATATGCTCAGGATTAAGTACTGAATACGTTTTTCTCTCAGGACTTTTGCAAGGCAATAGTTAGAAATGCTGTTAAACTGGTAGATGAAGCCTGGTCACAAAAACGTCGAACTCTCTGAGCAAGATAAAGCACGAACAAAGAGCATTTAAATCCCTTATTTTCTGAATGCGCTTTTGAGTTAATTAACAAATATTACATAAGCCCACATTTCAACATGTAATAGCCTTGGGAAGGTGGGCCATTGGGTTGCTGGCCTTGTCTGGTGGACTGGAAAATGTAGGAGAAGAACACCAATAAAGAACAAATCCTAGTTTAAAGAATGACTCTGATAAGGCTGGTACACCTGCCTTTACAGATTATGTGTTTAAATCCATGGAATCCATTTCAAGAATGAGAGGATCATCAGCACTCACATTCAGCAGATTGTTGTTGATATTGTTCTATTATTAGCTAACATTTATTAAGTGCTTATTACATCCAAGGAAATATGCTAAGCCTTTTACATGCAATATGCCATTTAATCTACTCAATAACCTGGGGGAGGAATTTGCTGTTATTATCCACATTTTTCAAAAGTACAAAATGAGAATCAAAGTCAGTAGCTAGCAGAGCCAGCACAAATTTCCAAGTGTGGAGCCTATGCTTTTGGGAAAAGCACCACAGAATTTGTAAACTAAAAGGTCGTTGGAATGGTAAGAGGGAGCACCATCAGTAGAGAGTCAAGGATTAAAATAATATTTCCAGAAGTTAAGAAATGATTGGGTGCCGGGTGCGGTGGCTCACGCCTGTAATCCCAGCACTTTGGGAGGCCAAGGCGGGTGGATCACGAGGTCAAGAGATCGAGACCACCCTGGTCAACATGGTGAAACCCCATCTCTACTAAAAACACACAACAAAAAAATTAGCTAGGCATGGTGGCGCGTGCCTGTAATCCCAGCTACTCAGGAGGCTGAGGCAGGAGAATTGCCTGAACCCAGGAGGCGGAGGTTGCAGTGAGCCGAGATCGCACCATTGCACTCCAGCCTGGGTAATAAGAGTGAAACCCCGTCTCAAAAAAAGAAAGAAAAGAAAAAAGAAATGATTGGGTGGTAAGCAAATGAAAGCAGTAAATGTAACTGCCATTTCCAAATCTGATGATGAAGAGAGACACTGAAGGGAAAAAAATTAAGAAAGTGTTTCTTAATTTCAATGTATGACTAATACATCTTAAATATATTTGTAGGGTAAGAAGAGAAAGACTGGAAAGGAGAAATTGAAGATTTAAGAATAAGAGTAAGTTGATAGACCAAGGTTCTGAAGGATGTGAGAGGATAAGAACTCATGACATATGAAATAATTACTCTGGAGGAGGAAGTTAACACTTATGGGGGAATCAAAGAAGCAGATGTTGGTGGTGAAAACAGAAAAAAATATTAGGTGATGATAGAGCAGTTCAGTAATAAAATATGCCGCAGTAAATCATTTTTTTTTTGTAAACTATGAGGTGAGATTATGCTCAAGTCATGATGGCAGAAATGGGGAATATTTATAATATATTCTGTAGAGAATGAGATGAAGAGCCAATTAAATGTGAGTCAAAAGGAAACTGAGCAGTAGAGAAAAATAATGTTATGGCTGGAGTGTCAGTCAGGGTTTAGCTGCAAGTAACAGAAACCACTTCAGCTATTTTAAGAAGAGAGAGATTTAATACAGGTGGATGCTTACAGATCTTTGGAAAGGCTGAAGTAGCAGACTCTAAGCTGAACTTCTGGGAACGATTCCCAGAAGCATGGTGCAGAACTGGCTTGCCAGGGAAGCTGTGAACTCTACCATAATCAGGAAGAAGAGGAATAAGGAAGGGAACTGGTGAAGCTAAAGACTTAGGAAATACACCATCTTAGAAGTGCACAGCTGTTGGCTCCTAAGAAGTACCACCCCTCTTAAACTCACCACCTGAGAGTAAATTACCCACACTTCTGCCTCTTGGTTACATCACTACCTGAGCTGTAAGGGTGTGAGAAATGCAGCTTTTAGCTTTATGGACCCTGCATGGCAGGAAGGCACACTGGAAAGAGGTTGGAGGGGATGTTGAGTGGAAAACTACCATATTTATGACAGGTGGATAACGTGAACAATTGGTAAATTGCAATTTAAAGAGAAGCTAGACTATTCTCCTTATTCTTTCCACTGAAATCAGCAATCTATGGACAAAATTAAAGAAAATGGCTAGTTTGATATGTACAAGGTAAGGGAGCAACAAGATCAGGATGATGTCTCACAGGGTCACTATAGAAATGACTAACATGTGGTCCAGACCAGGTAAGTGGTCAATGGAGGCCAAGAGAAATCAATGAAATATGATGACAGGAATATACCAAATGAGCATAATATTGATAATGCCTACTTTGGCCTTGAGAACCAAAGAAGAGGTGCAATGGGCACATGACACCACAAACTGTAGTATTTCTGTTTTGAGGAGAGTTCTTAATACTTTCCAGTACTGTGTGTTTGCTTTGATGCTAGGGAAAATTGACGTCTCATATGCATATAAGAAAAAAAGTAGTCAAGGTTCAAAGCTACAGCATCTACCACAGCACTTGTTAGTTGAATTACATTTTTGGTGATCTTATGCCTATAAAGGAGAGAAAGGAAGAGGAAAACAACATGTATTTGGGTACAAATATCATAATTCTATGTTTAATTCACATACTTCTATATATACATGAGATTTACAGGCACATCATAGGCTATATATACAATTTCATGAAAGGATAAATGCTTAAAGGTGAATTTGTTGTCATTGTTGTAAGGTCCTTCTGCTGCAGTTAAAAAAAAATTGAAAGTGGATGCCTACAAGGAATTTAACATGTTTTATGCACTCAATTCATATTTATATAGCTAAGAAGTATTTATAATCTTTGCAGTCTGCCTATTAGCATTTCTCCTTAGGTTTTTCTGTTTCCTACAAAAGGCATGCTGTTTTGTTTCTAATTCATCTGGGAATGAGGGAGGAAGGAAAGAGGCTTCAGATCCTTCAGATGCCTACGATTTGACATGGGCTGTAGGTCTCCACTTCCTGGTGGCTTCCCAGCAGATGCTCAGCCATGACTTCATTGGATTCTAGTTGTATGTCTGCAAATCTCTCCTTTTGTAAGATTTCCCTTTATCTCTGAAAAGAGGCAGTGAAGTTTGCTTTCCGCCAGGCTGCTTTGATTTCCTCCCAGTGCCTCGAACAAACGTCAACAGAGCACTCTAGGGGCAGTCCCATGTGTCTCTCAAACAAAATAAAGGAGAATATGCAGTGAAAATCAGAATAGAGTCACTGTACCTTCTTCCCAACACCTTTTTAAAGGTCTAGTGCATGATTAAGGGTTTACTACATACTTATATGTAGAATACTGCTCTAAAGTTTTTGGACATTGAAAAATGTACACTGGAAATAAAAGAAACCCTACTTAAGTAACAGAAAAACACATTCACATTTTTTTAAAACATAGGGGCACAACTCTTGTGGTAAGGAATACAAGAAAAAGATTGACAATGAATCCTTAAATGATGATTAATCTTTTTTAAGTGATCATAAACAGGGAGAGAGAACAAACTGCTGCCTTTAGGGGGTCATTGTTTTGTGAAATCCTGTGGGATAGGATTGTCCAACTAAAATCTGTTACAGAGACATGTATCTCTTAGGCTCCTATAAATATTTGTCAATGAGAATGGTTAATAGACATGCCATCTGGTGCCCCTGATCCTCAGAACTTGATAAGGTCTGCATTGTTATTGCTCAAGAGATTTTGGTTTTATAAACTCTGACACTCAGTATATGTGCTGATGGAAGATGAAGGTCCAAGCTAACTATGAGAGAATGAAAACACGCAGGTGGGGGAAGCAAGGAAAGTCGCCTCCTTTGACAAATGCGCAGTCCTTGGTTGACTTCTCATTAGCAGTATGCTCACATCTCATTCCCATTCAGAGTACTCCGTTTTCTTTGTCTAAAGTGTTGAGTGGTTATGAATAGTAAGGATAGACTGTCTGTAATTATTTTTTAATTATTAATGGTTTTGTTAGATCCTTTCACTTTTACATTACGTTTCTGTTAATGTAAGTTAAATCAAAATGTACTTCAGTTTCCAAGCTGTTCCCCAATGTATTTTTCATTCTTTCATAACATTACTTCAGATTTCTATGAGGTGTCTGTGAAACAGCTTATCTTTCAGGAGTCACCCTCACCATGCTGATAGATTCAGGTACTGCTCGGTTATACAAATTCACTAGCCATAGCATTGACCACCACCAAATTTCTAAATTTCCCATGGTACACAGTGCCAGAGTCTTGACAGGTGAAAAAGTCATTTGATCTTAACCAGCATCTTTAAACTCAATACAGGAACATCTACTTTATTTAGTGTGTCCAGATGAGAGGTCTTCTAGTGCTTTATAGATATGAAGATTCTCTGTCAGTTAGGAACTAAAGGAGGGGAGAAAATGAGTGAGTTTGGAAGGAACAGATATCAGAGGAAGAAACAAGTATCCAGGGTTTGTGGTCCAGCTAAGTACCTTGAAGAGTAGTTCAGTCAGAACAAATACTTGGTACTTAGTCATTAGGAAGATAATGACACTCAAAAAAAAAAAAACCTTCCAAACTTCCCTGGAGAGAAGAAAAAAATTATCTTTTAATCAATTTTCCCATCACCAGCAAAATGGTACTTTTTGAAGTGCACTATTCCCTCAGAGAAATAGTTCTGCCTTGATTTACTAAGAGGACTGGTTTCAGATGGAGAATGAAACAACTCACACAAATTCAAAGAATAGCCCTAGTGAGCAAAAAAGACAAAGAAGAGAGAATGGGTGATATTTAAAACAATTTTTAACTATACTTACCCCCAGGGATTGTGGTACCCTTACAGTTGGTGGCCTTTGAAAAAAAAGAAAAGGTTACTAGATCAGCTCTGAGGAGTGGCAGGAGGCGGGAGCCTCTGCAGGACAGAATTCCTGGGCTGAGTTGGGGGGCAGTGAACCTCAGGAATTGACTTAGAGGAGTCAGATCTTAGCCAAAAGTGGATAGTTAACATACACTGCACCAAACACAAAAGCTACTAAAAATGACTGGATAAATTATGCAGAGGGATTTCTGGATTTCTTTCAAGTAATTAAGTTTCGATTTCTTGCATTTATTTTAGTTCCAGGAAGCGCAAGGCGCCATGGATTGCAAAAGTCTTCATTGATTGTTCCAATGCTTTAAGTTGGATTTCGTGACTGGACTTAACTTTGAAGTACGCGGACCAAGGAAGTTCACTGCAACAAAAAATAACAGTTCTTCGGGGCAAGCAGACACGGGGGTTCCTGTTTCTGAACAAAACGCAAAGGTCTGCTCCCCTCCCCCAAGTGGTGAGCGGGAAGAAGAGGGGAGAAACACGGGTGCGCGTGTGAATGGGTGTGCGTTGGTTTCAGCACGTGTGTGCCTGCGTGCGTGCGCGAGTGTGTGAGCGTGTGTGTGTCTGTGTGTATGTGTGTGAGTGTGGCCCTTCACAAATGTGTGAATCCGAGTCCCTGCGCTCTGGAGAGTGTGGACTTAGGTACCGAGAACTTGAGTCCTTTCCTGGGGAAGATGTTAGTTTCCTTGAGTCTATTGTGTTTTCCCCAAAGGTTAGTTGATGCCAGTGGGTCCAATCAGCTGTCCCTGCATGTAGGTTCCTGGCCACAACCAGCCTTAACAAATCCACCACAGGGAATCCAGAGGGCTCTAGGAACCTGGAAGGCAACCGGCCGGCCTGGGCTGGCAGCGTCCTGCTTCCCCGTCCTCCCAGTCTGCTTTCCTTGAAATTGAGCTTTGCTTTTTTTCCTCCGCTGGGAAAAGGGCAACCGTTGGCTTTTCTTCTACCTAGTCTCCCTTCATTCTCTCGTCCTCTGCCGGGCGCTTTCCTCTGTTGAGAATTACCTAGAGAGAGCCCCACGTGACTTGTTCTGCCACTACAGGACCCTAGTCTAGGCCAAGTCTCTCCCAACCTCCAGAGTCTACCTTCTGGAGCGCCGACAGCCTTTGCTTTTGTCCCACTCTTCCTCTGTGAATCCTGCTTGGCTTTGATTGAAGGGAAAGAGGTTGTAAGTCTGTATTTCGTTCTAGAAGGGCCTGGGAGCTGCTGGATGCAGAGATTTCTGGAGACACTCGCTGACTACTTGCATTGAAAGGTTAGGAGTAGAGCCCGAAAGGCACTGAGAGGAGGCGGTTGCCCTCGGACATAGGGGGTGCCTGGCATCTTTGGGCGAAAGAGCAACTCCTTTAACGTAGGAGGGGGAACTTGGGGCTCAAGTTTGGAGTTTTCTTGCTTAGAATAGTTTTGGTCAATAAATTCCATCTCAAACAAAGTTTGTCCAGTCATTTCAACAATATCCCTCTCTATTTCATGAATATATTATAGTGCCTTATTTACCATCTAAAGTGGTAACAAGTGTGTAGCATTTTGGAGATCAGTTGTCAGTTACTATTAAAAGTAGTGGACATACTCGAAAGAAAAAGGATGTTTGAGCAAAACGGACCCATCACTCCTCAAACATAGCCGGTATCTCAATACTAAAGCCCCAAAGCGCCCTCCTTCACCTAAACTTTGCTCTGCAGCTACATCCCTGGGAGCTTCCGGAAGTTTGTTTCAGGAATAATTCCTTCTTTTGTCGTCTTTTTCTTCCCTGCAACAGTAGAGGCTATGGAAGAGTTTAATCTATGCCCCCATCCCAACCCTTCTGCCTCAAGCCACGAGTCCAGAGAGAGCCCAGGGTGTTCATCTTCTATTCAAAATCTGAAGCAGATTGGCTGATTTTGAAATCTTCACAAAAACGGAGGGGGAAATCCCTCCTTTCCCTCTTTCTTCCACCAACTGCCCTCTCCCTGAGATGGAAATGGTGAGCAAATAGGGCCAGATCTGTCTTTTAAGAAATCTTCCTTGTAGTCCAATTCAATTCTGTTTGAAATACAAAGAAATCACGCTGCCTTTGATAGATTAAAATTTAATAAAACACATTAGGTCCAGTAAAATATGAATGCACTACTTAAAATTTTAATAGTAAATTAGGACCCAGATACAAGAAAGAGACAGTGATTTCTCCCCTTGGGATCGATTCAGGTGCGGGTTGATTTTCGGGTGGGGGGCGCCTACTGCAGGGACCCTTTGCCCAGAAGCCTGAGGGGAATCTCCAGCTACCACTCCTCACCCTGGGGTTAGGGGATTGGGGCGGCGGAGGCTGTTCACATCTGTCTGCATCTGCTAGAGGACTGGACAGAAGCTACTGTCCAACAAAGAGGCTTGGCGAGTAGAAAGCAGCGCCTCCTGTAGTCACACAGTTGATCCATTTTCTATCTTGCTGCTTAAAAAAAATGGTTATTCTCCCTTTACTAGGTAGATCTGCAGGTGTGTAGATGCACAGGTGCGAATAGGGGCTTGGGAATAGGTATGTTGAGGTCGTAGGAAGCAGGTTTTAAATTTTGGGTCATTTGTCTCCACCCCCTGGGTTTATTGCCAACTTTCCAGTTGTTTAGACGGCCCCTGCTAATTGTGGGGTTGGAGTCTTTCTCTTTCTTGCTTGGAGAGCAGCTTCCACACTCGCTGGAGCACTTTGCAGCAATGGCTGTGGGCAAAACCGAAATGGGTTTTATTGATATCATCACAACGACGTTGGTATTCTGGACACTCCTGAAAAGAGAGATTGCAAGATTGCAAATCGTGGTTGATGAAGGAACAATTGCTTTTTCCCTCTAATGCAACACAATCACTGTTCATTTTTCACTTTGAGTGGGGAAAGGAGAAATCTAACTTTATGACTTGACGTTTAAAAGAAGTATGTGTTTTCTAGGAGGAAGGGAATACAGGTAAATAAACTCTTGAATTGCTCTATGACCACATAGTAATTTACTTCAAATTGACAATTTAAAAACACAGGGCTTCCTTTTTTTTTTTTTCCTGTCTGGAATTAGGGATATCACTGAAAAATATCAGAGAGATAAAAAGTTATGTTAACAATTTTTTAATGATATATGAATTTCAGTTACCAGGAAAATATTCTCATGGGGGTTTTCTTGCTTAGAATAGTTTTGGTCAATAAATTCCATATCAAACAAAGTTTGTCCAGTCATTTCAATAATGTCCCTCTCTATTTCATGAATTTATTATAGTACCTTATTTACCGTCTGAAGTGGTGACAAGTGTTTAGCATTTTGGAGATCAGTTGTCAGTTACTATTAAAATCAAGATTAATTCATATTAACGATATGCATTTCTCAATACTCCCAGGTGACAACATACATTAAAACAACTATTGCAAGTAATTAAGCTCAATGAAGGGGGAGGGGACAGAGAGAGGTTCAAAACACCCCAAATATTTGATTTTCAATTCAAGTTCAGCAGGCTGTTGCCACAATAATGCCTGGGAAACTCCTCAGGGTTGCTTTTTACTTTACATCTAATTAGGCACCTAATGAAAGAGAAGAATTTTTTCCCCATGTGGTTTTCTCCTTGATATTCTTGTGCCTTTATTTAAACATATAAACACACTATTTAGGAGTAGCAATACCCAAAAGTTTTTCATGTGATTCACTTGCTATAATAATCTGGGGGAATTAGAAAGCTGAGGATGTTTGTCTTTCAGTTATTTCCCATCTCCACTCTCACTTTGGCCATTTGGCCTTTATCCAGTGCTGATAAAAAACACACCCAAAATATTTTTATGGATTTTTTATTAGGCTTTAAAGATGCTCAACAGTTAATACTAATTAGACCATCCTAAGCCTTTTGAAGATTAAGCAAATTGGACAACCCTTGTTAATTAGAACATAATTTGAAGTTTGAAATTATATCACTGATGAAGTAGTCTAATTAGTATGACGATATGTTAATAGACCAGTGAGAGGTACTGCCGTTAGAGTTTGGCATGAACCTCTTCACCGCTTGCAGAAAAATCCTCCCTCCTCTACCGACATTAATAAAAGATTTCTATAGACTTCAGCCTTTCCACGATGACATACAATTTATAGTACACACAATGCATTAGCTTATAGTACTGCTCAATTTTTTCACTATTATGAAAACTAATAAATTCGTCAAGCTGAATTAAGCATACAAATCAGATGAGGCATAGCAGATTACACAGTGAAGCGCGGTGTCTCCCGAGCCTAAATGAGATTTCAATCTAATAATTCCTTCCTGGCCCAGTCATAATTTGTTTAGAGATGTTGTTCTACTTCTTTCAAAGCGCTATTCGCACTATAATTAAATGATACTCAAGCTTTTAACTTTGATTTATTTCATTTCTTGAAGCTTGAGACAGTGAGAGCTGTACAACGTCATTTTTTTTTTGTTTCCTTGAAAATTACTCTGGCTGTTGTTGAGGTAGAAATTAAACACCTAAGCACTTACTTGAACCGTCCGGCGCAAGCCACATTCATTCACGTCAACACTCCCCTCTCCTTGTCCCATGTCCAGGTTTCTCTGAGCTCACACTCGGGAACACTGCTGCTAGGAATCCCCTTCGGCTACTATTTATTTTCCTCCACAGAGGAAAAGAGAAAGGCAAGCCCGAGAGTATCCAAGGAAAGCAGAAGGGGGTTAAGCACCTTGGACAGAGCCCTTCGCGCCCTCATTGCTGCCGCTTTCCCAAGCACTCTGGCGGCTCCTGAGGACAGTGGTCCCACCTTGAACCAGCTATCCCGCTCGGCTGAGGTCAGGGGTGGACAGGCGGTCCCCTAATCTCCACCCCCGCTTCCGGACGCTGACCACCCTAGGGGTCCCCTTTTCCACGCTCCTTCTCACTCTGTTTTTGTCCCACTGCGCGCCAGCGCCTCTCAGGCCTGCCGCCTGCTCTTGCACCTGCTCGCCTTCCCAGGCGCCCAGTGCTTGCACCTGCTCCCGGTCAACCCCCGTCCGGATCGGGCCACCCGCGGACTTCTGCGTCGGGGTCGTGGAGCCTTCTCACTCTCGCCAGCACCCCGCTCCTTCCGCTCTCTAGGGAGGTGACAGCAGCCCCCAACACCGCAGGAGAGAAAATGGGATCCAGAAGGAGAGGAAGTAGATTGTGGGGCGTGTGTGTGTGTGTGTGTGTGTGTGTGTGTGTTTGTGTAGGAGAGATTATCTCCTTTTGCAATTGGAACTAAGAGTGTGGGTCCACCTCTAGGAAAAGTGGTCTGCACCGGGACGAAAGTGGGAGCAAAGTGTCAGCTAAAAATAGGCTCTCTCCGCACGGAGAGGCTGTGGAAATGAAGACAAGTGGGGCTTGTGCCAGCCCCCGAGGGTGTGTGTGGTGTGGGGTGTATTCAGCAGCACATGCGCTGTGTAATTTCTGACCTTCCCTCTTCCTCTGTCAGTTGCCCCTTCTTCCTTTGATTGTGGCTAATGAAGAATAATAAATCCAGCGGCAGAGTTTGTCAGTGGATCTTTCCAAGAGTCATCTCACACTGTACTGGATACAGGCAGGACGAGGAGAAAAGGGGGGCAAAAGAGGAGTGTGCTTGTGTGCCTCTGTGTGTGTGTGTGTGTGTGTGTGCGTGTGTGTGTGTGTTGTGTGTGGGGGTATCCAGGGGGAGGAGGAAGAGTCGCATGCGCACAGACGACCTGAGTCTGCTCCGCGGCTGTCCAATCCGCTGAGAGCTGCAAGAAATCGAGTGAGAGAAAGCCCTGCAGCCCCTCCGACCCCATGTCTCTTTGGCACCAGGCACCCGCCGGGCCGTGGGCGGCTAGTAGCCTAGCGCCGACTTGCTTTTGTATCGGGGCGGGAGCTCAGAGCAGGGCTCAGGACCCGGGTTGGCCGCAGCGTTTGTGTCCTCAGCGGTGGCCGGGAACCTGGGATCAGGGTCACCTGAGCTGACGGGAGGGGCGGGCCGAGTGGGGTTGGAAGCCTGGAACTTAGTGGTAAGCAGGAGGCGGGGGAGGAAGCAGCCAGGTAAGAGGAGCTCCAAGTTGTCCAAGGAAAACCCTACCGAACGCTGGCTTGGGCCGCAACTTTATTTGGGAGTTTCTTTTTCCTACAAGACAGAGACCAGGCAGAAGAAGCGGGAGGGCTGGAGGCTGGTCCTTACGTAGGCACTGCCTGGCGACTGGAGCGCGGACTCGGCCACTTGGGTGGGGTTGCGTGGGGGCGCGATTGTGAATAGTAGTCGCGGGACGCTGCGAAGGGGCGGCGGCAACAGAGCGCCTGGAGGGGGCAGAGAAGGGGCGGCTGAGGGTGCGGTGGGGGAGCAGGAGGCAAGTGCCTGGATAGCGGAAAGGACTCAAGCCTGCAGGGAGTCGAGAGGGCGAAGGGGCGCCTCCAGAAACCCGGCGGGAGCCGGCGCTTCCTGGCAAGGGCGGAGGCGCTCGGGAGAGAGGGAGGGCGGGGGGCGCGGGGGTAGGCGCGGGGAGAGGGGATTATAACTCAGCGGCCTCGAGAAGCGGGGGCAGTTTCGGGCGCCCAGGTCTGCAGCCAGCGGCAAGCGGAGCCAGGCATCCGCTCAGACTGACTGCAGAGGCGGCGAAGGAGCGCGTAGCCGAGACTAGGCGTGCAGAGCCGGGAGGCAGCGGCGGGTGAGCGCAACTTTGCACGGCTCTTCCCAGCTCCAGCCCCGGCCCAGCGCTTCTCGAAGAGTCCCGGCAGCCGGGGCCAGTGAGTACCGGTGCGTGCCAGCGCCCCGGCGGGCGGGAAGATGATGATGATGTCCCTGAACAGCAAGCAGGCATTCAGCATGCCGCACGGCGGCAGCCTGCACGTGGAGCCCAAGTACTCGGCACTGCACAGCACCTCACCGGGCTCCTCGGCTCCCACTGCGCCCTCGGCCAGCTCCCCCAGCAGCTCGAGCAATGCTGGTGGCGGTGGTGGCGGCGGTGGCGGGGGTGGAGGCCGAAGCAGCAGCTCCAGTAGCAGTGGCAGCAGCGGCAGCGGCGGCGGGGGCTCGGAGGCTATGCGGAGAGCCTGTCTTCCAACCCCACCGGTGCGTATTTCTGCATAATCACCGCTTAAAGGCACATTTTGACAGCCCCCTTTATCTGCTTGATGTTTTTTTCATGTCTGCACAGCAAATCACCCCACACCTCCAACCAATTTTCCCCCCTCTCTCTCTTAAGTATTCAGCGGGTCTTGCCTTTCATATTAATTTTTATGACCTGGGATGTTGCCTGTGCGCGTGTTGTGTTGTGTTGTGTTGCGTTGTGTCTGCAGACTCACTTTCCTCCTCCTGCTGAATTCTCGGCTTCTTTCGGTGGCTTCCCTCTTTTTCTCTTCACCTCCTATTTTCAGGATTATTATTATTATTATTATTATTTTAACGTTCTGGGAATGTTGTAGGCGCGGCAGCAGTGTCGAGCCCTGGGCCAGGGCTTCCGGAGAGAACGCGCACAATTCCCTGCTGAGCGTAATGTGTGCCTTCTACTTGCAATTGCAGAGCAATATATTCGGCGGGCTGGATGAGAGTCTGCTGGCCCGCGCCGAGGCTCTGGCAGCCGTGGACATCGTCTCCCAGAGCAAGAGCCACCACCACCATCCGCCCCACCATAGCCCCTTCAAACCGGACGCCACCTACCACACCATGAACACCATCCCCTGCACTTCGGCCGCCTCTTCTTCGTCGGTGCCCATCTCGCACCCTTCCGCGCTGGCGGGCACGCACCACCACCACCACCATCATCACCACCACCACCACCAGCCGCACCAGGCGCTGGAGGGCGAGTTGCTGGAGCACCTGAGTCCCGGGCTGGCCCTGGGCGCTATGGCGGGCCCCGACGGCGCTGTGGTGTCCACGCCGGCTCACGCGCCACACATGGCCACCATGAACCCTATGCACCAAGCAGCGCTCAGCATGGCCCACGCGCACGGGCTGCCGTCCCACATGGGCTGCATGAGCGACGTGGACGCCGACCCGCGGGACTTGGAGGCGTTCGCTGAGCGCTTCAAGCAGCGACGCATCAAGCTGGGGGTGACCCAGGCAGATGTGGGCTCCGCGCTGGCCAACCTCAAGATCCCCGGAGTGGGCTCGCTTAGCCAGAGCACCATCTGCAGGTTCGAGTCCCTCACACTGTCGCACAATAACATGATCGCGCTCAAACCCATACTGCAGGCATGGCTCGAGGAGGCCGAGAAGTCCCACCGCGAGAAGCTCACCAAGCCTGAGCTCTTCAACGGCGCGGAGAAGAAGCGCAAGCGCACGTCCATAGCTGCGCCAGAGAAGCGCTCTCTCGAAGCCTACTTTGCCATCCAGCCGCGGCCCTCCTCTGAAAAGATCGCCGCCATCGCAGAGAAGCTGGACCTGAAGAAAAACGTGGTGCGCGTCTGGTTCTGCAACCAAAGGCAGAAACAGAAAAGAATGAAATATTCCGCCGGCATTTAGGAGACTCTCGGCCTCTCCAGAGATGTCCCTGTCCTCGTTCCTCACTTTTCTCTCCTTTTCTCTCCTGCCTCTTTTCACTTTTGGCGACCAGAAACAATTTCAGTAAATGTGAATCTCGACAAATTGAGGATTGAAGAGGGAGCGAGCGAACAACTGAGCCCAAGCCGGTGAGAACTTGAAACAGTTTCTCAAAGGAAAGAATAACAAAAGATGACATTTGTCTGTTGTAGCAAAGTTGTCCCTTTGAACCCCACCTCTGCTTCTTCCAAGGAAGTGTGGAGTTGGCTGTTTGCAGGAAGGCAGACCAGACAGCCTTTAAAAAGTCCACAAGAATGATCAAGTAAGATTTGTTTTTATTCTTACAGACATCACCCTTGTTCAAGTTTAAAAGTAACTTTGCAACTATTTTTCAGAAATAGAAATTGATTCAGGACTAAAACTTTAAACTAGAGTTGATGCTTAATGTGATAGAGACATCTCTAAAGTATTTTGAATTTAAAAGAAAAGATGGCAGATTTTCTGCATTTACACTGTATATTATATATATATATTTTTATTGTGGTTCTTACCCATTTTTCCTTCTCTGAAGTGTTAATGCTTAAGAAAAGAGTTGCGCCTGCTGTGTTCACTGATCTTGAAAGCTATTATTAGATTATTGCAGAACAACCCTCTGTAAATTATTAATTTATCTCTCTAGCAACTTAATTTTGTGCACATTCTATTAATTAAACTTCTTCCGTCTAGAAAAAGTGGGGAAACTGTATAGCTAGTGACGTTCAAAAAAATTTTGTTTGATGAGTTTATCGAATTTTTGCAGCTTTCCTCTTATACTGTCTTCCTTTTGACCCATGTGTATATTCTCACTTGAGTGAAGATTGTTTTTCCTTTGTTTTTACTGGTAGTGTTCTGATTTGTGAGTCGACACTCAGTAATGGATGTCTTAATCGTGTAGACCTGATTCACTGTCTGAAGTATTGTTTACTTTGTTACATATTTAATGGGGATTCCCACATTGTCCCCATGACACACGAGCGCTCTCACTCACCCTTACACACACACACACACACACACACACACACACACCCCTCTAACAGAAAGGAAGAAGCAGTTGGAAGCATGACTGATGCATCATTTTCTAACTTTAGGTGCATTTGCCACTTGGTGTTTGCCCTTCAGATTTTAAGATTTCACCAAGGTATTTCGGTCTTCCAGTTTTCAATTGCTTTGTTGGCTACATGTTAACATTTATAGGAATACTTCCGTTTTTCCTTTTGGAGGTTTGTTTGTAGAAAAACTAATTTGAACTATAAGAAAGACAGTGCACTGCTCGTAAATTCACATTGTTTGGAAAAATTCTTTTGGAACAAAAAATTAGGTACGTGATAACTGGTACCTTATCTACTGTAAATATTTCATTAAAAATGATGCACACATAGATATATTCTTACAAATTTTGCTGTATTGCTGTTCCATTTGAGGCTCTCCAAAGTCTTGAGTTCTGTATATGGCCGGTTTCTTGTTTTTGTTAATAGATGGTTTATTTACTATGGTAATGTATTAATTTATTTTTGGTGTTGTTCTATTGTCTTTCATTGAAGAGATAATTTTAATGTTTTATTGGCAACGTATGCTGCTTTTTCATTAAAATATGCTATTAAAATTAAATGGCTTTTAAAATGTGATGTTGTTTTAATCATTTATGTGGGAAGTGTTTTGGTGGGGGACTTTTTAAAAGGAGGAAGCACATTTTGATGATTTATTAGGGAGTGGTTGTTATCAAAGTATAGCTTGGGCTAAGCAGGGGCTGTTTCTCTGGCAAAGCATTAAAGAACAAGGTTTATAACAGCTTTTTAATAGTGAGAGCTCATTTCACAGAATATTTTACTTTTCTGCCCAGAAGAAATTATGATATTTGGCTCCAAATATCTCCCTTGGATTTCTTCCTTCAGACTTGCAATAATTCTGCAAAAAGAATCTTTATAAGCAGAGATATTGGATGGAAACAATTTCACACATTCCCTCCCATCTCCTGGGAGTAAAAGTCAGAAAGGAACTCAGCTCACTTTTCAGCAGCTCTAGGAGACTGGGTGTGGCAAGAGCCAAGGCTTGATTGGAAGAGTACAGCACCCTGGTTGAGGCCCAGAAGCAGTTCAGTCACCACTCCTGGACAGCAAGGAACTCAGATAGAGCAGGAAGCACCTGAGTTGCTGGGTTAGGAAGTAAGTCTCTCTCTCTCTCTCTCTCTCTCTCTCTCTCTCTCTCTCTCTCTCCTCCTCGTTTCCCATGACCTTTATTGAAACTCACATTGCAGAGTAGGGCCAAGGAAGAAATTCTGTGTAGTTAAAAAGAGCAAATTTTTGTTCTCTTCTGTGGTTTACCCTGACACCAGAGTTGGTGGGAAGTCTGTCTGGTTTGGCATTGACAGAAGAAATTAGGCATGTTTGATGCAGTCATTTCTTTTTCTGATTCTAGCTTAAAGATATCTCTCCACTATTTTAATAATATTCAGATTACCTACAACAGTTGGACAACATACTTAATATCAGGTTTTCAAAGGCATTTTTTCCTTCAGTAAGTATCTGGTTTAGATATTATGTTATTAATATCTTATACTATTAATTAATATGAGAATATCATGCTAATCTATGGCTCAAATGACAGGAAGAACAAGATCATTCTCCAGAGGTAACCCTGTTAACCTGGGCTGTAACTCCTCTGATATGAAAATATCTTCAGATGTTTCTTATTTTGGAGACAAGATTAGTTAATTATCATTGACTCCTATGAGTCAATGATAACTGTTACAGTGGCTCAAGTTGAGATTAAATGCTGTTGGAAAATATCACAATTTCTAGATGTAACAAAAAGAGTCATGAAAGTTAGATGGAGAATGGGTGGTGGGACCTCTTTTTGTTACTGAAATAAGGAAGACACCTGAAGAAACAAAATCTAAGTATCTATTAGAAATAATGAGATACATTGCATAGGTGCCTAAGAAAACATTAAAACTTGTAGGAATTTAAAAGAAATAATTAATGATTTCAAGTATAGTAAAAATGATGGTTTAATTCTATTTCTATCTGGGAGACTGAAAGTTTCTTCTTCTATTTCCCTGCATTTTCTTAGAGTCGATTTTCCTGAAAGTCTTTTCAAACAGCCAGCATAGGCTAAAGTAAACTCAGTTCAGTACTATGCTGAGTACAATTTCAGTACCATGGATAGTAACCAAAGCCCTCAGCCCTACTTCAACTCACCTTTAACCAAGAAGTTTTAGCTAGCTAGACAACTTTCTGCTTGCTTGCTTTCTCCAGAGTGGAGAAAATTAATAAAATGGTATAAATGTGTAACCGATTCAGCTTCCTTATCTAGGATAAAAACGATCTTCAATAAATGCCACCATTTCCTTTCTTACATGTGGATTTTTAGTGAAAGGAAGTTAGTTGGAGGGAAGTAAGACAGATGTGCTAGTGTCTTATTTCTACAAATATAGCATCTTTAAATGAATGTGGAAACACTGTAAAAGTAGTAGAAATCGAGAAACATGTTGGATAGAAATAAAAAGGAGTTTTTTTTTTTTTTTTTTTTTTTTTTTTTTTTTTTTGTGCTTTTGAAGTACATGACAGCTTGCATATGTGCATGCAGGCCTAAGATTTTTGCGAGAAAAGTGACATAACAACAACTATTCATATATTTCCATAGTTGAGAGTAAAGGCCTGTATTTTCTCCTAATTCACCAGGTGTTCTTTGTCTCTCATGTTTCTGGACTTTCAAAGGTACATCACATTTTGTTAATCTTCTCTGTGTTAGGGTAAGAAAAAACTTTCTTGTCTGCAAGATGGAAATATTTTCATTCTTGGAGCCTGCTTAAATGTGTGTTGTATCGGAAAAACTGAAAAGAAATATATTCTAAAAGTTTTTCACAAATGAGAGTTGCAGAGATATAGAGATAATACCAAACCAAAGAGATTTGGAGAGAAGAGGGTTGGTCTTAAAGAAGAAATTAAAGGTAAGAAGAGGCTGAACCGGCCGGGCGCGGTGGTGCTTCTTACCCAGCACTTTGGGAAGCCAAGGCGGATGGATCACGAGGTCAAGAGATCGAGACCATCCTGGTCAACATGGTGAAACCCCGTCTCTACTAAAAATACAAAAAAAAATTAGCTGGGCATGGTGGTGCGTGCCTGTAATCCCAGCTACTCAGGAGGCTGAGGCAGGAGAATTGCCTGAACCCAGGAGGCAGAGGTTGCGGTGAGCCGAGATCGCGCCATTGCACTCCAGCCTGGGCAACAAGAGCGAAACTCCATCTCAAAAAAAAAAAAAAAAAAAAAAAAAAAAGAAGAAGAAGAAGAGGCTGAACCATGTATAAATTGTTGAGAAATATCCATTTGGTGTTGACTTTCAAAATGCTCAAATGGATAAGTAGCAAAACGTGTCTGAAAATTATTGTCATATCAATCAAATCCACTGGCAGTCATGACTTATTTCCTAATTTTCTCCAAGGTCCACAATTGCTGTTTTATTGGAAAGAGATATATTATAAATTGACTTAGTATTACATCTAGACATCTTGAATTTTATGTATCAGTAATATGTAGGGTTTTTTTTAGACTTCCCTAAAAGCAAAGGATACAATATTTTTGTTCAATCTGGTCATCTAAATCCAAACTGAAATGGAACGGAAATGATCATGTAAGCCCTGGTTGATATCTAAGTACCTACCATAGCAAAATATTATGGCACCATCCAGAAATAATTCAGTTTCTTTAAGATATTTAACATTACATCGGTTGATCAATTCTTTATCAGATTAAGTTTCATTGACACATAGCTTGAGGAAAAATAATGTAAGAATGAAAAAGCAAATGAAGTAATTAGGATTTACAATGTAATACTCTTCTGTTTTCTATGAAATTCATTTTAAAAATAAGTGATGATACATAACTACATCTTTTTACTATCAAGGAGAGCTCCTGTTACTTATCTTTGTGAAGAGAATTGAAATTTTTTTCAAGAGAATTGAAATTCGAGGGATACAAATGTTTTCTCTCAAACTTCAAATAAATCAATTTATTTTGATCTATTTATTCGAGAAGCCCTTGATAAGATAGTGAAAAAGGCATGGAAAAATTTCCTTGATTTTAAAAAGAATATTATTCAGAGAATGAAGCTCAAATTTTTCTAGGCAGGCAATAACAGTAAGTTTAGAAATTTGTCTTTGGAATTGTTTGGTGAAAACCATTTATATCTCTAAGTAAATGATTCACATTAGAACTCAAAACTTCACTTTACTTTTCAGTTTGTCTTGGAGGGGGCTCCTTCAGTAGAAGGGAAAAAAGTTAGATTGGTATCCTGTAGGACAAAAAGGAAGACAAAGCTTTTTGGATAGTTATGATGTTCCTGACGTCCACATTTGTCAGGAGACAGATTGATGGCAATGAGAAAAAAAATCACGAAATTTCCCCTGCTTTGTCCCTTTAAAGGAGCCATTCCCAGTACCGAAAGTCTATTATGAGTGAATTAATAAATTACACAGCGAATTATTAAATCCAGATAATTACAAGGAATAAGTAAGTAATCATTAGTTATCTCAGCTAATTACTGTGGGTCAGAGCCAGCCGGAATGTGAAATCCTCCGCGGGAATTGAAATTAACTTTGCACAGTGAGTCTCTCTGCTTGACATCTCCAGTCTGTAGGCACATGGCAGCTCCCCTGTGAGCCAGTCTTTCTATTTAACTTGGAGAGAATAGAAATAAAATTAAGTGGCAATGTGATAATAGGAAGCTGTTCAGAAAGCAAACTGTGGGTTTTATTCTGTACTTTCAATGCCTGGAGATGAAAAGCTTTATTTACACCGGTTTCAAAAAAATTTAAAGCACCCTTGTTGAGATGGCTCCCCGAACACATATGCACGCGTATCTACAGTCGACTGGTGTGACAGTCAGATTAGCAGCACATGGAGAAGGCTGAAGAAGAACAAACGTTTTGAACCCTCTCTCCCTCCCTTCATCCTTCTCTTCTTCCCTCTTCTCTCTTCCTTTCCCTCTCTCTCTCTGATGTGGGGAGAGGGGGAGGCATCAGTCAGAAATTTTTTTTTAGAATGAAAATATTGCTCTTTGCTTTTATTCCACACAGTAAAAAGGCTGTGGAAAAGTGCAGTCTGCCTAATAATCTGTTTGTTTTGTTTTTGTTTGGGTAACAATATGCTTTCATGTTGCCACAGGAAGAACTAGCTTAGTGCAAACGTTGTCTCTGTTGATCTTTTGCCAGATGCTTCAAGAACTGGTGTCACTTTTTTTTTCTTATGTAGCATCAGTTTCTGAAACTAGCTTCCCATATCCTCTCTCTCTCTACTCCTACCAATCAACCCCTGAGGCCTTCTCAAAGGGCAGAGAAGAGGGCGAAATCTGGTGGCCGCTGGAAAGTGGAAAATATATTTGTGTGATAATGTGATTGTGTATATCACAGGGCTGGGAAAGCCTGGACATACCAATAAAAAAAAAATAAATAAATAAAAATAAAAAAAAAAACCTGATGTTAATGTATTAAAATGAGGGGGGCGGGTGGAATCTAAGAGCTTTTTTTTTTTTTTTTATCAATTGCAATTAGATGGACAGTCTTTCCGCTCATTCCCTGCTGTAGTCTGGGATGATAATAAAAATTTAATGAAGCCTGGGACGAGCAGAGAGCTCTGTCTAGGGACCGTGGAATAGAATATTTTAACTGTACATTTATACCAACTGTCTGGCTTCAAAGACGTGACTGCTTTTAATCTCGAATTAGAAAACCACAGACTTGAAATTAAATATTAGATACCCCCGGATTCCCTTCCTTTCTGAAATATTGTCACGACTGTTTTCCTCCATTGCCCCGTAACACACATATCTTAGGTCTCCAATTACATTTCCGTGAATAATAGATGGCTTTGATAGGGTGCAGTATTCTGGTGCTTTTGTGTTTTTTTTTTTATTTTAAATAGAGTTAATGCAATATTAATTGGCTGTAGATGTTATAAGAATGCACAGCCCGGTTTTCAGGAACAAATCGATAAGATAGGGATGTGAGAGAGAGGGAAGGCAAAGGCTTTTTCCAGGCCAGGTCACTTCTTTGCAGGGAGGCCTTCTCAGAGCTTTGGGTATGTGACGGGGCGCCTTAAGTTCCGCGGTCCCAGCTGCTCAGGCTTCGCGGCCTGGAGGCGGGAAAGGGAACGGTGAGAGTGAGAAGCAGGACGCAGGGACAGCGATCCCCCAGAAGCTTTCCTCGCTTTTGGAGGCCAACGCTACGCGCCCGCCTGCGGGGCTCAGGCGGCACCAAGGAATCGAGATCCTCGCCCCCACCCTCCAGCTCACCACCTAAAGCTTTGCAGACGTTGGCCTTGGGTTCCCTGCCAGTCCCAACTACCCTCTCCTCCCCTCCGGTTGGTTCCAGGTGCGCACTGGTTAGAGGCGGTTTGGGAGAGGGTGAGGGGTAGAGTCCGAAGGGCTGGGGGTGAATGGGGGCAGAGCAGAAGAACGTCGATCTGGCTCTGGAGGAGCTCGCCCCGGCGCTTAGGGGCCCGCAGAGCTGGGGGAGCAGGCGCCTTGCCAGGCGCGCAGCCAGGAACCCGCAAGAAAGAGAGGCCCAGGCGCCTCGCCCCCTTGCATTTTACTAATCACGTCTATTTAAATTCTAGCGCGGTCCGCCGCGCTCTCACCGAGAAAGCTCTGGAGAACTGGACCCATCAATTATTCTGAAAAAATCCCTGACTACGTGAGGCTTCCAGCCAGCGGGAGGGAGGCGGCGAGAGGAGGTGGAGAACCCAGCCCCTACCCCTCTCCCCTCCTCCCCGTCCCTCCCATCCCGGCCTCTAGGTGTACTCTCAACTTTAGGGGTTTTGGGGCCCCCGAGAGCCTTGTGCGCATTTCCAGGGTTGGAGCTTTTGTGGACGAGAAAGGAAAGTGGTGCGAGAAGGATGGGACCTGGACTGTGCAGAGCATCCGCTTCCGGAGCTGCCATCCCTCGTGCACCACCCCTGACTCACTTTTCACCAGGCCCCTAATGCTGGCCTAATGGTTAGGGGCTGCGGGGCGCAGAGCGGTCTCTACTCGGCTTTCCTTGGCTCCAAGGATACAGCCTTGGGGAGATTCTAGTTCAGAAGCTTTTTAGGAACCTCGGCTTAAAGTCCTGTAGCACGAACCCCATCCCCCATTCAGGCTCCCGGATGCCCTGAGGCCGAGCTGCAATCCGGGCGCGCAGCTGGACGCGCAAAAAGAACGCGTTCGCCCTAAAGTATCGAGGCGAGTGAGCCTGGCTAGTAATTACTGCTCCCCTCACCCCCGCCCAGCTTCACCCGCCCCACCCCGCGCTGGGTCTGCAGCCATTACTCCAGCTGTCACTCGCCGGAAAGCAAGCGCCCTCCCCCCAGCCACATACTTGGCTGTAGCTAACAGAAGCCAGTGCCCCCCTCGCCTCCCCATAGGGTCTGGATCACGGCTTTTAAAAACTTGTCATAATTTTTCATCAATACTGTACTTCTTCTTTCCTTGCTCCCCTAACTTTTGCATTTTCTGGACCCTGGGGGCATATTCAAAGTCTTATTTGTGTATATGGGTGAGGGTGTTTTTTTTTCTTTTTTCTGGTGGTGGGGTATTTTTGTAGCTTATGAGGCTTCCTGAATAATTGGAGGCAGTAGGAAAATGAGAACTGATATTTTTGAGAGAAGCCAACTGGCTTCCAAAATTGTTGTAAGATGCCAAAGTTATCCTGTTAAACTAATGGGGTTTGATTTTTCTTTTTCAAGTACTGATGTGTTTGTGAGTGATTGAAAGGCTTAAACTAACACCCTCTGCACGATTCATTCAGGGCAGTGTTTGTGTTCCTGGAAAGCCTGAATGACTTGGGTTGGTAGGGGACACCTGGAGATGCAGGGTTAAGACACACAGGGCTGGAGAGTCCTACTCTCCCGGCGGGCTACTGTGGTTCTCTTAAATGACTGTCTGCATTTCTGTGCCTTTGGATTAAACTGCGTGAAGACTCACTGACTTCCAGAGACAGAGTAGGTGATGGTTTGGGGAATGATTGGCCTAGTGTGTGACGTGATAGAGGTGGAAAATCTTTTTGCAAAAAACAGTCACCTTATGCGCCAAATTCAACAGCAGTCTCAAACCTGAAAAATACTAGGAAGGCTTCTGACCCTTGCCAAAAAGGGGCACCTTGTCTGCCCACTAGTTATAAATCTAGGAGCTCTACTGGTTGCACTGGGGTGAGGGTGGAGTGTCTCTCCCTAGGTGGCAGCTGGCTCTCTGGTGTATCAAAGCAAGGTCTGGATTGTAAAGGTTCTTTAAGAACTAATCTAAACTGAAGCATTTTATAGCAGGGTGGAGGCACCTTTTGCAGAATAGCAGAGGGCCAGTGTACACACCCTATCAGCCACGCTCCAGGACGCGTAGATTCCAAGATTCTCAACTTCAACTCTGGCATTTTCCTCAACACTTCTCATCTGCATCACACACACACACACACACACACACACACACACACACACTTCACAAAGCAACAAAAGAGCACACTCCCAGCCATTCTCCTACTGTACACCCCTGCCAGCATGCTTGGTGAAACTTTTCAAACTCACTCAAAATGTCACTTTCTTAGTCTTACCAAGACACTTGCTTTTCCTGCAAAGGTGCTTGAAACTCCCCTTTCTGTGTATTTTTTTTCAAAGCAGCTGACAGGCCTTTTACCTTTTGCTTGCTACAGGTGTCCTGCCTGTGGGTCCTCCCTTTATGCAGAACCCATCACTGTGTCTTGCTGGCAGCAGCACTTCTGGCTCGGAAGGTGGAAGCCATCTGTGTTTCCCAGGAAAAACAGGAGACCTGGCCTGCAGCTGGGCTCAGCAGGATTGGGCAGAGATGAGGAGCCAGAATTAAAGTGAGGATCTCTTTGGAAGCAGGATTCAGTGCTTCAGTCTTTACCCTTTCCACGGTTTTGTGGTGGCTTTCACAGAGGGCAGCCTGGCTAACTGGTTTTAAGTCCCATTTTGGTACCAACTCCAAGGTACCAGCTAATGGTGCCCAAGAGCTAACTTTCCATCTCAGTTTCTGGAGGTGACCATTTTGTTACCTTGAGCCAGAAGAGAGGCAACTCCTTCCTCCTTCACCTCCAGAGTCTTAGGATTTTGTGGGGAAGAGAACTCAGCTCCTGGCTTTTGAGCTAGAATGTATGATTCCATCTGGGAAAAGAGCAGTTTGAGGACCCTGGTGTCCACAACCTTAAATTAAGTCTAACTTCCCCTAAATAGTCCTACTGGGTTAGGTAAGAATCGGTTGGCAACTTGCACTTTCTTTCATCAACTTTTCACTTTACAGCCCTGAAAGCTTTTAATTACAGTATTGTCAGAGGGACCCATTCTTCCATTTCCTAAATCATTTCATTGATTTTTTTTTTCTCACACTGCTTTCCTTTTCAGGGAGACTTATTTCTTTTTTCCTGGGATTCACTCCAAGTTGGAGATGTGAATGAGAAAAAGAGGGAATGTGTGAAGGGATGATGGGTAGTTAATAAGAGGGAGTTATCTATCTTTCCCCAGGGAGAGGGAAATAATGCAAAGAATGGCCACATATGTTATCTCCCTATCTTAGATCCTGCAGTGTAGACATGCAAAGAGAAAGAGACTCTATAATAAAATAGAAGGACGGGGAGCTAGACCAGGGCGGGGAGCTAGACCAGGGCGGGGAGCTAGACCAGTTCCATTTTGCCAAGTGTTCTAAATTTGTTCTGAGGAGAGGAGCAGATCTACCTGGATAACTGATAATTAGACTTGGTAATGTGCATTCATTCACTGTAAAGAAAAAATCACAAAACATGTTACAGCAAATCAAGTCTTCTGAGCTGAATGTGGCACACACAGCTTCTAATTCTGAAGAGCTCAGCCACGTTTCCTCTCAAAACCAGGCAAGACTATAATTCTTTGGTTTTGTCGTTAATTTTGTTATTAAGGTAACTCCAGGTTTTGTTTTTCAAATAGTAATTTTTTTACCATCCAGTTGTGGCATCAGCACAGAAGATAAAGTACCCAGTGGAGAGCAGAAATGAGGAAGAGGTTGCTGTCAGACAAAGGGAAAGCTGAGGCTGCTGTTTCTATTTGCTCCTATTGCTGTAGAATCCTAAAGTAGAAGGTAGAAGCAATGTCTGGATGTTTTCCACCTGGCCTTTTTGCGCTAGGAGTGTGTACGATTGCAGAGGAAGTTTAGAGGGGAGACTAGATAGATTTAAATCAAGTTAAGAACAATTGTATTTATTGTACCCCAATCTGAAACTACTTCATAACTCAGTAATGATGGTGAGGCTCACCCTTACTCCCCACCATTTAACTCATGGCCATTGGGTATCAGTTACTGCAAGATAAAATGATTTAATCAGCCTAGGTGAAATCTCTTTACTGTTCAATCCTTCCTCCTTCCATTTTCCCCTCCCCCTTCCCTCTTCTCTCTCCTCTCATCTCACAAATAGCTTGGATGAGGAAATCTTAGAAGCTGGTGTCACTGTTATAAACAGCTCACTTATTGGGGCAGGATTTCTGTATCAACTTTAATGCTGCCCATGAGTCGCTTATTAAAATGATCCCTCCAAATCCGTATTTATCTTGCATGTGAAAAGCAGAGAAAACTATCCGGAGATGCAATAATGCTTGGCTTTCCTGAAGCAGGGAGACTGAGTTTTTATTTGTTTGTAATTAATAATAAACAAGCAATTGACAAGCTAGAGTTGGCTGTCTATTTAAGTTTTGCAAACTCACTCATACAAACTCTTTTCCCTGGTTCAGGAAAGGATGCTATCTCTGAAACTGCAGCCAGATGCAGCTCCAAGCAATCCCAGTGTTTCACATGATGTTTCACCCAGCTGATGGCAAGTAGATGTGATAAAGCAGAAACTGGACACAGGTAAGATCATGTAAGAGTAACTCTTCTCCCCAGCTTCCCATTAGGCACAAGGACAGGAATAGGTTGGAAGGAAATAAATTTTAGGAATCAGTCCCCAAACCTTTTGTACACTCTGATGACTTGAGACCTAACTCTTAATACTGAGGGAGTATGGGATGGCACAGCAGTTCAAAAATAAATAAATACATTTTAAAAACGAAAAAGCTACAAAGTCTCTTCCACTTTGGATTGGGTAGGTATTACGGTTCCTCCAGCCTTTGTGTTTGAACTCCTTCAAGTTCTTTTACCGTCGTTCTTCCGACCTCACCACTACCACCCTCATCACTGTTCTCCTCCTCCTCCTCTTCTTTCTTCTCCCACTCCCTTCCCCTTCCTAGTACACTCTTGCAGGATATGAACTGTATGCAGAGCTAGGAATGAGATCTCAAGCGATTTCACAGTGAGAGGATTCTAAAAAGTGATAAGGCTTAGATCCTTGAAAGTTGTCTGTGTTTTTGAGGGTGATGCAGGGATGCGTGGTTAGGGAGCCTGTGAAGCAGATTTGGGTCCTAGTGAAGGAGGCAGCTGTGGCCGTTCTGGGTATCTTGGTAGGTAGGAGATGCAGGTCAGAGAGAGAGGAGTCTGAATGCTCTTTTCCATTTTCTTTTTCTTTTTGTGAACTTCTTTAACCAGGTGGGGGAGGTGCCAAGGACATTTTTACTCTTTTGCTTGAAATGTGTACATCAACTCTAGAAGTTATCATATTTACTACCTAAACACACTGACTTTTAGATGAAAATGCCATCAGTTGTCTCTGCCCAGTTCTGTTGCAGATCTATTAATCATATCCACAAGGATTGCCAAAATGGCAGGGCTCTCTTCGCTTTTCAGTTTATACAGAACAGAATCATTTACATAAAGTCCTTAAGGCAAATAACTGTTGGGGCTCTAATTTATATCTGATCGAAAATTAGCCGTCATTATGCGCTCCATTAGCAGCGTCTTTAATGTGCTTCTAAGCACCATTTGTCAAGCGGCTTGTTAATATCCTTCAAGTCTTTAAAGTTGAGAGCTCATTAAAGAGTACGCTCTGTTATTGATGTAATTTAGATGAGTTTGGAAGAGCAAGTACACCATGCCTTGAATGGGCAACCTCCAGAAGCCAGGGCAAGGGGGCATTTGGTCACGAAGTTCCCTCTCAGTGATCTTCTCCCAGAAGCCTTCACGTTTCTTTGGGAGCAGGCCTCTGAGTCCTGAGAGCGTGTTTTTGAAGGCCTTCTCCCTGAGCTGGGTGTAAGTCATTCATTTCTCAGGGAAGAGCTATATTTGTCTACAAAATGACCTTCTTTACTTCTCAGTTCATACTTTCTGTGGCTTACTGAATGTTATGAGAAGAGTTTGGGTGGGAAATGGGCCCTAATCGAATGTCCTTTATGAAAGGACTCACCAGTTTTCTTTTTTTCCCCTCTTTTCACCACCGTCCTCTATTTTACACACAGTTGTTTGTTTCCTGAGGTTTCCCCCATTCATTCCACAGGGTGGAGGAAGTAAATATCCATTGAGAAAACCATAGGTCTAAAGATAGAGATACTGCCTTTGAACCTATTTTCACGGTGGTACAGTAAACCCGCTTAATTATGTACATATTATTACATTATCTATCAACCACCCCATCAGAAGAGCATAAAGGCCAATAAATTACCTCAGTTATTTATCTAAAAATCCATATATTTTGTCATTTTCTTTCTGGAGGAGATCATGTTAGTGTAACACAATAAAGAAAACCATTAGCACAGCCAGAAAATTGCAACTTAGTGCAACAATAATTCCACTAGCAGGAATAAATAACAGCTTAGAAAGCTGCATTGCTGTCCGGGATTTTCTGGTAGGTTGAATCTGCCTCCTCTTGAATCCAGTCTTGAGTGTATAGAGGAATCCTGCTAGTCGGGGGTTTAGTACGATTTTGCATCCCTCCCGCCCCGCCCGCACCCATCTCTAAATCTTACCTTAAAAGAAAAACATTCAAGCCACCATGATTTCTGAACCCCACTTCTATTCCTACTCTAAATTCATTTCCCCTCCTGAGACCTTCTGGGGACTCAGAGATTAATGCAAGATAATGAAAGACATTAGGCATTTTATTCCCTCCTCTAAGCCTTAGAAGCTCGGGCATGAAGAGGGTCCTCCTTTATCACACAGACATAAAAATGAAACCAAGAGTTTAGGAACTGGACTTGTGCCGGGCTGGTTCAAATGCCTCAAAATCTTCTCTGCCCTCGCCCTATTACCGCCCCCTCAAAGAAGAATCTCATTTTCATCATTGGTTGAACAGCTTATTCTTGCGTTCCACACCTTAAAATAGTTCATTACATACACACGGAGAAAGAGAAGGGAGAAAGAAAGATATAATAAGATCAATTTAAGGACATATTGAGGTCATATAACAGCACAAATATTCTCAAGTGCTCTGTATAATGTGCAGTGGGGATTTTGGGCAGTTTTATTGTGTGGTAGGATCCTCATCTCCGTTGTTTTTTACAGGATTCCTCCAGGCTAAAGTAATAAAGCGAGTAATTAGAATGCTAAAGACAGATGTAAATAACAGGAATGAGACAGCGGTGACAGATGAGCGGCTGGGTCAGGAAGGAGCCCAGTTGGTGGAAACGACACCGCGCCTCCGCGCCGGGTCCCCTCCCCCACTCCGTCCGCGCGCTCTCCCTCGGTCTCTCCGCCCTCCTCGCCTTGGCCTTAGGCGGCCGGCCGCGGACACGCCGGTCAAAATTGCGTTTGGGCGGCGCGGCGCCGCTGCGGTCTCGGGCAGCCGCGCAGGGGCGTCCCGAGCCCCGGGAGCCGCAGGCCGGTCCACGGATCCGCCGCTCGGCCGGCGCCTGGGCCCTCCCGGGGCCCCTCCCGGGCCGCCTGACTCGCGGGTCACCCGCGCCCCCTACCCCGCCCGCGCCCCCTGCTGCACCCCCTGCTGCGCTCGGCCGGCGCCCGCTGCCGCCTGCAGGGAGCCGCGCGCTCCGCTCTCGCATCGACCCCCGCTGCCTTCCGGCTTTCCTCGCCTCTTCTCCGCGGCCAGAGCGCGGATGCCCCGGCGGTGCCTTCGCCGCCCGTGTGGCCCAGGTCGCCCAGGCCTGTCGTGGGCGCCTCCGCCGGGCGCTGCGCCGCGGCCCAAAGCCGGGGAAGCATCTCAAGCCCGCGCGGTCTGCCCCGGAGCCCCCGGGACCCGAATACCCAGCGGAATCCCACCCCTCCGGGGCCACCCTGCGGAATCCAGCCGTCCCCACAAGCTGCCTCATGTAACTGGAGACCTAAGAGAAAACTCTCCATGTACCTTTTGACAAAAAAGATGTACCAGAAGCAATTTGCCTTTCCAAACCAACCTATCAATCACTAGTCACATAGGAAGGCACATCCAGTAGGTAATTCCTAAGTGGATGAGTTTCATTTCCCTCTCAACAATTTACATGGGTTATATGGAAGTTTAAAAATGGTCAATGCTATTTAACCATTATCTTTGACATTAGAGCAAGAGAAGAATCGGATTTGATTAAAATTTCATAATGAGAGGTCCTTTGGTCGCTAAACCCAATAGACAATTTGCAGAATTCGGTCATGCTCTTACTTAGACCAGCCCCGGTCCTAAAACTGGGGCCTGTTCAGGTTCATTTTAAGGCGAATGTCAGTTCTAGCGATAATGCTGCCCTTCGGAGTGACTGTGGTGTAGACAGAAGTGACCGTGTATTGCCTTTAGCTTTAGAGCATTAAGTGCCCTGAGTACTCTTCAAATGAACATGTGTGCGTATACACCTGAAACAAACAGAAAACTCCAGAGTGAACCAAACTAGCCTCGGAAGCATCTCTACTCTCCGCTGGTAATGTTGGGCCTGGGTGTGGGGTGAGTGTGTGTGTGTGTGTGTGTGTGTGTGTGTGTGTGTGTGTGTATGGAGCTGCTTATGGAACAAGCACACAGTGTCACTGAAGGATTCCTCTGCTACTTCCCAGATTATTAACATTAGTTCTGCCCACTAGTGAAGGAAGAAAACCTCTTTTCCAGATTAGTTGAGGAGGTTTGCAGATGGGTAGGGCTAAATAAGAGAATATGTCTTGAGACACCAAGGCCCATCAATTTTGGTTTTAATTAAAACAAATCGAGGAATGCATTTTCATCGTTTGCATCAATAACTGCAATAGATACATACCTTAACCTGTTCCCCACCTGATTCTGTTACCTTGTTTTGAGTTCACATTTTCATTTTTAAACAACTGTTTCTTCCTTAAAGAAAAAAGAGAACAAATTGGGAGTATATGTGGCACGTGTGTGAAGCTGGTGAGGATGGAAACTATTGCTCCCAGGGTCTGAGATGAAGTCTGTGGGTTACATTTTTTGAGTATATTGTTAAATCTATACCTTCCAGATAGAAGTAATTAAAGAATGAGCTCTCTTTCCTAGACGAAAAGTTTATAAACATTGGTGGATATTGAGTAAAGATCACCAAAATGTTCACGTGAAATTGGAAGCCCTGTTATATGTGTGTGTGTGTATGTTTGCGTGTATGTGTGTGTCTTTATGAAACTGGAGATCTGTTCCATCGTAAAAGCACTGGCCTTAAAAACTGAATAGGGCCTAATACTAATGCTTCCTAGAGGTACATAACAGATACATCTCCTGTGTTTGTGAGTTATTAATTTGATTTTGGAGAAAAAAAAATGGACACATTTACAAACTCAGTGTGTAGCCTCAGGACCTGAAATGTAGGTCTGATGAGGAATTCTGATCTAGTCATATATCTAATAACAATCTTTACTTACACTTCTATCAGAAAGCTTAATGTGTTTTGTCTGGGAATCAGAGGCTGATGCTGGTGGTCCAGGGGAAGGAAGGGTGGGAACAATGTCTCAGAGAAGGTTATGGGCATATGTGGTAGGGCCCGATGCTGGGTGCGGATTCCTTATAGCTAAGTCACGGGTCTAGAAATGAGGAGAGGTAGGAGGAGAACGATGGGGAGGAGTGAAAAGTCACGTTGACTTTGACTTCCTTTGTAGGAAGTGAGAACCATCCACTTTCCCTGTAGCTCTGTGAAGGACCTTTTCTGTGCGTAAAACTCCTTTCTGTTACGGAAATCTCAAACTTTAGGTTACCACTCATTAGTGGATAATCGATTTAGTGGGTTATGATGAGCAGTGAGAACATTTCAGAACAAGTTTTTAACAACAGAGTAGAATACAAACAATCATCGGGGACCGCCTGCTATGAGAGCGAGTTTTGTTCGATAAAACTTCAGTTGTAGTTATATTTGTATATTTATATTGGGCCAAGGCAGAAAAATACATTTTTTACTGTGTGTTTTGGTCAAAATTGTTTGAGATCCATTGTGGCTGGGCCTAGCTCACTCCCTACCTTGCCTGAGAATTCTTTCCAAGTCACACCAGCCCTTAGTGGTTTATCAGTCCTTTTGCCCCACTGTCACTTATTGGTGCTACTTATTTAATGCTCCTCTAATGCTTTCCTCTGTTACTAACTTCTCCTGTCTATTTCCTCCTAATTGAATTTGAAGGTGTGTATTTTTCAAAGGTGTGTATTTTAGGCTTCTTTATGTACTTTATGGTCTCTGAGGTGGCTCAGTAGTTGCCAAATGTGGGTGGCTAATTATGTGCTTGACAAAAGCAAGTCTGACAATAAGGATGCTTTTCTTTTCTTTTTTCTCCCAACTTTTAAATACAGAAGGTACAGGTGCAGATTTGTTAGGTGGGAAAGTTACGTGATGCTGAGGTTTGGAGTAAGGATCCTGTCACCCAGGTAATGAGCACAGTACCCAATAGTTGGTTTTTCAACCCTCACTGCCCACCCACTGGTAGTCCACAGTGTCTGTTATTCCCATACTCATGTTTATGTGTGCTCAATGTTTAGTTTCCACTTATAAGTGAGAACATGCAGTATTGGGTTTTCTGTTCCTGTGCTAATTTGCTTAGGATTATCACCTCCAACTTTTCTTAATGTGTTCTTTGCCTCTGCTAGATGCTCACACTTGTCCCCTTGTTACTCGCTCTCATAGTGCTTTGTAATGCCGTGGTGATACTTAGTGAAGTTTGACTATAAATATTTATGTGGTGAGTGATTTGTTTCCTCCAACAGATAATAGACTTCATCAGTGTAGACCAGGTCTGTCGAGCTCACTTGTACCTAGCATAATATTTGGCACATGGTTGATGCTCAATAAATATTTGTTGACCAGCTGATTGACTAGCTGATGGGCTGAATGACATAAAGAATGACCAGTCATTGTTCTGGCAGAAGCAGCAGGCCTTTTCTTCCTTGCTGGCAGGAAGGTGTTTTGCTAATGAACATAAGATGAGAAGGAAAGGCTAAGCACTAATGATGATTTGAGTAAATTAAAACTTTGCACGTGTGACGTATTGTCCTTTTACTGCTGTTATCCTAGCAGCATATTATTTTGGTTCACTTGTACTTGGCTGTAGGAATGGGCTCCTGTACATGAAACAGGTGTGTGGATGATATTTTTGCAATTTTTAAAAAACTGTTTTGGAGAAAAGGGGTTCTATTGTATAAGATTCAGTTTGTAACTTACACTAGAAATCCTTTTTAGAACTTGTAAATTGTTTCCTTCTTGATAGAATGAGAATCTTTTTTTTTTGTTAGATAAATGAGAGCTGCAACCCTGTGAATTTCCTTCTCTTGGCCGACATATAGTGCAGACCTGAGATTTGGGTTAAAATCCAGTAGCTCTTTCTAACATACATTTTTTGGAATATTTATCTTTAGTTCTTTGGTCTTCTATCACTTGCTTTTTTATTGTTTGTTTTAAATTTTCTTTTCATTAGGGGCTTTCTGGGTTTATTATACCTATGTCAGCATACTAGGGAGGAAATGACATGTGCTGGCTTCGGAACTGCATAGACCTGGGTTCAAATTCTGAACAAATCAGCATTTTAATACTTCTTAGCTATGTGATTTTGGAAAATAAACCTGTCTGTATCTTATTATTCTTGTCTGCAAAATGATAACAATACTACATTACACATTGTTTTAATTACTGTCTGAAACATCACAGTATTTAGGACATTTTAGGTACTCAGTAAATGTTAGTTTTCTTTCTATCCATTTATGATACGAAACTTCCAATCTCTTTTGGAAGGAGGTGGGTAGAACTCATGACAAAAAAAAAAAATAGTCTGGTATGTTAATCTTATATTTTCTGGTTTTTTGAGAACTTGGGAGAATAATCTTGTTTCTCTCAATTATTTCATCTACAAAACTCAGAAAATAATAATCCTTATATATTACTTCAGAAAATTACTTGTGAATAATATTGACATATACACTGTTTGATGCAGTTCCCATATTATTTTAAAGATAATCTCAAAAAGGCACATATTTATCTCTTTAAAAAGGGATAACCCAATATGCTGAGAACATCATTTCTGTTTTGATGATCAGGTTTTTCCATTAATAACTAAAAAATGTAGAATTTTATTGGTGCTTTAGTTTTAAGTTTATCATATAGTTACTGAAGAAATTTTTAAGAATTCATATTCTATGCCATCCTAAGTAGTTACAATGTGTATAGAGAGGTATGAAATAGGTTACTGTTTCAGCTTTAGATATACAATGCTAATGACATAAGTAGTGGTTGTAGAAGTATGCTAAGATTTAATAGCAGCCAAATAGAACCAGTTAGGGAGGCACACAAGTTTCCAGCAGAACCAGTTATCAGATCTGGGATCTAGTAGGTTGATAATCTGGAAACGAGAAACCAATTCTTGATGCTATTTCCAGCCAGGCAGGAGTTCAGAATGCAGAGAATGAAGGTCGTTCAAAATATACCATAAACAGGGACATGGACATGAAACGAATAGAGGATTCTTCTGTAGTTTCTTTTATACTTTTTGGACTCTATGTATCTGAAACTGAGTTTGAAGGTGTGTTCTGGAAGTAATTAAAATGTAGATAATTCTGCTACTATATTCACTGTTCAAGTGACATGTGAGACCCGTATGACATGTGAGACCATTATATAATGGTCTTTTCCCTCCACCGTGATTCCTGGAATTATTATGTTAATTAGTAAATTGAACATTTTAATCATTAAGTTAACAAACCATTAATAAATTTCAAATATTTTGAAAGATGCTGGAAATAAAAGATGAGTCCTACCTTTGAAAAGCTTACAGTCCTTTGGGGAGAAGGACACCAGAAGAAATTGATAAGCAAATGATGAGTGCTGGTGGGATTAAGTCCAGAGTGTTATGGCAGTAGAGAAGGTGCTGCACCAATTTATATTTCATCAAACAATGATAAACCCACTATTACCTTCAACACTGAAGCACATACCCTGAGTTGACACAGGCAGAATGAAGAATTTATTTTCTTCAAAGCTGATTTTGGCTTATGTAAAACTATAGTTATTTGTTAAGATCATGAGATAACTGTAGAGACGGTTTGAGAAAAGATTGTTTTGCCTTTTAAACTTGCGTATTTTTTCTGTGTGACTTAGCTATTTCAAGTAGAATACTTTTTGATACCCTTGCTCTTGAATTTCAGCTTTATGCACATTCATTGTAAGCATTCTTAGCCAAATGAAAAAATGCTTCCATTCATAATTCCTTTAATGAGAATAGATAATTTCTTTTGGCATCTAGAAAGCAGAATATTAGAAGTAGAAGAGCGAAAAATAAAATGTCTTTCCTTGTTTTACAAAGACAGTATGGTTTTATTTCTAGAATCAATACATTTTTGAGGAATTCAGTAGCTTGGAAACTGGGGAAAAGTTTATCCTTTACTTTCTTTGTGGAACTATATGATTGTATTTTCTGTGCTACCACTTCAAAGATGTTTCACTTTTGTTATTTGCAAAATGTATCAGTTCAGTATTTTGGGAAAATGTTGTATTTGGATGAGAAACTGCTACTGCATGCTTCAACAATTGTAGATGTGAACAGTGAACATTTTGCATGATAACCTCAGAGAGCTGGTAAAGTTAAGAAAATGATAGCCTGTTAATAAGCTTGAGTTATCTGCTTAAAAATCTGTCTATTTCTGCTTTGCTTTTACTATATAAGAATCTGGCTACTGAAGTTGCCCTACATTTCCCAGCACCTGGGGATCTGTCTTTGGTAGTCGGCTGCCCTGCAGGACTTGGCTAGGAGCCAGGCCACAAGAAAAGGCAGTATGGAAGTTGAGTGAGGAGAATTAGTTAAGCTTTTAATTAATTCATCCTTTTCCTGTTGTAGGGTTGTATAGAGAGTCACTCTTCAGTTGTATTTCAAATACTCAAACCCAGCCACGTGTTGACAAAACATTAAATATTACGCTAAGCTTTAAGGATGGCAATATAGACATACATAGCAAGGCTTCACAGAGACACTCAGCAGATCCAGGGGCCTGAAAGAGTTTATGTACAGATAGAGGGCTCTGAGGCACCTCAAGGCACTGGGAAGTCTACTTCAACTGGAATAGCCACCTTTCTGGGCCTGGAAGGCACAGATGATGTTTATTGAAGTAGTAAGATATTCAGACACATTCAGCTGACACATGTGTACATGGATACATCCAGACATGTTCAGTTTACACTTGTCGACTATTACCGTTGTGAGTTCCTTAGTCTGGGTATATACTCTGTACTACCCCTCGCTTAAATTTCTTAATTCTTATAGATCACAGTTTTGAGTGGTCATACACCAAAGTGGCCACTGTTACTGATGTCAACTTAAAAAAAATAATAAGAATGCATGTTGTCATCACATAAAAAGAAGTCCTGAAGGAGAATGTATAAAGTTGGTTAATCCAATATAGAAGCAACAGTTTATCCACTGAAGGAATTGAAGGAAGCAGCCTATTGCCTACTGCAATATCAATCATGATCTACAGAGCAGTATAGGTCATTTGAGTCTCAGAACCTTCAATAAGGCAGACCAGTGTAGGTAGTGGAGGCAGAGGAGTCAGGGATGTGCTTGGCAGCTAAGTCAGCTGCGGGTGATATCTGTATTCTGTGGAGAGGCTGAGGCACATGTGTGTGTAATAAAGATCATTTGATCTTTATTTATTGTCTGGGGGATTTAGTAGATATGAAGCATGATATAAAAATTGATAAAAGTTGACTTTCCAGTTTGTATTTTTTGAATACAAATAACAGGGTTTTAACAGCTTTGGTGGTTTTTAAAAAGTCTGCCTCCATATTGTCAAAAGTAAACAACTCTTTCTTTCCTTCCCTCTCTTCTTTCTCCTTCCCTTTCCCTTGTATACATCCTATATCTGATTCTGGATGTCCCCTTTAAAATTCTCTTCCTTCTTAGCATAGATTTTATCTGAAATCCATATTACATTACAGTGGATATTTTATTTTTCATTATATAGCTAAATTTTAATAGCTAAAATGTTTCTGTGAAAATGTAAATTAAAAGAGATTATTTTTATTTTTAATAGTAACATTTTGAATTTATATGTTACTAAATATATGTAGTAAGCACATGGGTAAGCTGAGAAGTTTCAAATTCATCCTGTGAAAAGAATCCTAGAAAAAGACAGTTAGTGAGCTATAACAAAAGATGTTGGATTTATTGTGCACTATATTCTGCAGGATGGTAGCTAAGACTTTGTAAAAAGACTTCCGTAGAACAACCAAATGTTATAGTCAAAAGACGCTTGAGAGATGAACTTAGTCCAGACTTCTCATATTACGGGAACAAAAAGATGATATGACTTACCTTTGGTCACACAACAAATCAGAAACATAGTTGGTACTGGATGGACTTCAGGTAGAATGAACTTTTATTAGTGTCTTTTCTTCAGACAAGGACCTCACAAGAAATTAGGATAACATAAAAGCAAAATAGGTTGTTACAAACATTAAGCACTATATCAGTACCTCTGTCTAACTTGGTTTCAGAGCAGTTTTTCATTTTGCTGACTGTGAAGCTGAACTCTCAGGAACCATGGTGAGGAAATAGGCTGTTCTGCCTGGGTAGTATAATATGGATGGGGCAGCTGTTGAGTGTGTCTCTGTCCCTGAAGCTGTTACTTCCCTATTGCCCCATCTTGCCTTATTGACCCCTTGACTAGAAGGTAATTCTTAATGACCTTCCTCATCCTCCAGAGTAGAAAGTGATGTGAATCACAATGCAGGGGGATTGTGTTGAGGTTGGGAGCGAAGAGGGACAACTGTGGATTAGGAGTAGGGTGGGTGAGGTCTCTTGGGGTCAAGAGATCGGAAGGTCCGAAGGGTGGGGTAGAGGTGGGGAGATGGTTTCTAGACCTTGTCTTAGTCATAGAAAGGTCTAGTTGTTTCTCTTCCATTCTACATAGTTTAAATGTATCCTAACAGAAATAGCTGTGCATGATACCTCATGATGTTTGTCCCTGAATACCATAGGTTTTAGATTGGAGAAGCAAATGCTCCCTTCTCTTATGATTGGCTAGCGTGTACTCCATTCTGCACATTTTTGTTTGTTTGTTCACTTCTCTAGTGTTGGCGAAGACCATTGGATCTAACAATTTACAATAATATTTTGAAATAAATAACTGATTTTGGGAAACACCTGGTAAACTTGGGAAGATGAGAAATTCTAAGAACACTCACCTGATACTTAAGTGCTTCAGTCTTATAGTTTTTAAATCTTGAAGTTAATTTTTTTACCATTAAAATTATACATTTGTTATAGAAAATATAGAAATGATAGAAGAATATTTGTAAAAGATGAATGATCACCTATTGCCTTAGTATCCACAGTCTGTTAACATTTTGGAGTTGTTTCTTGTTGTATCTTTTTTTTTTTTTTTTTTTTTTTTGAGACAGAGAGATGAGGTTTTGCTCTGTCACCCAGGCTGGAGTACCTGGCATAATCCTGGCTCACTGCAACCTCTGCCTCCTGGGTTCAAGTGATTCTCTTGCCTCAGCCTCCAGAGTAGCTGGGATTATAGGTGTGTGCCACCATGCCTGGCTAATTTTTGTATTTTTTTAAGAGATGGAGTTGTACCGTGTTGGCCAAGCTACCCTTGAACTCTTGGCCTTATGTGATCTGCCTGCCTTAGTCTCTCAAAGTGCTGGAATTACAGGAGTGAGCCATCATGCCTGATCTCTTCTTGTATCTTTTCTATCTACTTATTTTTCCAGGTTTATATATATACATAAGTTTGTAGTTTGCCTTTTTCATCTTAGGTTAGGATTCCTAGTAATAAACGGACTCCAGGTAGCAGGCAGTTTTCTTTATTACGGCAACATCATATTCTATTGTGAGGTTATACTATAATTTACCTATTTTTGTTGTTGTTTTGTTTTGTTTTGGGGGGCTTTTTGTTTCCTAGGCTGGCTTTGAACTCCTGAACTGAAATGATTCTCATGCTTCAGCCTTCTTAGTAGCTGGGACAACAGGTGCTTGCCCAGTTGTTTTTCTCTTATTGGACCCTTAGGTTAATGACAAGTTTTGGTATTGGAAATGATGTTATATTACTTCTTGATAAATATGACTTCTGAGTTTGGACTCTTTTCTTAGCATAGATCGTGGTAATGGATTTATAGGACCTTGTTATATGTTGTCAAATTACTTTCCAAAAATGTAACCGTTTACACTCTGCATAGGACATCTGAAGCTCTGTTTGTCAAACTTCCCTTCTACTTCTTCTGGTAAGAGTACCTGTCCTGTTTTGGTTTATCTTATCCCAGTGATAGGATTTTGGGATCTCAGGGTGCTGTCAGGCAGTAGCATGATTTCCTAGATCTTAACAATTGGTATAAATGGGAACATATGACCGAAACTAGGCCAACCAGACCTCTTTCTTTGAGATTTTATCTTTTGAAGCTTGAGATGTTCTGTTCTATGGAGTTCCTAAGCTCTGATGATGTTACTTGGTGCTGTCTGCCGCTAGGATGCCTGACTTAGGGAGGAAACTTCGCGAGAGAAGAAGGGTAATGTAAAGAGAGGTTGGGAGGAGACACTGTGGGTTGGAATTGGGGGAAAAAGAAGAGGAAAAGGGAGAGAATAAGGGGAACAAGAAGAGGGGAGAAGGGAATGGGGGAAAGAAGTAGAAGAACAAAGGAGGGAGGAGAGAGTTGAGTTTTCTATCCAGTTATCCTGAGGTCAATGGCAACTATATTTTTTCAGTTCTCTGTGCCAATAAATTCTTTCATGTGATTGTGTTAACTTAAATAAAATTTCTATGGCGTGTCTCTGAAAGAGTCCTAATTTGCATTTACACTTTTTTTCTATAGTTTCAGTTTAAATTAAAAATCTATAGCATATATTCCCCACTTGACCTTGCACTGACACCAAGTGTTAATCATAATCAGCATCAGTATTAATTACAGTGGATAGCCATGCTGGAACTCGAAATGGGAAGTTGGTTATAGGTTGCTTGAACCAAGATTAGTGACAACTTTCACCAGAAATAAATATATTTTAAATCAATATATGCAGTGTTGAATGAGTATTAAAGGTTTACTGGACATTTATTCCACACCTTAAATTTAATATAATAGGTTTGTAACTCTTTTTCTGTCTTTTCAATCTAAACCATTTATTTCTAGGTAGAATAACTCTAGGAAATGTCGTTTCTGCTATTATTGAATTCTTAGTTTGCTCACAAAAAAGAAAATCTTATATTTATTTCCTTCTAGAGCATCCCATAAATTTACTACCTTTTTGTAATGTTTGGATTGTATCTGGAACCGTAATGGAGGATATGTTACTCCAGGGTTTTTTTTTTTTTTTTTTTTTTTTTTTTCGTTTTGAGATGGAGTCTTGCTCTGTTGCCCAGGCTATAGTGCAATGGCATGCTCTCTGCTCACTGCAACCTCCATCTTCTGGTTTCAAGTGATTCTCCTGCCTCAGCCTCCAGAGTAGCTGGGACTACAGGTGCGCATCACCACACCTGGCTAATTTTCTGTATTTTTAGTAGAGACAGTGTTTCACCATGTTGGCCAGGCTGGTCCCGAACTCCTGGCCTTGTGATCTGCCCACCTAGACCTCCCAAAGTGCTGGGATTTCAGGAGTGAGGCACCAAGCCAGGCCCTACTCCAGGTTTCCTGAGATGCACCAAAGTGGTTTTGTTGCTATATGCCATTGATTTGAGCAATACTATTAATACAAGTCTTTTCCCACAGGGTAAATGTGAGATGGTCTCTGGAAAAAAGCAGAGGGATGGGATGCCTGGGTTAAACTGGTAGGATACTCAAAGCTGTAAAAGTATGAATTTGCATTATCAATGCTCCAAAGGGGGCTGCAAAAGGCAGCAATTCCAAAACAGGTTTTTAAACCATGAAACACCTTTTTCGCTTAACATTTTACCAGCTGTGTGTTCAGTCCTGGAAAGAGAGCAGCGAACAAGATAAAAAATTTCTTTGCTGTCACGGAATTGTAGAGCTTACAGTCAGTCAGTCATTTGCCATGCTGGAACGTCAGTACAAATGAGCGCCCATATCATATTAAATATAATCATAAATATCACATCACACCATAAATATTTAAAAGTTATACATTAAACTAACTGATTGTTAAAATGTGTTCCATGCTCTTCCCTTGAGTGATTTATCTGCAAAATGGTCTGGAAGGCCAAGCTTTCATGTAGAATTTGGATTCTTTGGACTTTTGTGCCCTGCTGACAGAGCGCGGTTGCTTCTGGCTCCCTGCTTGTGGGCTCCTTTCTCACTTACCTTCCCACCCCAGGAGAAGTTTTGCATGGATGTTTGGAGATACCACCACCCCTGCATCCAGGGTCTAACCTCCTGGGCGCCCCTCCCTTCACATCCTTTGCGTCTAGGATCTGCGGAGGTGTGAGATGCGTTCCAGGTGGGTACACCTCTGTGACCCCTCTAAGCTTCTGCTGAGGGGTGAGCCCTGAGGAAGCCAGAGCACCTCGGGTGGTGGGGAGGACTCAGAGTGGGGCCCCAGATGTCGGGTTCTAAGGGTAGTACTGTTTATTATCTATGATTAGCCCGTGTTCTGTGGAGCACACTTTGGAAAAATGGTTTATTGTTTGTGAAAATGAGGACAATCTTGAGAAGATTAGAATTTTTGTTTAAACATAGTTAGTGTTGCCTTTTGTGACAAGATGCTGATTAGAATGTTGGAAGAGTTACCATAAAAGGCTGGAATTGTATTAAATGAACAGGCCACTTTCCCAGAAGTCAGATTTGAATTGTGATGGTTAATGCTGAGTGTGTTCTCTTTGCATTTGCTGCCCATGTTGATTGGATTGAATGATGCAAAGTATTGTTCCTGGGTGTATCTGTGAGAGTGTTGCCAAAGGAGATTAACATTTGAGTCAGTGGACTGGAGAAGGCAGACCGGCCCTCAAGCTGGGTGGGCACCATCCAATCAGGTGCCAGCATGGCTAGAATAAAGCAGGAACGGATAGAGAAGACTTCCTGCCTCTTCTGGCCTCCATCTTTCTCCCGTCTGGATGCTTCTTGCCCTTGAACATCAGACATCAAGTTCTTAAACTTTTGGACTCTTGGACCTATACCAGTGGTTTGCCAGAGGGCCTCAGGCCACAGACTGAAGGTAGCACTGCAGCTTCCCTGCTTTTGAGATTTGGGGACTTGGACTGGCTCCCCTTGCTCCTCAGCTTGCAGACAGCCTATTGTGGGACTTCATATGGTGATTGTGTGAGTCAGTACTTCCTAAGAAACTCCTCTTCATATATGCATCTATCCTATTAGTCCTGTCCTTCTAGAGAACCCTAATACATGAACTATAACATATTTTGTCTTAAACCTGGAAGTAATTGGTACAGATTTCTCAGCACCAAAGACCTACCCCAGAGCACTGGCTTTTGGCTCTGTTAAGTGCCATCTAGTCCTCACTCAGTGTTTGAAAAATCAGCAGCACTTATTTGTCAGTTGAAGTAATGGCAAATAGCAGACAAAAGACAGCAAATGCAAAGAGAAGACAGAAAAACTTTAAAAGCATAGTCAGCAGTGGTCATGCAGTACATAGGAATAAACGACCTTACATCCCTAATCCTTGCCCCATAGGAGTGTGTAGAAGCTCCACAAGTCTCCATAGATTTAAACAGTGAAATTATTTTTGCAATACTCTTATTTTTTTTAAATGGAGATGTGATGCAATAGATATTTTTACATGCTTAAAATGAAAAAAGGAAATTGCTTTGAGATAATGGCTTCTGTTGTAATATTCACTTATGTGAAATACTGAACAAGGGCATTGATATATTTGCTTAAGAGTTGCTGAGAACTTCCAGATTAATGGCATTCACTAGCATAAGAATTACCATTTTACACAAGCATGACTTGTCTTCTTTTTTAAAGGAGGCTTTGCTATACTTTTTCAGAATCATTTTACCATCGTGTAGAGTCCCAGGAAGTCTCTGGGAGACAAAAGCCTATGTTTTTCTTGATGGATATACTAGGAGGAACTAAGATCACTCCCTGATTAGAATTCCTTTGAACACTTGATGGAAAAATTCTTCCTGCTCATGACTCATGGGCCTTTTGAGGCTGGAGCAGTGTTTGCTGAATCATTGCTGAACTGGCTGAATCATTCATTGCTTATTGGGCCTGATTAAACTCTCTCGTTTTCTTCAGAATATGTTGCAGACATTTTCTGAAAGTGTTTTGTTATCTTATTCTGACAAAATATTTATTTGCCAGTATATTTAGTGGATGAGGAGGGAGAATAATGACTGTGTTGGTATTATGTATGCGCCATGAATTTAAGTTGCTGACAGACATCATCTATGACAATATTGTGCCACAGGTTTCTTTATTCTTTGCAGTTGAGGTTCAGAAACATGAATTACACTTGATTGCACAGTATCTCCTTATAGAAAGTATAAGGAGAATGGCATGCCCTAACAGTGCTTAGTACACAGAGTTCACTGTTTCCCCTCTGGCTTTTCTTAAACAAGCAATTTATTCACAACAGTTTTAAATTTAAAAATCAATGTTTCTAATAAAATAGTTTTACACTTTTCATCTTTATGTATGGACATGTATTGGAAGGGAATCCAAATGAGTTTAAGCAGTAAAGGTGACACTATTAATAAAAACCATTCTAGGAAAGTCTATAAAAACTAGCTACTGTTGTTTACATTTCAGCACTAAAGTATATGTGAATGGAATATAGTGTAACTTTTCATTCATTAACTAGATATTAAGTAGTAAAATTGGCTTCAGGGAAAAAAGTAAATTGATTGTGGTCAAATTAAAAAATGCATTGGTAGTTTGAAAATAAGTTAGAATTTACCCTTTAAAAATAATTACTGAGTGCTTGTATGCTTCAGTAGAACACATGTATGGTATGCTTCAGTAGAACACATGTAGAGAAAATTTACTTTGGGGTTCAAAGATTTATAAACTTTATTGAACTTGCTCAAAATGCTTATATGAAACATTACCTAAATTATTCTCCATTAATTTGAGAAAGTGGGATGATATGTTTTTAGAACTTATGTTAAGTCCCATTTTAAAGGCATTATTCTCACCCAGAAGGGGTGGGATTGAGCCCTCATGACTCAATCACTTCCAAAATCTTTACCTCTTAATACTATCACACTGGTGATTAAGTTTCAACATGAATTTTGGAGGGGACACAAACATGCAAAACATAGCACATACTGTGTATGTTATTCTGCACCTTGTCTTTTTAAAGAATATCCTTGTGATGTTTCTAAACAAGTCTGTAAAAGCACCCTCATCCCTCTCTCCTCTACTTCATTCTCTTCTTTTTCTTCCTCCTCCTTCTTTTTCCTCCTTCTCCTTTTTCTTCCTCTTCCTCCTCCTCCTCCTTCTTCCTGTTTTCTTTTTGCTGCTGCATAGTATTCCACTGTATAATGTAATCTAATATATTTAACAAATTCTCCATCAATGGATAGCTGAATTGTTTACAATTTTTGGCTTCTACTAAAATGTTGTAATGAGACACTACATATGTATGTAATTTCGTATTACTGCAGGTATATCTATAGCATATATATTTACATAAGATTAAAAACAAAACAACACACGTTCATAGCCTTTGCTTCAGTAGTTTTCAAAACAGACAGTAAAATATTCTGTTTTATTTTGGAAGGGATGAGGAAGTCACAAGAAAAGTGACAGTATAATTAAGATTATCTAGTCTAAAGATTTTTAAGTGACAGTATAATTAAGATTATTTAGTCTAAAGATTTTCAAAACGTGCCCTACAGAACCCTGGGCATCTCCAAGATAATTTCAGGCAATTGAAGAGATCAAATTATTTCATAATGGTACTAAGACATCATTTTCTTTTTTAGTGGTTGACATCTGCATAAATGATGCAAAAATAATAGTAGGTAAAACTTTTTGCAGACTGGTACAAATCAAACAGTGGCAGCAAACTGTATTGGTAGCCACTGACTTTTTCACTGCCATGCAATCACATTTTTTAAAAAAGTAAGTCTCAGTTAAGAATATCCAATGAAACAGCAAAAATATCTTAATTTCATTGAGTATCAATCCCAAGTCTACTTTAGAAAATATGCTGTGAGATAAAATGGGAAGTATGCATAAAGCACTTCTGCATATCAAATTACAAGGGTTGACTTGAGGAAAGTCACCTGTGAGAATGAACTGTAGGCTGAACTAACCATTTTTCCCCCATAGGATACCATTTTTACTTGAAATGCGGCTAGTATCTGGCAGACATTTTCTGCAAAATTGACAAAGGGACATTTATCCTTCAAGAAAATCAAGATAGCACTTGTTGCCAGTGATAAAAATTTAAGTTTTTACATAAGAATGAGAATTTTAGTAAACTTGTGTCTGTTATCAAAAGCTTGATAGCCTCCTAATACCCAATATTTTCTGATGAAGTTGGTAGTAATATTAATACATGTAATTTTGAAAAAGTATTGCATGCAGAAATATGTCAACATTTGGAAGATGGACTTAACTTTGTGAACCAATATTTTAATGCACACTTAAAAAAATCATGCATGGGTTTACGTGGAAGGTAAACCTATGATTTTAGTGCAACAAAACAGGAAAAGTTCATCAGTGTGTTCACATTCAACCAACTTTCAAAAAATAATCATTTGTCAAATTTTGGTGTAGTATCACAGAATATTATCAATTTTCTGAAAATCCTGTTTTCTTCTTTTCCAACTGCACAACTATGTTAGACTTGATTTTCTTCAAAACAGGATATTGCAACAGATTAAATACCAAAGCAGATATCTGAATTCAGCTGTCTTTCTGTTAAGCTAGACATTACAGACTTGCAAACATGTAAAATAATTCTCATTATATTTTTCATTTAAGAAATATAGTTATTTTTCATTAAAAATATGCCATTTATGTTAACATATGATAGCCTTATTATAAAACAAGTAAATATTTAACATTTTATGTTTCAATATCTAACATGGTAGGTATCAATACCTACAACCCACACAAACAAAAGCTGTTTAGGGTCCTGATATGGTTTGGCTCTCAAATCTCATCTTGAGCTGCAATCCCCAGCTGTAGAGGGAGGAACCTTATGGGAAGTGACTGTGTCATGGGGGCAGTTTCCTCCATGCTGTTTTTGTGATAGTAAGGGAGTTCTCACGAGATTTGATGGTTTAAAAGTGGCAGTTTCCCCTGCATTCTTTTTTTTTTTTTTTTCAGAACTTCTGCTCATCAAAAGACAGATTTTAAATTTTTATTTGAAAGGATAACATTGGGAGAAATCCCCTGCATTCTTTCTCTTTCCAGCTGCCTTGTGAAGAAGGTACTTGCTTCTCCTTCACCTTCTACCATGATTTTAAGTTTTCTGAGGCCTCCTCAGGCGTATGAAACTGTGAATCAAGTAAACCTCTTTCCTTTAAAGTTACCCAGTCACAGGCAGTTCTTCATAGAAGTGTGAAAATGGACTAATACAGGTTATCAGTAATTCTTTAGACTCTCAAGGGCCATGAAATTAAAAAGCTGAGACCCATTATTCTTGCCATTCTGTGAGGGTTGGGCAACTTGGAAATAGGTGAGGTCTGAAGGTTCAAGGCAAAGTATTCAGTTTTTTATATGAATGATGTGTTCTCTGAGTCAGTAAAATTATCACAAGTTGAAATTTCTTTGCTTTAGAATAGTGTACATATTGAGCTAAAGTATTATAAACAATTTTTGTCTTTTCTTATTTCTATTTTTACTATTTTGATTTCATCCAGATTATTCATATAATTTATTCATTTATAGCAATACCTTTTATGCCTCAAATAACTTTGTTTTTATTCTCTTATTCAGAATTCAACATGAAGCCCACTTTGTCCAAGTCCATTCTGAAAGAGTGCTATTACAAAGGGGGATAAATGGGGAATGAGATTTGGCTATGAGTGATGGTTGCCTGAGGGGCTGCTATGAAGTGTTTTAAGTGGCAGTGGGTTATAAGATGAGAATAAATCATCATTATCAACAAGAGCAAGAACATTCATGGCATGATTCATTGAAGGCCCTTATATTTCATTTCTGTTTTTTTTTTAATTCATGCAAAGTAAAAGTTTGAAGATAAAGAATTTGTATGTATTTATTTGAATATGGCATAAACTTCTGTCTAGGAGATATTTGGTCTATATTTCTTCTTAGAGATACACCATTGTTTGGTGTTAGCCTCAGTATTTGGCCAAAATTTTTGTCTTTGTCTCAGGCTACAGTTTTTGGAAAGCTGAGTAGCTCGCCTACTTCAAATGTCAGCTCTAAATGTTTGCAGGATCACTGATGTAAATGTATAGAATACTACTAGTACGTTGAATCAGCATTATGCTACCAACAGCATAAACAAGACATATAATTCAGATTTATTGTTATTAGCTGAATAGTCACTTTCAAATATGGACATGTATTCTATCTGTACTTTTGAATAAAAAATATCACTATATGACTTAAATGTTGATACTCTATAGATTTGTTGAAGTATAAATATAAATGTTATTGCAAGAGTCAAATGCAGCAAAAATTAATGATGATTATGAAAACTTAACTTTATATCCAAAAATAACCAGGTCATTTCACATAAGAAATGTATAAATAAATAGATTTGGAGTAAAAGTTAATGTTGAGAGAATATAATAGCTAGATAACCTTAATGAGAATATTACATCTTATTAGAGCCAATAAATATTTCTAAAATTGAAATAATGCAAGAAAGTAATAGAAATCTTATCAATAAGATTACAATCTTTGGAAATGTTTGTTGTACTAACATTAAATTATCAAGGAAAGTAACCTTTAAAATTATACCAGTATTTTGTAGTTATTTAGTTCTATTTAGGCCATGAGTCTTGCAGGAAAAAGTTTTCTATGGGAATGTTTCACATCTTGAAGGATGAATAAAAAACAAAATTAAGTTTGCCTTGTTAAAATTTCACAAGGCAGGAAAACAACCCAAATCATGTACAACAACATCTGTGATAAATCATCTTTGATCTAGACACAACAAAGAATATAAAGAATAAAGGAGGAAAGTGTTAAAGAAAACTGAGGAATTCCTAAAATATCATGTTTCTCTACCAACCTTAGTTGAAAGAGTGTGTCTATTTAGTATCACAGATAAGCTGTAGCATGAACACAGGAGCAGTCTAGCAGCTGACAGTACTGAGAAATGGCTCTTCCTCTATTATGTCGACTTTTAAAAATTTTACTGCTGGTTTTAATGATAAAATTATCATGAAATTACTTTTTGGATAACATTCCCAAGTTTCTTACATCTGAGAAATCTAATCTCTGATGGTGAACATAGGCTTAGGTCTTGGCCTTGGCTGAATATTAATTTTAACATTAGTCCTTTCTCCATTATCTCCTAATTTGTCTTTGATATACCTCTTCTTCTTTACATTACTCCTCCAATGTTTAATAAATAAAAAAGGAAGAGCTCATAGTACTACAAATAAGATTGGACATACTTTCCTTCATGTTTTTCTTTGTTGTTGTTTCATTAGTTTTTTCTTCTATGAAATGCTTTTTTTGGTGGGGGGGGAGGGATACTGATATTTTTTTCTTAGAATTCTATGTTTTTTTTTGTTTTGTTTTGTGTTTTTTTTTTTGTTGTTGTTGTTTTTATTTTTTTCTGAGATGGAGTCTCACTCTGTCACCCAGGCTGGAGTGCAATGGCGTGGTCTCAGCTCACAGCAACCTCTGCCTCTCAGGTTCAGGTGATTCTCCTGCCTCAGCCTCCTGAGTAGCTAGGACTACAGGCACATTTTACCACACCCAGCTAATTTTTGAATTTTTAGTAGAGATGGGGTTTCACTTGGCCACGCTGGTATTGAACTCCTGATGTCATGATCCGCCCACCTTGGCCTCCCAAAGTGTTGGGATTACAGGCATGAGCCACTGTGCCTAGACCTATGCTTGTTTTATAAGTCATTTTGTGCCTTGTTTCTTTCCACTCCTCTTTTGATGAACAGGAGTTCTTTATTTTAATTTGTCAAATTTATTGATATCTTTTGTTTAGTACCTTTGAAAAGATTTTTTTCAAACCTGATGCCATAAAAGTATTCTTCTATAATTATCTGCAGTTTTCAAGTTTTGTTCTTCACATACAAGGTTTTGATCAATATGAAATTAATTTGTATGTATGTGATAAGGTAAGCATCTAATTTTGTTTCTGTTTGAATAACCAGTTCTTCTGGTTTAATTTATTCAGGAGTCTATTTCAGTGATTTTTATTGCTGTTTCTGGCATCTCTGTGTGTTTCTGTTTTGGGCCTCTGTTCTATTCCATTGGTCAATTTATCTTTCCCTTTACAAATACTACATTTAAAAATTATAACACGTTCATAATAAATCCTAATTTTAGTGCAAAAGTGTTTGCCCACATTGTCCTCTACCTCCTCCTTCCTCAACAGTGTCTCCGCCATTCATAAGCTTGGCTTTTTCTCAGACATTTAAAATAGGGTTGTCAAATTATTTGAAAATTTTTTGTTTATTGAGGTTATCTTTACAAGCAGTTGAACACAGATTTTAAATGTACAACTCAATGAGTTTTGAAAAGTGTGTAAACTTACCTAACCAATATCTAATCAAAATATGGAAATTTTTTATCACCCAGAAAGTTCCCTAATGCCGCTTTTTGAGTTAAGCCTCAACTACCAGAAGCAACCACCATTTCTGACATCTATTCTGATAAATTAGTTATGTGCGCCTGAATTTTATTTATTTTTTTCTTCTTTCTCCTCCTCCTCTTCTTCTTCTTCTTTTTTTAAATTGTACTTTAAGCTCTGGGGTACATGTGCACATCCCTCAGGGTTTTTGCATAAGTACACACATGCCATGGTGGTTTGCAGTCTCCATCCCCCCATTACCTACATCAGGCATTTCTCCCAGTGTTTTCCCTCCCCTGCCTCCCTGCTCCCACCCCGCTGTCCCTCCCCTAGTCCCCCACCCCCAGCCTACCCCAGTGTGTGAAGTTCCCCTCCCTGTGCCCACTTGTTCTCATTGTTCAACTACTGCCTGTGACTGAGAACATGCAGTGTTTGGTTTTCTGTTCTTGTGTCAGTTTGCTGAGAATGATGGTTTCCAGATTCATCGATGTCCCTACAAAGGACATGAACTCATCTTTTTTAATGGCTGCATAGTATTTCATGGAGTATATGTGCCACATTTTCCTTGTTAAGTCTATCATTGATGGGCATTTGGGTTGGTTCCAGGTCTTTGCTATTGTAAACAGCACCACAATGAACATACGTGTGCATGTGTCTTTATAGTAGAACGATTTATAATCCTTTGGGTATATTCCCAGTAATGGGATTGCTGGGTCAAATGGAATTTCTATTTCTAGATCCTTGAGGAATCACCACACTGTCTTCTACAATGATTGAACTAATTTACACTCCAACCAACAATGTAAAAGTGTTCCTTTTCTCCACATCCTCTCCAGCATCTGTTGTCTCCTGATTTTTTAATGGCATGAGACGGTATCTCAATGTGGTTTTGATTTGCATTTCTCTAATGACCAGTGATGATGAGCATTTTTTCATATGTTTGTTGGTCGCATAAATGTCTTCTTTTGAAATTTGTTTGTTCATATCCTTCACCCACTTTTTGATGGGGTTGTGTTTGTTTCTTGTAAATCTGCTTTAATTCTTTGTAGATTCTGGATATTAGCCCTTTATCAGATGGGTAGATTGCAAATTTTTTTTTTCCATTCTGTTGGCTGTTCACTCTGATTGTTTCTTTTGCTGTGCAGAAACTCTTAAGTTTAATTATATCTCATTTGTCTACTTTGGCTTTTGTTGCCATTGCTTTTGGTACTTTAGTTATAAAGTCCTTGCCTATGCCTGTGTCCTGAATGGTATTGCCTAGGTTTTCTTCTAGGGTTTTTATGGTCTTAGGTCTTATGTTTAAATCTTTAATCCATTTGGAGTTAATTTTTGTGTAAGGGGCACGGAAGGGGTCCAGTCTCTCTTTTCTGCACATGGCTAGCCAGTTTTCCCACCATTTATTGGTGTTCCTGAATTTTAAATAAATGAATTCAGTTCTCTTTTGTGTCTGTTTTTTTTTTCTCAACATAGTATTTTTGAAATTCATTCATGTTTTGTATACTGAGCATAAACATTTATTGATTTGGTTCATTGATATATTCATTCATGTTTTAGTAGTTAATTTTTTATCATTTATCATTTCATTGTGTGGATTTACCACAAATTGTTAGTCTGTTTTCATGCTGATGATCATTTGGGCTGTTTCAATGTTTTGGCTTTTTTGGATAAAGCTGCTATAAATTGTCACATACAAGTCTTTGTATGGACATACATTTTTATTTCTTTTGATAAGTAACTAAGAGTGGAGTTGGAGGGTCATAAGGTAAGTATGTTTAAATATATAACAAACTGCTAAACAGTTTTCTGACGTGATTGTAGATTTTTAATTCCCACAAGCAATGCATAGTTGCTCCACATCCCTGCCCAATGTTTGGAGCTATTCATCTTTTAAATTTTAGCCAATGAGAAAAGTAACATCTCATTGTGTTTTTAATTTGCATTACCCTGATGATTAGCAATGTTGAGCACCTTTTCATGTGCTTATTTTCCATTCATAAATGTTTTGTGAGATATCTGTGCAAGTATTGCCTATTTTGAAATTGGAATGTGTGCCTTGTTATTAATGAATTCTGTGACCTCTTTTTATATTCTGGGTATAGGACCTTTTTTATACATTTATACTGTGAATAATTTACCCCAGTCTGTGGTTTTTATTTTTATTTATTTATTTATTTTTTTTTTTTTGAGACGAAGTCTCTCTCTGTTACCCAGGCTGGAGTACAGTGGTGTAATCTCGGCTCACAGAAACTTCTGCCTTCCTGATTCAAGTGATTCTCCTGCCTCAGCCTCTGGAGTAGCTGGGAGTACAGGTGTGAGCTACCACATCCAGCTAATTTATTTTATTTTATTTTTAGTAGAGATGGGGTTTTACCATGTTAGCCAGGCTGGTCTTGAACTCCTGACCTCAGGTGAGCTGCTGCCTTGGCCTCTCAAAGTTCTGGGATTACAGGTGTGAGCCACCATGCCTGGCCGGTTTTTAAATTTATATAATTTAGTGTTCATTAACAGTTGAGGGCTGCTGGTTTTGACTGTCTGTGTTTTTGTTTATCTGCAAATGTCTTCAATCCACTTGTTTGGGATATATTAACTCAATAAAAAGTACGTGAATATTTCAAACTTTTTTGGAAAGTTTATTTTTTCCTTTAGTAGTTTAAAAATGTTATTTAATTGTCTTCTGGCTTCCATTATTTCTAATGAGAAGTCTGCCATAATTTGTATTGTCTTTTTCTCTGACCACTTTTAGATTTGTTCTTTAACTTTGGTTGTCAGCCGTTGACTTTGACATACACACATGCTCTCTCTTTTACATTTATTTTGTTTGGGGTTCATGGAGATTGTTGGATCATTAAGTTGATGTTTTCCATCACATTTGGCAAATTTTATTTTATTTTTTGTTGTAATATACATATATTTTGCCCTATTATATCTATCTTCTCCACCTGAGACTTTAGTTACTATATCTATACTATATCTATATGTATGAATGTGTGTGTGTGTGTGTGTGAGAGAGAGAGAGAGAGACAGAGAGAGAGAGAGAGAGAGAGAGAGAGAGAGAGAGAGAGAGATTCCATTTTACATTGTCCTACAGGTCACTGAGTCTTTGTTGATTTAAATTAATTTAATCTTTGAGATGGAGTCTCATGCTTGTTATCCAGGCTGGAGTGCAGTGGCATGTGGCATGATCTCAGCTCACTGCAACCTCTGCCTTTTGGGTTCAAGCAATTCTCCTGCCTCAGCCTCCTGAGTAGCCAGGGTTACAGGCACCTGCCATCATGCCTGGCTAATTTTTGTATTTTTAGTAGAGATGGGGTTTCACCATGTTGACCAGGCTGGTCTTGAACTCCTGACATCAGGGGATTCACCTGCCTCCCAAAGTGCTGGGATTGCAGGCATGAACCACCACACCCGGCTGTCTCTGTTAATTTTTTTAAAACATTTTTTTTTTTCTCTGCTCTCTTAGATAATTCCTTTGATTTGCCTTCAAATCAAGTATCACTTTCTTCTTAGTCTTCACAATGCTATTAAAAGAATTTACACCTTATTCATTTTCCATTCCAGGACTTCCATTCAACTCTTTAAAAATATAGTTTCTATTTCTCTGCTGAGATTTCTCATGTGTTTACTAATTATGATTATCTTTTTCTTTAATCCCATGAATAAATTTATAATATCTGCTTTAAAGTTCGTGTCTGCCAATACCAACATCTGGATCATTTCAGGACTGTGTCTATTGTTGCTTGCTTTTGGTTTTTGGTTTTGAGTCATATTTTCTTAATTTTTTACATCTAGTAATTTACTGTTGTATGCTGGACATCGTGATGGTACAGTTTTAGGATACTGGATTATTTTTTTCTTTTAAAGCCTGTTGAGAATTGTACTTTAGGACACAATAATTACAGCAAATACTTTTGGTCCTGGCAGATATGCTGTGTTTTTTTCCCCTTTATTCAATTGTTTGTGGAATGTATACAGTTTCTCATATGTGTGTTTACTCATACCTATTTGCATGAAGTTAAAATATATTATACTACTTGAAGACAGCTTAATGGTCATTCTTTTCTATTATTATAATTTTTATATAATTAATCTATTGTTAATTTCTTTGTTAGTATAGTCCATTACCTTAATTACATTGTACGCCTCAGGGACAGACTTTTATGTTATATTTCTTTGTATAATTGTGGCATTTGACACAAAGCTGGTATTCAATAAAAGTAATAACTTTTAGTGAATATAAAAGATGTCTTACTGTGGTCCTTTGGACTTTACTCCAGTATTTCTTCCATAGCTAGTCTTACTTCATCTTTATGACTATCATACATTGAGTTTGCTTATTCATGCTCTCATACATCTGTTTATCAATTCATTACACAAATCTTTATTGAGGACCTACTATATGCCAGTTCCTGTGATGATACTATGGCTACAACAGTAAATAAGATGAGCAGTGTCCAGATCCTCATAGAACTTGTGACTAAACAAGGGAGACAAACAATAAATAAATAAACAAATGACCATAGAAGATGAAACTAGATAGTAGTTTATGATGAAAAAAATAAAGCAGAGGAAGGGAAGGAAGGACAAAGAAGGTAGTTATTATGGTCATGATGAAGCATGGGTGTTTTTAAAAATAGGATTGTGAGAAAAGCCTCTCTAAGTAGGTGATCTCAAACTGCAGCAATTAAATGAGTGCATATAAACAGAATGAGGGTTAATTATTAGATGTGATTCCAGGAGCATTACAAAGGCTGCTGTTTCCCATAAATCTTCTGAAATCCAGCTGTCTATACTTTTCAACTTTATCTTAAGGCTTTGTTGCCTTAAAATACAAATCCTTAAAATGGAGTTATGACTTAAGTATTTAAGTGTCAAATACTTTTGTGTGAATGAGCTTCAGAATTTTTTTTGAAGAAGTGAAAATAACAGAGCAAGAATATAAGGAGTTAGCATGGTGTAGTAGTTAAGAGCATGTATTGCCAAGGTTTCAAGTTCTGACTGTCATTTACTAGCTGTATGACCTTGAAGTAGGTGCTTAATACCCTTGTGCCTTAATTTCCTGAACTATAAAATGGCGATAATAATATTACCTACCCTTATATGGTTGACATGATGATAATACTTTGTATTTTCAAAATCTTTAGGGTCCCTCTCTATGAGAAGATTATCCATCCCTGCTTCATTGTCAGGTTTGGCCAAGTCACTTTTTTTGGGCTGTGAAATGTTAATGTAAGTGATGTATATGACTCGTGCAGAAATTTCAAGAGCTCACTGCAGACATTGCATGTTTCTGCCATTCTCACTTTTCTCTCTACCATAAGAATGGTGATATCTGAGATAGGGTTTTCCTCAGCATGGTTCCTGGACTGAAGAGGACAGGAAGCAGAACCACAGTCAAAGCCAACATACAATGTAAGTGAGGAATAGATCTTACTTGCTGTGAGCCGCTGAAATTCAGTATAATTTCTTACTGCTGCTAGACTTACTGTAATCCTACTGATGTAAATAAATTACTATTTCTAACATGCTTACAACAGTACCTGGCACACAGTGTACATTAAAGAAAGAAATAAACACCTGTCATCTTGAGGGAGGCTGGCTGTTGAAAAGAATGTAATAGAACTGCAAGAGTGAGGTACCCAAACCAGACTTCTTGACTACTTTCTGATGCTTTAATGATTTCTTGCTATAGAAGTAAGGTACAATGATGTACCATTGTTCCTGATATCTGAACCAGATACTAGAAATAAGATGCTGGAGTGGAATGATTTGCTTATGGGATGCACTGTTGTTGTTTCCAAAGTATTTCTTATGGAGTCTTTACTCTCCAGCTCCTATTTACACTTCGTAAGGACTATAGAGTCTGTTGGAAAATATGCGCACAATGCTTATTACAGTGTTCTCACACAACAGTCACTTCTTGGTACTTGTTAACTAGATAGCCATAAGAAAAAATTAAATTGTTAATCTTGATGGTTTGAAAAAAAGGAGTTTCTGTTTATACTGCATGTTATGAGAGTGACCATGGTTTTCCTAATTCTATTCTCTTTGCTTGGTTAGCTAAATTATTATGCTAAACTCTAAAGCTTATATTTCTACTTTGATGTTTTAAAATTGGAAATATGGTTATTTCTAAGCTATTTTCCCATGAGTTGCCTCTGATGAGTTAGCTGGGTAAAAAAAAGATGAAGAAAGCTCTTTTTAAAAAAATGCTTGTGTCTACTAAACTAACGACAAGTTTAAGAACACAATTGTGCCCTGCGTAATGATATTTTGATCAATGACAAGTTGCATTTATGATGGTAGTCCCATAAATTTATCATACTTTATTTTTACTGTAGTTTTATATGTTTATATATGGTTAGATACACACATACTATTGTGTTACAATTACCTACAGCACTCAGTACAGTAACATGCTGTACAAGTTTGTTGGCTAGGAAGATAAAGCCTAGATGTGCAGCAGGCTGTACCATGTAGGCTTGTGTAAGTGCACTCTATAACAATTGCATGATGATGAAATCCTAATGATACATTTCTCAGAATGTTTCTCCCTTATTAAGCAACTGTATATTAGAAGGGGGGAAATGGGGGAGAGGTGGGGGGTGGGGAGGTGGGAAGAGATAGCATGGGGAGAAATGACAGATACAGGTGAGGGGACGGAAGGAAGCAAAGCACACTGCCATGTGTGTACCTATGCAACAATCTTGCATGTTCATCACATGTACCCCAAAACCTAAAATGCAAAAAAAAAAAATTAAAAGACAAAAAGAAAAAAACAAAGTCAGTGTATTTCGCGCAGCTCATTCAGGGTTGCTGAACACATTTTCAAATTACATGGAATAAACAGGTCCTGTTCCTTCACGTGTGTACTCTATGGTAAAATAACAAAGTCACACAGAGAACCTGAAGATACGGTAAATGTCTAAGCTGGATTCTAGTACATTGGAAATCTTAGAATTTATTTAAAAGTTTGCTTAGAAATATTATTCTTTCCTACAGCTACCTAAAAATATCTTCATCTGTTCTTAACAAGAGTTTATTTTCATATAATTTTAGAAAAGAAAACATCTCTCTCTCTGCATATTTGAGAGTGTTTTCAGTATTTTATTTATTTACTTAATAAAAATTTATGCTTTTCACTGATTTTTAAATGTTCACATTGAATAATTGAATTCAAATAAACCCTTTCAAATACAAAAACAAAAGAAATTAACCATAGCAATACTCTTTTTGAAAGAGTAGATTAATTGAAAATTAAATAAATTGTGATTAAAGAATAATGTTAACCTTGTACAATGTTGGTGGGAATGTAAATTAGGAGAGCTATTATGAAAAACGGTACAGAGGTTCCTCAAAAATTTAAAAAAGAACTACCATATAATCCAGCAATCTCACTGCTGGATACATATCCAAAAGATTTGAAGCCAATACATGGGAGAGATATCTGCATGCCCACGTTCATTGCAGCATTATACACAATAACCAAGATGTGGAATCAACCTTAGTATCCATCAGCTGGTGAGTAGACAGAGAACGTGTGATATACACACAGTGGAGTATTATTCAGCATCAAAAAGGAGGAAATCCTGTCATTTTCAACAACATGGATTAGCCTGGAAGATGTTGTGTTAACTGAAATAAGCCAGGCAGAGAAAGACAAATACTGCATGTTCTCACATATGCAGAATTAAAAAAAGCAGAATGCAAAGAAATGTAAAGTGGTGGTTACCAGAGGCCAGAGGCTAGTGGCTTGGGAAACTGTTGATCAAGAAACTCAAAATTTCAGTTAGATAAAAGGCATAATTTCAAGAGATCTATTGTACATACGATGACTGTATTTAATAACAATATGTTATACGCTTGAAAATTTCTAGGAGAGTAGATTTTAAGTGTTTTCACCACAAAAAGATAAATAATGTGAAGTAATGACTATGTTAAATAGTTTGATTTAGACATTCCACAAAGTATACATATATGAAAACATCATATTATACACTATAAATATATAAAATTTTTATCTGTCAATTAAAAAATCATGTTAAAATTTGACTGAATAATTTCCCCCTTGAATCACTAAATGACATTAAAAATGTCTAAGTTCTTAGAAAACACTCTGCAGATAGTCTGGAAAGGGAACAGCTGGAGGAAGTTTATTACAAACTTGTAATCATTTATTTTATATATTATGCCTTATTGAATGTTTACAGTTATCTTTTAATTAGTCATTTAATTACATCTGAAGGCACTTTGTCATCAAGTTTAATAAGGAAGAAATTTAACCAAAACCAAAGGAAATATCAAGAAAAAAATGAGAAAAGGTAGTGTCTTTGTTTGAAAAATATTTCTATTTTCTTATATTTCTGTCTTTTTTGTAAACAGGGTCTCTATGTTGCTCAGGCTGGAGTGCAGTGGCTATTCAGTGGCATAACCATAGCGCTTTGTAGCCTGGAGCTCCTGGCCTCAGGCGATCCTCCTCCCTCAGCTAACCTAGAAGCTATGACTACATTCTCATGCATGGTGGCCAGCAATATTTCTTTTTGACTGGGGACTGAAAGGCATCAATATTTTTTTCTTTTACTTCCTAAAAATTTCTCATTATTATATAGGTAAGTTTGGAAAATATCATTTATACCTGTGTACCCACCATTTACCTTTATTAAATCTTTATATCAGTCTGTATTTGTTAGGTGTTTTTAAAAATGCGTTACAGATATAATTGCTGCCTCATGTGTAGCCCTCCATAACCCCTTTTTTTCTCCTTCCCTCTATAGAGGTAATCATTACTCTGAATTTGTTGTTAATTATTCTCATGCTATTATATGTACGTAGAATATATCGCATTGTTTGACATGTTTTAAAATCTTTTTAAAGTCATACAGTGTACATATCTTTCTGAAATTTTTTATACACAATTATATTTTTGGAGACTTGTTCATGCTGATATATGTACCTTTAGTTTATTCATTAACTGCTGCATGTGGTTTTCATTGTATGAATGCTTCCATATACCATTTGCATATTAATAGAGATTATCCAGTTTTTACTTACCATAAACAAGGATGTAACATATATTATTAGTCTGTCTCCTTATGCATTTGTAAGACAGTTTCTTTGAAGTATTTTCTCAGAAATGGAATTACTGGTTCATAGAGTGTAAGAATCATTACCTGTACCAGATATTGCCAAATTGCTCTCTAAAGTGGTCTATTTCTTCACATTCTCACCAACACTTGGGGGTTATTAGAATTTTTCATTTTTTGCCACGTTGGATGAGTATAAAATGTATCTTTTTTAAATTATGCATTTTCCTGATTAGTAACTGTAAGGGTGTTTACATTAATAATTTTATATTTTATTGGCTACTTGGAGTTCTTTATGAATTGTCTGTTCTTATACTTGCTCATTTTTCCACTGTGTTGTCTTTTTCTTATCGATTTGAATGATTTTTTTCAATTCCAGATACTAATATTTTATTAGTTGTATGTATTACAAATTGTTTTATATTTACTCTATTAATGCTATATATTAGGAGCAGATGGGCATGTGTATGCAAACAAACTTTTACTTTGATGGAAAAGCCTATTTTTTATCATTTACATAGCACTTCCAATGGGCCAACTTTTTTTCTTTAAACACTTAATGAATATTATCTCATTTAAATCTCGATAACAACCCCTCAGGTAGATGTGATGCAGGTTCACTGTGTGTTGATTACCAACTCGCTTGAGTCTTGTGAGGCAGATTATCTACATACACAACAAGCTACCTGAAGCAAATTTATAGCTTACACACAGGCAGCAAGGGACAACAAAAAACAGGATTGAGAGTGAGCTGCTCCTCCAAGGTCAGGAAATCTTCCAAGATCAGATGGACTCTCAGCTGTGTATGCCTTACTTGCACCACAGCTGAAGGACTCCCCAGAGCAGCCCACCCTAGGTTATATACCATAGGGGAAAATTGACATGCTGGGCTAAAGCACTAAAAGACATTCTTTTGCTAGGGAAGACAGGAACAGAGCCCAGGGTATTGCGGCCAGTCCCTCCCCTATCTCAGGATGTTGCATTCCTAGAACATTCTACAGTAATTCATGAGAACTACAGCTAAGAAAAGGGGAGAGAACTGGGTCCATCCAAGGCCACCCAGACAACTGTCCTGAAATGGGCACTACTATTAACCATATCCTCTTTATTGTTACTTTAACAAATACCAGCTTTATGGAGGTAAATTCACACACCATAAAATTCACTTTTTAAAATGTGTACAATTTGGCCAGGTGTGTTGGCATGTGTCTGTAGCCCCAGCTACTCTGGAGGATGTAGTTACAGCTACTGGCAAGGCTGAGGCAGAAGGACTGCTTGAGCTCAGGAGTTGAGTCCAGCCTGGGCAGCATAGTAAGACCCTGTATCTAAATAAAAAGCATGCAATTGAGGGGATTTTCGTATATTCACAAGGGTGTGTAACTGGCATCACTATCTGATTTCAGAACATTTTCCTCACCCCTAAAAGGAAGACTACACCAAGAGTGTAGTCACTCTCTATTTCCCTTTAAATCCTCCCCGTTCCAGGAAACCACTAATCTACTTTCTATTTTTACAGATTTGCCTATTCTGGATATTTTTTCTAAATGAGCTCATACAACACATGACCTTTCATGTCTGGCTTCTTTTACTTAGCATATGGTTTTCAAAGTTCATCCATGGTGTATGTATCATGTTTACAATGTATATATATATATTTTTAATGCTGAATAATATTTATTGTATTGATATACCACATTTTATTTGCCTATTCATCAATTGTTGGAGTTATTGGACATATAGTTTTTTTCACATTTTGGCCATTATGAATAATGCTGCTATGAACATTTATGTACACATTTTTGTTTGAACATATATTTTTAATTCTTTTGGGTAGATACTTAGGGGCATAATTGCTGAATAATAATTTAACTCTATGTTTAACTTTTCAAGGAACTGCCAAACTTTCCAAAGCAGCTGTACCATTTTACAGTCCTATTAGCAATGTATGATGTTTCAATTTCTCTCTACATTTTCTACACTTGTTATTATTCACCTTTTCTTCTTATTGCCATCTAAATGGGTATAACATGCTATTTCATGATAGTTTTGACTTGCATTTCCCTTATGCCTAATGATATTTAATATCTCTATATGTTCTTACTAGCTATTTGTATATCTTCTTTTGAGGAATATATGTCAAGTTATTTTTTCATTTTAAAATTGGGTTGTCTTTTTCACCGTTGAGTTGTGAAAGTTCTTTATATGTTAATTTTCTTTATTTTAAGCATAAGAAAATTAAGGTACAGACAGGTTAAGTAACTTGTTTAAAGTCACATAGCTAGTATATAAATTCTTTACACAAAACATAGCAATGCTTTTAGAATTAAGGGCACTATGAATTTACTGTAATTATCTGCTAGTTAGAAATTTATCGAGATTTTTGGCTTGAAGTCCTAGAGACTACCATATCCCATGACAAAAGGTTTAGATGTGCAGTGTTGGGCTTACAATGAGTGTTGTGTGTTGTTGGGTTCGTGGAGATTCTTTTCAACATGATTTTGCTAGTTCTGTCATGAGTAAGTGATTTTATGGTAAGAAATTAGATATCTAAGATGAATATTTCTCTCAGGGAATGATTTTTTTTTTCTGATTGTTAATAAGTAATTTCAGGTTCTAAATTTTAGTTTCAAATATATGCACTTATAACATACATATTTCTTCTTGAATCATGAATCTGTAAGTATAATTCCTTCCTTTTGGTACTGGTATGCTTTAAGATAAATTAACAAAACTCATTTCCTTTTCCTATACTCAAACTTATTGTACTTATATTTTGAATCATCTATCTCCATTTCGGCTCTTATTCTTTAACTACTATCCACATTCTGTTGACTTACAAATTATTATCTCTAGCCTCATCTCTATTCTGAATTTCTAAACTTTTATGGCTGTCTGTTTAGCCTCTCCTGTAGAAAGTTTAATCAACATTTTCAACTTGTGTCTAAAATAGAGATCTGATTTCACCCTCAAAGTCTGATCTTCTTGTAGTTTTTCACATCTTAGTAAATAATACTACTAAAAATACTACAAATCACTAAATTGCTTGAGACAAATCTTGGGATTGATCCTGCTGATCTTCCCCTTTCTTTTACCATGATCCCATCAGCAAGCTTACAGATTGTTGCTTAAAATATATTATAAACCATTTGCTTTTGTCCTATCTTCACTGATACTCTTTTATTTTTAGTGACCACTTGCTTGAACTTCTACAGTAGCCTTCTAACGGGTCTTCAACGTTCCACTTTTGCCCTCCTGTAATCTCCTCAATACACAACAGCCAAAGTTATCTTTCAAAGTTCACATCTCTTCTAGGTTCAAAAGTTTTGAATGTCTTCTCATTGGTATTTAGGATAAAATCTGAATTCTTTACTCTGGTCTAATGACACTTACATGGTATGTATCTTAGTCCATTTCTGTTTCTGTAACATAATACCACAGACTGGGTAATTTATAAAGAAAAGAAATTTATTTAGCTTACAATTCTGGAGGCTGAAAAGTTCAAGGTCATGACAGCAGCTTCTGGCAAGAACTTTTGTACTGTGTCATATCACGGCAGAAATGTGGAAGGGCAAGTAAGCACATGCAAAAGAGTCCACAAGAGTGAGGTGCACTCAGTCTTATGATAACAGCATTAATTCCCTCCTAACGGCTCCACTTGTTAATACTGTTACAATGGCAAAGTTTCTAACACATGAATTTTGGGGGACATATTTAAACCATAGCAATCTGGTATCTGCCTGTTTCCTTAATTTCATCTAGTGCCATTCTCTCCCACTCATTTATTGCAATTACATTATCCTTCTTATATTCCATAGACAACTCAAACTCTTTCTTGCCTTAGACATTGCTTTTCTCTCTGCTAGAATACTTTGTTTTGGCTTTTCATACTGCTATCTTCTCATCTTGCCGGTCTCAGCTCAAAGTTACTTCCTCAGAGAGACCTTCCCTGGTGAACCTATGTAAAGTTGTCCCTTTCCCATTTTTATCTATCACATACCCTTTATTTCCTTTAAGTTTTTATAACAATCTGTCTTGTTTATTTACTTATTGTAAAGACATTGTTCGTATCTTGAATGTTGGCTCCATGGATGTGGGCTCTTTGTTTTTTTTCATTGTAATTTATAATATTCTCAGTGCTAGGTGCTGAGGTGCTATCATTATTCTCATTGAATAATGATAGTTCAGAATATGTAATTTAAAAGCCAGAATAAGCTTATAGCATTTTGACAATTAGGAAAGGTGAATAAATAATTACATTGGGGACTTTGATCTTAAATGAATTGTGTCACCTTAAAAGGAAATTATAGCTTTCTACAATGTGTAAAGTGCACAAAATGAAGACTTAATGTGGCTTTGATGGTTTCCTGCCTTCCTTCATTTTTTAAAAAGCCCAGATTGAGCCTGTATATATTGTTCAGTGGCAGACTTAGAATCAGAAACCTCTGGAGTTAGAAAGGATGAAAAATATCATGTAATTCATTCTACTGGTTAAGTAACAGTAAAACAGAAGTTCAGAAATGAGAAACTTTCCCCTCCAAGGCCATAGATGGTCAATGGGAGAAAAGTCCAGGAATTATTTTGTCTCTATTATATATTATTTTTATTTTGCCAGTAATATTTGTTCATTAAAACCAGAAAATGTTAAAATTAAATTAATATTAATAATACTTAAAATTCTATGTTTTAGAAATAATCAATTAATGTTTTGTGTGTATTTTTTAGGAATTGCTTCCATGCTTATTCAGTAATGTAAATAAGCCAGTAGAAATTCCAGGAATTGCTCCTAGACATATTCACTAATATAAAGAAATAATACAAATCTATGTGTTTGTTTGTCTCTGTCTCATCATTTAAAATAAACATATCTTTCCCCCTCATTTAATAGCATTATAATATTCTTTTTTCTGCCATTAAGTATAGTGCCAAATCCAGGGATAATATTACAAGTATTTAGTGATTACTACTTCAAAGCCATCAAACAAAAGAAGGACAGACTGTGGCCTGGGGGTTTACTGCTGTAGGAGGCATCAGTCCCTTAATGGTTAGATCAAAAGATGATCATGGTCTTCCTAGCGGAGGGGCTGGGAGAATATCCAGGTACTGGGTAGAAGGTGGAGACCAAGGCATTAGCTTGTTGACAAATGCTACAGAAATATTTCAGTATTTAATAACTAATTTATATTTTTGGAAAGGCAATCCAAATATCAATCCTATTATCATGACTTTAGTTATTGTATTTTATTCCATGATGTAGTAGAGAGACTTACAGCACTCAAATTGTCCCACCAAAATCCCCGTAACTTGTGAATACGAGGAGATATCAATCTCATGATTGTATTCTGGTATATGACACAGTTGACTCTGAGATAGGGAGCGTATTGGGTGGGCCTGATCTAATCACGAGTCCTGAAAAGCAGAGAATTTTTTCTGGTTCATTCCAAAAGAGGAAGTCAGAGAGGTTTTAAACCTGAGCCATGTAGCACTGTTGCTTCTAAGACAGACGGGGTTATGTGAAGGAATATGGTGGCCTCAAGTTGGTGAGGGTGGACCCCGGCTGACAGGCAGCAAAAGAAATAGGAACCTCAGTAATTGTGAGGAACTGAATTCTTCCAAGAACCTGAATGAACTTGGAAGCAGAGTCTTCCCCACACTTGTCAAATAAGAATCCAGCTTGACAGATACCTTCATTTTGGCCCTGGGATACCTAAGCAGAAAATCTAGTCAAGCCTCCTGGTATTTTGGCTAACAACGATGAGATAATAAATGGGCGTTGTATTAAGCCACTAAGTTTGTAGTAATTTGTTACAGCAACAATAGAAAACAAATGTACCTGCTAGGAAGGTACTATAGCTGATTTGACCAATTACTTAATATTGGATATTTAGGTGGAATCTAAGTTTTATCTGTTTGTTTTATTTGTTCTTATTCTAGCAGAAGAAAGAAACTTCAATGAACAGCTTTTTACCTTCAATATTTCTTGTTTGTTTCATTATTTCCTAAGATAAATTCTTAGAAATGAAATAGCAGAGTTAAAATGTTTTTAAAGGCTTTTGGTGCATATTGTCAAGTTGTTTTCTGATTTTTCTTTTCTTTTTTTTTTTTTAAATTTACATTGCTGTCTCTTTTTTTAAACCCACCATTTTAACACCAGTTATCTTTTGTAACTTTTGATGAAATGATAGGTAAAAGATTAGTGTTACAATGCTGTTTTAACATCCATTTTTTTTCAAAGCCATGGGCTGTACAACATGTTTAAAAGTTTAGGGATTATAGAATTATAAACTTTTGTTCTGTAAGGCCATATTTATTCAGGCTGGTAAATTCTAGATTGTTTAAGCAAGTAACTAGTAATTTTTTTTTAAATTTTTTAAAATTTTTTATATTGAGCCAAGCACAATGGCTCATGCATGTAATCCCAGTACTTGGAGAGGCTGAGCAGGAGGATTGCTTGAGGCTAGGAGTTCAAGACCAGCTTGGTCAACATAGTGAGACCCCATTACTACCAAAAAAAAAAAAAAAAAAAAAAAGAATTAGCTGGTCATGGTGTTGGTAGTCCCAACTACTTGGGAGGAGGCTGATGATTCAGGAGGATCCCTTGAGACCAGGAGTTCTATGAGCTATGATCATAACTCTGCACTCAGCTTGGAAGACAGAGCAAGATCCCATCTCCAAACAACAATAATAACAACAAACTGAGATAGTTTTTATATACTCAAAATTTGGGGGAGAATTACTTAAATCAATTGCAGTATCATAAAATGTATAGCTGTAATTCTACAAAGAAGTGTTATTTGATGTAGGGCTTGAGAAGTTATGTACTAAAGCAAGATGTTTGTAAGTACAAAGCAACTTTTAGTGAAGTACTAATTAAATCTACATTATTTGTGCCATTTTTTCTTTAATGTTTAGTGAATGCAGATAATTTTTAAAAATCACATAATGATTACATGCTCACATTACTACTGTCTAGGGTGTACTTATCTATAGGGTGTGTGTATGGGAGGCTGAGAGAAGATAAATATCAATAGTAATAGTGGTAATACAATACATTTCTTTAAAATGTCTGGGTAAAGTAACACTGGAAAGGAGACATTACAGCTTTTTCCTTTAATAGAAGTTATGTTCATTACTTTTTCTAAAGAATTCCTGTATTTCACCTTTAAATGTGGATCTTGAAAGTTAACCAAATATCTTCTATATTTTGACATATATCATCAACCCTGTGTAGAAATACATATCACTATCCTGGGAGAGGAAAGGAAGGCCCCATAGAAGGGAAGAACAGGGGGATGGAAGAAAAATACAAGGGCCTTAACGATTAGATCAAATGTATTGTCCAAGGTTTACTTCAGTGTTATATAAAGTGTGGGAGCACAAACATGCTTTTGTTTTTATGAGGCAAAGTATCACTCCATCACCCAGGCTGGAGTTTAGTGCTATGATCAGAGCGCACTGCAGCCTCAAACTCTGGGCTCAAGCAATCCTTCTGTCTGAGCCTCCTGAGTAGCTAAAACTACAGGCATGCATAGCTATGCCTGGCTAATTTTTATTTTTATTTTTAGTAAAGGTGAAGTCTTCCTATGTTGCCCAAGCTGGCCTTGAATTCCTGGGCTCAAGTGATCCTCCCTCCTTGGTCTTCCAAAACGTTGGAATTACAAGCGTGAGCCACTGTGCCTGTTTGTTGCCTATAACCTGAGATGCTCCCCCAACCACCACGTTTAGGGACTCTTATTAGACATAGTATGAAAATCAGAAAAGGAATGATGTCTTAGCAATTTTTTAAAGGAGAAGCTAAAAGCTAAAAATTATAGTATATTATAGAATGTTGTATTTTAGGCACTATCATTTTGATAAAAATGGAATTAGGGACCATTGTAAATACTTACATATTCTCAGTGAGTGGTCCCGGCTGCATTATTTATGGAAGGATCTTTTACAGATAAGAACTAGCATTTGATGCATCTATCATCCATAAAACCTTGATTTTGTTTTCAGTTTCACAAATAAAAATGACTCAAATTGAAATTTAAGGAGAAAGCTCCAAAGAAACCTTTTTGATTAAATCTATCAGAAGGGATAGTACTGTGGCTATTTAGCATTTGATTGTAAATTCCAGTTTCTGTTGACCTTGCTGACAGGTTTATGTTTGATATATCTAATTTTCTGAAGTGTTTTCAAAGATGTAGGCATTTTGATTAAAAGTATTCTCACAAAACTTTCGAGACATCTTTTTAAGGAATCTTAAAGCTAATGTAAGAAGACACTATAGTAAAAAGCAGTTATTACAGAGAAAAAAATAAGTATTTGTTATTTGAAATTGAACTTCAAAGCTAGAATTGTTCTTATAAAAGGAAATTAAATTTTCTCATGGTTAATCTATTTTTTAGATACAGTAAAATGAGATGGGGTATTTGTAATGTAAATGATTGTGGTTAAAGAAACATTATATAACAAAGTAAGAGCCTGGTGCAGTGGCTCACACCTGTAATCCCAGCACTTTGGGAGACCAAGGCAGACAGATCATCTGAGGTCGGGAATTCGAGACCAGCCTGGCCAACATGGTAAAGTCCCATTTCTACTAAAAATACAAAAATTAGCTGGCCTTGATGGTGCATGCCTGTGATCCTAGCTACTCAGAAGGCTGAAACATGAGAATTGCTTGAACCTGGGAGTTAGAGTTTGCAGTGAGCTGAGATCCCACCACTGCACCCCAGCCTGGGGGACAGCGTGAGACTCAAGAAACAAATAAAACAAAAACAAAAACAAAAACAAAGTAGGAGAATCTTTAGTATTTAATATTTTTTATTGTTTAAAAACATACATATATTCATGTATGTGGAACAACACAGATGTATATAGAGTAAAAAGTGAAATTGTCCTCACCCCCATTCCCTAGAGATAATCACAGTTCATTTGGGTTTAGATCACTTAAGACTTTTTTTATACACATGTAAACATATACATAACCACAAACATGCACAATTACTCCAACCCCAGCTCTTTGTAGCCAATGGATCTAATTTCTGTTCCATAGAAAGTCTTCTTCAGACTGTTACATAAATAGAAATTATGTGATTGGCTTCTTCTACTTGGCATATGCTTTTGAGGTTCATTTTGTTACATCTATTAGCAGTTGCTTCTATTACATTGTTGAATTGTATTTCATTCTATGAATGTACCACAATTTGTTTATCCATTCATCAATTAATGAACATTTGGGTTATTTCTGGTTTTGACTATTATGAATAAAATGACTATAAATATTTATGTACAGGGCTTTGTGTGGATTTTTTATTTCTCTTGGGTAAATAACTATGAGTGAGTCATGTGGTGGGTATTTAAGTTTATATGGAACTGCCAGACAGTTTCTAAAGCTGCTGTACAATTTTGCATTCCCATTAGTAATTTTGAGAGTTCCAGTTTCTTCAAGTCCTTGTCAGCCCTTGGTAGTGTCAGATTTTTAACAGTTAAGCCATTCTAGTATATGTGTAATAATATCTCATTGTGGTTTTAATTTGCATTTCTCTAATGACCAGTGATGCTGAGGATCTTTTAATGTGTTTATTTGCTGTATGTGCCTCTTCTTTGATGACAAGCCTGTTCAAATATTTTGTCTATTTCTAAATTTGCATTCTTTGTCTTACTATTGAGCTGTAAAAGTTCTTTACATATTTTCGATACAAGTACTTTACCAGATAGGTATTTTGCAAATATTTTCTACCAGTCTGAGAACTTGTCTTTTTATTTTAACATTTTTTAAGAGCAGGAATTTTACTTTTGATGAAATACACTATATAAATTTTTCTTTTATGGTTTGTGCATTTTATCTCCTAAGATATCTTTGCTTAAGTTCACAAAAATTTTCTCCAGTGATTTCTTTTAGAAGTTTTATAGTTTTAGGTCTTACATTTAAGTCTATGGCTATGACTTGATTTTATCTTGACAATGTACCACAGACATCATTCCATGTTAGGACATTAAACTTTACTTCACATTTTTAATGATCACATATTATGTTGTTGTATGGATATGCCATAATTTTCCCCCCTTTTTTTATTGCATTTTAGGTTTTGGGGTACATATGAAGAACATGCAAGATTGTTGCCTAGGTACACACATGGCAGTGTGATTTGCTGCCTTCCTTCCCCTCAGCTATATCTGTCATTTCTCCCCATGCTATCTCTCCCCACCTCCCCACCCCCCGTCCCTCCCCCACTTCCCCCCAACGGACCCCAGTATGTAGTGCTCCCCTCCCCGTGTCCATGTGTTCTCATTGTTCAACACCCGCCTATGAGTGAGAACATGCAGTGTTTGATTTTCTGTTCTTGCATCAGTTTACTGAGAATGATGGTTTCCAGGATGTACCATAATTTAATAATTCCCAAGTTTATGAATGAAGATGGTTCCAATTTCCCAATATTACAGATGATCTGAGATGAACATCCTTATATGTAAATATTTGTGCAGTTGTCTGAATAGTTTTGAAGAAAATATTTCTGGAATAGATATGTTAGCTCATAGGACATTCTTTTTTTTTTTTTTTTTACATTTTTATAAGTACTGCCAAATACTTCATAAAAATTTTATCAGTTTTTATTCCTATTAATTACATATGGGAGTGTGCCTTAGTCCATTTTGTGTGCTATAACAGACTACCACAGGCTGAGTAGTTTATAATGAACAAAAAATTATTGGCTCACAGTTCTGGAGGCTGGTAAGTACAAAATTCAGGGGCTGGTATCTGGTAAAAGCCTTGTGGTCTCATCTCATGGCAGAAGGGCAAAGAGAGAGTGAGAGAGTGCAAGAGATTGAACGTACAGCCATTTTATAATCAGTATTAATCCATTCATAAGAATGGAGCTCTCATGACCTAAACATTAGTCCTCATTAGTCCCTCCATTAGTCCTCATTTCCCACATCTGTTGCCTTGGGGATTAATTTCCAACAGGTGAACTTTAGGGGATGAAGGACATTCCACTGTGGCTTGACTATGTCTCCTAAAGTTCACATGTTTAGGTCATGAGAGCTCCAGCCACACTGGATATTTTCAATCTTTTAAATTTTTGTTAATTCAATTGGTGGAAAATAATACCTTATCAGTTAGGTTAGAGTTGCTGTAATATCATATACAGTAATTTTATATTTAGCTTTTTGAGGAGCTTATTTATTATTTTTACATTGTGTTTATACTATTTTAGATTCTCACTAGCAATATGCAAGTGTTCCATCTTAGCTAAGTTTTATTGTGTGCATTAATCATTGGTATTTTTTGTTTTCTGAATTGCCAACTTGTATCCTTTGTGCTTTTGCATACCAAATTATTTTTCCCTTCTGTTTTTCCTTCTCTTCTTCTTTATTAATTTATTTTAAATAAACTATCTGTATTTTATGAGCATTAGGGTTTTTTGTTGCAAGTTCTTTTGCTCTGTCATTGGTCTTATAACTCTGTTCAATGACTTTTCACTGTATGGATCTTTTCAATGTACTCTAGTATGCTGTAGAGTTTGTCTATTCTGCACCTGACGCTGACTGTTTTGCTTAGGAACATGTTCCCCAACCCGATATTAGAAAAACATTTCTCAGCATTGAATAATGATATATTTATAGTTCAGTTTGATTTGATAATGTAAGATAATGAACATATTACGGATTTTGTTTCTGTAGAGATAACAAATGTTCTCAGAACATTCCTTATAGAGTCTGTCCTTCTCTCATTGTTTTGAAATGCCACTTTTTTCATATACTAAATTTTATATATAATTTAGACTATTTCTGAATGCTCTTTTCTGTTTCATTTATCTATTTGTCCCTGGCCAGCATCACTTTTTAAAATGACTGTTCCAAGCAAAAGCAGGAAATTTCTGGGAAAAAAGAACTTGGTAGTGATCACTATAAAAGGTGTATTATCAGATACCATCCTTAACCACCTTATTTCTGTCTCAATATTTTGTAAGTCTAAAGGTAGATATCTGCAGTCATTTTAAAGAGAGAAACCGACCTTAATTTTGATTCTAGGGCAAAACCCATGGAAATCTGTGGGCACTACAAAAGATCATTCATGAATCAGAGTTAATGTAAAAATTGGTTTTACTGATTAAATAAACAACACAAGAAAACACTTCTTCACCCATATACCTTTTGAACTATTTTTTGAATCATGTTTATTCCACTGATACACTGAATAATTTTCTTGGGCAGAGTGCTAAAATTTCAATATTATGTAGAAAGTAGAATGATTCCACACACTGCAGTACTCCAAGTTGAGTCCCTAATCAAAGGAACCTAATTTTTTAAAAAATAATTTCAACCTTTACTTTAGATTCAGAGAGTATATGTGCAGGTTGGTTACATGGTTATATTGTGTGATTCTGATGTTTGAGGTACAATTGATCCTGTCACTAAAATAGTGAGCACAGCATCCAATAGGTAATTTCAACACTTGCCCCTGCTCTCCCAGTTGCCAGTGTCTACTGTTCCCATCTTTATGTCCATATGTACCCAATATTTAGCTCCCACTTATAAGTGAAATCATGTGGTGTTTGATTTTCTCTTCCTGTGTTAATTCACTTAGGATAACGTCCTCAAACTGGATTTATGTTACTGCAAAGAACATGGTTTCATTCTTTATTATGGCTACATAGTATTTCATGGTGTATGTGTACCACATTTTCTTTATTGAATCTAACATTGATGGGCTCCTAGGTTGATTTCATGTTTTTGCTTTTGTGAATAGTGCTGTGATGAATATCTAAGTGCATATGTCTCTTTGGTAGAATAACTTATTTCCTTTTGGATATATATCCAGTGATGAGATTGCCAGGTTAAATGATAGCTCTGTTTTAAGTTCTTTGAGAAATCTCCAAGCTGCTTTCCACAGTGTCTGAACTAACTTACATTCTCACCAACAGTGTATAAATACTCACTTTTCTCCATGGCCTTGCCAGCATCTGTTTTTTGAGTTTTTAATGATAAGCATTTGGCTGGTGTGAATGCAGTCACAAATCCCACTGTGGTTTTGATTTGCATTTCTCTGATGATTAATGATGTGAAGCATTTTTTCATGCTTATTAGATGCGTGTATGACTTCATTTGAAAAGTGTCTGTTTATGTCTTTTGCCCATTTTTAAAAATGGGGTTACCTGTTTTTTTTGTTTTTGTTTTTGTTTTTGTTTTGCTTGTTACATTAAGTTCCTGCATATTAGACCTTTGCCAGATGCACTGTTTGTGGATATTTTCTTCCATTCTGTAGGTTGTCTATTTATTTTGTTAATAGTTTCTTTTGTTCCTTTGTCAGATGCACTGTTTGTGGATATTTTTTTCCCTTCTGTAGGTTGTCTGTTTACTTTGTTAACAGTTTCTTCTGTTGTACAGAACCTCTTTAGTTTAAGTAAATCTCACTTATCAATTATTGGTTTTGTTGCAGTTGCTTTTGAGGACATGGTCATAAGTTCTTTCCCATAGCCAATGGCCAAAATGGTGTTTCCTAAGTTTTCTTTTAGTATTCTTATAGTTTGAGGTTTTACTTTAAATCTTTAATCCAACTTGATTACTTTTTGTATATGGTAAAAAATAGGTTTAAAAAAAAAGATAGGGGGTCCAGTTTCATTCTTTTGCATATGACCAGCCAGTTGTCTCAACTTTAAGTAGGACGTCCCTTCCCCACTGCTTATTATTGTTGACTTTGTCAAAGATCAGTTGGCTGCAGGTGTGTGGTTGGCTTCTCTATTCTGTTCCAGTAGCCTATGTGTCTGTTTTCACCAGCACCATGCTGTTTTGGCTGCTGTGGCCTTATAATATAGTTTGAAGTTGTATAATATTATGCCACTGGCTTTTTTCTTTGTGCTTAGGACTGTTTTGGCTATTTGGATTCTTTTTTTGAGAAACCAGTTTTTAAGTGTGTACTGACCAAGATTAAGTGGGAAGAAAAGTCTTTATTGTTGGTAAAGTACTTCATTCATAAATTCCCCCAAATCTTCAGATCTCCTGAAATTATACATGTAACCATCTCAGCTGTGTTCTTACATTTGCAAGACACATTAGGTAAGGTTTTTAAAATTGAAGGGCTTAGTTAAACTTTTAAAGTTGACCTGGATAAGTTTGATTATGTGCTATCAGCTAAAAGTATCATAAAATATACTTTTACACAGGTAAAGCAAACTGTTTCAAACAGTACTTATCAATAGGATAGTCTTAATTCTTATACTCCTTTTTTCTATGTTGAACAGTCTCCCTAGAATTTTAGTAAATATTATCCTACATTAATTCAGCATGAAAGATTTTCTTAAACTTGTAATTATTTTCTCATTAGAAAATATTTTCTCATTTTGGTTTTATGGTATCATTATTTCTTGTGGAATAGTTGATAAGAGGAAAAATAATTTATTTCGTGGATAATTGCTGATATTTCTAAGAACTGGGATATATTTTATTTTCATGGATTTAGATGTTTTGGACTAAATTTATAATAATATACTGCAATACAAAATCTAATGAAAACAGTCATAGTCAGTTTTATCATAACTCTATATTATTTGTAACATGCTCCTATTACAAGTACTGAAGTCTAAGGTGACATGAGGGATTTCTTCTTGCTTTGATGTTAAGTGAAAAGCTGCTTTAAGTTTGATTTTTTTGATCACCTGGAAATCTGAAATAAAACAAATTATAAATTTAACTTTTATGCCAGGCTAAAAAGCAAAGAACATTTATTTTGAAAAATATTTTGCTTTCTGTAATTTTCAGATGTGGCTTAAAAATTAAAAATACTTAATCTTATATAATATTTGAAAATAAATATGTGATTCTTTTTTAAAGCAGTGTTTCAGTATTAAGCTTATCAGGTGCTGGATTAAACTACTCTTCTTTTGTTTGGAGAATGAGATTATACTTAGTATATTGTGCAAAGTGGGTACTTAACAGAAATTTTTTACTTGATTTATCGTACCTGCTGAGTTCTTCCAAATGTTCTGAATTTTGAGATACACCTTCCACTGTGGATCCTCTAAAGTCTTCTAAAAAAAAAAGATATATAAAGTTAATGGATTATTATGAACACGGCTTATAGTTATTTTGATACTGACCCTGGGTATCCATTTTCAGGGATATCTGTCCTTATCATCTATAAGATAAGGGTGTATGTATCATTAGGGCAGATTGTATTGTTTGAAGATGGCAGCAACAATCTCTCCCATTCCACATGTTCCTGTACAGTACAATCTTGTCAATTCTTCATGAAGAAGCAGAATCTAGTTTTCCTCTTGAAATTGAGTTACCCCTAAGACTCTTTTGTGATCAACTGAATGTGGAGGAAGTGACAGAAATGAGTTCTGAGGCTAGGTTCAAAAAGGCTATGCAGCCTCTACTTTATCTTAGGATACATTTTTGGAGGAAGCAAGCCACCACATAAGTCCTCATACCCATTCCATGCTGGAATGGCCATGTGTAGATGTTCTAGCAGATGGTCCCAGCTGAGTCCAGCCTTACAGCCATCTTGGCCAAGCCTCCAGTCTGTGAATGAAGCTGTCTTTGACCCTTCAAAATAGCCCATCTGTCAGCTGAATACCACTTAAGTGACTTCAGTTAATGTCCAGCCGAGCCCTGCCTGAATTTCTAATCCACAGAATTCTGGTGACATAATAAAATGGCTACTGAAAAGGCCAACTTTTGTTGCATAAGATGACTTTTAAAAATAATACTCAAAAGGAAAATTAATTTAGGGAGCAATATAAAGTACCCAAATAATGAAGTCAACTATGGAAGTTTATATATCTATCTATGTGTGTGTGTGTGTGTGTGTGTGTGTGTGTGTGTGTATCTATCTATCTATCTATCTATATATATACACATATATATTTTATATATGTTTACATATACAGAGATATATATAACTATGTATATATAAACATACATATATAAAAACTTCCCATATTTGACTTCATTATTAAGATATTATTGACTTCATTATTATATTATGATATGATCATATAATATAATAATGAAGTCAAATATGGGAAGTTTATATATCCATAGATATATAAGTATAAATGACTTAATTTTTCATATATATATATATATATATATATATGGAGAGAGAGAGAGAGAGAGAGAGAGAGAGTGCCATGTTAATTTGTTACTTGATTTTAACTTTCATATCTGCCCTTTTACTTTTGATAATAAGAAACTGTTTATTCCTGTTTATGAAAGGCCCCAGTTTTCGGGTCCCATCATCCCTATTTTCTGTATTTCATTTTTTAGTACCTTTCTTATTCTGTCCCCATCTCCCACCCACTGCAATTCCTGAAAGAGTTCCACTTTGTCTTTTGGAATATTTGGTCCATTATTTCAGCAAAATACCCTATTTTCTTACCCTATTTTCTGAAAGTCCCTTTACTTTCTTGCTTTAACAGAAATCTGGCTCTTCACTCAAGAGACTATTGGCCCAGAAACCTGATGTTTTTGTTTTTCTCAGTCTTCTCACTACTGGACCTGGAGATGGGTTGATGTCCTTCTTCCTCCCAGTTCTAGCGGAACATTTGCCCTTCCTCTTTCTCTTTCTAACACCCATGTCATTAGATAATACAGTTAACCATTTGTAACTATTGTGATCTATCTACAAGTGGAATCATTCCCAATTGATGTTATCATTGCCTCAATGTCACTGTACTACTACTTTCTTAATTTAATAATTTCAGTGTAGAGGTAGAAGATTATTCCACCCTACGTCTCAATTCTGTGACCTCTTGTTCTTTTACATCTTGTCCTTTACAATACCACAGCCATTGATTTCCCTGGTCATACTTAGACCTTGTCATTACCAATAACTACGCACCCCCTCTAGCTCCTTTTCCTGCATTTAACTACCGGGCTGCCTCCTTTCGTATTTGCAGATCACTCCATTTGGTATCCTGACCCCAGCAATTCTTCTACTTCATTGGAACCTCCAATCCTACCACCTTTTCATTGTGTCTCCTCATTTTTCTGTTTCTTCTTCCTTCCTCATATAATTTAAATTCCATGGTTATTCACTTCCTTGCATAAAATCTCAATTTCTCCTCTTTTCACTTTGTTTGCTCACTTGGCAAAAGTATAACCCCAGTTAAACCCCGTTCTCTGCCTATTACTCTCCTGCACTGAGAGTTCAATATGGCTGGAGAAAATACACAATTGGCCTGAGATACCTCATCTTAAATTCATGGCCACAAACATTAAGTGGACCCTTATGCTTCCAGGCCATTCTATCAAACATTGCTGGCCCACTCATTCTTTCAATCCCCTAGATTACTAACTCTTCTATTTTTCTCAAACCTCCCACCCTCCACTTTTCTCAGCTGATGATTTATTTTTTGGCTTCATAGAGGAAATAAAAGACAGTAGGAAAAATTTTCCACAAGCTCTGTGGCAAGAGTTAATCACCTACTGCTTCTGTTCTATATACTCTATTTTCCCTTCTGTTAGTATCAATGAACAATCTAAGACCTATCTCTCTACTTCTTCACTAGATCTCATGTCCTCTTGTCTACACAAGACATGGCATCAGTCCTTCCTTCTACCTCCCACTCATCAGTGCTCTTCCTCTCTATTAGACTGTCCTATCAGTAGAGAACTATTTAGTTAAAGCCAAGTGACTTAAGTTCTCACCAATGAACACGAGCAAAGTGATACACAGTCATGTGTCACTTAATGACAGGGATACATTCTGAGAAATTAGTCATTAGGCGATGTTGTATGAACATCATAGAGTGTACTTACACAAATCTAGATGGCATAGTCTACTACATACCTAGGCTATATGGTATAGTGTATTGCTTCTGGGCTACAAACCTGTTTGGCACATTACTATACTGAATATTACAGGATCTGTAAAACTATAATGGGTATTTGTACAGATAAACATAGTAAAGGTAATATGTTGCCCCACAGTGTTATGATGGCTATGATGTCACTAGGGCATAGGAATCTTTCAGCTCCATTATAATCTTTTAGGACCACCACAGTGTATGGCATATATTGTTGACAGAAATGTCCTTATGCAGTGCATGACTGGATACTTCTTCTTGGTCTGAGTGTTAGATATTAGGTATTCACTCACCACAGGATTGTTGACTCTTGGTTTCATCACTGCAAAAACACTCATTTTGATTATAACTTAGGTTTTGCACTGTGGGTCTGACTTAAGGTGTTATTTGAGATGTCTGATCTATAGGACTTCAAGGAAGCTGGAAGACTGGAATCAGTAACACTTTAGTAAGGGAGACCAGAAGCAGCAGCACATTGCAGTGTGATATTTGCTCATACAATCTACATTTCATTAGAAATTGGCACTTCTTTGTTGCTAACAGTAAAGACTCTGAAATGGTAGATTCAAGTGGGCAACAAAAAGATCTTATTTATACCACCACTTAGCCGATATGTTACAAAAGCAATAGAATAAGCTAGTAAATGCTAAATTGCATCCTATTTTTGGAAACAATGGAATATAATATTTATATGATACAGTATTATATATAAACAAGATTTTAAAAATGTTGTCTGCTGAGAAGTATGAATTGAAATGGAGATGACATTACCTGGTAGTTTGGTGACTGGAAAGGTAAATGAATTTTTATAATTTTGGCATGCTAAACATTTGTAGTGGCCTTACTCTAAAAAAGGGTAAATAACTCATTCATAAAGGTTGTGTCAGAGTTTATAGGCTAGACCCCTGGTAATGGATTCAACCTTTCTACAACAAATCAAAAGTATTGTTGCATGCTCACATGAATATACAGTAGTCATTACCTTAAATTTAAAACTCACTATAAGCAGCAAACACAGAAAGTATGATATGAAGGCTGTATTGTATCAGTGTGGTCTGCAGAGAATTTCTTCATATAGTTTTTGCCTTGTTGAAATATATGTTGCAGTTCAAAGCTAAAGGGATTACTTTTGAATAGTCATCACAGAGGTTGATTACATTCGTATATCATATTTAGCTGGACCCTGCAGGCTATTATTCCATTAGTTATGCTGGTCCTGCCATTGTCAAAAAGTTGATCACCTAATGTTAAAAGACTGTGCTTTCTGTGGACCTTATCAAAATGACTCAAAGCTTTTGTTAAAAAATAAAACTCAGATTATGTTTTATGAAACTGATTAAGAATAAATACTGCGTATAAACTATGCTCCTATCTTATGGGTGATCTTAACATTATGCTGTTATTAACAATGAGATATTTTGTTTTTGTATTTCAGCAGATTTTACTGATAGTCATAGATTCAATTTTAGTAGAAACAGTACTTCTCTCTCACTGATAGTAGAGAGTCTCAGAAATTGATTTCTGAAAAATGAACAGAAGTCTCCCTTCCCTACCATGTAAACCATATATAATTACCCTGGAAGTAAGCCAGTATATCAATGTTAATATAATGACACATCTACAATGGCCTATTTACAATATGATTTTACAAGGCTACTGTACTGAAGAGAACAAAGTTTTGTTTTCGGAAAATGTGTATATGAACTGAAAATTTGTCAATCACACTGGAAAATCAGAAAATCCTTTCCAATATATAAATAAATTAATTAAATATTTAACTGTTCATTCTTCAGATGATGGTTGCATAGGTTCACTCGTTTAATCACAATGAGAGTATCTGATTCAGGTCTATGAATCTGGTTATTATAAACCCAGAATCCCATTACCAATAAAAGGCATACTTAAATAAGCTTGGCTTTTAACCCATTTTATTATGAATTAGCCACAAATAAGTAATGAAACGAGAGTTCATCTTTAAAAAAGATATTGACAGTTTTGACTTTATTATTTAAAATAATGTAATTTTTGTCATTAGAATCATATTACAAAAGCTGTCCTTTGGGAACAAAGATGATTTTGACACTATCTCAGTTGAACAGCTAAGTCCCTGAACTGTGTTCCCAGGAGTGATGATGAATTGGCATAGACTCGTGTGTGCTCTTTGGCATGGTCTTCCTTGTAACTGATGGTTTGTAAAACGGCTGGTCAGGGATGCAGGCTGTGATCCTGGAACACAGCCAGACACTAATTTTGGCCTCATTAGCACTGTTCTCTTAATCAATTGAACTTTCAGCAGGTGGAGGTTCCCTAATATTTCTTGTACTTGCTTGCTTTTAGCTACTCACTTGATACTCACAATAGATGAGTGGGTATCAGTCAGGAGGAAACAGATGGCACACACAACCGGGACTTTGAAGACACTTTAATGAAGAGACTATTAAGAGCTGAGGGAAGGGCTAAGGAGCTAATAAAGGATATTGAGGCACCCAGGGACTTGCAAAAGAGGGTGCCATGCCATTATCATCTCTGGGTCTAAATTCAGGGTAAAGAGAGAGGGTGGTGCCATTGAACTTTGAGTGAGAGGAGGGATTTAGAAAAGGTGGTCCCTTTTCTAAATCTAGAAGTAGCAGTTGCAAAGTGTCACAGTTGTCAGAAAGGAGCTGAAGTGAGGGGCAGAGGAATAATATTCTAACTCTCCACCTTCCTAACCGCTTATCTGCTGGTGACTCCCTTTGGCCAAATCCATATGAGGAAGCCAGAAGGCAAGTCAGCCTGTGTGATGCAGTCTGAAGCCAGTCTCCTGAGACACAGAGCAGAGGAGGTGAGAGAAGTGTGTGTGTGTGTGTGTGTGTGTGTGTGTGTAAGGGGTGGGGGAGGGGAAACAAGTAGCATATAATAACCATAAAATGCAAATGTTTTCCTTTAGCAAAAATTTAGTCATGTGAAGTGTGGTTTGGGCATCAACATATTTAATGTTGGCATATGATTGGGTGTTTCTTTTTTCCTTTTCCTCTTTCTCCTCCTCCTCCTCCTCATTCTACAATATTGGTTTGTCATTCATGGCTTTCTCATCGTACAGTCTTGTAAAAATTTATGAGTCAAAGCCTGAGATTATAATCTTACTCTAAAAAATATGTGATTTTTTTTGTTAATATTTTTCTACATTTTGCTGTTACAAAAAAAAAGTTAATCTGTCTTATCTGTGTTTTGAAGTAGAAATCATGATGTGGTAATTCTATATCTGATGAGTATAATAATCAAGATGGAAACTTTTAAGGCAGGAGGCATCTTTCAGGTTTGGATATAGTCTCTTAAGTGTCAAAAACTGACATGTGTTCTTTCTTATTACAGGATCTAGTATATAATTCCCTGGCCAAGGGCTTTTATTAATATTCAAGCAATGAAAATTTATGCAAAGATCAGAGGTATGTTCCAATTCGAAATTATAGGTTCTTTTTTATTTTTTACTTTACACACCATTTTTTGAATAAATGGAATGGAAGTAGGCCTGGATGAAGCATTGAAGATACCACATTGACAGAGAATGATACTGAATTTCTTTTTCTGGGTGTCTAAACTTTTAATGAGAATGTCTGATTCAGGTCTATTAATCTGTCCAGACACTAAATACTTTCTTAAGATAAATAGTGTGTTAATGTCTTCATACAGTTCTTTTTATTTCTCTGATTGTTGCTACATTATCAATCCTGGAATTTTTTTCTAGCCAAGACAGAGTAACAGAAATCAGATTAACTTCTTTCCTAAAACACTCCTCTCTACCCCAAAAAAACCTGAACAAAATATATGAAACAATGATTTTGAAGGTACTGGAAATCAAACAAAGGCCAGTGATTTCTGAAAGACAGGAAATATGTTTTGAGTACAAAACATGCAAAAAGGCACAATGAGGAGAAAATTCAATCAAAATGGAATCAGAATTGGCATAATAATCAGAATTAGGAACAAAAACAAAGTTACTGTAACTGTATTTTAGACATTTAAAATGTTAAGTAGAGATATGGAAAATAAAACATTAATAAACTTGAAGACAGAGTAGTAGAAACCACAAAATGAAGAAAGAAAAAAAGTAAAAAAGATGAACATGTTATCAGTGAACTATAGGACAGCTTCAAGCAGCCTAATAGACATTGCCTGGCATTCTAAAAAGGAGATGGAGAAAGAATTGAAAAATAGTTTAAGAAATTATGGTTGAGAACCTTCTAAAATTGATAAAGGCTGTAATCCCACAGATCCAAGAAGCTCAACAGACCACAAGCTTAAGAAACTTAAAAGTACAGAAAGAAAAAGAAAAAACCTATCAAATGTATAATGCCATACCCACTGAAAATATCTTTTAAAAATGAAGGCAAAAATAAAGACTTTTCAGATAGAATGAAAGCTGAAGCAATTACTTAGCAGCATATTGGCACTACTAGTCCTCAGGCAGAAAAATATACCACATGGCAATCTGGATCTATGTAAAGAAATGAAGAGCATAAGAGTTAAGTACAATGTGTTTGACAACACTGTACAAAGGGGAGAAGGGAAGAAATGGAAGGATGTAATTGCACACTTCTTTTTAAAAATTTTTATTTGAGACAGGGTCTCGCTTACTGCAGTCTTGACCTCCCAGGCTCAAGCAATCCTCCTGCCTCCTCAGCCTCCCAAGTAGCTGGGACTCTAAGCATATGCCACCACATCTGGGTAATTAAAACAACAACAACAACAACAACAACAAAAAAAAAAAAAAAAAAAAAAAAAAAAAAAAAAAAACAACTCTTGTAGAGATGGGATCTTGTTTCATTGCCTACTCTGGTCTTGAATTCCTGTCTTCAAGCAATCCTTCTGTGTTGGTGTCCCAAAGTGTTGGGATGACAGGCATGAGCTACCATGCCTGGCCTGTAATTTTCTTTTTTCTTTTTTTTTTTTTTTGAGACAGAGTTTCGCTCTTGTTACCCAGGCTGGAGTGCAATGGCTAAGATTCTTGTACTACGTATTACTGTTGGTGAGAATGTAAATTAGTATAGTTATTACAGAGGTTTCTAAAAAAAAATCTATAAAAATAGAACTATCATGCAATCCAGCAATCCCAGTGCTGGGTATTTATCCAAAGGAAACAAAATAATACATTAAAGGGATCACTGCACCTCCATATGTATTGCAGCGCTATTTACAGTAGCTAAGATAATGGAATCAACCAGTGTCCACTAACAGACAAATGGATAAAGAAAATGTAGTGTATATACGCAATAGAATACTACTCAGCTACAAAACAGAATGCAATCCTGTCATTTGCAGCCACATGAATGAGCCTGGAGAATATGATGCTCAGTGAAATAAAGCAGGCATAGAAAGATAAATATTGCGTGTTCTCACTCACATGTAGGAGTTAAAATAATTCCAGCTCATGAAAGTAGAGAATAGAATAGTGGGTACTAGAGGCTGGGAAGGGTCAGGGGATGGGAGAAGGTGGGAGAGATGTTGGTTAATAGTTACAAAATTACAGCTAGAAAGGAGGAATGAAGTCTGTCTTCTGCAGCATTGCAGGGTGAATATGGTTAACTATAATTTATTGACTATTTTCAAAAAGCTAGAAGAGAGAATTCTGAATGTTCACAACACAAAGAAGTGATAAATGTTTGAGGTGATGGCTATGCTAATTACCCTGATTTGATTATTACACATTGTAAACACGTATCAAAATATCACCCCGTATTTCATAAATATCTACAATTATAATGTGTCAACTGAAAATAAAAGGGAAAAAATTTATACAATGTGTTAAATGGTCTAATGTCACTTGAAGGTAGGTTGTGAAAACTTAAAGACATACACTGATCATTATTTTTGTTTTTACATTTTAGTTTATCCTTTTCATTTAAATACTCTGGTTGGGAAAAAAATAAGATTTGAAAAAATCAACATTCCTCGAATCTGAAAATAAGAAATCCTATCTATCTGTAATTTAAACATTAATTCAGAAACTTATGCTTCTCATATATTTCCCTGATCTGAGGCTTGAAGATAAGGGAAGATGAGCTAATGAATTCAAAGAAATAACTATTTCATTATCACTCCCAAAATTTAATTTTCTTGACCAAATTATGTGCAGTGTAATACATATAATATAAAACTAAATGCTGATAGATAGATAGATTTGAATTTTTTTCTGGTTCCTTTTTCTGGTTACTTCAGAGTAACAGTTTGGAAAATATACAAGCTCCATATTCATGTTCTTTTCATGCTACTTTAGAATAGAAAATTATATGAAATAATTTTTTGTAACACCTTATTAAGGTATGATTGGCATAATAAAAGCTGTACATATTTAATTTATAAAACTTGATGGGTTCGGAGGTAAATATATGTCTGTGAAACCGCTCAAACTCTATGCTGTAAACACATCCATCATCCAGGGGATGATATTTTTAATGAATAATCCAGAGATGTAAAAATAAATGTTTTTGTAAAAATTGAATTTTCTAATGTATGTTAAGATTTCCAAAGAAGAAATGCTGTAGATATACAACATTCAGCCAAAATATAGTATTATAAGGTGAGTAAATATATATCTGGTCAGCAGCAAAGTAGTTCCTGGAAATAACATCTCTGAAAAACCCAAACAATTCTCTCAACAAAATTAAAAAATTAAAACCTTGTACATCCCAGATAAGATACTCTTCCTCTTAAACTTTCATAAGAATGAACTGGTCTATTTAAAACAATGACAATGAGAAATACATTTTGAAATAAGTCACCACTTTCCAGGTGATCTATATGTCTGCTACTCAAAGTGTGGGCTCCAAGCCAGCAGCATTAACGTTACCTGGAGCTTGTTAGAAATACAGAAATGTAGGCTCCACTCCCGACCTACAAAGAATCTGCCTTTTAACAGGATCCCAGGGTGATTCATTTGCTCATTAAAGTTTGAGAATCGTTACTTTATGGAAACTCACTCCTATTTATATTGAACTATTTAGAGTAGGAGTAAAATATTAATAGCATGTTGGTAAAGGAGTTGTAGTAGCTGCTTGTCTGTTGTTCAGCTGTAACATTTAGACAAGCAAAAACAAAATTTTTCCCATGGATTGAGAACATATTTTGTACTAGGGAATATGGTCAGTACTTTATTATTATTGTTATTATTTCGAAACAGAATCTCACTCTCTCGCCTAGGCTGAAGTGCAGTGGCTCAATCTCGGCTCACTACAACCTCCGCCTCCCAGGTTCAAGCGATTCTCCTGCCTCAGCCTCCCGAGTAGCTGAGATTACAGGTGCCTGCCATCATGCCCAGCTAATTTCTGTATTTTTAGTAGAGATGAGATTTCACTGTGTTGGCCAGGCTGGTCTCGAGCTCCTGACATCATGTGATCTGCCCACCTTGGTCTCCCAAATTATAATTTAATTATAAATTGACAAATTATAATTATATATATGTATGGGACACAAAGTGATGTTATAATCTATGTATACAATGTAATATAGTTAAATCAAGCTAGTTAGCATGTCCAACACTGCAAATACATATCATTTTTTATGGTTGAGAGCATTTGAGAATTACTGTCTTAGAGATTCTGAAATGTACAATACATTATTACTGACTATATTAACCATGATGTGCAATGTATCTGAAAGAACCTTATTCCTTTTGTCTAATTGAGTCTTTGTACTTTTTGACCGTTATCTTCCCATTTCCCTTACCACTCCTATCCTCTGATAACCATCCTTCTACTCTCTGCTTCTTTGAGTTAGATTATTTTAGATTCCACATGTAAGTGAGAACATTTTATAAAATGCCTTTCCATGCCTGGCTTATTTCATTTAGCACAATATTCTCCAATTCCATCTAAGATGTTGCAAATGACAGGATTTCTCATTTTTTAAGGCAGAATAATACTTCATTGTGTATATATACCACATTTTCTTTATCTATTCATTGGTTGATGGATGCTTAGGTTGATTCAATGACTTGGCTATTTTGAATAGTGCTGCAATAAACATGGAAGTGCAGATATCTGACATGCTGATTTCAAATATTTGAGCAAATACCCAGAAGTAGGACTGCTGTATTATATGATAATGCTATTTTTAGTTTTTTTGAGAAACCTCTATACAGATTTCTGTAATGGTTGTACTAATTTATAGTCCTATCGACAGTGGACAAGGGTTCCCTTCTCTCCACCTCCTTGCCAACACTCATCTTTCATCTTTTTGATAATAGCTGCTCTAACAGGTGTGAATTGAAATCTCATTGTGATTTTGGTTTACTAGTGATTAATGATGTTCAGCATTTTTCTGTATATCTGTTCGCCATTTATATGTCTTTTTCTTTTTAGAGATGTCTATTCAAGTCCCTAGCCCATTTCAAAACTGGATAATTTGTTTTCTTTCTGTAGAGTTGTTTGAGTTTTTTATATGTTGGTTATTAATCCCTTATCAGATGTATGGTTTGCAAATATTTCCTCCCAATCCATAGGTTTTTCTCTTCACTCTGTCGTTTTCTTTATTTTGTGCAGAAACTTTTAATTTTGATGTAATCCCATTTGTCTGGTTTTGCTTTTGTTGCCACACATTGGGGTCAAATCCAGAAACTTACTGCCCAGACCAATGGCACATAGTTTTCCCCTTATGTTTTCTTCTAGTAGCATTACAGGGTCAGATCTTATGTTTAAGTCTTTAACCCCTTTTGAATTGATTTTGCGTATGATGTGAAATAAGGATCAAATTTCATCTGCATACAGATATCCAGTTTTCTCAGCACAATTTATTAAAGAGACTGTTCTTTTTCTATTATGTATTCTTGGCACCACTGTTGAAAATCAACTGACCATACATGTGTGGATTCATTTATGGGCTCTCTATTCTGTTCTATTGGTCAATAACTCTATTTTTAATGTCAGTATCATGCTGTTTTAATTATTGTCACTTTGTACTATATTTTGAAGTCAGTTAGTGTGACGCCTCCAGATTTGTTCTTTTTGCTCATCATTGCCTTGGCTATTGGTGCGTGCGTGTGTGTGTATGTCTGCGTGGTTCCATGTAAATTTTAGGATTGTCTTTTCTATTTATGAAAAGTGACATTGAATCTCTGAACCACCCTATGCCCTAGGTATTATTATTCCTGTTATATAGACAACGAAACAAAAGGTTGGAGAGATTGACTCAATCTCACACCACTGATAACTGTCTCATCGGAGATCCAAACGCTGGTTAATTTGGATCTTAAATCTATCCTCATAGCATCTGTGCTCATTCTCACTTCAGTGAATTCAAAAGGAAGCTTCTTAAGGCAAATGTAGAGGATTAGACTTGGAAAGATTGATTTATTTGATTTTGTAGCAAGAACTACTGGTGAAAACCTATTTTATTCTTAATAGTTGTTTGTCTATTTACTTTTTTGTTTCTTAGACACCATTTCTAATGCAGCAGTTAAGAAAACAGCCACATACTCCAAGAATCTTTCTGAAAACCGCTAACATGACATGCAGGCCATGACAACTGAGCTTGGACTAGTGAGGAATCAAATCTAGGGTTTCCATCATGTACGTTGTTGCCTTTATTTCATTATACTTTGATTCAACCCCTAATGGATTCAGCTTCATAAAGTCAGAAAAAGAAAAAAAAAAAGCAATTTATTCATGTTTTCATTGGAGCTCACTGCAGACATGAAATTTCTCTAAAAATGCAAATCATTTGGTGTCACATAAGTGAAACCTGGTAGCTAAAGCACTTAGAGGTAAATGCTTTCCCAGGGCTAATGTTTTCATGCCCAGTGATTGAATAAATCGATACATTTATTACAACATCTTCACTTAAGATTTTGTCCCTAGATGAACGTACCTTAGAGTACTAGAAGACTTTTCTTTATCACTAAGAAAATTGATTACACTTGTTAATTTGGCATTTAATCCTAGACATATCAAAATAAATACCATAAACATGTGTAGAAGAAATCAACATAGATCTGTTCAATATCAGATTGATCAGAAAAGGATTTAGAAAGACTCCAAGATGTAAAATACGAATGTACAAACTAAGCCCTTACTTATGTAATATGACTTTAGACGAGCTCAATATAAACCTAAAAGAAACTATTTCTGAAAACAGAAATGGTGTGCTTTTCTTGCATTAAAGAAAATCCCCAGAAGGCCTACCTATCAAAGGTATTTAATGTGAACATTCATTTTTAAAAGATTTCCTGTCTTTGGTCCAGCCATTCTTGTTAATTCATGGAGCACCATATCACAGATTTTTTTTTATGTTACATAAAGTGAAAATTATACTTAATGAGTTTAAGGTTAAGTCATAAAAAATAGATAAAACAACACTCCTAAAAGCCAAGATATCATATGGAAAGGCTATCAGTCATTCTTTTCAGAGAAGGTGAGGACAATAAGAAATAAAAATCATATTCAAAGACTCCTGAAATGCCACTTAGACTGGCTTTGGTCCATTATGTCATGTGTTTTGCAGAACTCACTAGCAAACCAAGTAGACACTCTTTTGACTAAGCATATTTTTTTATTTCGCTTGTGTAATAATGAATAAGACAGAGATTCATGCTACTCCACTCTCAGAATGATGCAAGTTTAAAACTGCTTTTCTGGTAGTAATATGGTTAATGTTGAATATACATTGTGTCTGTCATAAATGGTAATCTCTATTCATTTGTCATATACTCAAAGGATAGTCATTGAGTACCCAAGTGAAGATCACACATTTGTGGGATCGGTGCTTGGGTGCAGTTTGTAACTGTGTTAAAATTAGACAGATTCAGAGGTACGTGGCTGAGGAGGGGCTTGGGAAGTTCAATCTGCGATCATGGCATAACCCTCTGAATTAGCACATGACCCTCAGAGAAGAAATAGGTTTTTATGTACAACTTCTTAAAACAATTAATTTAGCAGGGGGTCACAGAGTTTCAAGACAAATACTGACTTTAAAAGAATACAATTAAATGCATTTAAATACTTGTCCCAAGAAAAACAATCTGTTGGGTTTCCATGGTAGGACTCAGGTTCTTTAACAGCATAATTGGTGGGTCAAATATGAAAAGACACAGAAAAGCAGAGCATCTCTGTGTTAGAGTATGTTTTCTCAACACTTAACTTGCACAGAATACAACTGTGTATATATTTTGACTGACAAATAAGTAGAAGTCATTTTTGGAGACCTTTTGTTGTTAGAATTTAAGTACATAATCACTGTTTCCTTGTAATCTTCAGATTATAAACTTTCCTCTTTTGAAAACTAATATATTTGTCCCTGTATCTGTAGTACCTTGCATGATGTCTTAGAGCTAGTACAAACATACTGTTTTCTGAGTAAACACTTTGCAGCTAATGATTTACTTTAAAAATATGACAAAATATATATAAAATGTTGGTTGGCATATAGAAGGTGACCATTAAATGTCTATTGAAAGACAGAGTGAGTGAATACTACTCTTAAAAGTTTATATGAGAGTAAAAAAGACATATAGTAAAGAGAAAGCTGTGGGTTTGAAATTCCAGATAAAAAAAAATTTAAAGCAGGATCTATGGACAACTCTGTAATGAGTACATAAAAAATAGTTATGTAAGGAAGTACTACCCAGAGCAATCAGGCAAGAGAAAAAGTAGAAAGCATCTAGATAGGAAAAGAACTCATAAAACTATCTCCCTTTGTTGATGATAGGACTCTATACCTAGAAGACCCTTTTCTGCCAAAAGGCTCCTGGATCTGATAAACAACTTTAGTAAAGTTTCAGGTACGAAATCAATGTAAAAAAATCAGTAGCATTTCTATACAACAAAAACGTTCAAGCTGAGAGCCAAATCAAGAACATAGTCCCATTCACAACAGACACACACACACACACATTTACTGAGGAATACATCTAACCAAGGAGCTGAATGATCTCTAGAAGAAGAACTGCAAAACACTGCTCAAAGAAATCATAGATGACACAAACCAATGGAAAAACATCCCACGTTCATGAATTGGAAGAATAAATATTGTTGAAATGGCCATAATTTCCAAATCAATCCACAGATTCAATGCTGTTCCTATCAAGCTACCAACATCATTTTTCACTGGATGATAAAAAATAATTCTAAAAATTGTATGGAACCAAAAAGATCCCAAATATCCAGAGCAATTCTAAGGAAAATGAACAAAACCAGAGGTCCAACACTACCCAACTTCAAACTGCAGCATAAGGCCACGGTAACCAACACAGCATTGTACTTGTACAAAAACAGACACAGAGACCAATGGAACAGAATGGAGAACCCAAAAATAAAGCTGCACACCTACAGCCATCTGATTTTTGACAAAGTCAACAAAAATAAGCAATGGAGAAAAGATTCTCTACTCAATAAATGGTGCTAGAATAGCTGGCTAGCCATATACAGAAGAAAAAGATTGGACCCTTACCTTTTGCAATATACAAAAACTGATACAGGGTCTTACTCTGTTGGCCAGACTGCAGTTCAGTGGTGCAATCTCGGCTCACTGCAGCCTCTGCCTCCTGGATATGTTCAAGAAATTCTCCTTCCTCAGCCACCTCAGTAGCTAAAATTACAGGTGTGCACCACCATACCCAGCTAATTTTTGTATTTTTAGTAGATACTGGTCTTGAACACCTGAGCTCAAGTGATCCACCTGCCTCAGCTTCCCAAAGTGCTGGGATTACAGGCATGAGCCACCACACCCGGCCTGAATTAAAGATTTAAATGTAAGACCTCAAACTATAAGAATCCTGGAAGATGACTTAGGAAACACCATTTTGGACATGGGCCTTGGGAAATACTTTATGACTAAGTTTTTGGAACAATTGCAGCAAAAACAAAATTTGATGAGTGGGACCTAATTAAACCAAAGAACTTCTGTACAGCAAAATGAACTATCAACATACTAAACAGACAATCTACAAATGGGAGAAAATATTCACAAACTATGCATCTGACAAAGATTTAATGCCCAGAATCTATAAGGAACTCAATTCCATGAGCAAAATACAAATAACCCCATTAAAAAGTAGGCAAATGATGTGAACAGACACTTCTCATAAGAAGACATACAAACAGCCAACAAACATATGAGAAAATGCTCCACATAACTAATCATCAGAGAAATGCAAATCAAAACCACGATGAGATACCATCTCACACCAGTCATAATAGCTATTATTCAGAAGTGAAAAAACAACAGATGCTGGTGAGACTGCCGAGAAAAGGGAATGCTTATGCACTTTGATGGCAATGTAAATTAGTTCAGCCACTGTGGAAAGCAGTTTGGATAGACCTTGAAGAACTTAAAAGACAACTACCAGTCAACCAAGAAATCCCATTACTGGGTAAATATCAAAAAGAGTATAAATTGCTATACCAAAAGACAAATGCACTCACAAGTTTATTGTAGCTCTGTTCAGAATACCAAAGACATGGAGTCAATCTAGGTGCTCATCAATGGTGGACTGAATAAAGAAAAGGTACACATATCCACCATGGAACACTATGCAGTCATAAAAAAGAATGAAATCATGTCCTTCGCAGCAAAATGGATGCAGCTGGAGGTCATTATCCTAAGGGAATTAATGCAGGAACAGAAAACCAAATACTACATGTTCTCACTTATAAGTAGGAGTTAAACATTGGCTACTCACAGACATAAAGACAGCAACAATAGACACTGGGACCTACTAAGCAGGGAGGTAGAAAGGAGGCTAGGATTGAAAAAGCAGCTATTGGGTGCTATGCTAGCTATTTGGGTGATGGGATCCATTTACTGCAAACCTCAGAGTCCCAGAATATATCCAAGTAACAACCTGCAGGTGTACCTCCTGAATCTAAAATAAAAGCTGAAATTATAAAACAAAATAATTTTAAGAACTGATTTTCCTCTTGAATATATTATTTGCTCATCTTACAACTAGGAGTCTAAACTTTTGGTCACAATTTCTAAAATGCTTTAGAGAAGAAATGAGAGTTTTTATGTTCAATTTTTTTTTCTTTGACAGAGTCTCACTCTGTCACCCAGGCTGGGACGCAGTGGCAGGATCTTGGCTCACAGCAACCTCTACCTCCTGGGTTCAAGCGATACTCCTGCCTCAGCCTCCAGAGTAGCTGTGATTACAGGCATCTGCTACTATGCCTGGCTAATTTTTAGATTTTTAGTAGGGATGGGGTTTCACCACGATGGCCAGGCTGGTCTCAAACTCCCAACCTCAGGTGATCCGCCTGCCTTGGCCTCCCAAAGTGCTAGGATTACATGCCACCATACCTGGCCATCAACTTCTTAAAATAATTCTTTAAGTTCAAAGAAAGATATATTTGTTTTTCCTTCCTTTCTTAATGAAGGAAGATTTCAGTTATACAAATTAGGTTATTTTTTATGGATTCAGTGGTTTTTAAGCAGTTTACAGGCATTGAGTCACCTTTCCTCATTGCAATCAATGTAAGCGGAGTATATATGGGCATAAAGGGGAGAAGAGAGAAGGAACACTGGCGTTGGAAGATTGCTTATCCTTTCCACTCAAATAATCTGCCTCCTTCAAATTAACTTCTTTATTTCTATTGCACTGTGGTTGGGACAAAAAAGTATTGTATCTTAAAACCAAACATAGTTTTCCTGAAAAGGCATTATATAAGCCATACTTCAGTGAATGAGATGCTATTAAAAGATATGACAATACTTATTCAGGTGATAAAGATTACTGGAAAGGCCTGACAGGTAGATCACACCTGTAATCCCAGCACTTTGGGAGACTGAGGTGGGAGGATTGGTTGGAAACAAGAATTCCAGACCAGCCTGGGCAACATAGTGAGACTTTGTCTCAACAAAATTTTTTTTTTAAAAATCAGCCAAATGTGGTGAAGCATGCCTATATTCCCAGCTACTTGGGAGGCTGAGGTAGGAAGATCGCTTGAGCCTGGCGAGGTCAAGGCTGCAGTGAACAGAGATCTCACCAGTGCAGTCCAGCCTGCATGACAGAGTGAGACCTTTTTTCAAAAAAAAAAAAAATTACTGGAGAAAGACTACTTTTATGGCTCATTCCATGTGACTAAATTAGGTTGAATAAAAGTTTATATTGTCTTATCACTGAAAAGCCTCTTTTGTATCTGCCTATCTGTCCATTATATCTGTCTGCCCATCTATCCATCTTTCATCAAGGTGTTTGTCTGCAACATTCTTGCCATCTTCTGGTCTAAGAAACTTAGAATAAAAAAAAATACCCTGAATAGCTTAAACTGTTGATTTGCTACAATAATGTTGTAGAGCATTTCATTCCATCTATTGGGAAAGCTAAGTAAATTACACATCAACTTGAATAGACTCCCTTACACCTATACACCTATTTATTATTTTTTAGAGTCAGGGTCTCACTCTGTTGCCCAGGTTGGAGTGCAGTGGTGCAATTATAGCGCACTGCAGCCTGCAACTCCTGGACCCAAGTGATCCTCTCGTCTCAGTCTCCCAAATAATTAGCTCTAGTAATGGGTACCATCAAACTTGGCTAATTTTTATTTTTTATTGTAGAGCCAGGGGCCTCGCTATATTGCCCAGGCTGGTCTCAAATTCTTGTCCTCAAGTGATTTTCCTGCCTTGACTTCCCAAAGTGTTTCGGATTACAGGTGTAAGCCATCACACCAGGTCTAAACCATCTATAAAATAATTTTGGCTGAGCACTTTGGGAGGCTGAGGCGGGTGGGTCACTTGAAGCCAAGAGTTTCAGACCAATTTGGACAACATGGTGAAATCCTGTCTTTAAGAAAAATACAAAAAGTAGCCAGGTGTGGTGGTGCACACCTGTAATCGCCGCTACTCAGAAGGCAGAGGAGGGAGAACTGCTTGAACCTGGGCAGAGGTGCAGTGAGCTGAAATCACACCACTGCACTCCAGTCTGGGCAACAGAGTGACACTCTGTCTCAAAAAAAAAAAAAAATTATTTGACTCAGTTATCTATCTTCACATCTCCTACTGACTTATCTCTTATGCAGAGTGGCCTGTTTTCTTTTTCAAATATTGTCATAAAATTATTCTCTTCTTTTTGATGTTTGTTATCTTGCTCAGGGTTTTGTGGTATTTTTCATGAAGATGGTACATAGACAACATGTTTAGAACCATGTGAAAGGGAATCTACGCTTTATGCCTATTACTGATGACTGTGAGGCCACCTTTACTAAATTATAAAATATAAACTAAGTGTTACTCATATAAGAGTTTGAACTTGGAAAAGTAACTGAATAGAACGGTTCCTTTGCACTGATATTATTATAGAAGAATTTTATTAAATATTTGTGAAAGAGTAAAGATAATAATATGCCCCAAGAATTCTGTAATTTCTCTCTGTAGATCATATTCCTTACTTTAAAAATTAAACACTTTTGCATAGATGATACCTGCACGAGCTACATTTGTTTAAAAAAGAGTAGACAGTGAAAAATATGTTTGAAATCCTTGATCCCACTTATTTCCTCTCCTCTAGAGGCAACCACTGTTACTGTTTCTTGCTCTTTCAGATACATTCCATATACTTATAAAAAGATAAAATGACATATATTTATATAAAATATATAATACAAATTTATGTTATATATATTTACATAAGATATATAACATAAATTTATGTTTTATATTTATATGACTGTCACCATACTATGCCCATGTTTCTGTACTTTTAAAGAAGCAGTATATATTAGCTATCCTTCTCTCTCTTTTTTTACATACTTTATTTTTTAGAGTAGTTTTGGTTTACAGCAAAATTGAGCAGAAAGTACAGAGTTCCCATGTACCTTGCACAGTCTCCCCCACTTTGACATCTGACACTAGAGTGGTGCACTTATTACAACGGATGAACCTACCTTGACAAATCGTTATCACACCAAATCCATAATTTACATTAGGGTTCATTTTTGGCGTTATACGTTCTTTGAGTTTTGAAAAATACATAATGACATATACCCACCATGATAAAATCATAAAATAGTTTCACTGCTCTAAATATCCTTTATGCTTTGCCAATTCATCTTTCCCTTCCTGCAACCACTGACTTTTTAAAATTGTTTCCATGGTTTTGCCTTTTTCTAGAATGTCCTAGAGTTGGAATCATATGATATAGCCTTTTCAGATTGGCTTCTTTCACTTAGTAATATGCATTTATGATTCCTCCATATCTTTTTATAGGTTGTTAACTGATTTCTTTTTAGTGCTAAATACTATTCGATTGCCTGGATGTCCCACTCTTTAGTAATTCACCTACTGGGGAACGCTTTGGTTGCTTTGAAGTTTTGGCATTTATTAATAAAGCTGCTATAAAATTAGTGTGCAGGTAGACATGTTTTTAACTCAGTTGAGTAAATACCAAGGAGCACAATTATTGAATCATATGGCAAGAGCACATTTAATTTTATACGAAACTATCTATCTTGCCTTCTCATTCTCTTGATAATTCTCATTTAGTACATATGGAATTGCTTCATTCATGTGGAATAAGATTCCACATAGGGCCAGGTACGGTGGCTCATGTGTGTAATCCCAGCACTTTGGGAGGCTGAGTTGGGTGGATAACCTGAGGTCAGGAGTTCGAGACCAGCCTGACCAACATGGCAAAATCCCGTCTCTACTAAAAATACAAAAATTAGCCCAGTGAAGTGGTGGGTGCCTATAATCCCAGCTACTCAGGAAGCTGAGGCAGGAGAATCACTTGAACCCTGGAGGGAAAAGTTGCAGTGACCCTAGATAGTGCTGCTGCACTCCAGCTTGGGTGACAGAGTGAGACTTCATCTCAAAAAAAAAAAAAAAAAAAAAAAAAAAGAAAAGAAAAGAAAAGAAAAGAAAAAGAAAAAAAGATTCCACATAGGAATGTGCCATAATTTAAGCAGTCACTAAGTGTCCTATTGAACATTTAAGTTGTTTGCAATCATTTTTAATACTGAAAATCAACCCCTACACATATGTAAGGCTTTTAAATTTGCTTGCCCTTCAGCCTGAACTGTTCCACCCAAGATAATCATATGGTTCACTCCCTTACTATATCCAGTTCTCTCCTGAAATATCACCTCATCCAAAAGGTCTTTTCCATTAATTCTATCTAAAATAAAATTGCCCCATTTATATAGGGACAGAAAATAATGGAATGAGGCAATTTAATTTATTTATTTTAATATCACATTTTACTTTTACTACTAATACTACTCTCTCTATATATATGTATATATAAAATATTGGGTACTAAATAGATATAAATATTGGGTACTTAAATATATAAAATATTGGATACTTACATATATAATATTGGGTACTAAAATGTATATATATGAACATATATCTATAAAATATTGGGTACTAAACTATGTTTTGAGATCAGTCACTAAAGGTAAAAGTTATCATTGGAATTTAGAGATGGATCTAACTCCTAGGGTTGGTTCAGTGGATGCATAAGGAAATGCAAACTAATAAGAAAAAAGTTAAATATTCAATTCAATTGGTTATTGTTATCTGTAATAGCTAAAATGATATTAAAAGAGAATGCTGGGTTGGACTTCAATGCTAGACTGAGCTTAGACTTTAGTCTGAGCTCAGGTATCTGAGCTCAAGGCTGCACCACTAAAGACAAAATAATGCAGGGACAACAGAAGGTACCTCTGAGACCTGTGGTTGGTTACCAAGAAGGCAGTTAATGTAGGGGAAGGGAGAAACCAGGGAACCATTCAAACCAGAGGGTATAATATGGAGGAATTGTTTTGCAGATGGGTATCATCAGGAACCTTTACTAAAATGGATTATGAGAGTGACTAATTTAGGGGCAACATCTTTGGTTTTAAATACTGCAGAGTGGATGAATACATTTGGGTTGATGGAGGACCCGCAGCTCACTACTGAACAATCATAAATGGGTATACATTTGAATCACTAGCATGGCCATGCTTTTATTGTAGCTCAAGAGTAACAAAGAGGATGTTGAAGGCTCCCAGGGAGCTGATCGATTACCATGGAAAATAGATGACAGAGTGGGTTGAAAATAATCTTTGTGTTGTGTATGTTTTGCTCACCACTGTCCTAGCACCTAGCTCAGGCAGAAACAGTTTTCAGTGAACAACTGGGTTTTTAGATAAATAAATGTGATAGACACAAAGTCTTCATTTTTATTGAGAAGGGTATTCAAAGGGCCAGACTTATAGTTCATTAGGGAAAATTTAGATATAAAACCATCTCACATGTTTTTTAAGTAATTTTTTTATTTCTTATTTTTGAGCGATGGAGTCTCACTCAAGCTGCTGCACTACACCTGGCTGAGTGCGGTGATCATAGTTCACAGCAGCCTTGAACTTCTGGGCTCAAGTGATCCTCCTGTCACAGCCTCCCGAGCAGCTGGAACTACAGGCATGTGCACTGCCATGCCTGGCTAATTGTTAAAAATTATTTTAGAGACGAGGTCTCATGTGCTGGTTCAAACTCTTGGGCTCAAACAAGCCCCCATGCCAGCCTCCTTAGGAGCTGGGATAACTAAAAGGCACCAGCCACCGAGCATGGCTGAACAAGCCTCTACTTTAATGATTTTAGAGTTGAAGTCTGAATTGATCTTTCTGTCCTGGAAAAGTCACCCAGTAGCATGAACCTTACTCTGCTTTAGAAATAGAAGAATCTCTGTTTTGACATTTTGAGAAGAAGGACATTTTAGTGCTAACACATGACACATAATATTTAAGATCCAGGGTGTGAAACTTTTAGATGACTATACATAAGTATTTTTATGCTGGAATAAAAACTGAAGAACTTTATTGCTTACTTTATTTATCCCCTTTTCTGCAGTCCATCAAATATTGCCCTAATTCAGGTCATCATCTCTTCCCGAGATTATTGCAATAACCTGTTAACTGGGCTCTTTGCTTCTGGTCTCTCTTATCTCCAGCTCCTCCTCTACGTTTGCACATTGCTGAGAATCCCTGGCCTTCTTCCCAACATATTCTAGCTGCCCGTACAACTGCAATACATAAAACACACCATGTTTTCTCATAAGCCTTTGCCCTTTCTGGATTATCTTTTCTTTCCAGCTACTGGGTGAATTCCTACTTTACTTTCATCACAACTTAAAAGCATTTCCACAGGAAGCTTCCCCTGAGTTAGGTGCTTCTCCTTTGCTTTTCGTGGCACTGCATATTTTGATTTTAGAACTTATCAGATTCGACTAGGTGGTCAGTTCCTTCAGTCAAGGAACCTTATCATAATGGGAGTCAGCATTGTGGGAACTTAGTGGGTTCATACGTATTACCTCATTTAACTAATTGGGATAATATTATTATCCCCATATTACAGAAGCATATGCAGAGGGCCACAGTGTCTAAGTGGCACAGTTGGTAAATGGTGAGGCCATGATTTGAAGCTAGGCAGCCATCTGACCCCAGAGTTGGCACTTTGCATCACTGCTACATTTGCTGAACGAACCTGACTCCGTGGAGTCTTCTCTCCTCACTTCTTTCTTTCTTTTCCAAACTCAGCCTAGGGTACCTGAGCATCCAGGTTATACTGAAAAGCTTTTTTTTTTTTTTTTTTTTTCTATTTTACTAGTGAAAAAACAATGTCTTTAATATTTGTTTTAGAAAACGCCAAGAACTTAAGGCTACTTAGTCCTCTCTGGGGTTAGGAAGCCCAGCGAGGGTTATGGGATAGCTGAGTTGCCTACAGGCATAAATGGACATGTGGCTTTTGGCTGGTCATAGTCTGACTTCCAGATTATGACCAGGTGCACATTTTGTGACACCAGACTCTGCTGCAAGCCAACCACAAGCATTTCTCTGTGGCACTTTTGACGTAGCAAAAGAACTGTATTGTGGGGTTAACAAAGAACTCTAGAGAAACAGGTGAGAATGCTTCTCATTCTCTCTGTAAGGGAAGACTCACTGCATCTTTTAGAGCTGAGAGGGTGTAGCTATCAGTTTGTCTAGTAAATATGTCTAATAATTAAAAATAATACTTCAAAACATTGAAAAACAATTGTATGCACATCAGTGTCAACTAATCTTCCTTCATCTCTCCCTGTCCCACTTTCTCTTCCTTCCTTCCTTCCTTCCTTCTTTCCTTTCTTCTCTCTTCCACTCCTCCATCATCCCTTCTCCTCCCTTCCCCTCCCCTCTCCTCTACTTTCCTTTCCTTTAAGCCAAAATAGTTGGTCTCTGTATTAGAATGAAGTAAAGGTTAGATTAGATCAGGATATGTATATAAAACATTTAAAAACTGTAATCTGCTTTTCAGAAGAGATTTCAATGGAAATATGAAACAAACTAAGCCAACACAATAACACAATGTAAAGAAAATTCCTCAGATAGAACCTTTTCAAGTAAAAGCATCCCTTAACTTATTGCCTGACATCAGAAAAGAAATCAGTCCTTAGGCTCTGGCCCTTTACTCTTCATCAGCATTAGTGAAAGGCCTCTTGTCCTGCCAGGAAGGGCCAGGAAAAGACTTTAAATTTCATGTAGAAAACATTCTCGGGGACAAGGGCTTTTTTTTTTTTAAAGAAAATATGCAAGAAATCTTTTTTTTTTAATTTTATTTTTATTTAAAAAAATTTTTTTTGAGATGGAGTCTTGCTCTGTCACTAGGCTGGAGTGCAGTGGCACAATCTCGGCTCACTGCAACCTCCACCTTCTGGGTTCAAGCGATTCTTCTGCCTCAGCCTCCTGAGTAGCTGGGACCACAGGCGTGTGCCACCAAGCCTGACTAATTTTTGTATTTTTAGTGGTCATGGGGTTTCACCATGTTGGCCAGGATGGTCTCGATCTCTTGACCTCGTGATCTGCCTGCCTTGGCCTCCCAAAGTGCTGGGATTACAGGCGTGAGCCTTCACGCCTGGCCAAGAAATCTTGGAAAACATTTTATAATTGACCTTGGGAGGGTGGGTGAATGCAGTATATAATTTCATTAGGACAGATTTTATTTGAATACGTATTTTAAATGTTCTAACTTGGGAAATTTCTATTTCTTCCCTTACAGATAACTGAAAATAAGTGCCTGCCTATTCTCTACCCAAGGTACAGTCACTCTTTTTTCATGCTCAAAACAGATATTGATTTTCGTTTCAAACTTGAATGCCAAAATTAGCAGTGTCAGCTTGAATTAGAGGTAGATGGTTTAGAGAGTTCAAAAGTGAACAAGCAGCACAGCCAGATTGCTCTTTGTTTTTCTTTTATGTTTTAAGGACAACAAAGCATGAAATGTAAGACATCCTTTGGTTTTATGGCACTCCCAGAAAAATTTAGTCCAACTCCACTCATGTCTTCAGCACAGCAGTGTCCTTCAAATGCCAAATTCAAGGGTGAATGCATTTAGTTCTGCTTTGATTTCCTTCTGCTGAGAATTTTGCTTTTTATTTAGCTTTAGAAAATACAAAATTTGTATGGCACTTTAAAGTGACAGAGCGTTTCATCCACATTGTCCCATCAAGAGGCTATTGCATAGTTATTGAATTGCTCCATCAGCAATGTATGAACCCTTTACATCTGGGGTTGATCTTCAGGAAAATATTTACAAATTGGGGCTAGTGGGATCTTCCCTCACAAATTCCCTTTAATTAATAGAGCAATTGATCAAAGGAATGAGTAGAGCCCCATAATGGGAATATTTGAAGCATTCATTCAATCTAAGGAGCAAATGCCAGCAAACCTACATTACTCAGACATGATTTATTGGTAAAGAAGAGGGTTGAGGCCAGAATGATCTGGAGATGGGAAAGAGGGAAAGGAAAGAGTATTGATATCCTCTGAAATACTCCTGTATTGTACAGATAATATTCCAGTATATCTGGGTTTTATTCAGTTTTTACTCTAAATAAAGAAGGCTTTTGTTAGTGGTCTCCCATGTGGAAATATGTGCTTAGGGTATGTACGGTTAGGAGAAAGAAAAGAGATACCAGGCACCATGGCTCATGCCTGTCATCCCAGCACTTTGGGAGGCTGAGGAGGGAGCAACACTTAAGACCAGGAGTTAACAATCAGCCTGGGCAACACAGTGATACCCCCATCTCTAAAATATATATAGGAGCAGGAGAAGGAGGAGGAGGAGGAGGAAAGATGAAGGGGGCAGGGAGGCAGAGAAGAAAGATGGAGAGTGAATAGGTAAATAGTAGTAGAGACAGAAGCTACAGGTTCATTGAATATGGATCTTCCAGGGCAAAACATGATTTATTTAGTAAATGCCTGCAATTTTCCAAGCCATCTTCTGCCATACATTCTAGTTCTATGAAGAGGGTAGCACCATAATTAAATTACTGCATCAGCACAGTATAGAGTGACAGAAATCTTTCTGCTGAGTAGGATGGGTGGCAGCCTCTCTGTGGGCCCACAGATGTTGTATATGCCTCTTTCACCAACTATTGAAGTATGTCATCAGCTGCTTTCTTGTCTGTGTATGAGCTCTTTGAGGGCAGAGATTGTATTTATATTTTCATTTCATATATTTAGGCCCTAGAGGATGTCTGGCTTACAGTTTCTATTCAAGTCACGTTTGATGAATGAATAGCTAATATGTTAAGTAGCTCCCCCAACAAGATGTGTGAATTGTATTAGAGGTGGAGAGAGAGAGAGTTGCTCCCTCATCCTCCAATATCTTAGGAATAAAAATCTGAGAATTTATGGGGAATGCGGAGAAAAATCCCTGTCATTCATCATCAATAGCCCACTTAACCAAGATTCAGAGAACAAATAATTCTGAACATCAACACCTAGATGCCTGGTATGGGTATTAGACTACCACCAATTTCTATCAAGCACATGCCATGTTCACAGTTGGGGATATTAGACAAAGAGTCTATGAAAGACAGTGGCAGATTTGAGAGGGCTCCAGAAATTGGTGGACCGATAAGTAAAGCAGGAGTGAAGCGAGAGCCTAGAGAAAAGGGCACAGGGCCTTTGGCTCAGATGATTAAAGCTCTGGCCAAGTGACAGAAAGTAGAAGAGATGTATTGGCAAGATCTAGAGCCTTCCGAAACTAGAAGGGGAAAATGAAATGCTGGCAGTTAGATGGAGAACCGCTAGTCATGGAGCTGAAGCTGGCACATGATTCCGGGCTTTGAGAGAGAGAACTTCAGATTGATTAGCCATGGCAGCATTCTCTGTTGGTTCTCTGTGGGGTGTAGTAAGTAAAGTTTCTGAGCAAAAGAGAGGAATAAAGAATGCAATTTCCTCTCTGTTTTAGGCATTAAATAAAATTGAGCTAAAATCTGAACAAAGGTTAGACTTGTTTAGCTATTAACTATAGGCAAGCTTAATACTCGATAGGTGGACAGTTGCTTAAACTTATCGCTGATAGCAACAATCTTTGTGTCTTTAGAAACCTCAGGTCTTCTGATACACACTGAGGTGCTCTTCTGACCACACCACATTGACTTTCATGCTGTTTTCAATAATTCATATAATAGCATAGTTAATTGTCAATTGTGTGGAATACATAAAGGCTACTCAATATTATTAATTGTATTACATAAGGTTTATGTTTCAAGTGTTAAGCTAAAAATGGGGATAGATTAAAAATTTATTTTCCTTTTGCCTTTAGTACTGGCTTCTGGCGCTAACACGGAAAGAATGGGCATTGTTACCTCACAATGTATTTCTCTTTTTGTCTAAAGAATGCCACAACAGGAAAACCTATTTGCAAAGAGATACTTTGCTTTCTACATTGCAATTGGGAGGTGCGGCTAGTTTACTCTGTCTAAACTCCCAGTTCAGTGATTGATGTTGAGAAAGAAGCTCAGTCTCCTAGAGTGAGTGGAGTTTATAGACTAGCCTTCAGCTTGTAGATCCTCTGTACCAGCCCTAGGGGAGGATGGATTTTATAAATAAAATATTTGTGAACAGCAGTAGTCACAGTATTATTACAAACTTAAAAAAAAGATATCAAAGGGCATGGTTACATGAAGTGAGCAACAAGGCAGCACTTGCTTCTCTGAACTGTCTAGGGCTACAACACTGTGTAAGACTCCTTAGTATGCTCAACAAAGAATGGAGAGTTGTATTAAGAATTAGAGATGCTAAAAATATCTCAAATTCCAAATATACTTAGTACTGACTTTCCAACCAGCTCAACATTATGATGTTAGGTATTTGTATTTGTGAGGAAATTATGCAGTTTGATGGTGATCCTTAAATTCAGGAAATTAAAATAGTCATCATTTTCTGTTTAGTTTGATCCTGTGGCATATATGCAAACAGAGTAAAATATTGGTTTACAAGTGTTTTCCAGATAACTTTAATTTAGACAAAAATACTATTTTCAGGCAATTTTTATTGTGTGTATGAGGAATTTGCCCCCTCCTCTGCCCAACCAGATTAAAGAAAGTGTGTTTAGAGAAATTTTGCAGGGAACATTTCCTCACTTCTCCAGTTTTTTTAGGTTGGTCTAGTTTCTGCCCCATACAAGCATGAATGAGATATACATTTAGGGTTCTGGGACAGTGATGTAAGTCAGCAAGATGGCTGACTAAAAACTCATAGTGCTCTTCCGTCCCAACAACAACAACAAAACCCAAAACAATGAATAAACAACTACATTTGACCAAAATAATTAAAAGATAGTGCTAGAAAACAGCAAAGCAGCAGCAGCAATCCTGTAGAGCACAGAAACCTGAGATGGCCACACTGAGAAGGGAAGGAAACATGTCGCTTCTGCCACTCTATTCCCCAGCTGTAGTCAACTTAGAACCAGCAGAAAAAAACTTCTCCCTATGGAGGAAAGGCAGGCAAGAGGATCCCAGCATCACCTATCACCACCGTGGACACTGGAGACTCATGCAATCCTCAAGGGCTCTGAGCCTAGCTGAGAGAGCTCTTCAGAACCTGCACACTAAGCTACCCCCAGAGAAGCACCTCATGCTGTGTCCTGTTGTGTTTCCCACCTGGCTGTGCTGCTGCTGCTCTGTACCATCTTGAAACTGGAGTCACTGCTAGAGTGTGTCCAACTCCAGGAGTGAGTAGCCATTACATCCTTCCATCCCTGAGGCTCAGCCACCACTGCACCACAGGAACTTGGTAGCTATGACCTGCCTCTTGGGGCTAAGCTATTGCAGAGTTGCTCCATTCAAACCCATTCAAGTCATTGGTGTACCCTCTACATAAGGTAAAGTTGCCCCACCCCTGGGAACATGGAGACTTTAACTACTGGGGCAGTCAACCTCCTGGCTCCAGAGCAAACATGGTGTCCCACTTACTGGCAGCTTCAGGTCTTCTGCACACTGGAGTGGTTGTGCCCCCAAATATAGCCGATGCAGCACCCGCCCCTGGGGACCTCAGGCCTCCAAAACACAGGAGCAATTGCACCTCCCAACACAACATCTGAGGTGGCACCCTACCTCTAGGGATTCAGAAGCTCCATTGACTCACAGAGCTGTGATTTCTGGGGCCAAGAAGATGTGTTGCCTCACATCCCAGGAAATTAGAAGCTTGGCTGAATGATGCCACCCCAGTCATCAGGCCAAATGGCCCCAGCACCCCACCTACCTGGAACTTGACTAGCTCCCCATAGTCTGAGCTGCTGAGGCACCTTGCCTCTCTGGGGAGTGGAGTTATTGTTGTGCTGTTCCCCACCCCTTGGTGCCCAAGTCACAGTGGCATCTTGCCACTGCAGGGTCCTTGCTGCCTCTGCATCTGCCTCACAGAGTCTAGGTTACTGCCATGTCCCACTATTCCAGGGTACAGAGTCATCACTGTTTGGTACCCCATCTTCTGGAGCTTGAGGTGCCAGTGTGCCCTGTTGCTTACAGACTCCAAATGGCAGCCATGCTCTGCTCTGTGGGGCTGTGCCTCCAGAGCATCCCTTCTTCCCTGGAGATACACCAGCACTGTGAACTGCCCTCAAAATCAGAACCACAGCTGACATCCCAGCCTAGGGCCTGAGCTTTTAGAGTGTGCCTTAGAACAAGACCCTGGCTTAATGTGAGAACTGCATCCACTCATGCCTTGCAGAGTGAGCCTGCATATCAAGTTCCAGATGCTACAGTAGTTTCACAAGACCCTGAGCCCAGGAATCTGGCTCTATTGCCACTCTAAACATCTGTACCTGGAACCCAACACCTATGCCTGCCTGAGACCATTTCAGACCCAATATCAAGTCTTACCTCAGGTAAGACTCCTTACTGTGACAATAACAAGAAGATCCCTAAGGCCCTTGCCCTAATAACCTATGCAGCCACTACGACTGCCGCAAACTCTTGTAGTTTAGACCAATGAGGCACCTTCAGTCCTCACTAACATTGATTGCAACTGAAGAAATTACGTGGAGACTACATCATGATACCCACATGGAATCAGAGTCATCAAACCTTGCCCAACTGGCATTGTCTGAGGCCCATATGCAGGCAAAGGTCTTCCCCTACAAAAGCTACTCTGTGAAATTTAGAAGAGGTGAACAAATGTGCAATACAAGGACACAAGACATGAAAAAATAAAGGAACATGGCATCTCCAAAAAAACACAACAATCTCTAGTAACTGATCAAAAAGAATTAGAAATCTATGAATTACCCAAAAGAGAATTCAAAATAATAATCTTAAGCAAACCTAAGATGACCTAATGAAATCAAGAAAATAATTTTTGCATTATGAGAGTTCCAGAGGAGAAGAGACAGAGAAAGGGACAAAAAGCATACTTAATCAAATAATGCCTAAAACTCCCCAAGTACTGGGAGAGATAAAGACATCAAGATTGATGAAACTAAAAGGTTCTCAAGTAGATTTAGCCCCAGGGTGTCATCTCCAAGGCACATTATATTCAAACTGACAAAAGTCACAGACAGAATTTTAAAAGCAGCAAGATGAAAACATCAAGTCATATATAAGGAAATCCTCAGTAGACTGTGAGCAGATTTTTCAGCAGAAACCTTGCAGGGCAGGAGAGAATGGGATGATATATTCAAAGTGCTGAAAGAAAAAACACTGTCACCCAAGAATACTGTACCATTTATGAAGCTGTCCTTCATAATGAAGGAAAAATAGTCTTTTTCAGATAAGTAAAACTGAGGGAATTTATTACCACTATACCTGCCCTTTTAAGAAATAGTTAATAAAGTTCTTCAAGGCAAAAGGAAAAGATAATACTTACTGTAATTAATACATTTGAAAACAGAAAATTTACTAATAGAGATAAATACATAGTCAAATATAGAATATCCCTATGCAATAATGGTTGTATGTTAATCACACATACATCTCTGGTATGAAGGTTAAATATAAAAGTGACCCAAAATAACCAAAGCTACAATACATTGTTAAGAAATATACAATATAAAAATGATGTAAATTGTGACACCAAAAACCTAACTTGTTAAGGAAGGAGGGCATAAGTCTAGAGGTTTTGTATGCAACAGAGGCTAAATTATTATCACCTTAAAATAGCAGATTATAAATTTTTTATGTAAACTTCACAGCGATCACAAAACAAAAAACTATAGCAGATATACAAAGAATAAAAAGAAAGGAATCTAAGCTTAGCAATACATAAAACTATCAAGTCACAAAGGCAGACAACAGGAGAGGAAGAAACGAACAAAGAAGACACAAAACAATCAGAAAACAAATTAAAAAATGACAGTGATAAGTCTTTACCTATCAATAATAACTTTGAATATAAATGGATTAAATTCTCCAATCAAAAGATACAGAATGGCTAAATGAATTAAAATCAACATCTAAATATTTGCTTCCTACAAAAGCTCTGCTTAAGCTTAAAGACACATATAGGCTGAATGTGATTAAAGAAGACACCCTACATAAATGGTAACCATAAAAAAGCAGGAGTGGGTACACTTATATTGGCTAAGATATACTTCAAGTCAGAAACTGTCACAAGATACAAAGATGATCACTATTTATTGATAAAGGTGTCAATTCATCAAGAGGGCATAATCATTGTAAATACATATGTACCCAACATTGGAGCACCTTAATACACAAAGCAAATATTAATGAACACAAAGAGACAAGTAGCAGTACAATAATAGCAGCAGATTTCAATACCACATGTTAAACAAAGGATAAATCAATGGAACATAAAATTAATACAAAAATACTGGTACCCGAATTTCACTTTTGACTAAATGGACTTACAGACTTATATAGAACTTTCCACCAAACAGCAGAAAATACACATTTTTCACTAGTGCACATGAAACATTATTCAGGGCAGATTATATATTAGGCCACAGAACAAGTCTTAACAAACTTAAGAAGGCTGAAATGATATCTAGTATCATTTTAGACCACAGTGGTATGAAAATAAAAATCAATAACACAAGGTATCTTGGAAAATTCACAATTCTGGAAATTAAATGACATTCTCCTGACCAATAAATGGGTCAAAGAGAAAATCTAAAGGGTAATTAAAAAATATCTTGAGACAAATGACAATGGAAACCAAAACCTATGGGATACACCCAAAACAGTTCTAAGATAGGCATTTGTAGCAATAAACACTTACATTAAAAAAGATGAAAGAGCTCACATATTTTAACATTATACCTCAAGGAACTAGATAAAGAATAACTAAATACAAAGAAGGAATAATAAAAATCAGAACAGAAATAAATCAAATGCAGAATAGAAAAACCATAAAATGAATTAATAAAACTAACAACTGCTTCTTGAGAAAATAAACAAAATTGACAAACTCTCAGCTAGTATAAGAAAAAAGAGCAGATGCAAATAAACAAAAAATGAAAGTCAAGAAATCATAACAGATCCCTCAGAAATACAAAAGATCATAATTGCAAACAATTATATGGCAATACATTGGATAACCTAGATTAAAAGTATAAATTGCTAGAAATATACAATCTACCAAAATTGAGTCAGGAAGAACTAGAAAGCCAGAACAAAGATTTGGATATCTTTTAAACAAATAAAAGCCCAGAGAGCATAACAGATAAATTCTAGCAAACATGCAAAGAAGAATTATACCAATACTTCTTAAGCTCTTTTGAAAAATAGTGCTAGAGGGAGTACTTCCAAACACATTTTATAAAGACAGCATACCTTGACACCTAAGCCAAAGACCTCAACAAAAAAAAAAAAAAAAAAAAAAAAAAAAAAGCTACAGGCATTTTTTCTGATGAATATTGATGCAAAATCTTCAATAAAATATCAGCAAATCAAATTCAACAACACATCAAAAAATTATATATCCTGACTACATGGGATTTATCCTTGGCATATAAGGCTGGTTTAACAAATGCAAATCAATCAATATGATATATCACATTAAAAGAATGAAAGATTAAAATCGCATACCTATCTCAATTGGCATGGAAAAAGCATTTGACAAAGCTTAACATCCTTTCTTGATAAAAACTCTCAATTGTTTATGTATAGAAGGAAAGCACCTCAACATAATAACGGTCATTGATTAAAATACCACAAGTAACATTATAATAAAGAAGGAAAAACTCAAAGCTTTTCCACTAAGATCTAGTATAAGCAAGATGCCCACTGTTACAACTTCTATTTAATATAGTATTGGAAGCAGTAACAAGAGTAATGAGAAAAGAAAAAGAAATATAAGATACCGAAATCAGAAAGAAAGAGCTAAAATGATCTCTGTTTGCAGACGACATGATCTTATATGTGAAAAACCCAGAAAAGAATGGTTTGAACTATTAAATAATATCAGTAAAATTACAGGATAAAAAATCAACATAAAGATCGGTAGCATTTCTATACACAAACAACAACCTAACTGAAAAAGACATTTTTTAAAATCCCATTTATAATAGAAAAAAAACCTAGAAATAAATTTAACCAAGGGAGTGAAAGATCTCTATAGTGAAAACTATAAAACACTAATAAAAGAAGTTGAAGAAGACACAAATGGAAAGATAATCTGTCCTCATAGATCAGAGGAATGAATATTGTTAAAATGTCCATACTATCTAAACAATATATAATCTTAATGCAATCATTATCAAAATTTCAATTATATTCTTCACTGAAATAGGAAAAGCAACCTTAAAATTTGTGTGGAAGCACAAAATATTCTGAATAGCCAAAACAATCCTGAGAAAGAAAAAATGGGAAGCATCACACTTTCTGATTTAAAATTATACTACAAAGCTACAGTTTTCAAAACAACATGGTACTGTCATAAAAACAGACATATGGTAGTATAACAGAATAAACAGCCCAGAAATAAATCCAAAAATATATAGCCAACCAATTTTTGACAAAGATACCAAGAGAACAAAATGAAAAAAAGGACAGTCTCTTCAATAAATGGTGCTGAGGCCATTGGATTTTCACATACAAATGAATGAAATTGTATCCTTATATCACATAATATTCAACTCAAAATGAATGACTTAAATGTAAGAGCAAAATCTATAAAACTTTCAGAAGAGAACACAGGAGAAAAGCCTGTACATTGACTTTGGCAATGATTTTTAACATATCACACCAAAAGCTCAGGATACAAAAGCAAAATAAATAAATTTGACTACATAAAACTAACCTTGTGCATTGTAAAGAAGATAATCAACAAAATGAAGCATTAGCCTGCAGATTGGGAAAAAAATATTTGCAGATTATATATCTAATGAGGGATTCATACTCAAAATTTGTAAAGAATTCATGCAACTAAATGGTGGAAAAAACAAATAACCCAATTTAAAAATGAGAAAAGACCTTAATGGACTTTTCTCCAAAGAAGACACAAAAATGCCCAAGAACTATATGAAAATGTGCTAAACATCATTAATCAGGCAAATTAAAACCACTATGAGATATCACCTCACACGCCTCAGGATGGCTATTATCAAGATATCAAAAGATAAATGTTGGAGAGGGTGTGGAGAAAAGGAAACTCTTGTACACTGTTGGTGGGAATATAGACTGGTATAGCAATTACGGGAAAAATTTTAGAAGTTTCAAAGAAAATTAAATATAGGACTACCATATGACCCAGCAATCCCTCTTCTGAGCAGGTACCCAATGTAAATGAAAACAGCACCTCATGAAGATATCTGTATTCCTATGTTCATTGTATCATTATTCACAATAGTTAAGACATGAAAGCAACCTAAGTGTTCCTGCATGGACAAAAAGATAAAGAAACTGTGGTACATACATAGAATGAAATGTTATTTGTTCCTGAAGAAGAACGGGATCTTGCAATTTCCAACAACATGGTTGAATCTGGAGGACACTATAATTTCTTTCTTTCTTTTTTTTTTTTTTTTTTTTTTTTTTTTTTTTGAGACAGAGTCTTACTCTGTCACCGAGGCTGGCAGGCAGTGACACAATCACAGCTCACTGAAGCCTCTACTTCCCAGGCTAAAGCAATGCTCCCACCTCAGCCCCCTGAGCAGCTGGGACTACAGGCATGCACCACTATGCCAAGCAAATTTTGTAAAGACAGAGTCTCACTAGGTTTCCCATTCTGGTCCCAAACTGGGCTCAAGAAATCCACCTATCCTAGCTCCCCAAAGTCCTGGGGTTACATGTGTGAGCCACTGTGCATGGGCTGGAGGACATTATGCTAAGTGACATAAGTGAGACACAAAAAGAAAAATCTTCTATGATCTCATTTATATGTGGAATCTAAAAAAAAATTAAATTAAACACTCCATAAATAGAGAACAAGAGAGTGGTTACCAGGGGTGTTGATTTGGCAGGGAGCAGCACTGGTGAGGAAATGGGTAGTTGTAGATGAGAAGATGAAACTGGCAGATATGTAAGTTGAAAAAATTAGAGATCTAATGTACTACATAAGGACTATAGGTAATAAGATTGTATGATATATGGGATTCAATGCTAAATAGGTGACTGCTCTTGCCACAAAATCAACAAGAAACAGATAACAATGTGACATGATGGATATGTTAATTTGCTTCACTATAGTAACTTTTTTACTATCTATCTATCTATCTCCCACAACATTGTGTTATGTATATTAGATATACCCAATAAAACTTATTTTAAAAAATATTCTTTAAAAAATTAGTGTTCTGTATCACAGATTCAAAGGTAGCTCAAAGTATGACCCCAAACTAAGTCTACCCTATTCTCAAAGCTAATTTATTTCTGGAAGCTGCAACTCCAAAAGACTTTTGATCTTAAACACGTGTGTCAACCTATTATAGGTTACTAAAATTCAACTGTTATGTTTAAACAGAATGAGACCATGTGATTTTAAGAAATTCTGTAGTCAGATTCAAATGTCTACTTTTTTTATTATGTTCATGATTTAGAAATCCTAACAAGTAGATATTACATCCATGAAGTTCAAAATAATACTATGAATAACATTACCAAAAACAGAATAAAATTAGGCATCTGGAATCTGACATAATTTTTTATAAGAAATATTCTGTGAAATATTCAGAAAGTTTCACTATCTGTTTAGGGTGACTGTAAGAGTAAAGGCATAGCTCTCTAACAGCATTAAGACAAATTACCTCCATATAGACAAACTAATTTTCAATACAAACTAACCTGAGGAAGTTTTCCTTGATTATTCCCTCAAATATGTTTTCCAAGGCTTTAGAATTCTCTTCTTCCCCAGGAACATTGATTATTTTTCAGTTTGGTCATTTAACATTATCCCAGACTTCCTGGAGGTTTTGTTCAGATTTTCTTATTCTTTTTTATCTTTGTTGGATTGGGTTAGTTCCAAGACCTTGACCTCAAGCTCTGAATTTCATTCTTCTACTTGTTTGATTCTATTGCTATGACTTTCCAGAGCATTTCAAATTTCTAAGTGTGTCCAAAGTTTCCTGAATTTTTTATTGGTTTTTCTTTAAACTATTTCCATGAATATTTCTTCCTTCACTTCTTATATCATTTTTTTGGATTTCCTTGCACTGGGCTTCATCTTTCTCTGGTCCCTCAGTGATTAACTTAATAATTAACCTCCTGAATTCTTTTTCAGATACATCAGGCATTTCTTCTTGGTTCGAATCCATTGCTAGTGAATTGGTGCAATTTTTGGGGAACGTTGAAGAGCCTTGTTTTGTCATATTACCAGGGTTGGTTTTCTGGTTCCTCCTCATTTGAGTAGGTTCTGTCAGAGGGGAAAGTCTAGGGCTGAAGGCTGTTGTTCAGATTATTTTGTCCCATGGGGTGTTCCTTTGATGTAGTATTCTTCTCCTTTTCCTATGGATGTGGCTTCCTGTGGGCTGAACTGCAGTGATTGTTGTCTCTCTTCTGGGTCTAGCCACTCAGTGAGTCTATCTGGCTCTGGGCTGGTACTGGGGGTTGTATGCACAGAGTCCTGTGATGTGAACCATCTATGGGTCTATCAGCCATGGATATCAGTGCCTGTTGCTAGAGACCTAGACATCCAAATACAAGAAGTACAAAGAACACTTGGGAAATTCATGGCAAAAAAATATTCACCTAGGCACATTGTCATTAGGTTATCCAAAATTAAGACAAAGGAAAGAATCTTAAGAGCTGTGAGACAGAAGCAGCAGGTAACTTATAAAGGAAAATCTATCAGATTAATATCAGATTGGTCAGCAGAAACTCTACAAGCTAGAAATTATTGGGGTACTATCTTCAGCCTCCTTAAACAAAAGAATTAACACCCAAGAATTTTGCAACCAGCAAAACTAAGCATCGTATAAGAAGGAAAGGTACAGTCTTTTTCAGACAAACGAATGCTGAGATAACTTGTTATTACCAAACCACTATAGGAACTACTAAAAGGAGCTCTAAATCTTGAAACAATTCCTGGAAACACATCAAAATACAACCTCTTTAAAGCATAGATCACTCAAGACCTCTAAAACAAAAATACAAGTTAAAAAGCAAAACCAACAAACAAACAACAAAGTACACAGGCAACAAAGACCACAATGAATGTAATGGTACTTCACATCTCAATGCTAAAATTGAATGTAAATAGCCTAAATGCTCTACTTAAAAGATACAGAACCACAGAATGTATTAGAACTCACAAACCAATGATTTGCTGCCTTCAGGAGACTCACCTAGAACATAGGAATCCACAGAAACTTAAAGTAAAAGGGTGGAAAAGACATTTCATGCAAATGGACACCAAAAGCTAGCCGTGGTAGCTATTCTTATTTCAGACAAAACATACTTTAAAGCAACAGCATTCAAAAGAGACAAAGAGGGACATTATATAATGGTAAAAGGCCTTGTCCAACAGGAAAATATCACAATTCTAAAGACACATACACCTAACACCAGAGCTCCCAAATATGAAGAACAATTATTAATAGACTTAAGAAATGAGATAGACAGCAACACAATAATAGTGGCCACTGACCACACTAGACAAGTCATCAAGACAGAAAGTCAACAAAGAAATAATGAATTTAAACTATATCTTGGAATAAATGAACTTAATATATACAGAACATTTGATCCAACAACCGCAGAACACATATCTATTCAGTAGCACATGGAACTTTCTCCAAGATAGACCACATGATATGTCATAAAACAAGCCTCACTAAGTTTAAGAAAGTTGAAATTATATTGAGCACTGTCTTAGACCACAGTGGAATAAAACTGGAAATCAACTTCAAAATGAACCTTCAAAACCTTGCAAATACATGGAAATTAAATAACCTTCTCCTGAATGAGCATTGGGTAAAAAATGAAATCAAAATGGAAGCTAAAAAATTCTTCAAATTTATGACAATAATGATACAATCTATTAAAACCTCTGGGATACAGCAAAGGCACTGCTAAGAGGAAAGTTCACAGCCCTAAATACCTACATCAAAAAGACTGAAAGAGCACAAACTGACACTATAAGGTCATGCCTCATGGAACTAGAAAAACAAGAAGAAACCAAACCTAAACCCAGCAGAAGAAAGGAAATAACCAAGATCAGAGCAGAACTAAATGAAATTGAAACAAAAATAATACAAAAGATAAATGAAACAGAAAGCTGGTTCTTTGAAAAGATAAAATTGATAAACCATTGGCAAGATTAACCAAGAAGAGCGAAAAATCCAAATAACCTCACTAAGAAATGAAACAGGAGATGTAAATTACAACTGACACCACTGAAATACAAAAGATAATTCAAGATTATTATGAACAACTTTACACATAAACTAGAAAACCTAGAAGAAATGGACAAATTCCTGAAAAAAATACAACCAACCCTCCTAGCTTAAATCAGGAAGAATTAGATACCCTGAACAGACCAATAACAAGCAGTGAGATTGAAATGGTAATTAAAATATTACCAACAAACATTCAAAGAAGAATTGGTACCAATCCTTTTGATACTATTCCACAAGATAGAGAAAGAAGAAATTTTCCCTAATTTATTCTATGAAGCCAGCATAATTCTAATACCAAAACCAGGAAAGGACATAACCAAAAAGAAAACTACAGGCTGATACCCTTGGTGAATACAGATGCTAAAATTCTTAATGAAATACTTGCTGACTGAATCCAGCAACATATCAAAAAGATAATTCACCATGATAATCAAGTGGGTTTCATACCAAGGATGCAGGGATGGTTCAACATACGCAAGTCAATAAATGTGATACACCACATAAACAGAATTGAAAACAAAAACCACATGACCATTTCAATAGATACCGGAAAAGCATTTGACAAAATTCAGCATCCCTTTATGATTAAAACTCAGCAAAATGGGCATACAAGGAATATACCTTAATGTAATAAAAGCCATCTATGACAAACCCACAGCCAATATAACTTTCAATGGGGAAAAGGTGAAAACATTCCCTCTGGGAATGGGAACAAGAAAAGGATGCCCACTCCCACCACTCCTCTTCATCATAGTACTGGAAATCCTAGCCCAAGCAATCAGACAAGAGAAAGAAATAAAGGGTATTCAAATCAGTAAAGAGGAAGTCAAACTGTCACTGTTTGCTGACAATATGATTGTTTACCTTGAAAACCCTATGGACTCCTCCAGAAAGCTCCTGGAACTGATAAAATAATTCAGCAAAGTTTCTGGATACAAGATTAATGTACACAAATCAGTTGCTCTTTTATACACCAGCAGTAACCAAGCAGATAATCAAATGAAGAACAAAACCCCTTTTACAATAGCTGCAAAAAATAAAAAATAAAAATAAAATACTTAGGAATACACCTAATCAAAGAGTAGAAAGACCTCTACAAGGAAAACTACAAAACACTGCTGAAAGAAATTATAAATGACACAAACAAATGGAAACATATCCCATGCTCATGGATGGGTAGAATCAATATTGTGAAAATGACCATAGTGCCAAAAACAGTCTACAAATTCAATGCAACCCCCATGAAAATACCACCACCACTCTTCACAGAATTAGAACAAACAATTCTAAAATTCATATGAAACCAAAAAAGAGCCTGCATAGCCAAAGCAAGACTAAGCAAAAAGTACAAATCTGGAGGCATTACACTAACTGATTTCAAACTATACTATAAGGCCATAGTCACCAAAACAGCATGCTACTGGTACAAAAATAGGCACAAATACACCCACAGAACAAAATAGAGAACCCAGAAATAAACCCAAATACTTACAGCCAACTGATCTTTGACAAAGCAAACAAAAACATAAACTGAGGAAAGGCACCCTTTTCAGCAAATGGTGCTGGGATCATTGGCTAGTCACATGTAGGAGAATGAGCCTGGATCCTCATCTTTCACCTTATACAAAAATCAACTCAAGATGGATTAAGGACTTAAACCTAAAACCTGAAACTATAAAAATTCTAGAAAATAACATTGGAAAACCCCTTCTAGACATTGGCTGAGGCAAGGATTTCATGACCAAGAACCCCAAAGGAAATGCAATAAAAACAAAGATAAATAGCTGGGATCTAATTAAACTAAAGAGCTTTTGCACAGCAAAAGGAACAGTCAGCAGAGTAAACAGACAAGCCGTAGAGTCGGGAACATCTTCACAAAAATCTATACATCTGACAAAGGACTAATATCCAGAATCTACAATGAACTCAAACAAATCAGTAAGAACAAAAACAATCCCAACAAAAAGTGGGCTAAGAACACGTATGGACGATTCTCAAAAGAACTTATACAAATGGTCAACAAACATGAAGAAATTCTCAACACCACTAATGATCAGGGAAATGCAAATCAAAACCATAATGTGATACCACCTCACTCCTGCAAAAATGGCCACAATCAAAAACTCAAAAAACAGTAGATGCTAGCATGGATGTGGTGAGCAGGGAATACTTCTACACTGCTGATGGAAATGTAAATTAGTACAGCCGCTATGGAAAACTGTATGGAGATTCTTAAAGAACTAAAAGTAGAACTATCATTTGATCCAACAATCCCATGACTGGTATTTACTCAGAGGAAAAGAAGTCATTATTCAAAAAAGATATCTGTACACCCACATTATATATATATATATATATATATATATATATATATATATATATATTATATGTGATGGAATACTACACAGTCATAAAAAGGAAAGAATTAACAGCATATGCAGTGACCTGGATGAGACTGGAGACTATTATTTTAAGTGAAGTAACTCAGGAATAGAAAATCGAACATCACATGTTCTCACTCATACGTGGGAGATAAGCTATGCGAATGCAAAGGCATAAGAATGATACAATGGACTTTGGGGACTTGGAAGAAAGAGTGGGGGTGGGTGAGGGATAAAAGACTACAACATGGTGCAGTGTATACTGCTCAGGTGATGGGTGCACCAAAATCTCGCAAATCATCACTACAGAACTTACTTATGTAACCAAATAGCACCTGAACCCCAATAACTTACAGAAAAAAATACAAACTAACCATTTTCCACACCATTCAGTCACAAATACAATCTTATATAAGAGGCAGCTACATACGTCTTCTTATCTTTTTGATAGTTTAGGAAGTAAACCTCAATTACACAAATTAGAATGGGTCCATTAAAGAACACCAGGGCATAAAGATTATGAAAAGATTCTCTTGTGTTACCAGTTACGCATGAAAAACAATTCTTTCCTCCTATTCTTTAGTAATTGGTAATCTTTCTAGAACAAACATATTCAAGTAAGCTTCCAATGCATATTTTGTACACTGCATGCATGATCAATGTTGAAATAAGAGCTGAGTTACGTGAATAATATTTTTTGAGTTAGGGGGTCAAAGCTGCTTGTATTCTACTGGGTAAGATTTGGAGGTTGCAGGAGATGTTAACTGGAGCAGTCTCTAAACAGAGTAGTTTTTTTTTTTCAGACTTGTCTCTGTTGCTGCCTTCTACTTACTCTTTTTTAGTGTGGGTTAGTATACATAATTTAAATAACCAGGGAATGTCTCTGGGCTCAAAACCACCTGCTGGCTTATATTAGCTAATTAATGATGATTTATCTGAGTTACTAATTTGAGTGGAGCTGAATGCCCTTAGGAATTTTAAAAACGTTGTAAGAATTCTGATTAAAATTATGCCTTTGTAATGGACGTTATTCTTAAAAGGCGTTTAAAAATATGTTTCCTGTTAGCAGATTTAAACAAACAAACAAACAAAAAACTGCCAAATCAATGACCTTGTGTTGTTTTCTGGGTTAAATCATGTCTCTCTTGCCTTTGTTATTGAATTTTATCTCTGCTAGGCTTCCTCTCATTTTGCCTCGTTTGCCTAGTTACACAGGACTTTGACTGCTTGAAAAATAGAACCCATCTTGAATCCACAGAGCTCTATTATTTTCACAAAAACTAATACAGTAGATTCATTTCAGCCAAACTTGTGTGCAGGCTTGCCTGATTCCCAGGGTCTGAATGTGTGAATTTAATGGTGGTACAATGTCTGAGGTAGGAATATAATAGAAAGCTCTCAGCAGTATATCTATTGGATCAGTGTAATTTCTTTTTTTTTTTTTTTTTTTCCTGCGAGTCTCAATGTCTCTTAAGGCAATGTAGTCTGTGTCTGTAAAAGCTGGCTAACTCTTACTGAGATCCCACTGCTGTTACACTCAACAAAGAATCATCTCCTTGGATAAAGTATATAGTAGGCAACTGTCAAATATACAATTAGGGTTCACTGAAACAGTAATTCTATTAACTATGGTATGTTCTATTTTGATTTCAAGACAAGGTGCCGTAATTAACACAGGATCACTGCTTTGAGGCATCTGGATTTTGGAATTGTTTATCTAGCCTAGTCATCTGCTTTTTTTCTCTTCTCTCTAAAAATGTTACTCAAGTAATAATAAAACGCATTTTGAGGATCTCAGTGACTTCATAGTTTGCCTGGCTTGTCTACTACTAAGGAGCATAACTGAAGTATAATTTGCTATTTTTTGGATTCCTGGTGTATTTTCAAGACCATCAACACTTTTAAACAAAATATACAAGCAATATATGCCCATAATCTATAATTTGACAACCAAAACAAAGCTTCGTTATTTCAACTTTGAGCTGTAATTGTTTAGCTAAAGTTATTTCTGTATTTAGGCCTTGTAGTCAATTCCCTAGGGATGAAGTTCTCATAGCAGTCAATTCCTTTGCATGTTTAATAGTTCTGCTACCTGTTTGGTTATTCTAAAGTACTTCGGGACATTAGGCACCCAGAACTTCTCTCATCTCTCTTTAATTGTCCAGCTTTCAGTTTCTTAGGCCTTGCAAGTTTCTTTAGCTACACTGAGTTCAACCAATTCTCTGCTGCTTGCATTATGCTTCTGATATTTTCTTTTTTTTCTTCCCTGATATATGATTACATTAAGTAAATATAAAGTAAGGAAGAGATGAGCCTTTTCATTAACTTTATGTTGAAGAGTTACATATTCTTGGAGTTACCAATGAAGAGTTTTCCAGATTCCCACAGACTTTCCCATTCTCTCCTATTTCTGACTTTTTTAAGTACGAGAAATTTTGTTGATGGTAATCCAGTTCCAAGTCAGCTCAATGCATGGTGGTTATAGATCTCAGGCTTCCCTTCTTTCACCAGAATGCAGTGTAGGGGAAGGCTAGAACATGACATTTATCCATATTCAAATCAGTGGAAGTTTAAGTACTGTAAGATGGAAAGGGTTTTTTTTTTTTTTTTTTTTTTTTTTTTTTTTTTTTTTTTAAGGGTGATGAGCAATTGAATTTTGGTTAGTGCTCTTAAGGGAACACAATGAGCAGGTGTACTTATCTAATAACGTTCAAATAGATTTAGTTAAATGCCACATTTTTTTTTAAAAGGCATAATCTTTTATTGAATAACAGAGGCAGGGGCGAGAGCAGAGTAGGATGATAGAAGTAAAAGTGATATCAGTTTCTTTATCTTGGTTACCATCTAAAGTGAGTTCTGAAAGTGGAAGTCATACACGGTGAGTTCCAAACTCACTACACTTATAGACTGCACCAGAAAGCCTTTTCTTTTCGATCGGTATCTTACTCCTTTTCCAGATATGGTACATTAGTATTTATAGGCTGACTCCACGCGGGTTCTAAATTTTGGTCTACAGAAAAGATCACACAAAATAACTGGTTTGATGGCTAAGGGAGAGAGAGGGACAACAACTGTACCTACCCGAATCAATTTTCACATTTTAATCCTCCTGCTATGGCGATGCAACATTATAATGTTTCAAGTGCGCAACGTGGAGGATATACCCCCCAAAACATCTCTTAAACCGCTTTTTAAAAGTTTAACAGATGGATTTGAAATTCTTGGTGATTTCTAACACTCAGAACTAGTTTTGCATTCAGTATTCAATCACTGTGTGATCCGTTCCATTTCAGGAGTGGTATAGGGGAGAAAATAGACTCCAATTCGTATCTACTGTATTGTGCAAGATTCTTATTAAAAACAGCACATTCCTGTAGCCCAGAGGGCTGACAGCTTCTTCCAAAGCAGAATCGCTGCTCTAAGCTAACCTCAAGGGGCTACTCGAGAGAGATGCAGCCTTAACCCCTCTCATGGTGGGGGTGGGGAGGAGAGAGAAGGGCAGATAGTATCATATATCCTATCAGGACTCCAAACCTTTATCACCTCAGTAAGTAATATTTCTTAAGGCATTACTGACATTCAGTTTCCTGGTTAATTGGTTTATAAATACTTCAATAAAAATGATTATTTTAAAAAGAAAAGAAAAAAATACCTTAAAAGAGAATCAGTTTAGGAGCATACCCATACATAGCCTCAATTATGTAAGAGCTTTTCCTTTCCTTTTTTTTTTTTTTTAAACTTGTTCCAACATAGATATCATTTGCTTCTATTTCATCACTTGTGCTTGACGTTTTACCTGCAGATGATCAAACTATAATAAAGGAATCACTGCCAGACGTTGGCTTTAACAATGTTGAGTAAAGCAATGCTGAGAGACGTGGTGCCGAGGAACAGAAATGTACTGAATAAATTCAGTTCAAACAGGATGATCATGTCCTGAGGTACCACTAATGTTAGTGTTTTTTCTTATTGTCTACTGATAGTGACAGCAACTGCAAAGAGAGTTTGTCTATTTCTTTTACTTTTCCATGATGATCATAGTTTACTAATTTCATGATCTCACATTTCATGTACAGCCTTGTTAACTTTAAGTTTAGCCATAAGCATTATTAATGTATATTTCTATGCATTACCAAAAAAATGCATTAAAGTTATGTCAGACCTCAATGTACTAACTTATCATTTTATAGATTTAAAAAATGCAATTAAAAGTCTGGAAGAATTTTAGGGCTTATTTTAAAATCATTTGTCTTGTATATCTTAAAGGCATGTACATGTAGATATGATAAAAACATAAATCTCTATTTTTAAAATTTAGAACAATTAAATCCTCAATATAAAAAAGAGATGTGTTATTAAGATGAAGTCACATGAAAGAGATAACAATTTTCATGGAAAGTAATTCTTTATAAAGTGAAATTATTATTTAAATGCTCAGCCATTTCTTTAAAAGAAACCAAAAATCACAAGGTATCATTTAAGCAAAATGCATTTGACTTTCCAGGTTTTAATTTCTCAAACTCGTGACCTCAAATAATCCACCCACTTTGGCCTCCCAAAGTGTTGGGATTATAGGCATGAGCCAACACACTCAGTCCCAAGTTTTAATTTCTAATGAGCTAAGTTTGGAACTAAAACCCTAATTTTTATCTGACCTATAAAAAGGTTATAAATTATTCTATTATAAGGACACATACACACGAATGTTCATTGTAGCACTGTTTACAATAGCAAATACTTGGAACCAACCCAAATGACCATCAATGATAGACTGGACAGGGAAAATGTGGCACATATACACCATGGAATACTATGCAGCCATAAAAAAGATGAGTTTGTGTCCTTTGTAGGGACATGGGTGAACCTGGAAACCATCATTCTCAGCAAACTGACACAAGAACAGAAAATCAAATACCACATGTTCTCACTCATAGGCAGGTGTTGAACAATGTGAACACATGGACACTTGAAGGGGAGCATCACACACTGGGGTCTGTGAAGGGAAACTAGGAGAGGGACAGCGGGGGGTTGGGGAGTTGGGAAGGGATAACATGGGAAGAAATGTCAGATATAGGTGATGGGGAGGAAGGCAGCAAACCACCTTGCCAAGTATGTACCAATGCAACAATCTTGCATGTTTTTCACATGTACCCCAATACCGAAAATGCAATAAAATATATATTTTTTAAAAATGTGAGTATCTTCTGTAATTTTTTTCCCGAAAGTATCTCTGCATAGTAAGGACATGATCCTTCAGTAATAACAAGGTATTCCTTGTTTCTACTTAAGCACTAACACTTCCACTTGATTTGGGATGTAATATGGCCCCAAATGGAGTGAATGGATTAGATAAGCAGCCCTCATAAGACAGATAGACCTGGGCATTTGCCCAGTGTTACCATTTTAAATGATGATGATACTCTATGACTGATTTTTTTTTTTTTTAAAGGAGTTTGGTCAGGGAATGCAAATTCAAAGGGTATAAATCAACTGTCAGCAACGTTGACTGAAATGTTTTTAAAGCTTCAACTCTCTAGAGGGGACTACTGCTCAGAATATATGACCTCTACCATTAACACATACGCAGGTCAGGTGGCTGGATTGTCAAGGAGAGGTAAGTTAGGAGGTTCAGAAATGGAGTAAATCTGGGAATCAGAGAGATCTTAAGTCAAAGTATTACTTACTTGGATTCACGATATCTTAGTTCAGCTGCGCTCAGCTAAAGAAAGCAATCAAGGCCGGGAACGGTGGCTCACGCCTGTAATCCCAGCACTTTGGGAGGCCGAGGCAGGTGGATCAAGAGATCGAGACCATCCTGGTCAAAATGGTGAAACCCCATCTCTACTAAAAATACAAAAATTAGCTGGGCATGGTGGCGCATGCCTGTAGTCCCAGTTACTCGGGAGGCTGAGGCAGGAGAATTGCTTGAACCCAGGAGGCGGAGGTTGCGGTGAGCCAACATCGTGCCATTGCACTCCAGCCTGGGTAATAAGAGCGAAACTCCGTCTCAAAAAAAAAAAAGAAAAGAAAAGAAAAGAAAGCAATCAGACTAAGCCAATATATTACAGCATATGAATGGCCATGACCATTGTATAGGTATTTGCACTTATAATTGTTTGTTGACTTAAAGAACTGCCTAATTATTGAACTGCAAACAGAGGAGCAACATGTATGTTAGCAAATAGTTTTGACATGAGAGGTGTTTTTGATCAGGAGATCATTATGTGTAAACATGGTCTCTGGGTTGGCAAGTACCACAGAACAAATTTTTCTTTTCATCTGTTATGATTTTCATAGTTGTTTCTTTTTCTCTACTTCTACATCAACTGGTACTTTCAAATATAACTTTTATAGTTCTTTCAAACATAGCAGTAATGGGTGAGAGCAGCTTTACTCAGGTGTGGTTAAATATTTCTAAATAAATATTCTAATAACACATTTCTTGCATTTGGACAACCTGTCTGATAAATAATTAAACAAAAAATTGAATTAGTATATTTTAGAAGTGGGTTTATGATAAAGCTATTAGTCTCATTATTGCTAAATTCCACTGCAGTGATTTTCAAAACTGGATTAAATGACATTATGCCTAGATGTACTTCAGTGTTAGGTTTTATAAGCTCTTTGGCAAAGTATGAAGCTACAAGGTTCAATACATTGTTAAATAAATTTTTCTCGATCAATTTATAACCCCCCCAAAAATGCAGTCCCTAAGCAGGTTAGAAGGGGTTGCAACAGGGACTGTGGATTGGGAAGAAGTAGTTGGGCAATTGATATTATTAGAGCTAGGTATTTAGAAGATGTTCAGTACTTAAATTAACTGTTTAAGATTAAAAAAGATAACTGACGAATTCCAATTGGAATTCTTTTAGAACCATTCATGAAATAATGCTGTAGATAAAACATTTATTCTCGTTTAGCTATTGTTTTAGCAACTTGGTATTACAGATTCCACTAGAGCTTCCCTAGATTTCCTTCATAACACATGTCACTTCCAGAATTTGACATGAGAAAAGAATGTTCTTTTATGATCTTAGTGCAAAGATTTCATCCTATTTATGATACCTGAAATCATTCCTCTTGTAGTTAATCATATCTGATAGCCAGAATCAGAGAGCCCTGATTTTAATCCTAATTCTACCGTCTTCTGGCTGATTCACTGGGGTCAAATTACTTAACCTTTCCAAGCGTTCATTTTCTCAACTGAAAATGCTGCCATTTTTTAATGCTGTTTTTGACAACTGCTCTGGGTCCCTCACTGTTCTGTTCTAATTGCCAATGCCTTAGATCTTTCTCTACCTTTCTTCTCCCACAAATGAAAACTTATTGTTTTGTCCCATTGCTTCAGGGCCTTGCTAAAATGTTAGCTAACTAATAATTCCCCTCCCAGATAACAAAATGCCTTAATTTAGTGGAAGCACATATTTCTTCTAAATGATAATAACTTCTATTTGTATAAAGATCTATAGGTTGCTGTTTTGCACACATGTAATCTCAGTTAGTTCACACGACATACCTGAAGTAGGATATTATTGTCTATATTTAGCAGATAAGGAAACTAACACTAACAAGAGCTCAAGTAATTTTCTCAAGGATATATGCATAATTTCAGGTTCAGGCTCTAGGTCAGCTAACTCTATTCCAGTGTTTGTTCTACTTCACAGCTGTAATCAATAAAACGTTAAGGTCATATTGAAAATGGGGGAATTTCAGACCTGAATAATGGCTGATGTTGTAAAAATAAAAATGGCGAAGTCCCTCCTGTCACTCATAACTTTGTGTGTTAAGACCATCTGTTTAACATATCTGGGCTTCAGTTTCCTCACCTTTAAAATTCAAGGGTTGGATAAGGCGATCTTCTAGGTCCATTTTTATTTTAATATCCCATGATTCTATGAACATACATCTTATAGCTGCAATTCCTATGTCAATTTTCATTTTCTTTCCAGTTTATATCAATAGTTGTGAAGCAAATTTACTAGCCAGCAAGTAAAATAGCATTTCAAAATGTTGAAATGATATGTAACTTTTTTTAGAGGAAAAAAGAGAAAGTAAAGAAAATTGAGTACTAAGTTTGAAGATTCAAATTGGAGAGTATAGCCACCATTTTCTCTTGAACAAGCAAGAATTTCTGTGAGGTTGTCCTGTATACTGACAAGTGCTTAGTTTTAGGAGGAATGTACATGGAAGCAGTAAATGAGGAAGGGGTCAGTTAGCCATCCCCATCAGCTAAATTAACTCCAGGAGGTAACAGATGTGGAAATAAGATCGTCAACATCCTCATGGATTAAATTTTGAAAAGTCAGATACAAAACAGTATTAAGCTGTGTAGTCAAAACCAAAGTTGCTCAAGTTAAATAGAATTCTCTCTTTATTACTATAAACTGTCTGAGAAAATCTGGCCCAAATTTACAACACAGTCTAAAAGCAAAATTAAAGGAAAAGATGACAATTTTGAAGGGGTTTTTTCACCTCCATTAACACAACTAGGCTGGCTGAGCTGTGAAGCTGTGATGGAAATATTAGAGCTGTTGTGCCTGAAAAAAAAATGCGGTGATCATTTCATTCTTCCTGTCTTTTAATGCTCCAGGGTTTTGGAGACGAATAGGAGCAATAAGTTCACTTTGCAGAATTAATGCAGTAATTCTTTATCATAAGAGCAGAGCATTACCTCAATCTGATTTTGCTACAAAATGGTTCAAAGTCTATTTTTAATGATGGCCCTAATTTGTTAACACCTTTTAAATTATTAATCCCCTTTATATTCAAGTAGTTATTGCATGTCATAACAATGTATCTATGCAGGGAAATTTAATAGTATTTTCTAGATGTCAAGAAAAGGCTTGTTCTGCAAAATGCTATTAAAACTGATAATGAGCTAAATATTTGCCATAGCAAACACTGAAATTACTATATCAATCAGCATTGGGCCCTCTTATTCAATAAACAGAAATTAACCTATTAGCTATGCCTAACTTTCAGCAACAAAATGGCTGCTTTCAAGCATTTTTCCCCACTTCGAATCTTTCTTTTCTTAAAACTACCTATTGCCCTATAATCTCAGAGTTTTGAATAAAATTTTTACTATCAGTATTTGTGGTTGAAATTCTGAAGGTACACAAGACATTAAAGTGTCAATCTTTTGCTATAGTGATTGCAAATATTTTTGACTTTCCTTTTAGACACTGACTTACAAGCAATAAAAATACTGTATCTGATAAAAATGTAATATTCAAGCTTAATATTTTCCTGATTTCTAGAAGTCTTTAAAAAACAGTTTCTCTCTTACTTGATTAATTATGGGATTTGACTAAGTATACCTACAAAAAATATGCTAGTGAAAGGTAGTATAAGAATCTACCGTTGGTTAATTGCAGTTTCCAGATACTAAAATAGGGATTAAGCATATATTTTTTATGCCCCAGTAGAAAGATGTAGATGCAAAAGCACTTTATACACAATTATAAACAAAAGAGTCAGTCCTCATTTCTGCTGTAAGTTAAGAAATACCTAACAGACGTATTGTCTGTCTTCACTTGGTGGGTATATCCTCCACTTGATAATCATTTTAGTTACACTTTGGGCCAAGAATCAGTGTTGCACAACAGTGACCCAGAATTGGGTTTAGTTCTGATGCTTTTCTGTTATTTCTTATGCAGGTTTAAGAAACTTGAACAGCTTCAGTTGCCTTCACAATTTCTAAATTTCTAAAATATGATACTGCACAATCTTGTCTAATGCTAATGGTCAAATGATGAGCACTAGAGATTGTAAGTGTAGTTAAGCACAATAAAAATAATGCTATGCAATGGTGCTTTAAATTTCTCAAAGCTTTTGTGTCTGTTTGTTACAACCCCCCTTAAGTACACAGGCTAAACATCATCTTTATTAAATAGATTAAAAGGCAGACCTAGAGAAGCTAGATGATTTGCTCAAGCAAGTGGGGGCATTGAGAAAATAATCTGGACTTCATCTTTTTCAGGCTTATAATTTAGTGGTACTCAACTCTAGTTGTTCCTTAGACTCACTTGGGAATTTTAGAAACAAAAATTGTTTGAATGACACTCAATTAATGCCCATTTAAATCCAAATCCCTGAGTGTGCGGTCTCTGCATCAGCTACTTTAAAAAAACTAACAGTGGAGTCTGAAGTGCAGCCAGAGTAGAGAACTCTGGGCATTTTGTAAAATGGAGAGGATGCTCTAGCAGGTCTGAGTGGGCCTGAGCTTCTGCATTTCTCAAAAAAAAAAGGGACTTCTGGGAGTCCACGCTGCCAGGAATCACACTTAGTAGTAGGATCACTTATCCTTTTTCACATCAGTTTTCTACTGTCACCTTTATGGGAAAACATTTTCACTTTTTTTTAAAATTACATTTTAAAGTTCTGGAGTACATGTGCAAATCTTGCAGGACTGGTGCATAGGTACACATATGCCATGGTGGTTTGTGTCTCCATGCCCCGTCACCTACATCAGGCATTTCTTTCAGTGATATCCCTCCCCAACCTCTTCACCCCCACACCATCCCTCCCCTAGCTCCCCACCCACAACACACCCGAGTGTGTGATGCTCCCCTCCCTGTGTCCAAGTGTTCTCATTGTTCAATACCCACCTAGGAGTGATAACATGTGGTGTTTGGTTTTCTGTTCTTGTGTCAGTTTGCTGAGAATGATGGTTTCCAGGTTCATCCATGTCCCTACAAAGGACATGAACTCATCTTTTTTATGGCTGCATAGTATTCCCTTTGTCCAGTCTATCATTGATGGGCATTTGGGTTGGTTCCAGGTCTTTGCCATTGTAAACAGTGCCACAATGAACATACGTGTGCATGTGTCTTTCTAGAACGATTTATAATCCTTTGGGTATATACCCAGTAATGGGATTGCCAGGTCAAATGGTATTTCTATTTCTAGATCCTTGAGGAATCACCACACCGTCTTCCACAATGGTTGAGCTAACTTACACTCCCACCAACAGTGTAAAAGTGTTCCTATTTCTCCACATCCTCTCCAGCATCTGTTGTCTCCAGATTTTTTAATGATCACCATTCGAACTGGTGTGAGATGGTATCTCAATGTAGTTTTGATTTGCATTCCTCTAATGAGCACTGATGATGAGCATTTTTTCATAACTTTGTTGGCTGCATAAATGTCTTCTTTTGAAAGGTGTCTGCTCATATCTTTCAGCCACTTTTGGATGGGGTTGTGTGTTTTTTTTTTCTTGTAAATCTGCTTTAGTTCTTTGTAGATTCTGAAAATCATCCCTTTGTCAGATGGGTAGCTTGCAGAGATTTTTTTCCCATTATGTTGGTTGCTGATTCACTCTAATGATTGTTTCTTTTGCGTGCAGAAGCTCTTGTTTAATTAGGTCCCATTTGTGTATTTTGGCTTTTGTTGCCATTGCATTTGGTGTTTTAGTCATGAAGTTCTTGCTTATGCCTATGTCCTGAATGGTATTGCCTAGGTTTTCTTCTAGGCTTTTTATGGTGTTGGGTCTTATGTTTAAATCTGTAAATGATCTAGAGTTAACTTTTGTGTAAGGTGTCAGAAAAGGGTCCAGTTTCTGCTTTTTGCACATGGCTAGCCAGTTTTCCCAACACCATTTATTAAACAGGGAATCCTTTCCCCATTGCTTGTTTTTGTCAGATTTGTCAAAGGTCAGATGATTTTAGATGTGTGGCATTAATTCTGAGACCTCTTCTGTTCCATTGGTCTATATCTTTGTTTTGGTACCATTACCATGCTGTTTTGATTACAGTAGCCTTGTAGTATAGTTTGAAGTCAGGTAGTGTGATGCCTCCAGCTTTGTTCTTTTTTTTTTTTTTTTTTGAGATGGAGTCTTGCTCTGTTACCAGGCTGGAGTGCAGTGGCGCAATCTCAGCTCACTGTAACCTCTGCCTCCTAGGTTCAAGCGATTCTTCCATCTCAGCCTCCTGAGTAGCTGGGACCACAGGCATGTGCCACCATGCCTGGCTATTTTTTGTATTTTTAGTAGAGACAGGGTTTCACCATGATGGCCAGGATGGCCTCCATCTCTTGACCTCATGATCCGCCCACCTCAGCCTCCCAAAGTGCTGGGATTACAGGCGTGAGCCACTGCACCCGGCCCAGCTTTGTTCTTTTTGCTGAGGATTGTCTTGGCTATGCAGGCTTTTTTTTGGTTCTATATGAAGTTTAAGGTGTTTTTTTTCCAGTTCTGTGAAGAAGGTCAATGGGAGCTTGATGGGGATAGCATTGATTCTATAAATTACTTTGAGCATTTGGCCATTTTCACGATATTGATTCTTTGTAACCATGAGCATGGAATGTAATGTTTTTCTATCTGTTTGTGTCCTCTCTTCATTTTCGCTTTTTTAAAAAAAGAAACGCTTTCATATATAAGAAACTGGAGGCAAATATTCTTTGAATTGGCCTGTAATTTCTTTGACTTAAATAAATTCCAAATTGCTTAACAACAATACACTCAACTGAATTCTGATCTTCAGGAAATTCAAAATTAAGCATAATCGCATAAGAGATAACATTCTCCACATTCAGAAAACTCAGAGTCAGTGACCATGTAGGGCAAAGATGGTGTAGTTCAAAGCAGAAATACTACAATCAAACAAACCCGAGTTCAGATTCCAGCTCTGTTACCAATGTGTCCCCTAGTATCTCTAAACCTCAGTTCTCATGTGCAAAGTGGAAGCAATAATATCTGTTTTGTTTAGTCTCTCTCTCTCTCTCCCTTTCTCCGTATATATCCCAATACAACTTGATGCCAGGCAGTGTTCAGAGGAAAGCAGGATAGCCTAGGTCCCTGCTGCCAAGAAGCTTGCCAATAACCAACTTATATTATCTGTGTAAGAATACATGAGAAACTGCACAAAAACTGCTTAGCATAGGGCCTAACATGCAAGGGCTCAATAAATGTTAGTCATTATTTCCTGTTAGTTTTAAAGTTTTAGCTGTTATTATGTCCAATTAGCACATACTGTTTGGATATGTTAATACTCAATAAGAACAGAGCCATTGATTAAATATACATATCATAATTTTTGATACAGAATAAGACCTCACAGGCACATTATGTGAATATGCCCAGAAGCAGAGAGCTAAGCCTTCATTATTAAGAAACATGTGGACTTTAGTTGTCAGTTTTATGGTCATGTTTTAGTCTAAGACTATATGTTGTTCAGATGTTTCTTTGTTTTAACTTTTATTTTAGATTCAGCGGCACATGTGCAGGTTTGGCAAATTATGTGTCATGGGGCTTTAGGGTACAGACTATTTTGTCAACCAGATAATAAGCATAGTATCTGATAGGCAGTTTTTCAATCCTGTCCCTCCTGCCACCCTCTGCCCTCTGGTAGGCCCAGTGTCTGTTGTTCCCTTCTTTGTGTTCCTGTGTACTCAATGTTTAGCTCCCACTTGTTAACAAGAACATGCAGTATTTGGTTTTCTGTTTCTGTCTGAGTTCATGTAGGATAATGACCTCCAGCTCTATCTGTGTTGCTGCAAAAGACATGATCTCATTCCTTTTCATGGTTGTGTAGTATTCCATGGTGTATACATACCATATTTTCTTTATTCAGTCTACAATTTAATAGGCATTTAGGTTGATTCTATATCTTTACTGTTGTGAATAATGCTATATACATATATACATATGTATGTTCATACATATGTATGCGTGTGTCTCTATGGTAGAACAATTTATATTCCTTTGAATATATGCTGAGTAATAGCATTGCTGGGTCAAATGGTAGCTCTGTTTTAAATTCTTTAAGAAATCATCACACTGTCTTTCATAATGGCTGAACTCATTTGCATTCCCACCAGCAGGGTATAAGCATTCCCTTTTCTCCACAAACTTGCCAGTATCTGTTATTTTTTGACTTTTTCATAATAGCCATTTAAACTAGTGTGAGTTGCCAGTGTTTGTGCTCACATTTGTGCTAGCAGCAGTGGGAATGGGGTGCTGAATGGTATGGGACTGCCAGCCTCCATGTTTGTGCTGGTGACAGAACTGGAACAGGGAGGCAGGGCCACTGGTGTTTGTGCATGCATTCACACTGGCGGTAGTGGTGGTGGTGGTGGTGCAGGGAGAGGTGGGGTTACCAGTTTCTTTGTCATGTTCACACCAGCAGTGGAAGTGCTCTTGCACACAGGAGTGGGGACAGGTACTTGTGTTCACATCACAGTCGTAGTGTAGTTGGATATCCTATCTCCTGCAATCATGGCTCTCTGAGGCAGAAGACACTAGGTTCGAGCACAAGTAATGGGAAAATCCACAGTTACTTCTGCGCCAACCTAATACATTTGTGATCACAGAAAGTCTGCCTTCCTCTTTACAGAAGAGAAAATCAAAGCACAAAGAGTTGTGTGGCCTTTGCCAACTCTTCTGCCAGGTGCCAGAGTCAGGACTAGACCCCAGCTGTTTTTTATATATTACATTGACCTTTTTTTTTAATTAGGAGAGAGGAGTTTTTATCATTTTTGTGTGTTCTGGATATTTATTTATTAGACAAAAATGTTCTAATAACTAAGATGTTTTAATAACTATGTTGTAATAACTATAGTTTAATAACTATATTCTAATAACTAAGATGGCTTTTAGAAGCATAGAAGAAATTCTGACATAATGTTGCTATTTCCTTCAAATTACTGTTTACTATTCATTTATCTAACTTTGCCAGTCCTTCATATGCTGTTTACTATTCATTAATCTATACTTTGTCAGTCCTTTCTTCTCCAGCTGCAGTGTTCTAAGCCTCTAAATTTTCTTTTGTCTACCTAGATTCTTAGCACTATAACTCAGGTATATGGTGCCTTTGATATTTCATGCCAACTCTGGCATGACTAAAATTATATCAAGATTTGCAACAGAATGCTTGTGGGATTTCTCTACTTTAAAGTCCTCAAGTTATCAAATTGGTAAAAAAGCAATAGGATTTGCTGACCAACTGGATGTGGTGTGTGAGAAAGGAGAAATGAAGATGACTTCAAGGGTTTTACCTTGAGAAACTGGAAAAATGGATTTACTATTGGACTAAGAGAAGATTGCTCAATGAGCAACTCTAGGGGTAACAGGATGGGTGAATTGGGGTAAAAACAATGGAGTGAAAGTCAGGAGCTCACATTGGGTATCAGATGGCTATCGAATATCTCAGTGAAGATGTCAAGTGTTTCCACAATGAACTGGAGTTCATGGAATATCTTGGTGGACATGTTAAGTTTGGACATCATTAGTTATAGTGTTTCATCTTTGTGCTCTATTTTATTTATTTATATTCTTTTATTTATTTCCTCTTTTACTTCCTTCAAGTTTATTCTGTTATTGTAACTTCTTAATTTATATATTTAGTCCATTAATTCATACACTTTATTTTTCTAATATAACTATTTAAGGTTATAAATTCCCCTTTAAGAGTTGCTTTAGCTCTATTTTATTAATTTTGAAATTTTAATATTTTCATAGCTATTTAATACTAAGAATTATGTAATTTCACTTTTGATTTTTTTGAAGAGCTTATTTGCTTTTTTAAAAAGAATTTTTTAAAACAAATTTTTGTTTAAATTAACTTAATTGCACTGTGGATAGAGAACATGGTCTGTATGATATCAGTCCTACAGATTCTGTCAAGGATTGCTTCATGTACGTAAATTTTTTAAAATGTCTCACATGTACTTAAAAATGATACGTATTTTCCTATTGCTAAATATAGTTTTACTTGTATTAAGTACATCACATTTTCAAATTTGATTGTTCAAGTCATTTTTATTTTTGCAGATACTTAAGTTTGGTGAATCCATCAACTATCAAGAAGTATGTGAAAATCTCTTATGATGGTAAATTTGAAATTTCTCCATGTTTATTCTGTCACCTTTGCTTTAATACATTGAAAGGCTTTGAAACTAGGCACATATTCTGAATTCTATTTCTATCATTTCAGTCCTTTCAGCCTGGTTAGGAATCATTGCTGGGGAACTAGCTTATCTAGAACCCAACTTTTACTTGTTGAAGGCCCTACTTCTCAAACCTTGGCCATTTATCTTTCTTGTATTCTTCTAAAGTTATTTCATGAAATATCACTGCTTCAATACTATATGTAAGCTACAACTCCCAAATACGTATCTACAGCCCAGTCTTTCCTTCCGAGTTCCAGGCCTACATCCTCAACCCATGCTTGAAATGCTTCACAAAAGATCTGATAAACATTCGAACCATCTAAAGCATAATATGTCCAAAAGAGGTTCCTTAGTTTTTTTCCATCCACTGTGCTTCTTTCCAAACAAAATCATCTCTGCTCAAATTCCAAATTTAGAAACTATCCTTTATTTCTCTCTTTTTCTCATCCCTGAATGTAATCTATCAACAAGTCTTGTTGGTTCTATTCAAAAATATATCTCAAGTCTGTCTGCTTCTCTTTATCACCACATCGATACCACCACTCTGATGCTAGCCAAAGTTTCAGGAGGACAGAACTTCAGTATTTCATTTACTCTTTCTTTTTATTCCATTTTTTGGGTAGAAATTAAGTTGAAAAAAATCTCATTTCTAGTCTGCATTCTGTATTCCACATGCTTACATTCTTATAGATTTTCCGTTGCAGAGAAGCAACTATGCATATATACACATCAAACAGCAGCTTCCATCCCAATGTTTGGGTGCTTACACATCCTGTGTTTGCATATGTGCATCTGTGAGTGCACATTTCTGCATCAGGAAAGAAATAGACTGCATATTTACTTTCTAGAAATTATGAGCAACAAAGAGCAACTTTGTGAAAAGCAGTTTTGAAATCCTGTTGTTGTAGGTGGGTGCTAAACAACAGGTACACATGGACATTCAGAGAATACACCCTGGAGTCTAAAAGGAAGAAGGGTGTGACGGGAGAGAGAAGGGTGTGACGGGAGAGAGGGTTGAAAAATTACCTATTGCCTCCATTGTTCAGGATTTGGATGACAGGTACACTACACTAAAAGCCCAGACTTTACTGCTACACAATATATCTATGTAACAAAATTGCACTTGTACTCCTAAATCTGTAAAAAAAAAAAAAAAAAGAGAAAGAAAAAGAAAGAAAAATGCCGTTGTAAGACTTACAGGCTAGGCAACAACAGCTTTCAACAATGAGAAGAGGAACTTAAATCTGAAGTATGCTTGGTCCCAATGTAGCCTGGTTAGAATTTTCTTTAAAATATTTTGTAAATATAAGAATGTCATAGCTCAGAATTATTGTGTGAGAACTTTAAAAAATATTTCATAATAGTTATTTGTTGACATCCTCAATTAACACATCCTGGTTACAACTACACATGTATACACATTAAAGAGCAACTTCCACTCCCATTTCCTTTATAATTTGATTCCTTCCAATTAATTTTCAATTTTTTCCAAATAATGTCTAATGGTCCCAATGTCTAGGTATAGCATGAGTGCATAAAAAAATAGGAGCAGTATATTTTTAAAGTAATTTCCTATAGCTTAGAAAAAACATTCAAGTAATATTATAAATTGAATTCAACTGAGATATGTGGCACATTCTTAAATCAGATCCACTGGTAAAAATAATTGAAATCTACTGATAACTTTAACTTCTATGTCATTAATTAAGTAACTAAATATTTGGGTAAAAGAGTAGATGATATAATTTTCTATTTTAATTTTTGTCATGATAGGATATTATGGTCTGAGATTTTAGAGCAGGTTAGAATTAGATTAGATTAGGCTCTATCTGACTGAGTCTGGGCATCACAACACTTATCCCACAGTCTTTGGCTCCCAACTCCTGGTGAAACTGCCAAGGGCTCATTTTACTTCCTTTACATTGGTTCTGAATCTCCATTTAATGGAAGACTAACCTGGAAGCTAGTCAAAATAAGGTTGAATTTATAGGTTTTTATATAGCTTGGACCCACCTGCTATTTCCACTGCTTTTAAAACTTCTTATTAACTAGTTGGCCGAAGCTAGAAAGTGAATCTGAAATTCAATGCTACATTCAAATAAAGTTTTTGTTTTGGCTAACTTGTTACATTTCACCTTTACCCAATCTTAGTAATGGCATTTACAGCTACTTGAGTTTCTAGATCTGCAGAGATTCTCAAAAATCTGAATATTTTACAATTTTAAAGTATTTTTAATATTTTTATCTTTCTTTGAAGTGTAAAGTAAACACAATTCTGACTAAAACCTTTGGCTTTAAGAGAAAGCATAGAACATTTAAGTGCACATCAGTTTTTAGTATGAGAGATTAAAGGGAAATGATGTTTTAAGCATAAAGTTACCTACTTCCTCCTAAAATCTTCCAATTTGAAAAAAAAAAAAGTGACATTATACATGGTAGTAGAACTTTAAAGACATTTTAATTGAATTAAAACAGTTGTGAGAGAGCTTATACAGTTCCCAAATTCATATATTCCTCTAAATCTGCTAAAATCTATTTGCTTCCCCCAAATTAAACTAAGTGGAGTACTTATTTTCAAAGTGCTTTTGGGGCAGCATGTATGGGTAGAGACCAAAATGCTCCATCATCTCTCAAGTGCACAGGATTGGGCATCTTAATGAGTATAGGATCATCAAATGAATCATTTTCCGAATGAATCTTTCTAACTTGATGTGTGTATTTGTGTATGTATAGATTTTATGAGAACTTTTACTCTCTGCATTGTAAATGTTCTTATTTTTTAAAATGCTTAAATTACTTCACAAGCAGAAGAATACAAAGAAGCACGTTGCATGGCATTATCTTTTGAGGCCATCAATTTACACGTCTCTTTCAAGGATCATATGTCCTGTTTAGGCAAATGAGATAAGACATTCAGGATTCTGGTATGTATATAGTGGTGAATATCTGTAGGAATTTATTCTCTATGATTAAGTGTTCCTCCTTAAGCTAGTTCCAGCTTCTCATAACTCTAGATTTGCCTTCTCTCCAGTTCATCTCTTAAATTGCTGAATACACACACACACACACACACACACACACACACACACACACACAGATATAACTGTGCCAGTTTTTTTCATACTGTTATTTCAACAGCCTGTAAACTTGGAATGATTTCCTAATATAACAAATTAGAAAATGGAGAATCAGATAGTAAATGATGGCTGGATTGGTATTACAATCCACATCTTTTGTGTCTCACTATAGATAGTGTCTCTTGTTTCCTTCCCAGGGAATTGGAACTTGTGGATCTACAGGAGTCTCACAAACATAAAAATATTTGGACAGTCTTGAACTTGAAGATTAAAATGGTTAGGTAAATTTTAGTTTGCTAGTTAGATGTGCATGTGTAATATAAAGTACACAAGAAAGGTAATCGTATTATACTTCTTCACTCCTTTTCCCATTACAAATCATTGTAATGGAAAAGAAAATGGCATCATCAGACAAGCTTTGTTATATAAATACATCCTCCCTTTTTGAAATAAGTATACATTCAGAAATACACCTGTCAATATAGTGTCTGAAACGAAAGGAAAATACAATAAAATCTATAATGATACATGAATATAATAATTGTTAGATTGAATAATAGAGTATTATAGAGCTTGACATATTTCCCAATCAAAAGATATATATCTGATATAGTTAGATTGTATCATATAGAAATGAGTTAACTGTCATATTAACCTCTAGAAAAGAGATTAAGAGATTCAATCTCTGAATGGAAGATTTCTTTCTTTTAAGGCTCCTGAAACTGAGATTTTTGAAATCACTATGAAAATACAGCCCAACTCCAATATCTCCAAACAAATAATGGGTGAAAGCACATATAATTTTATAGTTTAAAACCTTGAGATGTACATGACAAATCAGTAGACTATAAGGTTTCCTCAGTACCATGTAAAGAAATGTATTATGAAAGATGTGCTCAATAAAAGTGAGCATTATATAAAACCAGCTCTCTTTATGTCGAGCTCAGTAGAACTTCATTACAAGTAAGGCTCACTAACATGCTATTCCAATACTGCCTTATCTCAAGTTATTAATATTTACCTCTAGTATAGGACTACCAGAAAATGAAATTTTATCGCAGTAAAATTTTTTATCACAGTAAAACACAGTAGTGCTTTGAAGTGTTTTCACTTTGCTGTCTTGAGAAAATGAACTCCGCCTAGCTGTGCACATGGAGTGCCTACCTACAAAAGCATTTTTATGCATGCATGGAGTTTGAAAGAAATCAGTGATAGGGTAAACTAGATGGGGATTCTGATAGCCAAGAGAAAACCTTGACTTTCAATTTTTAATGAACAAAAATCTAAAATGACAATCACAAGCAAATATCAAGACCAACTTCTATCAAATAAGAAATTGAAGCAAATAAACGAAAAAAAAGAATGAAAACATGAAATGAAAACATGACATTGAAATGAAATGAAAACATGACATTGTTTGAGTCTAGAGGTGCAACAATCTATTACAAATTCTATCTTTATTTTTATTTTGAGAAATTGATTTCTGGCCTTCTGATTTAATACACACAGAAGACACTTAAACTTCTACTCATTGTAGTATATATTTTCACTCTTTTTTCTCAGTAATTTTATCTTGTCTTCTACTAGTCCTTCCTCTGATAACTTTGTGCAGAAAGTGCCACTTTAAAAATAAGTTATTTCGTGTACTATTTTATATATATTAATTATCTCTTGGCCATTTATATGAAAAATAATACTATTTAAAATTAATGGATAATCAAAATGCATTATCAAGAGAAGAATAAAAGGAAATTGAATAGCAAGATAAAATTATTGCTAATTGTATTCCTGTAAAGTTAATTAGGAAGTGAAATGTTTAGCTTGTAGCAAGTTTTCTGACAGTACTCTGTCAGAGAAACTTAACAGAGAAATAAGTTAGGGAATACCACATTCAATTCAATAACTAGCTAATTGTTTTTGTTTAGTAAGAAGTAGATAATAGTGACTGATGATGAAAACGCTTTTCATATATAAATGTAATCTATTCCACGATGTAAAATGCTATCTATTATAGTGTCTTGTTGCTTTAAAAACTACCTTGTAATACAGGGAAATACATACAGGAATAGAAAACGATCAATCTAAACAATTTATTCCTTAATTATTACTTTACTATTGACTATTATTTAGAATAGAATATAAAAGCCCAAAGACAAGGCATATTGTTTTATTTAAGTTGACCAAAGTTTTAGTCATCAAATAAGCATTAGAAAATAAACAGAACCTTGTAAATTCAGAAACCCATGTGGTTCAGTCTCAGAGTTCTGTCACAGGAGAGAAAGCAGCTCAACAACAAAGGCAGTTGAAGTATAACTCAAATTCTTT